>NC_042620.1:13812235-14435142 GCF_901001135.1 Rhinatrema bivittatum
TTTCTGAACTCGTTTCCAGGTAACCTCAGAAGAGCCCCAGTGACCTGAGCTCCTGCCTCTGACCTGGACAGTCCACTTTCCTGGCAAGGAAACCTCTTGATTCATGTGAATCTCCGCTCTCGAAATAAAGGGAAGATACTGGGCAGAGTGATACCCTTTGCTTGGAAATGGAGACAGACTGCTACAGCAAGTCTCCGAGGGGCTACCCTACCGTGCTCGAAAGGCAGAGCCCTTCCTTAAGAAGTTAATTTCCAAGCCGAGGAGACTTCCCTCAGTGGACGTCTTCTGCTCTCTCTCTGATTAGATATTTTCCAGAAGTCATTCCTACAACTCTTGCAGCAAGCCAGAGCTGATCCTGCCCTTTGCGAGGCTTTGGCGTCGTCGTGCCTTTCTGCCAGTCTCCTTTGGTGGAAGGACAGGATTCGGTGAATGGACCCCTGGTAAAGCCGACCTCGCAGAGGCCCCAGGCTGCTTTCTCACCACCAACAGCCGTAGCCCATTTCGCTAATTATTCTCCCTAAGTAGCCTGGTTCTCTTAATAGCCAAAGTGTATGAGGATGTCATGGATCTTCCAGGGAAGAATTATTTGACTAAGGTGAAGGAGCACCCCCACGAGTACCCCCCAGACTAAGCCCAGGATATCAGCATGGTGGCCCCAGGAAATCTGAGCACCCTGCTTCCTGCATTCCCTTTTCGGCCTAAGAAATTGTTTGTCTAAGAACTTAATGGGGTTGACCTAAGAACCCCTTATGGAAGTGCATGACCTGATCCCTAGTAGGGCAAAGGCCATTTCTGCCAGACCTTACACTTTCAGGGGCTCCAAACCTCTCTTTGTAGGGTAATGTTGTTGATCATGTGAGCAACTGCATCCTAGGCCAAATCTGCCTGTCTTACCGGGGTACCTGAGAGTGGCAGCAAGAGAGAAGAGACAGCCACAGCAGTGGCTGTCTCTTCTCTCTTGCTGCCGCCCCTGGAACCCTGGCACCCCAGAGCACCTGGCACCCCAGAGCACCCCCAGACTGGGCCTTCGCTCCACCTCGAATCTGGGCTTCCAGCCTCCCTGGCAGCCTCCTTCCAGCTGCAGCACCAGGCAACCCCTCCGCACATCTGCCGAGGGAGCCCCATAACCTTACGTGGGGAATGAAGTCAGCTCTCTACCTCCATCTGCTGGCCGGAGGGCATATCTCACTTCTCTGGACTGGTCTGCAGGACAATGGGGAAGGTGACCTCTCTTAATAAGCCTAAAAGCCGAGGCCTTGGATGTACAAAAGCAATTTGGCCTTTGAGTCAGATTCGAAAATCTTTAATGGCATGACGGTCCTTCATGTCTTGCCACAGTAAAAGACAGAATGATTGAAATCAAAGGGGAAGACGAGAGAGGTTGCACTGTTGCTGCTAGCCCCGAATAGTTGCCCCCCAGCAGTAGCAGGTGCTTCACAGGCTGACACCTAACTCGTCCAGGTGTGTGCACAGGCCCAGAGGTTCCTACTGTCTGGACGAGCCAGGTGGCAGCTTTATTGACCTGCTTGACTGCAATCATCCAGCCCTAATGATATAATTGACTCCTGCTTTATAGAAATGGGCAATAAAAGTGCAGAGCTGGCTGTCCTCCAGGATGTTTATAGAGCACAGGTCTGTTTATAACCCCTGCCCACTCTGTCAGGAGCAGAAGGGCCCCGGCTTCAGGTTCTGCCTGGCAAGTTGTAGTAGCTGTGTCCGTGCTGGAGGAAGCTGCTCGGGATAGCTTCTCATATAACTGGGAACCATTGAGTTGTGGTCACCCTGAGATTGCTCTCCATGTGGGGAGGGGAGAGGATCTCTCTCTGCCGCCACCCCTCCCTCCCAGACCCCAGACCTCTCTTTGCTCTCCCCCCACCATAAGTTACAGCTCCCTGACTTGTGCACCCTCGCTCTACCCTCAGTTGAGTTCAGGGCCAGATTTAGGGAATAAGGTGCCCTGGGCAATAATTAATGGCTCATCCCCCACCTATCTCCCCAAAAAAGCTGATCCCCCACCCATTAGTTATATTTCTACAAAATAGGCATAGCAGACAAAAGGAGCACCTTAGTACTCGTATTTTAATGAAAACATAAGACGTGTTTACATAGACCAAGTACCATTTAAACCTTGAATTTGCGAGCTTTCTTCTCAGAAACTTTTCCAGAAAATTTCAACATTCGCATTTCACAGGGGAAATAAATCCCAGAGCTAGTGAGAGTGTTTCCAGTCCATAAATTTGGCAATAAAACCCAGGCCCTTTAACCAGAGTACAAGAGAGTGCTGTTGCCGATTCTCCTTTGGATCAGGATTCGCTTTCAGTCCATTAATTTGGCAATAAAGCAGAGGTACTTTCTCAATTTGCTCTGGCGACAGAGAACGCTCGGGTATTAAAACCTGGGTTTACCATGACCAACAAAGCTACGAGTGAACCTGGGAAAGGGATAAGAAATGTTTGCTTAGGCCAAACAAGAAACTTGACTTTTGCCAGCTTTTATCTCTGCAAATTAGCTCACAGCCACTGAGCGATCAAGATTTTCGGCAATGTCATTCTCTATAGATAGTAGGGCAAGCGAGGAGAGCTTTTCCTCTAGCACTGCAGACCGTAGGCACCTACGTTTGATTAGTTTTAATTTTGAGAGGCTGCGTTCAGCACTTGCATCTGTAACTGGACGTGTCGGGAGGGTTCGCAGCGCTCCCCAAGCATTTCAGAAGGCAGCGCTTCTATTCACGTCTGGCGTACGCTGCAAGACGTCTCCTGGGGTAACATCTCCCGTAAACGGATCAGCTCGGGCCAAAGGTCTATGCCATTGACATGGGAGAGGATGCCATGACGATCCGGATGCTGTGAGTGCAGTTCCTTTTTTTCCTGGCGGTTTCTCTAAATTGTACAAAAATCCCCAGGTACTTCTGTCAGCTTCGTGCTGTTCAAATCGTTGTTAAACTGATACGCGAGCTGCGTCGACAAGACTGGAGAAAAAAATTGCATTTGAATGTTTGTTTCCAGACTGCCAAACACATCCTAAGCGTCATATGCAGATTGCCTTTTCTTGCAGCGTTTGCATTGAGGCTCCTTGAAAGTTGCATCCTTTTGCTGATCTGTAAAACCTTCGACTCTGTAGGAGTTGTTGGAACTGCAAGCAATTTGATTTTTGCATGCGTATGGCAGCATTTCTTATATCCATATCATCGGTTCTCCTCCTCTGGGCCTCGTGCTGCTGGGATTTTGGCGCTCAAGGCAGCCGCCATGTTTGCCTAATGGAAGCTCTTATTTAATTGTAATCCTGGTAACGTTTCCACCCATTTGCCCGTAGGCTTTGCAAATCACTAATGGGTTTCCAGTCATTGCAGCCAGAACTCCCATGTGAAGAACCTGCACCGATGCCATCGGGTTTACAGCCAAAGCAGAACGCTTTGGCGGCGCCTGCAGAATAGATGAGCCGGCGCCTTCACAGCCTCTCGCCACTATCGGCACGGGATTTCATCCAGTGGGAAATCCAGGTTTTCAATTTCACTTGGCCCTGCACGAACAATTGCATTAGAAAATGTGGGATGCAGTGGTTCTGGCCATAACGCAGGATCTGGAATAGCGAAAAAGTGGCAAAGCTGTGATTTCCCCCTCTTTCAGCATCGCACCTGAGGTTTCTGTGGCGTTTTCTTGATCTGAAGGCGAATCTGCACTCACCACCGTCTTGGCTGCTAACTCCAATTGCACATTTTCGCTTTCATTCTCTTTGCTGAAGAATCGCTTCCGAGGTGGACTGCAAGAATCTCCTCACAGCCGCCGTATCTTTTTGTAATTGCATGTCCTGCTGGAGCTTTTCATTTCTTAATTGCACGCCAGAAAGCTTTGGGCTAGGTATTGTAACGGAGAAATGCTGCGGACGCGCTTGCTGCCAGGTTCTGAAACACAGAATTATCGCGTGGGAGCTTCTACAGTCTGAGGGCTTTCAAGTAAATAACGTGTCTTTCTGCGCTCTGTGGCGCAGCACTGAGAGGATATGAATGTGGCGGAGCCTCCCGGCGTGGCCACCAGGTGTCGCTGTCCCGGGACAGAAGGAGGCCATTCCACTCCCCCCCGAGCCCCTCCCATCTGCGCTATTTAGCCCGGACATTTTAGGACATATTCAGGCCAATGCAATGCCGTGCGCTCAGGCTAGCGCGCTGGGTAACCTGCGGCTGGACGCGCGTCCCTAACCCCTTATGCAAACAGGGGATTGGCGCATTTAAACCAGCGCGTAGCTAATAGCGCTGGTTACACGTTGATGAGGTATTAGCTGTTACCCTCTTATGTAAAAAATAAACGTGCGCCCGACGTGCACATTTTACTCTCAAAATTTAACGCCAGCCCCAGAGCTGGCATTAAATCTTGAGGAGCCCCTAAAGTTAACAGAAAGTTGATAATTCTGCTTCTTTCTGTGGGTTCCTCCGACTTAATATTGTGGTGATGTTAAGTCTGAGGAACAAAAAAAAAAAGACTTGCCAGTGGTCAGGTTAGGAATTACGAGCGTCGGTTTTCCTAACCCGCGCGCAGTCTCTTCTCCCGGGCGCCCGATGCTGAGCAGGCGCTAGGGATGCACAATTTCCCCCCAGCGCCTCCTTTTCAACGCAGCGGCTCATTTGCCTGCTGCATCGCGCCCCCCGGGACGGCTGGATGGGCACCTGGTTTGGAAGCACGGATTTAGCGCGTCGTATTGCATTGGCCTGACTGGGATCCGTTCGAGGAAGCTTTGAACAGTTAAGGATGTTCCAGTTTCACAGGCTGGTGAGGCTTCACCCAACGGGAGTTTCTGTTAGAAGCGACCCCTCATCGTGCTCTCCCTGCCAGAGGGTCCATCTCCTGCTAATTTACAGCGAGAGAGGGATGTTTGAGCCCGATATCCTTTTGGGGTGAAAGGGCTCTCCACCAGGAGACCACAGACCCGTGATCCCTCTCTAAATCCTAGGAGGCCAAGCACCAGCCATGGGTCCTGCTGCGAGGGACAGTGAGGGCAGAAGAGGGATCCAGTTTAACTTAAGTAGTATTTTTGGGAAGATTTTTAGATCCCCCCCCCCTTTCTCTCTGGGTTTGCAGAGCGGAGAACTCGCCTGCTCCCACTAACGTTTCCCCAAGAGAAGTTCCCCAGAGCAGGAGCTTCGCCTGATCAGGGCCTCACGCCTGTGCTGCCTGGAGCTGGAGCAAACCGTAGCCTCCGATCAGTGCACGATGCTCTTCTCCATCTTTCCGGCCCCACCGCCGCTGGGACTCTTCCGCTTTGCCACGGACTGGGTGACGCTGGCGGTGCCCGGGATGGCGCTCAGCTCACGGCGCCTCGGGCAACTTTCCGACTTCCCACTGCAAAAAAACCGGCTCTGGCTGAGCTCTCAGTCCTGGAATCCCAGCTGCAGGCCGAGCTGCGTCTGCTGCAGCCCCTCCAGTTTCTCAACACCTGCTGCCTGCTGTGTGTGTGGGTGTGTGTGTTGTGTGTGTGTGTGTGTGTGTGGTGTGTGTGTGTGTGTGTGTGTGTGTGTGTGTGTGTGTGGTGTGTGTGTGTGTGTGTGTGTGTGGTGTGTGTTCCAGACTGACCCCTCTCTTCCTGTCCCTGCAGGCTTCCTGAAGGAGGAGTGGCTGGAGCTGTACCGGGAGAGACCCGGAGCACTTTAGTGCTTCCTCGGAGACCCGGCAAGTGATGCAAATTCCCCGAGTCTCTGGCTGGAATCCGGAGCGTTGCCAGGTATGCACCTTGTACGTTGTAGTACTGCAGAAAGACAGTGATGTCCGTTCTTTCACTGCTCTGTCTCCAGTGCCAGCAGCACGAAACAGTTTCATCCCTCCCGGACCGGCTAATCTTGTTGCAGTGGGAGACTGGCACAGCCGGAGCGTGAGTTTTGAAACTGTTCACAATGCCAGCGTTCGTTCAAGAAGGAGCTAGGACCAATGCGAGGCAGGTGGGTGGATCACCTTCCTCCAAATGTGTCCGTGTTGTGGTGGGAGCCCTCCCTGGATCCAGCAGATTTCTCGTGAAGGTGGGGAGGAAGGAGAAGGGAGAGATTTCAGATGCTTTGGACTCTCAGTCCTGCGGGCTGAAAAGTCCTTGGTGTCCGATAAACACAGGAAGCTCCTGCTGCTGCTGCTGGGAGCATCTGTTTGGTGCCAGTGCTAGCAGCAGTAACGCTCCT
This sequence comes from Rhinatrema bivittatum, assembly GCF_901001135.1. Classification (NCBI taxonomy): domain Eukaryota; kingdom Metazoa; phylum Chordata; class Amphibia; order Gymnophiona; family Rhinatrematidae; genus Rhinatrema; species Rhinatrema bivittatum. Next base: position 13,818,393 of record NC_042620.1, read on the forward strand.
GGGTTTAACGTCAGCGTCGCAATGAGCATGCAGCGCTGCTGTACTGGGGCTGCAAGCCCAGAGATGTAACGGGGCCAACCCCCAGACTCGCAGTGTTAATTTGAGCTCAGGGGGCATTGGTGATGAGCTGGGGATCCCAGGACGAGCAGTAGAGGTGGGATAGCAGCCTGCGTGAGCTGCTACCCTTAATCATTGAGTTGCTAGACGTGAAGCCCGTGGACCAGTTTCATTTTGTCCCCTTCTTTCTGTTGTAGAGGTCCCGGAGGAAGCTGCCCACACGTGATCAGGGAGGAGCTACGTTTCCCTGGGATGTTTAATTGAATTCTTGCACCCGACCCGTTCTGCCTGGGGCACCTTCTTGTGAAGGTGACTCCCGCCCCAGCAGTGATGGACGGTCTCAAAGTGACTTCTTTGGGATGAACAGAGCCAGGATGGAGAACTGTACAGACCAAGACGTGGAAGGCTTCCAGAGGAATCTCATATTCTTCCTCTCGGGGCCCCTTTCTGCTTCATCATCCTGGCCAACCTCTTCATCATCATCGGGATGGTCTTCAACCGGAAGCTCCACGACACCACCAACTGCTTCTTCCTAAGCCTGCTCTTTGCTGATTTCTTCACTGGGGTGACGCTGCCCTTCGTCCCGCACATGAAGTTCAGCAAGGACCTGGGCTACCACGGCTGCTTCTTCGTCTACATCTCCCCCAATTTTTTCTTTCTCTCCTTCTTGTCCAACCTCTTGATGGTGCACTATGAGAAGTTCCTGTGCATCGTCTATCCCTTGCACTACAGGAACTTTTGGGTCCACCGCTTCGTGCCACTGTCCTTGCTCCTGGTGTGGATGTTGCCTCTGGCCTTCTCTGCTTGCCCGTCTTTGGCTGGAAACAATTGGGGGCAGAATGCCACTTGCTCTTACAAAGACGTCTTCCCCAACGCTTACCTCTACGTGGAAATCTATGGCTTCCTAATCCCAGCCATCCTGGCCATCGCTTTCCTCACAGTCAAAGTGCTGTCTGTTGCCAGAAGGCAGCTGAAGGACATTAAGAAGCTGCACAGGGTCCGTCCAGAGAGAGGGTGCCTCGGAGCTGGAGCAGCAGATGGGACCTGAGGTACGCCAAGTGCATTGCCAGCGTCTCGCTGATATTCCTGGTTTGCTGGGTTCCCTACATCGCCTGCCCTCCATATTTCTGTGCTGGCTATGGAGCAGTACAAAATGAGCTGCCTGACCTTCATCATCCTGACCTGCGTGGGCAGTGGCAGTGGCCCCCATCATCCCAGTCGTCCTGGGCCTGAGCAACAGGCAGTACACGGGCTGTGGCGGGCCGTCTTCAGAAAGCACTGCGGGTCGGGGGTGCAGGTCACGGGAGAAAAGGGCAGCCAGAATCCAGAGCATCCCTAGAAAGACCAGGCAGACTCCTGCTGTTGCACTCAGGCTTAGCATCTGCCAGCTGACCTCCCTCTCATTCCGAGTCCTCTGTGCCAAGGGGATGCAAACAATCAATTGGGCTCCATTTTCCTCCAGAAAGACTGATCCGGGTCCAGGTTTTCTTAGGCTTGGACGTGGGATCCTGGTCCAGGTGATGGTGGTGCAAGTCCCCTTCACCAGGGTGACCCCTGAAATGCATCCAGCAGTGGGCACTGGACACCTAAGGCACCTGAATGTAAATACGCTTTGAAGAGCCTGAGCAGTGGAATGTAAATCAGTTAGAAAAGTAAAATAAGTGATCTGTTCTGCTCTCCCCTGACCCTCCACGTTTTGTGTTTAAATATTTAAATTTTCCCTGTTGTACTTTGTCTCATTTTTTTGATTTGCAGTCGTGATGATACAGGATATCATTCACATTTCAGTCTGGACAGATCCTTGCCTAGAGAAACTGAGTCTGTTTTCAGGCCGGACCCTGCCACTAGATGGAGCCAGTTGGCATTTGTCTAAAATAGAGCCTGGTTCCTTAGGGCAGCGGTCTGCACGTTTTCGAGAGAAGAGCCATTTTTGGATTTTGTCTTTTTAGCAAAATATGTTAAGAGCCCCCATCCCCCACTTGAATATTAATGAAGCCCCCTCCCCCTGTATGTACATGATGCAAAGCCATTTCAGGCTTAGAACACAGTTTTATCTGCCTAAATGCTCCTTAGCAATTTGCTTGTGGGCAGGTCAAAGACGAGGGGTGAAGGGGGATGGAGCTGGGGCAGAGTTGGGATGTACACTCTCTTACTTTCTATTTTAAGAAGTAAACGTGTAAATTCACAAGCACAGGTTATATTATGCCAGGGGGGTGGGGTGGGGTGAGAATCTCCAAATAGAAAGCCTGGGGATACCATTGCATTGAGGATTTTTGGAACGTCTATATCTAAAAAGTAGCTGCAGAGTTTCCCCGTCTTTGAAAATGACCCTGCCCGGGGACAATTTTCAAAAGCCGTTTTTGCAGATACAACAACCTCGCTGTCCCCGCAGCACTGGGCTTTTTGGAAAACTGCTCACCATTTGCATGGGTGGAAGTGCTGGCGTGGTCCCACAACGCACGCACGCGGGATCAGCAGGTACAGACCTCCGCGGCCACTTCATCCTGCGACAGTGGTCGAGCTGCATGGGAGTGCTTTACTGGAGCAAACCCCGCAGGGTCAGAATTAACGACGGTGGGGAGTTTAATTATTGCCCCATAATGTAGATGCACAAACAGTAAGAGACGAATGAATTGTGACTGATGTAAGAGAGAGAGAAAAATAAGCCTCTTCTATTTAATGTTGTTCATACAGGCCTAGTACTCTTCCACCGCAGCTCCAGCTTCTCCCTCCCTCCTTCCTGCAGAGCCCCATTGCTCTTCTCACACAGGCTCAGTCCTCCGTTCCCCAACCTTTACAGCACCGGTCACAGCTCCCACACCCTCTCCAGCTAAGAGCTGCAGTTCGCCCCGCTGCAACTCTCACCTCCCTTCCAGGTGACTTCCAGGTAATAATTTCTGCTGTTCCCTCTCTCTGGCAGTGCCCTTGTTCTTACTGCTTCATAAGCTCCAGTGGCTGCAGTCTGGGAGATGCTCATGGATGTCCTGTGGCGCCCCCATTAAACTGGGGCTAATCGTGTGGGTCTTCCAATTGCAGGCAACGGTAGAGGAGAGCAGCATCAGAGGCGCAGTGGCTCCTGTAAGCTGATGGTCTTCCCTTCTTGCAAGGCTGGGAGTAAGGGGTAACAGAGAGCCCCAGGCCGGCCCCTGCCCTAGGGACATCGGTTCAGCTTAGTTTGTCTTGGAAAAAGGTAACCTGAGATGATGGCCCATGTGAATGAAAAGGAGACCATCAAACACAAGCCAGATGTAATGCACTGCTAAATCCTAAGGGGGGGGGGGGGGGAACTGCAGGGGGGGGGGAGAATGTGAATGTTTAAATGCAAAGCACAATCAGCAAGGGAGGGGGGTGAGCAGAGCCTGCGGAGCCTGTTAATCAGCAAAGGCAGACCTGTGATCTCTGCTCGGATGCAGGAGTAGGCCCCCCCCCCCCATCCAAAGCCAAACGTCATCTCCCCCCCCCCCCCATCTTAGATGAATGTTTCGGCAAAAGCCTGGAGGAGGCTAAGCAAGAGAGCCCTGACTGGCCCTGCATCCTGGAGCCCTGCACAGGCCGTGTCCCACAGTAAAAAGGTGACGGGAGCAAGGAAGCCAGAGCTGCAGCAACAAAACAGGGGCCTTGCACCTGAAAAAGAGGTGGAACACGGACTGGAGGCTGAATATCTCCCCTGACTCCCCAGCTCAGAACTACAAGTCCCTGCATGCACTGGGGTTGTAAAAGCAGGAGCTCGGGAACAGCACCGGCTCTGGGTAATTCTAATGCTCCTTCAATAAAACTGAGGCTCTTCATTGTCAGCTTGTATTTCTGAGAATATATCGGTGTTTATTACAAGAAAAAGGGGGCAACATTGCTACCAAAACCCCTAGTGCCTCCTTTTTCTGGGTAATTATCCAGGGTTAGTTTGCTGGACAGAAGTACGAAGCGCTGGGAGGGGGGTCAGCCCAGGCCTGTTATGAATTCTGCAGAACCTAAACAACATTCTGCTTATGGAGGGTTTCAGAATTAGGGTAAAAATCAGTAAAAACTGAAAAATCGGGATTTATTTCAATAGAAACCTTTCTAAAATGGAAACAAAAGGCTCTGGGTCTCAGAACTGGCACAGCAGAGGATGTGCCAGATCCCATCAATTCTCTGTACACAGCATGTTTGATGAAGATCTGTGCTTCATCTCTCCATGCTGTATTCATGCTTTATATGTATCAGTGTGACACCTGCATGAAGCTGTGATGAAGATCTGCTCTTCATCTGTCTGTGCTGTATTCATGCTTTACATGTATCAGTGCGATGCCTGCATGGGGCTCTGATGAAGATCAGCTCTTCAGCTGTCTGTGCTGTATTCATGCTTTACATGTATCAGTGTGACACCTGCATGGGGCTCTGATGAAGATCTGCTCTTCAGCTGTCTGTGCTGTATTCATGCTTTACGTGTATCAGTGTTACACCTGCATGGGGCTCTGATGAAGATCAACCCTTCGGCTGTCTGTGCTGTATTCATGCTTTACGTGTATCAGGGTGACGCCTGCGTGGGGCTCTGATGAAGATCTGCTCTTCAGCTGTCTGTGCTGTATTCATGCTTTACGTGTATCAGTATGATGCCTGCGTGGGGCTCTGATGAAGATCTGCTCTTCATCTGTCTGTGCTGTATTCATGCTTTACGTATCTCAGTGGGACACCTGCATGGGACTCTGATGAAGATCTGCTCTTCAGTTATCCATACTGTATTCATGCTTTACATGTATCAGTGTGATAGCTGCATGGGACTCTGATGAAGATCTGCTCTTCAGCTGTCTGTGCTGTATTCATGCTTTACGTGTATCAGTGTGACGCCTGCATGGGGCTCTGATGAAGATCTGCTCTTCAGCTGTCTGTGCTGTATTCATGCTTTACGTGTATCAGTGTGACGCCTGCATGGGGCTCTGAAGATCTGCTCTTCAGCTGTCTGTGCTGTATTCATGCTTTACGTGTATCGGTGTGACGCCTGCACGGGGCTCTGATGAAGATCTGCTCCTCAGCTGTCTGTGCTGTATTCATGCTTTACGTGTATCGGTGGTGACGCCTGCACGGGGGCTCTGATGAAGATCTGCTCCTCAGCTGTCTGTGCTGTATTCATGCTTACGTGTATCGGTGTGACGCCTGCATGGGGCTCTGATGAAGATCTGCTCTTCAGCTGTCTGTGCTGTATTCATGCTTTACGTGTATCAGTATTACACCTGCATGGGGCTCTGATGAAGATCTGCTCTTCAGCTGTCTGTGCTGTATTCATGCTTTATGTGTATCAGTGTGATGCCTGCATGGGACTCTGATGAAGATCTGCTCTTCAGCTGTCTGTGCTGTATTCATGCTTTATGTGTATCAGTGTGACGCCTGCATGGGGCTCTGATGAAGATCCGCTCTTCAGCTGTCCGTGCTGTATTCATGCCTTACTGTTCTCAGGGCTGTGATAATGATTAGTGCATGGAAGTGGAGTGGAAGATAGGTAGGAGGAACCTTTACACTTTTATCTCTTCTGAAATTAAATATAAATCAGAATAAAATAAGGGTTCTGAACTGTTATTTTTATAAACTGTTTTCTCAGTTTGCTATACTGCTACCTCAGGGCCTGGTTTGTATCAGGATCTCTCTGCATAAAACCTGGCCTTATGCATGTCCGTGGACTTTTGAGAATTGCCTGGGGGGCTCAGAGGCGATTTCCTGCTTACGAGCAGGTGCGAATGTGCGTGCACAGGCCGCGCAGGGTGCCGCACACGTCTGCTGGTTTTCACAGCGGATTTATGCGCAGAAGCTCGCTGGGAAAACTCGGGCTAAAATCTGCTGGAAATGAGCCTTCCCCGCCGCAAGAGAAGCCGGCAGAGCCGATTCCTGCGCATTCGCGAGAAAGGTCTGAACGGGTCGCCGCGGTCTGCCGAGGTGCACGCCCCTGCGGCGCTGGCCAGCGCGGAGCCTCCGGACTCGCGGGGTGACCTCGCTGAGAATCCTGCGGGGGTCGGCCCCGCAGCGCCCGCTTCTGGTGCAAAGAGACCTTACGCGCAGGATCTGGGCCCCCGTGCAGGGCAAAGACTGAGGTCTCAGATTACATGAAGGGGGCCAGGTAGAGGTCAGGAGTGCAGGTCTCCCTCCCAGCATCACCTGCTTGCACATTTTAAAGTACCTTCTGCCCCTCCCCCAGGGGCTAATTGAGGATCTGCGCTAATTGCCTCAATAATGACAGCAGCCTGTGGGCTGCGCTGGCTGCATCTCCAAGGGCCAATTCCGAAGGGGTTCCTGCCGCTGATAATAAACGCTCGTGATGGCCGGAGGTTGGGCCATGGTGCGGGATCCTCCACTCGCAAGAGCAGAGGATGTAGATAGAAACCGCACCAGAGACTCCTGGGCTGGGCTCTCTTGGGCCCTCAGACCTTCCCTGGTTTTAGGTGCTCCAAGGTGCAGTTTGAGTCATTTTCTAGCAGATTTACCACTGATAGAAAGCCAGGATTCGGTATTATTAAATCATAGGGCAAACCCCCTCCCCCTCCCCCACCAAGCAAAGCAAATCCCCGGGAAGACAAAGAGCGGTATCCCACCCCGCTCCCAGTACCCTCCCAGTGCACAAGGAAGCAGTTTGCCTAACGTCTGTTGCATTGGCTCCTCGCTTGATCCCCCAGCTCAGGGTTTGACTTCTCACTCCTTGTCCTGGCTCTGGTCCTGCCTCCCACTCGTGCCTTGTCTGTAGCCTATTTACGTCACCTCTTCTGCCCCCCCCTGTAGTTAGGGATGATCTAATCATGCATTTGACATCACAACTTATGTAAATGATTCTTTGGGCAGTCACTCAAGTCTAGAAGCTTCCACAATATTGTGTGTTATCTATAAAAGAAGGATCACTTCCTGTATACGAGGAGATTCTGGTCAGTTTGTAAGACTCAGGGCACCCAGTACCCAGCATCTCCCGAGAACACTTATACTGATTAATAAAAATACATTATACTTTTACTGAGTCTAAGTGTTCTTGTGTCCCTGGCCATAAGCATAGAGTGAGCTTTACACCCACCCCCCACCAGCCTTCCCCTTAGCACTGAATGGGTTTGGGCAACGGGGCCGGCAGGGCTCGGGCATGTCATGGCATCAATGTGCTGAAGCTCAGGGAGGCAGGGACAGCAGCTGCCCCCAGCACAAGAGAGTCACGTTTCCTTTCAAGCTCTCAGCCAGCGAGAGTCACCCAGGCAGCCGGTCCAGAGTGAGGAAGACAGAAAAAGGACAGAGGGGACAAGTAACAAAAAAAAAAAAAAAAGTTCAATTTCTTTTTTGTCCAAGGATTTAACTTCCTGCAACTTCTGCAGGTTAAAAAATAAAAAAAAATACACACAGGACAAATTGGCGTGAACTAAACTTTCTGCATGACGCGCTGTGGGACTTCTGCCCGAGCCTCAGGTTTAGGACATTAGGGTAAACGTCTTGTGGCACTGATTGCAGGATTTATTCTCCTTCCAGACCCTGCCAGCTGTGAAAGTCTTGGGAGCGTGGCGCTGGTCTTCAGCCAGCAGCACAGGAAGGGAAGCTCCTCGAGGTGGTGGAGGGATGGCTGGCGATGGAAGGGGCCAGGGCCTGACGTTCTCCTCTCTCCTCATTGATCGGTCAGGTGACCCTCCAGTAGTGCAGCTGCACCCATTAGCATTCCTGGCCTGCCTCGTAAAACGTGGTCTGCAAACAGAGGACCCAGCGACAGGATGGGGCTGGAAATGGCCTTTGGGAAGATTAATGTGTTTGCTGATGGGCCTTGTTCATACAGGTGAACAGGTGCCTCCTCCTGTTTTACAGCTCGGGGAGCGCGCTGAAGTGCCAGGGTCCTGGAGCCGGCTCACGCAGGTCCTCGGCGTCTGGGGGATGTTGGATCCCTAGCCTGCTGGAAAGAAAGTCAATGATGTGGTAGCTCTGGAATTCATTGCCGGAGGAGGCGGTTAAGGCTGTTAATGTAACCGGGTTGAAAAAAAAAGTGTTGGACGAGTTCCTGGGGGAGAAGTCCATAAACTGCTTTTTATCAAGTAGATTTAGGGAATAAGCACTGCTCAGCACGGGAGCTATTCACTGCTTGGGATGCTGCTTGTGACCTGGATTGGCCACTGTTGGAAACAGGATGCTGGACTTGATGGACCCTCGGTCTGACCCAGCTTGTACTACCCTCGTTTGGGCAATGTTGTGTGGGGCCCAGACGGAAACAAAAAAAGAAAGAAACCTTGCTGAATTCCAACCATTTGTGTTACTGAATCCATGGCAGTGATGAGAACAGAGTCCAGATAAGTTCCTGTCAAGTAGAAGTGAATCAACTCAATACCCAATAGTAACCTCCAAGGCAGGGATGACGCAGCCCCAGTCATCCAGAGTCTGTTATTCAGAATATCCCGAATAAAATATTTAGGCACCCACTGGATCAAACTTAAAGGAAGAAATGGATAATTTGCATATTCCACATCTTCTAAAAGCAGATTTGTTTGCAGTCCTTAGAGCCCCAAAGCTGATTATTCTTGCCCTACAGGACTCATCCAATGTAACATCAGCGGGTGATTCCTGATGTGTCTTGGACTTCGCAGTCAATGTCATGGTCTGTGATTTCCAGGTTTCTTCTCCCGGCTTTGTTTGAAGGGGGTTCTCAAAGCTTAGAGGTGGTCCCCGAGTTGCTAAAGAGAAGTCTTGGAGAGGAAAGCAAAGGCTGAAGAAAGCTTTACAGAGGACCTGCAGACTGGGCCGGCTCTAGGCCAACCAGCGGCGCTCCCTGCTCCCTTGGGAAAATCACTTTGCTTCACTCTTGCCTCTGCCTGCAGCCGGTGACAAATTTAGGCTTTTACCATCCCTAGGCACCTCCCCCAACCCTGGAAGGTCGGTCACCACCAGTGAAGTCTGGGGTCTACGCAGGATGGGACCCAATGGTACGAACCCTTTCTCTTGCATTGCATAAACATTCACGGCCACCAATTCCCCCGAGCTTGGGTGGAGCGAGGAGCTAGGAGGCTCTCCCTTAAAACTCACCATGCAAACAGGGTAAAAGCAACACAACACCCTCCAGTACCAGGCATTCCTTTCAGCAAAACAAAACCCTACAAATCAATCCCTCAAAATCTATATAGCACAAAAGCATTAATTCGCAGGACTCAAACAGCAATGACCCTACCTAGAAGACCAACAAACCCCTGCTGGGGATGCAGAGCAAGCCAGACTGCTACAGATGCTTACACAGAAGCAGGCAGAGCACAGGCAGACCCTCCCCAAATAGAGCATCAAGTCGGAGAAAATGCTTTTTTCATTCAGTTCTGGAATTCATTGCTGGAGGATGTGGTAAGGGCAGTTAATATAGCTGGGTTTAAACAATAGTTCTTAACCAGATAGACCTGAGGCGTTGGCAGCGTGGAATTCTGCCCGGTCCTTGTGACCTGGATTTGCCGCTGTTGGAAACAGGATCCTGGGCTTGATGGCCCCTTGGCCTGACCCAGGAACATATAATCAAAGTCTGAGTTTGGCAGTTCTTATGTTCTAATAAAGGACCAGAAGTCAGAGGCAGAAATAAAAAAAACATCACAAGACTCTGTCCTCTGAATGGAATGCAACACTGGAAACAGAGAAGGAGCAATGCATTGCCCCTATACTCAGCGACATAGAAAGCTGTTCCCAGAACTGGCATTTTCCAATCACTAAACTAGAAATCAAATGCTTTTTGTCTACCTTTCTTGACAGCCCTGAGGAAGCTGCTGGTGAGAGCAGGACTTTGGATAAAAACGGGGGTAGCTGAGGTGATACTGTTTGTGTTTTCTGCATGGGGGTGGGACTGACTTTAACATCCACTTCAGTGGTTGTTTCATAGCGTGATGGAGCCGTTTCCTTCTTTGCTTTTCCTGCCCACCCCTGTCTCAGATCTTCATTTATAGACTATTGCCCAATTAGGGGGCAGGGAGAAAAATTTAAATAGCAGGAACTGACTGGTGCTAGGGCCACGTAAGTGCACAATAAACTCAAATTTGCAAAAAAATAGTACGACAATTATAATTCTCTTGGCTAAATAGTAGACAAAATAGTCAAGTACATTTTAGAAATAAAGTGCATGGCTAGCAGTGCAGCAGTGAGATGGGGGTATCTGGTCTTTTGCATGTGTGACTGTCTGCCTGTGTGGGGAAAGGCTGTATGCTTGCCCAGCGCAGAGAGCTCTCAGAGAATGAGTCTGAGTGGCAGAGACGTACAGAGGAGACCTTCAGGGACTCGCAGTAGAGCAGGTCTGTGCTGCTTTGGATATGCAAGCCCTCCAGGTGCCGCAGGAAGTGATCCTGTCGCTAGGACCTGCCTTCCAGGTGATGAGTATTCCTCTTGCACCAGGGATACGAAGGGCTAGGATGCCATTTATTTATTTATTTATTATTTTTATTATACCGAGTTTCATGATAGGAATCACATCAACCCGGTTTACAATTAACAATGTGAGTAAAGGCAGAGAGTAACAAAGTAAAGAACATTCCCAATACAAGAACAAATATAGTATGAAACTTAACAAATAATATAACAATATTTTGGATGTGAGAAAGTTACAAAAAACATGGAAAAATAACTTGGATATGAAAGGGGAGGAATTGTAGAACGACTATTAGCATTTATTACTGGCCAGACTTTCTTTAGAAATGTAGAGAGCTGGGTGGCTGCTGGGCAAGAGGTTAACGTCCTTGCCTGCCTGGTGCGAAGGTGGCGGAGCTCACACATCCCCTGGTCAGAATTTTAGAGAGTGATGGGAAGTCCTGGTATTTGTGGGTACCAACAAAACAGGAAGATGCAGGAGGGAGGCTCGGGAAGCTACGTTTAGGCTTTTAGGTAGGAATTAAAATCCAGAGCCTCCAGGGTGGCACTCGCAGAACTGCAGAACCCAGGAGGGAGGTTTCGCTCTGGAGTCTGGAGACCTGGGTGAGACAATGGTGCAGGGAGCAGGGCTTTAGATTTGAGAGGAACTGGGGAACACTTTGGGGAATGGGGTGCGTATCCTAAACAGGATGTTTGCTAACCTTGCCTTGTGCACGGGTAGAATGAAAATGCTATTCAATATAAACTGATGATGATGATGACCTTAACCAGGATTCCATCCTGGTTAAGGTCATTTTATTGGGCATGTTTCTTGCCGTAACTCCGGTGTCATATTGTTCCAACAGTTCGGTCCGGCTATGGTTATCGCACGCTTCCTAGTTGACTCAAGAGTGGTGGTTTAGGTGTGGGGGTGTGTAGGGTGGCTGCATGTTGTGTTCTAGGGGTTCTGGAGTGTTTGTGGAAGTAAAGTTCATTATTGAACCATGTCATGTTTTCATTGTGTAGCATCTTGTGTATTAGAGATAAGGTTTTGAACATGATTCTCTGCGCAATGGGGAGCCAGTGCAGATCTCTGAGTATGGGAGTAATATGTTCCGATTTTCTGGAACCCATGGTATCTTTCTTTTCCCATGGTATCTGTGAGCTCTGCTCTATAGTATCCTGGCTCTTTCCTTCCCTTATCTGTAATCTCTGCCTATAGTATCCCTGCTCATTCCCACTGTATCTGTGAGCTCTGCTCTATAGTATCCCGACTCATTCCCACTGTATCTGTAATCTCTGCTCTATAGTATTCCTGCTCATTCCCACTGTATCTATGAGCTCTGTTCTATAGTATCCCTGCTCATTCCTCACAGTTTCTGTAATCTCTGCTCTATAGTATCCCAGCTCATTCCTCACAGTATCTGTAATCTCTGCTCTATAGTATCCTGGCTCTTTCCCTCCAGTATCTGTAATCTCTGCTCTATAGTATCCCAACTCATTCCCACTGTATCTGTAATCTCTGCTCTATGGTATCCCGACTCATTCCCACTGTATCTGTAATCTCTGCTCTATAGTATCCCGGCTCTTTCCCTCCAGTATCTGTAATCTCTGCTCTATAGTATTCTTGCTCATTCCCACTGTATCTGTGAGCTCTGTTCTATAGTATCCCTGCTCATTCCTCACAGTTTCTGTAATCTCCTGCTCTATAGTTATCCCAGCTCATTCCTCACAGTATCTGTAATATCTGCTCTATAGTATCCTGGCTCTTTCCCTCCAGTATCTGTAATCTCTGCTCTATAGTATCCCAACTCATTCCCACTGTATCTGTAATCTCTGCTCTATAGTATCCCGACTCATTCCCACTGTATCTGTAATCTCTGCTCTATAGTATCCCGGCTCTTTCCCTCCAGTATCTGTAATCTCTGCTCTATAGTATTCCTGCTCATTCCCACTGTATCTGTGAGCTCTGTTCTATAGTATCCCTGCTCATTCCTCACAGTTTCTGTAATCTCTGCTCTATAGTATCCCAGCTCATTCCTCACAGTATCTGTAATCTCTGCTCTATAGTATTCCTGCTCATTCCCACTGTATCTGTAATCTCTGCTCTATAGTATTCCTGCTCATTCCCACTGTATCTGTAAGCTCTGCTCTATAGTATCCCTGCTCATTCCTCACAGTATCTGTAAGCTCTGCTCTAGAGTATCCCGACTCATTCCCACTGTATCTGTGAGCTCTGCTCTATAGTATCCTGGCTCATTTCCACTGTATCTGTAATCTCTGCAGTATAGCATCCCGACTCATTTCCAATGTATCTGTAAACTCTGCTCTATATTATCACGGCTCATTCCCACTGTATCTGTGAGCTCTGCTCTATAGTATCCCGACTCATTCGCACTGTATCTGTAAGCTCTGCTCTATAGTATCCCAGCTCTTTCCTTCCAGTATCTGTAATATCTGCCTATAGTATCCCTGCTCATTCCCACTGTATCTGTGAGCTCTGCTTTATAGTATCCTGGCTCTTTCTTTCCCTTATCTGTAATATCTGCCTATAGTATCCCTGCTCATTCCCACTGTATCTGTGAGCTCTGCTCTATAGTATCCTGGCTCTTTCCTTCCCTTATCTGTAATCTCTGCCTATAGTATCCCTGCTCATTCCCACTGTATCTGTGAGCTCTGCTCTATAGTATCCTGACTCATTCCCACTGTATCTGTAATCTCTGCTCTATAGTATTCCTGCTCATTCCCACTGTATCTGTGAGCTCTGCTCTATAGTATCCTGGCTCATTCCTCACAGTATCTGTAATCTCTGCTCTATAGTATCCCAGCTCATTCCTCACAGTAGCTATAAGCTTTGCTCTATAGTATCCCTGCTCATTCCTCACAGTATCTGTAAGCTCTGCTCTATAGTATCCCGACTCATTCCCACTGTATCTGTGAGCTCTGCTCTAAAGTATCCTGGCTCATTCCCACTGTATCTGTGAGCTCTGCTCTATAGTATACTGGATCTTTCCCTCCAGTACCTGTAAGCTCTGCTCTATAGTATCCCGGCTGATTTCTCATGCTATCTGTAAGCTCTGCTCTATAATATCCCGACTCATTCCCACTGTATCTGTGAGCTCTGCTCTATAGTATCCTGGCTCATTCCCCAAGGTATCAGTAATCTCTGCTCTATAGTATCCCAGGTCATTCCCTCCAGTATCTGTAAGCTCTGCTCTATAGTATCCTGGCTTATTCCCTCCAGTATCTGTAAACTCTGCTCTATGGTATCCCGGCTCATTCCTCATGGTATCTGTAAGCTCTGCTCTATAGTATCCCTGCTCATTCTTCATGGTATCTGTGAGCTCTGCTCTATAGTATCCCAGCTCATTCTTCATGGTATCTGTGAGCTCTGCTCTATAGTATACCGGATCTTTCTCCGTGGTATCTGTGAGCTCTGCTCTATAGTATACCGGATCTTTCTCCATGCTATCTGTAATCTCTTCTCTATAGTGTCCCGGCTCATTCCTCATGGTATCTGTAAGTTCTGCTCTATAGTATCCCTGCTCATTCCTTATGGTGTCTGTAAGTTCTGCTGTATAGTATCCCAGCTCATTCCTCATGGTATCTGTAAGCTCTGCTCTACAGAATACCAGATCTTTCTCTGTGGTATCTGTAAGCTCTGCTCTGTAGTATACCGGATCTTTCTCCATGGTATCTGTAAGCTCTGCTCTATAGTATACCAGATCTTTCTCTGTGGTATCTGTAAGCTCTGCTCTGTAGTATACCGGATCTTTCTCCATGGTATCTGTAAGCTCTGCTCTATAGTATACCAGATATTTCTCCATGCTATCTGTAATCTCTTCTCTATAGTGTCCTGGCTCATTCCTCATGGTATCTGTAAGCTCTGCTCTATAGTATCCCTGCTCATTCCTTATGGTGTCTGTAAGTTCTGCTGTATAGTATCCCGGCTCATTCCTCATGGTATCTGTAAGCTCTGCTCTATAGTATACCAGATCTTTCTCTGTGGTGTCTGTAAGCTCTGCTCTATAGTATCCCAGCTCATTCCTCATGGTATCTGTATGCTCTGCTCTAAAGTATCCCGGCTCATTCCTCTTGGTATCTGTAAACTCTGCTCTATAATATCCCGGCTCATTCCTCATGGTATCTATAAGCTCTGCTCTATAGTATTCTGGCTCATTCCTCATGCTATGTGTAAGCTCTGCTCTATAGTATCCCGGCTCATTCCTCATGGTATCTGTATGCTCTGCTCTATAGTATCCCGGCTCATTCCTCTTGGTTTCTGTAAACTCTGCTCTATAATATCCCGGCTCATTCCTCATGGTATCTATAAGCTCTGCTCTATAGTATCCCTGCTCATTCCTTATCGTGTCTGTAAGCTCTGCTCTATAGTATACCAGATCTTTCTCTGTGGTATCTGTAAGCTCTGCTCTGTAGTATACCGGATCTTTCTCCATGGTATCTGTAAGCTCTGCTCTATAGTATACCGGATCTTTCTCCATGGTATCTGTAAGCTCTGCTTTATATTATACTGGATCTTTCTCCGTGGTATCTGTAAGCAATGCTTTCCAGTAGCCCTTCTCATTCCCACATCCCTACGTAATTCTGTGAGCATGTTTGTTTGTGACCCCTGCACCTCCTTTTCTCTGAACTGAGATCCTACTTAAGAGCTGTTTTAGGGAACCAGAGTCCGGTTATTCATTTCCTCCTGACCCCTCCGTTATAAATATCTCCGGGCATGATCCACACTCTCTTCTGCTTTGTTTAGCTTGGATGGATGACTTCAAGAAGGATAAAATTCCAAGGCAATTAATTATGTAATGAAAATTCTTCTTAGATATTTTTTTCCTATGCTAATGCAATGCAAAGCTAAAATGCAAGACTGATTGTGCCTTTGTTGATCGCATTCCTTCTCCGGGAAGCCATAGCACATACTTTCTTGCAAATTCTTACAATTTTTCCAAAACAATCAGAAGTTCAATGGGTTTTACCCTGTTGTATCCTGCATAAAGCTTTTGGAGAAGAAGTTCATGGTTATAATATTCTCGAAGTCAGCCCTTACTGAATGTGGAAGTACGTTAGTACTGATCCAGAAGTTCACTGATAGAATTTCCATTTTCAAGTCCCGACCTGGATAGGAGGACCCAAGAAGTGCTGATGTCTCACCCCTCTGCCCGTGGGCTGCTCCACCCTGCCTGGACCCCACCACCCCCTTTCCCCATGAGCCTGGCTCTCCGGGCTGTCGTTCCTTCTGAGCAGCGTGGTTTAATGTCACCTTCCCTGGCTGAACCTTTCATCCCCAGCGCCCGAGGATGTCTGCAGGATAAAGGCACAGGAGAAAACGCTCCTGGGGTGGCCTGGGGGACAGGAGCGGCAGGAGCTCTGCCATTTTCAGCGCCTGAATTTGCCTGTTCTGTAATAAACAGTGAGTGGTTTGGTCGTGCTAGAAATCAGGTTAAGCAGGGTCACCAGTGGGCACATACGGTTCCTACTTCACCCCTCTCTGCAAGTGGATGTGTTCATTACAATTAGGGCCTTCTAGATGTAGGTCTTTATAATGTATTGATGTTGGTGATTTTAGCTATGGCAGAGTTCTATGCGGATACATTAAATTGTTGTTTTTCTGGGACTCTGCTCCTGCTCATCCTGTCCCCTTACCTCCAGCTCCGATGTGCAGCCGAGGAGATTCAGTAAATGTCTGCACCAAATTCTTGCTTGCTTGCTTACAAATTAAAAATAAACCCCTAGAAACCAGAAACATTGTGGCTGAGTAAGAAAACCAATGGTGAAGATATTCAAAGCTGGTTGAAGTTCTTGTTTTCCTGTGCGTTGACAGCTTAGCCGGTTAGAACGTATCCCGCTAAGTTAGGATGTATATTCCGTGGCACGGCAGAGCTGCTGAATAAATATACACATATATGTGCGCACACTTAGCTGGATACCTCTACCCGGCTCTATGGCGCGTCTAAACTCACCCGTGTACTTATGCAGCTAACTCGCTCTGTCCCCAGTCTGCCCAGTACACACACACTTTTTGTGCGTGCAACCTTTAGCCGTACAAGGGACTTGTATGGCTGAGCAATGGACATTGAACTCTCAGGAACCCCCTTAAATGTGCTCACCACACCTCCACCAGAGAAAGAGCCCTGTCCATTGCAGGCCCCTCCCTCGGGAACACCGCGCCACTTGAGCTCCGACTAGAACCTTGCACTCGGAAATTCAAAACCGGGGTTAAAACCTGGCTCTTTAAAATGGCCTGCCCTGACCCAGATCCCACGTAGTCCCCCTGCTCCCTCTACTCTTTCAGAGAAAGAGCCCCTGTCATCAACGCACTCATAGCCTTCTCCTTTATTCCTTTTAATTATCCTCTGTTTTGTCTCCCATTCGCTGCACCTCCTTATATACCCCCCCCTTATTTCCCCTTTCCCCTGTCCTCAAACCCTTCTTTTTCCCTATAGCAACCATTTATACCCCTTTTTATTTACTCCTCCGCTTTCCTTTGACCCTTTCTTTTCCCTATAGCAACCCTGCTACTCTATACATAGTTGCCTTCTGAACGTATAATCTGTAATGTCATATATAGTGTCTCCTGTATGTACTGGTTAAAGATAATGTATATGATTGTATATAATACTTTTTGTTATTATTGTATATAATACTGTTTGGAGTGTATAATTTATATAAGGTTATCCACAGTGTATAAGGTTATACGCAGTCCCTTACTGAGTGTATAATTTGCAATGTTACTTATTATGTTCTTTGGTTGTTTTTCCATCAGGTACTGTTCCTATTCTCCTCTTCCTCTTTTTCCCTCTCTTCTCTCGCCCCTTCTCTCTTCCTAGCTGCTCCCTCTTCCCCCCACCCTGGTTTTTTGTATTTTCCTCCTTTTAGTTATATTGTAAACCGGCATGATGTACCCACGAATGTCGATGTATAAAAGCTAATAAATAAATAAATACATACATAAATAATTGAATGTAGGTGGATATTATTCAGTAGCCACTGCTTAAGCCGCATACGTCCCGCTTATCCTGCTAAATAGCGCTGAAGGCGCTTTGAGTATCCGAGCCACTAAGTGTGAGAAATCACCTCAAATGGCAAGCACAGCGATGGCTTTGAAAGATGTTGTGAAGGTGCAAGGAGTTAAACCAATCGACGCAGGTCTGACTCTGTCTGATCCTGCAGCCACATTAACCCACACCTCTTTTCGTTATCTATGATGTATGTACGGGGAAAACAAGAACTTCCAAGTATTGTGCAGGCACTTATTCCTCAGCACTCAGATTACTGTAATGGGCTGATGCAGGGGCGGGAAGATTGCAACTTCTGCAGAATACTGCAGCTGAGGCTTTTTGTATTAAAAACGTACCATCGGGTAACTCCTGGTTTAGAAATGTCATCCTGGCTTTCTGTAGCAGGCAGGATATTCCGTCTAGTATTTAAAGCACTGTACAGGGGGCAGCTGATCTCCTAATGCCCTGCAATCCTATCGAACAAAGCCCCCAGGTCCTGCTGGAATTAGGCTGGAATCTACCCCCCTGCCTTACCTCCAGAGCTAGGTAAGGAATCCAATTATTTAAAGCTCAGGAAAGCAGTGAACAACAGATGCTTGGATAACCACTGATGGTCCCTGGGTCGGTTAATTAGAGGCAGAAATGATCTAGCTTTAAAGTTCAGCTTTTATTTTAATTTAGTGATTATGATTTATAGTTTTTTTTATATCTTTTGGTATCTTAACTAAGGTTATATTTATGATTTTATTGTTTTATGGATGTATTTTGATGTATGTTTGTTTATGTATATGTGGTAGTTTTATGCTTCTGTGTACTTACATGATGCTAGTCGTAAACTCTTTGATTTATTTTCTGCCAAGACCGTAGAACAAAATGATTTAACTAAAAGGAAACTAACCTAGGTGACCCTGTCACCTCTCCCCCCACCACTACACCTGACCCTGCCACCATGCCGCCATGCTGGTGAACCACCCCGTGACTTGTTTGTTTCCCCAACACTGGTCTTATATTGGAAGAATCCAACACAATCAAGTGAAATGAACCATTCAACCAGACCTCATACACTTTAACCAGTGCTTGTTTGCACAGGATAAATACCACATATTTTGAAAAACTTATGTGTAGAGTGGTTCTAATCATTGGTCATTGGTTGTTAGGTTCAATACCATATTTTTCATTTTTTGCTTTTTATACTTTTGTGTTTTTTATTCCATACTGTGGAAAGTACTTGTCTTAAAGAACATTATTTTGTAAGAAGTACTTATCTTAGACGATGTTTACAGCTGAATGTCTTTAAGTTTTAGACCGGAACGCCGGAGGAAAAGAAACAACTACGCCCGACGCGGCTCGCGTTTCTTTTTTTGCTTCTTCAGGGGCTCTTGGTAAGTTGTCTGTAAACACAAACGCTGTATTAAACAATGTAGTTTGAAAAACAATTGTAAAATATACTTGCTCTTTTATCCATACATCAGTTAAATAGACTTGTGTCTCCCGACTTCCACAGTCTGCAAAACAGCTGTTCCTCCATTTTGGAAATTTAAACCGGCGGCTTTTTAAACCAACTCACGGATCGTATCCCAACCAATCGGGGCGGTCCAACTTCTGACAGCAAAATAACGTGATGACATTGTGGACTCTCATACGTTAGAACAATGTGGTCCAATCAATGGCTTCATTCATCCCCTTAGGGGAGACTGCTTGTAATGTGAAAATCCATTTCTGTTCAATAAAGTTGAGTTTGAATGAACTATCTCCGCTGTCATCTGACTGAACTATTTGATCCAGGATTGTCCATTTAAGATTTTGAAATGTATGTCCTCTCTCTATGCAATGTTTAACCATTGGAGCTTCTAAATTTGAAGTGTTAAGTCTGCTGCGGTGTTCTCGTAAGCGGATCTTAATCGCTCTTTTTGTGCGTCCAACATAGATTAAAGGACAAGTGCATTGAATTACATATACGACATTGGAGGACAGACAATTTGTATGATGACATTTCTTGAATCTCCGTCCTGTATTCGGATGGTACCATTCTGGTCCTACTATTGCTGATTCACACATATCACATGCTCCACACATGCTATGTATCCCTTCACTTATCAAAACAGTGTGGGTGATATTTGCCCGGACAATATGTTGTTTAATATTTTTTCCTCGGGAGTATGAAAATAAAGGTAAATCAGAAAAGATGGATGATTTACCTTTATTTTCATACTCCCGAGGAAAAAATATTAAAGAACATATTGTCCGGGCAAATATCACCCACACTGTTTTGATAAGTGAAGGGATACATAGCATGTGTGGAGCATGTGATATGTGTGAATCAGCAATAGTAGGACCAGAATGGTACCATCCGAATACAGGACGGAGATTCAAGAAATGTCATCATACAAATTGTCTGTCCTCCAATGTCGTATATGTAATTCAATGCACTTGTCCTTTAATCTATGTTGGACGCACAAAAAGAGCGATTAAGATCCGCTTACGAGAACACCGCAGCAGATTTAACACTTCAAATTTAGAAGCTCCAATGGTTAAACATTGCATAGAGAGAGGACATACATTTCAAAATCTTAAATGGACAATCCTGGATCAAATAGTTCAGTCAGATGACAGCGAAGATAGTTCATTCAAACTCAACTTTATTGAACAGAAATGGATTTTCACATTACAAGCAGTCTCCCTAAGGGGATGAATGAAGCCATTGATTGGACCACATTGTTCTAACGTATGAGAGTCCACAATGTCATCACGTTATTTTGCTGTCAGAAGTTGGACCGCCCCGATTGGTTGGGATACGATCCGTGAGTTGGTTTAAAAAGCCGCCGGTTTAAATTTCCAAAATGGAGGAACAGCTGTTTTGCAGACTGTGGAAGTCGGGAGACACAAGTCTATTTAACTGATGTATGGATAAAAGAGCAAGTATATTTTACAATTGTTTTTCAAACTACATTGTTTAATACAGCGTTTGTGTTTACAGACAACTTACCAAGAGCCCCTGAAGAAGCAAAAAAAGAAACGCGAGCCGCGTCGGGCGTAGTTGTTTCTTTTCCTCCGGCGTTCCGGTCTAAAACTTAAAGACATTCAGCTGTAAACATCGTCTAAGATAAGTACTTCTTACAAAATAATGTTCTTTAAGACAAGTACTTTCCACAGTATGGAATAAAAAACACAAAAGTATAAAAAGCAAAAAATGAAAAATATGGTATTGAACCTAACAACCAATGACCAATGATTAGAACCACTCTACACATAAGTTTTTCAAAATATGTGGTATTTATCCTGTGCAAACAAGCACTGGTTAAAGTGTATGAGGTCTGGTTGAATGGTTCATTTCACTTGATTGTGTTGGATTCTTCCAATATAAGACCAGTGTTATGTGAGTGTTTGGATCAGGTGTTACACAAAGGTGAAGCAGTTTTTTGAACATATATTGTTTGTTTCCCCTGCATCTCTGTCCTAAGCTTGAATTTGGTCAGGATCTGGGGTCCCACGACCTCTGGACCTCCACCGGCCTCTCAGGGTTTCCTCTGATTCTCCCCTCCTTTCAGCGTCAGATCATGGCCCTTTGTTACTGAGTTTTCAATCATATTTAACATTCCATGCTCCACCTTAATTTGGATGTGTTTTCATATTTTTGCAAGCAAAAATAGCCATAATACTGCAGATATTAGAGGTGGGGAAATGAATTGGGAAGTTAAAACCATCTTCTGATTTTGCAAATAGTTTACATGTGTTTGGAAAATTAACCATTTCCTTGGCAATAAAAATAGGTGAACGAATCCACTAAAAGAACGAGGTTCTGTCCCGTGATGTCAGCACAGTATGGAAAGGAAAGGGGGGGTCAGATATCAGTCCTAGGATTGCGCACTACCACCCCCTCGCCCACTGCTCACATCCTCACACAGTGGGGAGGAGTCAGATCATTTCCAACCATCTGAGGGGGGAGGGGAGGTTACACTGGTTCTGTCCTCCTGCTCCTTTGGGGGTTCCCAGCTCAATCAGACCTGGCCTCAATTGGGCACCGGTGCCAATCCCCTCGGCCCAGTCCTGAGCCAGTCTGTGCTATACTCCCCCCGCTCCACCCCATCCACCCACGTTTGTTTTACGTGAACCTGATAACACTGAATTCACAGAAGCGACCGACTATTCATTCCTGCAGAATGATGGCTTCTGCCGGGAGAGAACAGGAAGGTCTCCGCTACGAAGGGGAATTCTCTGGCTTGCAAAGTTACAGGAGCAGTAATCTGCCCGGTTCCTCTTGGGACGTGAGACTCGCAGGGTGAGTAAGGACAGGCAGCCCCGAATGGAGCCTGGCCTGCACGGGTGTCTCCAGAGTCTGCGGCAGAGCCCTTCAAGAGGGGAAGCCAGGATAGCGCTGGCCCAGTCCACGCTGAGGTCAGGAAGCAGGGAAGCCAGACCAGATAGCCAGGAACAGGGCAGGAATCCGTGAAGGTAGGGAAAAGGGCTGGTCCGAGCACAGAGGTTCTGGATGAAGCATCCCAGAAGGCTGCTGTGGCGATGGTAATTGGTTTGCAGAGCTGTCTGTAAATCCTATGACCAATTATGGAACTTCCTGGAAGGTGGCCTGCGTGGTACCATGGTGCCACTGTTCAAGCCTCCTGTGACCCTTGTGGTTCCTGATTTCTTTCCTCCAGGGTGATCACTCTGACCTGCTAGGTCCTGCTATATTCTCCCTTGAGCCAGGGCATTCTTACTAAAACCCACTGTAGCTGTAAAGATTTGTTTTGAATCAAGAGAGATCATGGGTAAATGTGACCAGGCACAACCCCCATGAATTTTGCAGCAATGGAAAATCTTGTGCTCAGCAAAAAAAAAAATATATGTCTGTATTGTCTAGGCACCCATAAAGAAAAAATAACTGAGGTCTGAAAATATATTCCAAAAAAACTCCCTACATAGGTTTTTTTAGGCTGCAGAGGGACAAACCTGCTTGCAGTAAAAGGGTTAACTGAATCCCAGGGATATACAGCAATGTCTGCTAGAAGCCTCCCTCCCACTAGGATCTTCTGTCAAGTAACATCTTAGTGCTACCCCTAACACTCACTCAGTGTTAACCCTGTGGACCCTTGGAGGGTGAGGATGGGTCTGCATGTGTGGATGTGTACCCCTACACTGGCAATCTCCTGCCCACTAACCGGATTCCCTCGTCCCTAGACAACCACCCTGCCCACAAGCTATTGTCTGGTTGTTTCTAGGGACACTGAGACCTCACAAAACCCAGGTATCACAAAGTTCCTAGAAATGCATGTACAGACCAAATACAAAACAAATTCTGGGATCATCAGACAGTACAGACATAAGGCTAACAAAACGTTTATTAGGAAATAGGAGATACAGTGAACTGTAAAGATTATTTATTTATTTATTTATTTATTGATAGTTTTTCTATACCGGCATTCGTGATTAGAAACCACATCATGCCGGTTTACATACAACAAGGGATGAGAACAAAAAACGGAACATAAACAAGTGCAAAGAGATCAAAAGTTACATTACAACAAGGGTCTTAAAACTGGGAAGAGAGTTAGAATAAGAAAGCCGAGCAGTTCGGCTTTCTTATTCTATTATTCTTATTCTTATTCTTTCTTATTATTATAACTAATAAACCACAAACAGGGAAAATTATACAATAATGAGAATCTTGATTAGATAGAGGTCTATATTCAGACACAGTCCGGATAGCAAAGTTAGTTGGATAAACTTTTCCAGCAAACTTTGGAAGCATATTCAGCAGTGCAGCCATACTATTGAATATAGCCAGCTACCTTAATTAGTTAGCCGGTTAACTATAGCTGGCTAACTGTAGGACAGCTCTTTGTCTCGATCAGACTTATAGGCCGATGCAATATCAGTGCGCATTAAACGGGCACTCAATCATGAGCGCCAGCTTCCTTAACGTGCGCTGATCCACCTCTCTTGAGTGCCTGATTAAATATTTAACTTGGGTGCCATGGTAAAAAGGAGGTGCTAGGTGAAACTGAGCACCCCTAGTGCCTCCTCAGCAGTGGGAGCCTGGGAGAGGTGGCTGTGAGCGTCCGTCTTCCTATCCTGTGCGCGGCTCATTAATTGAGCGTTCCTTTTCCTAACCTGACTGCCGGCACCCTTTTTTTTTTTTTTTTTTAATTCTCCTATTTCGGTTCCTCCGACTTAATATCGCAATGATATTAAGTCGGAGGAACTGAAAAAAGGAACAGAAAAGCAGTATTTCCTGCTTTTCAGTTATTTTTTTTGGGCTCCTCGAGAATGAACACCTGCTCTGGGCAGCCGTTAAGTTTTGCTGGTTAAAATGTGCGCGTTGGACGCACTTTTTTTTTTTTTAATTGGGGGAGAATAGCTAATAGCCTCATCAACATGCGTTTGCATGTGATGAGCGCCATTATCTTCATGGGGGGGTTGGATGCGCGTTTTGGATGCTCCAATCCCCTTATAGCATAAGGGGTTGTGGATGCGCGTCTGAAACATGGGTCCGACCACGGGTTAAACAGTGCGCTCGGCTGAGCATCAGCCTGTCAGTTGCTAACTCAACTCCTCTCAGTTATGCCCCTGGACTGCCCTTAACTTATCTGGCTAAACTTTAGCCTTCTAACTTAATAGGCGACTAGAATTTAGCCAGATAGAGGCTGAATATAGCTGGGGAAGCCATTTACACAGATAACTATTGAACATGGACCTCAAAGATTTTAACTAGCCAGTGCTCACTCGGGGAAGCTGCAGGAAAAGCTTGTCCACGGGATACTCTTCAGACTGTCCACAGGAGAGGACCCGAGACAGGTCGGATTGGCCATGCTCGTCGGACCGGCCTGAGATTTCTAGGGCTAGGTTTCTCCGGAGCCGGTGCTGCATGATCAGTCCTGACCCAGGACACTGGCTTCCTGACCAATAACACTGCTTAGCTTTAAATCACCTGCAGAACGTTGTAATATTACACGTGCTTGGAGAAAGGCAAGAAAAACACCTCCATTATGAATCAACGTGGTAAATTAAATCCCTTCAGTCCCGGCTGACTCAAAGAAAAGCCTCCCAGCTGCCAGGATTTGCAGGACGTCGGAGAGCTATGGTAAGTTAGGAGTCTGCAAGAGAAGGGAGCTCTCACGGTGGGAGCCACACAACAGGGATAAAGACCCCTATTTCACCACACTTTCCCACCATGCACTGCAACAGGGAACCACCAATCCCCTCCCAGCTTGCTTGATTTCTTCAGGCAGCCCCTGTGATTAATTACTGAAATTAATGTTTATGTTTGAAAAGGAACTGAGATAAAACAACTAAAAAAAAATCATTATTTGCATTTTTTGCCCATTCCGGTGGGGGGGCCTGAGAAACTGAAGCATGCAGCTGTTTTCCAGAAAATGTGCAAAACCCAACTGGCAAGTCTTCTCCTTGCTAGCCTGAGATCTTCTTTTCAGCTATCGGAGCAGGACGCTTCCTGCCCAGCTGAAGTTTGCTTGCTGTGGTTTGGCTTAGCCCCACACACAGACTGCAGATCTGTCCTCTCGGGCGAGCCGCCGGCCTCGGCCAGTAGAGGACCAGGATCCAAATGAGGGCCTAGAGCAGCAGAGGCGTGGTCCTCCCCCAAGTGGCAACAGGGAGAGGGGGTGCCACTGCTGCCAGCAGGAAGGTCCGGCGACGGAGCGGAACCAGGCCCCGCGCGACCGGGTGTGCATACCGGCCACTGGCACGGCGCGGCACGTCCAGGGGAGGTGGCGAGCCGGTGGCGGCAGGAGACTGGGGCCGCCGGCAGCCGAAGAAGCAGACAGGCTGCAAGCCATCGGCGCTCAAGCCCCCGGGGTCTGTGTTTTGTTTCCGTGTGTGCGTGCGCACAGCTTCCTCTCTTCCTCCCCCCGCCAGTCAGGAAAGCACGCGGGGCCGTGATGGACAGTGCCGGTGAAATCCTGCCTCCCCTTCCGGCTTCGGGCTCCCAGTGATGATGATGATGCTGCTGCTGTGGGGACTGGGGCCTGAGAGGTGAGTGGAACAAGGAAACGCGTTCACATCACCCCCCAACTCTGATCGCTCTGCATTGGCTCCCTGTACAATCAAGAATAATCTGGAAAGTTACTTACATTAACATTCAACAACATTCATCCGAACAAGGATCTGGCGGGAATAACTTTTACACCACGTATTCCACCACGAACGCTCAGATCACAAAACAAAGGCCTCCCGGAAATCCCGACCCTAAGAAGAGAGAGGGCCGATCAGTCGCTGGCCTAAAACTATGGCGCTCCTAGCCCCTTCTCAGGACTCCTTCACAGCTCCTCTCTCTCCCCCACCCCTCTCCCTAATCATTTCCCTCCTATCCCTCTCTCCCATGGCTTCTTCCCAGCTCCTATCCCTCCATGAGCCTGTCCAAGGTCCTCACCCTCCATGGCTATTTCTTAACTTCTCCCCCTCCTACCCCTCCATCCCAACTTGGTCCCTGCCCAGGTTCTCTCTCTTCTACCTCCATGGCTCCTTTCCACCCCTCTCATGGCCATTTCCCGTGCCCCCCCTCCCCCAGTACTGACTTCTAGCCCTGTCCTCAGCTCAGCTCATTCGGTAGGTCCCGGGGCCCGGCAGAGATGTACAGGTGACTGCAGCAGCGGCAGCAGCAGCGTGGGGGCCTGTGAGCCGGCCTGCACTCACTGTCCCCGCAGTGACCCCTGCCTCTCAGAGGGCTTCGCTCACACAACAAGGCGTAGCGCCATCGTCTCAGGGCCCGAGCGTGTGCCGGATCACAGCCCCGTCATGACTCTCCCTCCTGTTGCTGCTGCCTGAAGATCTCTGCCGGAAAGCCAGCCCTGATGGGGCGCCCCGTGCCTTGGACCTCGCAGCAGGGCTGTTCCCTCTCCCACTCGCTCCTATCACCACCCCTGGTCTCTGACAGCTCTCTCTCTCTCTCTCTCTCTTCCTGCCTCAGGGTCTCTTCTCCTTCACCCGCTCTGGGGAGCGTAAGTCAGCACTTTGGCCTTTTCGCCGTATCGCGTCCTCCTCTGCCCCCCCTAGGCTTCCCCGTTTTCTTGTCTAGGCCTTGGCTGTGGCTATTGAATGGGGGAACGGGTGAAGCTTGATCAATCTCGCTCCCAAAGCTCGTTCCCAGGGCTCTTCCTTCAGGGACCCCCAGCTTTACTCAGGCTGATCCTGTGCTGTGGCTGGAGACTCCGTCACGCGTGCACGAGATCGCACATTAATGTCCACGCCTCTAAGCCGGGCCATCCGCCACAGGGTCAGAGCAAGTCCAGGCATTCAGGAAAAGATCTTTAAATTAGGACAAGCTCGTCCGGATAGCTTCAGCGCTGACCGACGGCGCTCAGACAGGACTGGGGTCTTCCATCTCTAAGCACTGGACTATTGCGGTATTGAATACTTGTGCACAAACAGAATAAAAAACTGTTTTGCTTGTTAAGCTGCTATTGCCCAGTTTAATTATTTGCCGCACATTATTTTGTTGCTAAGTCCCTAAATGTGTGTGCTTCCTACTCCGCGCTCTCTCTTTGTGCTTTCGCCGAATAACTTGCATGCCCAGAGCATCTGCACTGCCCCTGGAAGTCTCCTCGCAGCCTCACCGTTTAGCTAATAAAAGCGCACAGTCCACAAAGCCATAGGAGAGGTGCGGCTAACGAGCGGAGAAACAGTCAGAGCCACGCAGTGGGAGATCCCGTAACAAGAACCGGGTGAGGATCCCCAGGCAGCTCAGGCGATTGGACCAGGCCTCAGGGAGCTGCTGGTACTATGGCTGCCACCATCCGCTTTGGCCTGGCCGCTGACCCGGAGGTGGCTGGCAGACGCTCCCTTCTCACGTGCAGGCCTGGACCCTTCCACGCCCTTCAGGCAGTTGCTGGAAGCTCCCCGTCCTGAACAGTAGCCTAGATTACATTAAACAGATCTCTTTTATTGCTTGGGGACTGTAATCTTTATGACTAATGGAGCTATTAAACCTTGCCGGGAAGCATTTTCCCTCGGAAGAGGCCTGCGAACGGTCTGGCTTTTCTCTCCTGTCAAGGATGAAGGAAACAGGCCCCCCCCGCGCCCTGCTCTGGGTCAGGAGTGCTGGGATGGAAAGCCGCCTCTTCCAGCTTCAGCAGCGTCTTGCATTTCCTTCTGGAAAGGTTGAGGTGCTGGGACTGGAAAGGCAGGCCAGGGCTGAGCACCTTCAAGCCAGCAGGAACAAAGGAACAAGTTTGGATCTGGTCCTCAGATTTTAACTTCCAATTTGTGAATATGCTGCTGCTTGCAAAACACAGATTCGTGTGGTCACCCCCCCCCGCCGCCCCCTTTCAGGTTCTAGGGGTGCCAAGGTCTAATCATTTACCCCTATCCCAGGGTGGCAGACGTTGCAGGGGCTTCCTGAGAGAAGAATACCCAGGAGTGATAGCAACAACCCTGCCCCCTCCCCCGCATTGTTACAGGGGGAAATGTAAAGAAGGCAAAAACCAGGAGGAGAGAGCCAGCGGGACAAAACCCAGCAGCCGGGAGCTGAGCAGAGAGAAGGAGACGCAGGGAAGGCTTGCAGCTCAGCCCACATGCGTTGATCACATGGGGAGAGACAGCCAGCTTTCAGAGGGAGGTAAAATAGCTTATGCGCACAACGTGACGCGATTTTGGTGCTACGCAGCCCCCCCTGTCACCTGGGGCTCTCACCGGGCCAAGCTCAGACCCGCTCTAGCTGCCACCTTGAAGGCTGCAGGACGCAGCGAGGCCAAGCCTAGAGGAACCTCCCGCACACGTTGCTCGGTGCCTCCTCATTGAGTCACCTCGGATTCTTGTTGTGGGCAGCCTTGCCCTCGCTCCTGTGTGGCCTCCGTGGCTTTCTTGCATTGCCGTGTTTCCAGTGAGGCCTTCCTGTCTAGTCCTGTCTTGTCCCTTGTTTGCTTCCCTAGTTCCTTGTCCATTGCCTGTCTTACCTTGTCTTATATTTACCCCGTTTCGCCTTTGGCTTCTGTTTGCTTGTGTTTGTCTGGTTCTAGATCTCCCGGTGGCCTTGCCCTTCTGTATATCTCTCTGCCTTGTCCATGTTCCCAGTGTGGCCTGTTTTGGCCTTCTTGTCTTGTGTGGTCCTGTGTTCCTTGCTTATCTGTTTGTTTGTCTGTTCCCTATGGGCCTCCCAGTGGCCCTCTGGTTCCTGGGCCTCCCAGTGAACTACCCTGTTTCATTGGCCCCTGTCCTGGCCTATTTAGACCCTGCCTTGCACTCCTCTTACTGTTTAGCCTGTGTTTTACCCTCTTCCACCCCTGCCGCTCCGTGCTCCTGCCCTGCCCAGCCCAGCCTCTCTGCCCAGCCTTGTTTCCCCGTCCTTGCCTCCTCCCAGTCAGCCTCCCGTGGACTGATCTTCTGTTGCTGACTTGGACTGAATGCTACTGTTGCTTTGCTTGTTCTCTTCCTGCCCTGACCTTGCTTGAACTCTGCCTGCCCTGACCACATGTTCCCTATCAGAGAAGTCTTGCCGCCGGCCATCAGCATTTGTGGGTTCAACCCAAGGGGGGAGGTGGCTGGCTCTGCTGTACCACAGAGCCCTGAACCGCTCCTGCTGGGGGAGGGAATACACACACAGGCTACCTAACTGTTACTCATCATAAGTACAATCTTTATAGGAAAGGAAGATCTGCTTTGCTGATTTGATCTGTAGTGCAGAGATAAGCAGATTATTTACAGCAATTCTGTTATAGCACTTCGGGGAACTTCAGAAAGAAATAGCTGCTTTTGGGCTTCCCTGAGAAAGAGAGTGCTGAGGAAAAATCACTGTTTGCAATTCCCAATATCCGTTAATGCAGGAAAAGGGAGTTCACTCTCAAGCCGATGGAGAAAGGTGCGTTCAGCACAGTTTTACCTGCAGTTGTCCGATCATTTTCTGCAGGTAAACCTTAATGTGCCGACGCAGCAAGGAGTTTTACCCACAGACAATGTGCAGGTAAAACTGTACGGTGGTCCCATGCAAATGAGGACATTAGCCATTCCCTCCCACTGCAGAGAGGTGTGCTGGAATAGCTCCCATTCTCCTAGTGCTGGAAGCTTAACTCCAGGGCGGAGATGGAGATGAGTTTCCAGCCCTAATGCACTGGGCACCTAAACCCTGAAAAAAAGGAAAAAGAAAATCTTCAGGAACACAGGAGAAGGGGGGAAAAAAGGAAAAGCCGCATCAGTTTCTAACTCACTCACTTTGAATCCCTAACTTTTCTTGGCCAAGGGGAGCTCATATCCTACTTGCAAACAAACTTTTCAAGCCCCAAGACACAGTTCTCTGAATTAAGGAAAAGCTTTAACTGCTCTGGCGTTTGTGCTTTTAAAGGCCTCAGTGCTCTGGGCACAGCTAGCAGTGCTGCTTTGCCTCCAAAAACGTTTCTCTTCCCTTCTTTTTCCCTCCCTTTAGAGACTGGGGTAAGAGAAAAAAAATCTCTAAACTGACACCAGATGTGAGAGAGCCGAGCAAGTCTTCAAGCTGGAGCCACACTTCGGACGGACTCCAGTCTCTCCTTGCAATTTTGACTTTGTTATAACCTCACACAACACGCCTTTTAGTATTCTGCCTACTTCACAGCAGCCTACGAGCAGTGGTTCTCAGCTGCTCCCCCGCTGGCCCAGTGAAAGGGAGCTCGTCGCCGCCCTCTGCTGGTAGCTGGGGGGGGGGGGGGGAATGCGGCAGGAGAGCTGGAGGCAGCGGCACCGGCATGGCTGCTTCTTCCCACGTGGAGTGCAGAGGCCGTGCACAGGGGAAAGAAGAAACCATCAGACCCACACAGCAAAATGTGCGGGAGAGACGGGAGGCGAGAGCCCACTCTCATGGGCACGCGTGATTTAGTATTCAAATGAGGGCTCGTGCTAATAAGGCGCTAGGGACACTTGCGCATCCCTAGCGCCCCTTTTTGGACAGGAGCGGCGCCTGTCAGCGGGTTTGACAGCCGACACTCAATTTTACCGGCGTCAGTTCTCAAACCCGCGGACAGCCACGGGCTCGGAAACCAGACGCCGGCACAATTGAGCGTCCGTCTTCTGACCCGCGGGCAGATTTTTTTTTTTAAGTTTTTTTTTTTTTTGGGTCCTCCGCCTTAATATCGCTATGATCTTAAGTCGGAGGGTGCACAGAAAGGCATTTTTTTCTGCTTTCTGTACACTTTCCTGGTGCCGGCCGAAATTAAAATGTGCGGCTTGGCTGCACATTTTACTTTCTGGATCACACAGAACTAACCACTAGGCTCATCAGCACGCATCTGCATGTTACATTGTAAATAAGTTACCTCTGTAAATTTTTACGCTACTATCCTTATCTCCTTCCTCTCCCAGTTCTACAACCTTGTTTTAATGTAACTTTTGCTTCCTTCGCACTTGTTAAAAGAACAGTTTTTGCACCCCCTGTTATATGTAAACCGTCATGATATGATCTTATCATGAATGCCGGTATAGAAAAACCTTAAATAAATAAATAAATAAATAAATAAATAGTTTCGGGGGGGGGGGGGGGGGGGGGGGGTTGGCCGCGCGTTTTCCACTCGCTATTA
This sequence comes from Rhinatrema bivittatum, assembly GCF_901001135.1. Lineage (NCBI taxonomy): Eukaryota > Metazoa > Chordata > Amphibia > Gymnophiona > Rhinatrematidae > Rhinatrema > Rhinatrema bivittatum. The sequence goes on from NC_042620.1 coordinate 13,849,243, forward strand.
CCCCATACTGTATAAGGGGTAAAAATAGCGTGTTCAAAATGCACGGCCAAACACGGGCTAACGATGCACTCGGTCGAGTTCACCATATTGCATCGTTCCACATGTTAGGTAAAGCACATGCAGAGTCAGCCTGAAGAAGAGCAGTGCCTGCCTGGAGCAAAACGAGGAGGAACGTCAGCCCCCGCGGTCGATGGGACTCCTTTCTTGAGGCTGAGAGGGCGGGAAGAGGAGGAGGCTATTGCTGCAGCTAGTTTGGTGGGAATAGTGAGCGAGCATGTGTGTGTGTGTGTGTGTGTGTGTGTAAGTAAGAGAGAGCATGTGGGTAATTGAGAGCCTATGTAAGTGAGAGAGAGAGAACATGTGAGTATTTGTGTGATTGAGAGCCTATGTAAGTGAGAGAGAGAGAACATGTGTGTATTTGTGTGATTGAGAGCCTATGTAAGTGAGAGAGAGAGAACATGTGTGTATTTGTGTGATTGAGAGCCTATGTAAGTGAAAAGGGAGCATGTGTGTAATTGTGTGATTGAGAGCCTATGTAAGTGAGTGAGAGAGCATGTGTGTAATTGTGTGATTGAGAGCCTATGTAAGTGAGAGAGAGAGAACATGTGTGTAATTGTGTGATTGAGAGCCTATGTAAGTGAGAGAGAGAGAGCACATGTGTGTAATTGTGTGACTGAGAGCCTATGTAAGTGAGAGAGAGAGAACGTGTGTAATTGTGTGATTGAGAGCCTATGTAAGTGAGAGAGCATGTGTGAAATTGTGTGATTGAGAGCCTATGTAAGTGAGATAGAGAACATGTGTGTAATTGTGTGACTGAGAGCCTATGTAAGTGATCGAGAGAGAGAGCATGTGTGTAATTGTGTGATTGAGAGCCTATGTAAGTGAGATAGAGAACATGTGTGTAATTGTGTGATTGTGAACCTATGTAAGTGAGTGAGAGAGCATGTGTGTAATTGTGTGATTGAGAGCCTATGTAAGAGAGAGAGAACATGTGTGTAATTGTGTGATTGAGAGCCTATGTAAGTGAGATAGAGAACATGTGTGTAATTGTGTGATTGTGAACCTATGTAAGTGAGTGAGAGAGCATGTGTGTAATTGTGTGATTGAGAGCCTATGTAAGTGAGAGAGAGAGAGTATGTGTGTAATAGTGTGATTGAGAGCCTATGTAAGTGAGAGTGTGAGAGCATGTGTGTATTTGTGTGATTGAAAGCCTATGTAATTGAGATAGAGAACATGTGAGTAATTGTGTGATTGAGAACCTATGTAAGTGAGTGAGAGAGCATGTGTGTAATTGTGTGATTGAGAGCCTATGTAAGTGAGACGGAGCATGTGTGTATTTGTGTGATTGAGAGCCTATGTAAGTGAGTGAGAGAACATGTGTGTAATTGTGTGATTGAGAGCCTATGTAAGTGAGAGAGAGAGCATGTGTGTATTTGTGTGATTGAGAGCCTATGTAAGTGAGAGAGAGAGAGCATGTGTGTGATTCAGAGAAAGGAGAAATTTGCAAACAACCCCCCGTCCCTCCTCCTAATTCATAACAATCTCAGGGCACCTGGAAATTAAGGTTTCCAAGTGGGAGAGCAGAGTATTTTTTGTATCCTTATTATTTTTCATTACTGGGTCTTTGTGTCTGCTGTTTTGAAATATTTTATTGGTGTCTAGAAATTTTTATATGCGTTTTTAATTATTAGATATTCCATTCATCAGCTGTTTTAAAATAATCTGTTCTTTTTGTTAGTATGGTTTTACTGCTATTGATTTTATATTTCTTGCTTTATTTTATGAGGACTGGTGATGTTTCTGTTTTTCCTTTGTTGCACTGCATACAGTCTCTATGGCCTGTTGCAGTTTCCAGTTCAGTTTTTATCTGTATGCTTCTAGTTATACTTTATGATCTCTTTATTCTTTGTTAGGTGAGGGTCTGCACGTGTGACTGAGTTGAGGTGCTCTGCGAGCTTGTAGTTTCTGTGTAGGGCTCTATAGCAGCTGTTGCGTCCGTCGTCGCTAGACGGCTTCACCCCATTTGCCTCACCTTGTTCACGGCTCCTCCTGCATCCCTAGGGAAAATGGCTGCCACCGCATCTACAAGCCAACTACTCCGGTGTCCCCAGAACGGCTATGGTGCTGCCTCCTGCCATGCTCCTCCCAAGGGCCTACTAGGGTGTGCGTGTGCACACCACCCACATCTTTATTCCAGCATTGATGCGAACCTCGGGGGCGTTCCTCTCTACTGACATCACACCATCCGGGTATTTAGCCTCTACTATGTTGCTAGCTCATTGAGTTAGCAAGGACCTGGCGTTGGCCGGTCTAAGCTACTCTGCCGCTTCCGTGCTGCTGCTGGAAGCTCTCTCTCTGCCCTTTGGGGTATTACTAACCTGGGTACCTGCTACTCGGGGGCTTTCTGCTTTATTTCAGGTGCATTACTGGGATCAGGTACTCGCTCCTCGAGGGCCTGCTCTCCCTGCCTCGGTGGCTGTTACCATCTACTTCAGCCTGGTGGAATCTCCAACCTACAGCTACCATCTAGTGAGTAATCTAACTCTCAGTCTGTCTCATCCACAGTACTGCCTTACTGGGAAACCTACACCGTAATTCCCCTATACCTACGGGGTGAGACAAGTCCCCTCTGCCCAGGGTCCACAGACTGCTACATCCAGACTATCTCACTACTGCCACCTCTGGTGGTACCATCAGCTGTATAATAAAGATCTAACTCTGTGTTTGTGCGTCCCGAGTCTAGCCCAGTACTGTGGCTCCTCGCGGGGCTCCTCCCCGTGGGCGTGGCCATCTGCCACAGTACCCAAGAATCCACCTGAACACCGTTTAGCCATAATAGCAGCCCGACTTGGTCCGTTTTCCTAATAGGAGGTGTATTGGTGTTTTAAGGCTTGGTGTATTATTTGCAGTGTTGCCCTTTCTTAGGTAAGGTGGTTACTGTTTGAGGGCTGGAAAGTTGGTGCTGTTCTGGTATGGGAGGTTCGCTATTTATGTAATTTATATTCAGAGAGAATACTCTTATCTTTCCCTTGTGTCATTCTGAACAATAAAAGTAATACGGGGCCTTTTGTTTTAATTTCTGTCGTAGAATGTAATGAGCAGCGTGTGACGCATGTGAGAACCATCTGTCAGGTGGGTCCTTGGAGCTGAGTACAGGAGCTTCCTCTCCTGGAGTCGCTGCGCTGAAACCTTTATTCCCCTTCCAGCAGAGCTGAATCTCCCTGCAGGATTTAAGGTGGAGCAGGCATGAAGCCTGGGCCTGCACTGGTTCAGGAGGGGGTTTAGGCCACCCCTTCACAGGATGTCCTAACTCCGGTTTCAGTAGTATCCTCCCTCTGAACCATGCGCTGCTGAGCGACTGTCGGCTTTCCCCTTTGTTCTAGTTTAAAAGCTGCTCTATCTCCTTTTTAAAGGTTAGCGCCAGCAGTCTGGTTCCACCCTGGTTAAGGTGGAGCCCATCCCTTCGGAAGAGACTCCCCCTTCCCCAAAAGGTTCCCCAGTTCCTAACAAAACTGAATCCCTCTTCCCTGCACCATCGTCTCATCCACGCATTGAGACTCCGGAGCTCTGCCTGCCTCTGGTGACCTGCGCGTGGAACAGGGAGCATTTCAGAGAATGCCACCCTGGAGGTTCTGGATTTCATCTTTCTACCTAAGAGCCTAAATTTGGCTTCCAGAACCTCCCTCCCACATTTTCCTATGTCGTTGGTGCCCACGTGTACCACGACAGCCGGCTCCTCCCCAGCACTGTCTAAAATCCTATCTAGGTGATGCGTGAGGTCCGCCACCTTCGCACCAGGTAGGCAAGTTACCAGGTGATCCTCACGCCCACCCGCCACCCAGCTATCTACATTCCTAATAATCGAATCATCAACTATGACGGCCGACCTAACCCTTCCCTCCTGGGCAGTAGGCCTTGGGGAGATATCCTCAGTGCGAAAGGACAATGCACCACCTGGAGAGCAGGTCCTTGCTACAGGATCCTTTCCTGCTGCAACTGGTTGGTGCTCTCCCATCATGAGACCTTCTTCCTCCAAGGCAGCACCAGGGCTGCCAGTCTGAAGTTGGGACTTGGCTACTATGTCCCTGAAGGTCTCCTCTATATACCTCTCTGTCTGCCTCAGCTCCTCCAGGTCTGCCCCTCTGGCCTGCAGTGGTGGGGTTTCAGGGTGTAGGCAGGCAACATGTAGTTGGCAAAGAGAAATACCATGGGCCTGTTAGCAGGAGCGAAAACCAGTTCTGGGGTACACTCACTTCTACCTGTATGTGATTTTTATTTCCCGCAGTTGACTGTGTCTTTTCTGTTTTCCTGCCTGAGCAGTATATTTTAACCCCAGCAGAATCACTGGTACGTTTCCGTGCACACAGCCCTCCTGGGTGGCGGCACCGCGAGGCCTCAGCTCTCTGCAATCCTGGGCCGTCTTAGTCAAGGGCTGGAGAATGGCAGCCCAGACCACCTAGAAAATAGGGAGGGGGGATTAGAGATACTGACCCCCCTGCTGCCCTTTCCTTAAACGGCAGTGACCTTCTCATTCCATGCGGGAGCCTGCATTCCTTGGAAGGCCGATAACGGGCCCTGGAATTTGGCAATTCCTCACACAGATAAGCTTCTAGAAACATAGAAACATAGAAATGATGGCAGAAAAAGACCAGTCGGCCCATCCAGTCTGCCCAGCAAGCTCCCACACTTATTTCCCCATACTTATCTGTTTCACCAACCACCAAGTTCAGGGCTCTTGTTGGTAACTGTTTAATTCAAATTTCCTGCCACCCCCTGCCATTGATGCAGAGAGTAATGTTGGAGCTGCATCAAAGGTGAGCATAAGGCTTATGGTTAAGGGTAGTAACCGCCGCATCAAGCAAGCTACCCCGATGCTTGTTCACCCAGACTGCACAGATCGATGCCTTGTTGGATGATGTCTGAATGCAAATCCTGTTTTCCTCACTTCCCCCTACCGTTGAAGCAGATAGCAACGCTGTATCTGCTTTCAAAGTGATGTATCAGGCTTAATTGGTTTAGGGTATAACTGCTGTAATAAGCAGCTACCCCCACGATTGTTTACCCAGATTGTGAAGTTCAGTCCTTGTTGGTTGTTGCCTGAATGCTAATCCTCTTTTCCACATTAACCCTCTGCAGTAGAAGCAGAGAGCAGCACTGTATATGTATTCAAAGTGATGTATCAGGCTTAATTGGTTTAGGGTAGTAACCGCCGTAATAAGCAAGCTACCCCCATGCTTATTTGTTTACCCAGATTATGAAGTTTAGTCCTTGTTGGTTGTTGTCTGACTGCTAATCAGGAGGAGGAATAGCCTAGTGGTTAGAGCAATGGGCTATGAACCAGAAGACCAGGTTTGAGTCCTGCTGTCGCTCCTTGTGACCTTGGGCAAGTCACTTTACCCTCCATTGCCTCAGGTACAAAACTTAGATTGTAAGCCCTCTGGGGATAGAGAACTACCTACAGTACCTGAATATAAACCAATGTGATATCTCAGATCAAACGTCAGTATATAAAATAAAAAAAACCCCCATAAATAATCCTATTTTCCACATTGAATGCATACACAGCGTTGCAGAGAGCAACGCTGTGTATGCATTCAAAGTGATGTATTAGGCTTAATTGGTTTAGGGTAGTTATCACCGTAATAAGCAAGCTACCCCCATGCTTATTTATTTACCCAGATTGTGAAGTTCAGTCCTTGTTGGTTGTTGCCTGAATGTAAATCCTCTTTCCACATTACCCCCTGCCGTAGAAGCAGAGAACAACGCTGTACATGCATTCAAGTGATGTATAAGGCTTATTTGGTTTAGGGTAGTAATCGCCGTAATAAGCAAGCTACCCCCATGCTTATTTATTTACCCAGATTGTGAAGTTCAGTCCTTTTTGGTTGTTATCTGAATGCAAATCCTCTTTTCTACATTTCCTTTTGCCGTTGAAGCAGAGAGCAATGTTGGGGTTGCATTAACCGTGCAAGGGCTTTTTTTGAGTAAGGGTAGTAATCACCAGGTAGTAGCTATCATTCCCGCAAGCCACCCCCATGGCTCTACTCTTCATTCCCATCCTCTAGACTTTATGGATCCACAGTGTTTATCCCACGCCCCTTTGAAATCCTTCACCGTTTTAGTCTTCACCACTTCCTCCGGAAGGGCATTCCAGGCATCCACCACCCTCTCCTTGAAGAAATACTTCCTGACTTTGGTTCTGAGTCTTCCTCCCTGGAGTTTTAAATTGTGACCCCCTAGTTCGATTGATGTTTTTCAATTGTAAAAGGTTTGATGTTGACCATGAATCATTAAAACCTTTCAAGTATCTGAAAGTCTGTGTATCTGGCATGGAAACAGGGTCTGGTCAGTAGTTATGCCAGTATCAAATGAGGCGCTCAAACTAAAGTAAATCCTGTCTCCCTGACATCGTGCAGGGATCCCAGGCTGGGCCCAGCTCCGTCCACCACTCTAAATATTTAGCTTTTTTTTTGGAAGAAAGCGGTCGCCTTGTTTTACTCCAGAATCAGAGCTCCTGTTACATTGCTGGTTCCCCGGCCAGAATAAAAACAAAAACAAGGGCGGAGGAGCAGTCACCCTTCTCCTTGGCATCAGAAGACACTGGTTGTACAGTGCTGTGTATGTCAAGCAGTGCTTTAAACTAACAACTATTGAGATCACGTGAGCCAGCGGGGGAAGCGGATGTGGGTGCCTTAGCTCTGGGCCTTTTTCCCCTATCTAGCCTCATCCTTTGCACAATCTCGCCTATTTTAACATCTTTTAACTGTAAGAATTTCTACCACGTTGAGAAGACCCTGCACCCCGACCCATGGCAACTCGCACCATCAGGAAGGATAAGGAGAAGGAGCGCGAAAAACCTCGCGGTCAGGATCCGCCATCTTCTCCCGAGGTCCCGATGTCGGAGAAAACTTCAGCGGGGCTCGACCTTGAACATCTTAAAACAGCGATGTCTGCCGCGATAGGACCAGAGTTGAAGGCTATTGCCGACCAACTTGCAGAACTCAAGCAAACCCTTACTGGGTATGAATCTCGGGTTTAGCGAAGTGGAAACCCAAGTGTCGGAGGTGCAAGATGACCTCGTGGCAGCCCGACGGGACATCAGGAACCTCCAGGCCTCGATGGCACAGCAGGTAAGGTGGGTCGAGGATCTGGAAAACAGGTCCCGCCGCTCGAACATTCGCCTGATCGGCCTGCCAGAGAATGTCAAGGACCTGGCACTACCGGCCATGTTAGAGAAATGGCTGGCGGCGCAATTAAATTTGTCGGCTAGTAATGGGCCATTGCGGATGGAACGAGCCCACCGCCTAGGCCAGTGGCAGTCGGATACATCTCGGCCACGGCCAGTCATTGCCAAACTGCTGAATTATGCCCATAAAGTAGATCGGGCGCTTCGAGGTGGACGCACCTTAAATTATGAAGGACAAAAAATCCTATTATTTCAGGACTTCTCGGCGGGAGTCGCTGCCCAGCGCCGTGCGATGGCTCCTCATTGTTCACAATTGATAAAGTTGGGCCTTCGGGCAATGCTCATTTATCTGGCCCGGCTCAGGGTAGCGACAACTGAGGGAGTGAAGTGGCTAGATACTCCGGAGGCTGTTCAAGTTTTCACTGTGGAGTGCAAGTCACGAGGATCAGGTGCCTCCTAAATCTCTTATGATGTTAACGGCGACGGGGGAAATATTGCTTCAAGATAACTGTCATATGGTTAATACTTCTGAGACTGTTTGTGTGTATATGTCACGTTTATTTCAATGACTTCTCTGCTATTCTACTTCATCTCCGTGGTGGATCCGGGATAACCTCAGCTGTTCGAGCTTAACACTGGAATAAGACTTATTCCGGGTCTTTTTGTTGTTTTATTTATTTTGACTGCTTGACTATTGCGAGTTTAGTGTGGTCTGTGATTTTTTTTCTCGCTGTTTGTCTGCTTGCCTCGAGGTACTGCCAAGCCTAGCCGCCACACATTCTTAGCTTTCGGGCCGTTGAAATTAGTGCCCCCTCTTCTCCCGTTTGGGGGGGCCTATCGAGCCTTTTTCGTGTGGTGGATCACTATCGGCTAGGATTCTGGGGGCATTCGAAAGAGCCAGAGACCTTGCTCTTAAAGGGAGGGTTTCCAAATACCTCCCCACCTCCTCGGTGTGAATGTTCTGGACAGATGCGTTCACCGGCTGCTCTTCTGGTGAGCCTGAGCTGGGGCTCGGCAGGAGGACTGGGGCCCACACCAGAGGTCACATTTGTTGCTACCACTGGTCATTCTCAACATGATGCTAATTGCGTACCGGACTCTTATGCCCATGTGGACTTTACGTGACCAGTTTGTTTCAACCAATGACCGTGCATAACTGTATGCCAGGGTACCTGATGATGGGGGGGGGGGGGGGGGGGGGGAGATGATGCTTAGAACACTCTGCAGCGATTGTTTCTTATGTTGTTGGCTTAGCGATATTCCTAGCTCATATGTTCTGCGATCATACCACCAGTCTGTTTGATTATCTCATATGTGGTTTTCACACACTACTGTCTAGCGATGAAGTATCTAGTTTCATGTTTAACTAGCTTCTCATTTCTTTCTGAGGGTTGGGGCTGGATGGGGGGAGAGGGGGGTTGGGGAGGGGTACGCCTTCTGAGTGGGTGGGGGCTTCGTGATCTCCTCTTAACCTAAATTTTGAAATATGGGGGAAGGTAGGAGGGGTATATTGCTAAAGGTTAAGGGGGTAGGGCAGGGGGGGGGGCGCTGGGGCAGCAGGGTCGGGGGGGGGGGGTAGGACACTCACCAGTATGTGGACTTCCAGGTTTTCCATTCACTTTCTGCTGGTTCAATATAGTCTTTCGTCTTTCAGCTGTTCTCACCATCGAGTCTGGATTCCAGCTGGGAGGGTTCAGACTCGTCTACTGGTAAGAGGTCGGCTTGGTATGTTTGAGTCTCATAGATGCCTCTAGTACTTTAACACGTATAGTTTCTTGGAATGTCTGTGGCATTCATTCACCAGTAAAGCGTACCAAAATACTAACTAATTTAAAACGGAAAGGTGCAGCTGTTGGGTTTTTGCAAGAAACGCACTTATCTGATCGTGAACATTCTAAATTAAACAACTACTGGGTAGGCAGTGTCTCCTATGCTTCGGCAAATACGCACTCCGCAGGAGTGGCGATTGTGTTTCATAAAAATTTGCCGGTTCAAGTGTGTAGAGAAATAAAGGATCCAGAGGGGCGCTTTATTATTGTAATCACTGAATTGTATCACAAGACGGTGGTATTCTACAATCTGTATGCTCCCAATACTTTCAATGCACATTATTTTCAGACGATTCACAGACATTTACTTCCTTCTTTAACAGATATTATCATAGTGGGGGGAGATTTCAATACCATTCGGGACTCTCAGGTTGATGCCTCACAATCTAGGCGCCGTGAGCCAGGGATGGGAAAAGGGCCCACAATGTTGGAAAACACATTGCACTTGGTTGATGCCTAGCGCACGCTTCATCCAGGGGAAAAAGAGTTTACTCATATTTCTAGGGCGCATGCTATCTATGCTCGTTTGGATTATTTTCTCATTAGTAGTCATGTGTTTTGTACGGTGAATGAGGCAAGCATTGAGGATATTGTAATTTCTGATCATGCACCTGTGTGGTTGGATTTACAACTCACATCCCTGGGTATGGACAATAGGATATGGCGCTTTCCCTACTATCTAGCGGAAGACCTGGTGTTTCAGACATATTTACGAGAACGGTGGGCCGATTATGAGGCTCATAATCAGGAGCATAAAGATAACCCAACCTTGTACTGGTACACAGCAAAGGCAGTATTATGAGGAGAGATAATTTCTTATGTGGCACATAGGCGTAAAGTCTTAAATAAACAAGTTCTGCAGCTAATGGAACAACTGCGACGGGCGAAAATACGCCTCCTTCACCATAACACGGGCCCCTTGCGGGTTCAATATCATTCCCTACAGTGTACTCTTAATACGGTTCTCCATAATCGAGCCAAAAAAGCATACTTTATTATCAATTTAAACTGCACCAATATAGTAATAAAGCGGGGAAATTGATGACTCAATTGATTCGTTCATCTCGGGGAGTCCGATACGTAAATGGCCTGAGAAATGCAACGGGCCAGGTTGAAACTCATACGCGCACCATTTTGAGACTGTTTCGGGAATATTATCTAGGAATGTGAATCGTTTTTTGACGATTTAAAATATTATCCGATATATTTTAAATTGTCAAAAATCGTTAGGGCCACGATACAATAACCCCGATTTATCGTCAAAAAATCGTAAATCGGGGGAAGGGGGAGGGCAGGAAAACTGGCACACTAAAACCCCCTAAAACCCACCCCCGACCCTTTAAATTAAATCCCGAACCCCCCCCCCAAATGCCTTAAATTACCTGGGGGTAATTCAAGGCATTTGGGGGGGGCTGAACGGCCGGACCCCGGCCGTTCAGCCGGGGTCCGGAGCCGGGGTCCGGACCCCGGCTGAACGGCCTCCTGCAGTCGATCTCCTGCCGGCGCCATTTTCCGTACGGAAAATGATTCGCGGCAGGAAATCGCTCCTGGACCCCCGCTGGACCCCCAGGGACTTTTGGCCAGCTTGGGGGGCCTCCTGACCCCCACAAGATTTGCCAAAAGTCCAGCGGGGGTCCGGAACGACCTCCTGCAGTCGAATCGTGTTGGTCTATGGCCGCCGCTATTTTGCGCCGCCATTTTGCAAAATGGCGGCGCAGAATGGCGCCGGCTGAAGACAACACGATTCAATTGCAGGAGACCGTTCCGGACCGCCGCTGGACCCCCAGGTAATTTAAGGCATTTGGGGGGGATTCGGGAGGGTGGGGGATTTAATTTAAAGGGTCGGGGGTGGGTTTTAGGGTGTTTTAGTGTGCCGGTTCACGATTTTAACGATTTTCACGATACTCTAAACACCCAAACGGCGACGATACGATTCCCTCCCCCTCCCAGCCGAAATCGATCGTTAAGACGATCGAGGACACGATTCACATCTCTAATATTATCTGAATCTGTATAAGGCTGACAGTTGGTCAGAGGACCATTGCGCTCGGTTCTGCACTTCATTAGCTATACCCTCTATTACGCTGGAACAATTACAGACTCTTAACGTTCCCATTTCAGTTGACAAAATTAAACTGGGTATTTCTTCTTCTAAATGATTGAAAGCTCCAGGTCCCGATGGGTTTTCTGCAGAATTATATCGTTGTGTGATGGATAAAGTTTGTGAACCCCTGAGGGCCTTATTCTCAAATCTCATCGTGACAGGTAGTTTCCCACCAGGGATGAATCATGCACATATCACTCTTATCCCAAAACACAGGAAAGATCCACAAACACCTGAATCGTTTAGGCCGATTTCCTTATTAAACTACGACCAGAAACTATTGGCTAAAATATTAGCCGATTGATTGGCGCTGGTTTTGCCATCATTAGTAGGCCAACATCAAGTAGGCTTCGTGCGTAAACGATATGTTCTTTCTAATATTTGACGGGTGCTTACTGCCATGGAAATGTGTCGGTATACTCAAACCCCCTATCTTACTATCAGTTTTGACGCCGAAAAAGCATTTGATAGGGTGGAATGGCCATATTTATTTTATATATTATGGCATATGGGATTTGGCAGGTTTTTTTTCCAGGCTGTTAGGCTGCTTTACACGGCTCCCCAGGCCATAGAAACATAGAAATGACGGCAGAAGAAGACCAATCGGCCCATCCAGTCTGCCCAGCAAGCTCCCACACTTCTTTTTTCTCATACTTATCTGTTTTTCTCTTAGCTCTTTGGTTCTAATTCCCTTTCACCCCCACCATTAATGTAGAGAGCGGTGATGGAGCTGCATCCAAGTGAAATATCAAGCTTGACTAGTTAGGGGTAGTAACCGCCGCAATAAGCAAGCTACACCCATACTTATTTGTTTACCCAGACTATGTTATTCAGCCCTTATTGATTGTTTTTCTTCTCCCCTGCCGTTGAAGCAGAGAGCTATGCTGGATATGCGTGAAGTATGTTTTCTTCTCCCCTGCTGTTGAAGCAGAGAGCTATGCTGTATATGCATTGAAAGTGAAGTATGCATTGAAAGCCACATTAACTATCAACAAATATTGAATAAGCCTAATAATTGGTAATACCTATAGCCTTTGAACTCTCCGTTAATTTTACATATTCTTACCCACCCTTGGGTTTTTTGTTTTTTTAATTTGGAGATGGCAGCCCTCCATCCTTCCGCTCCGTGAAGGTGGAACACCAACCACTGGCCACTGGCATCCTGCTACGTGAATGCCTCTGTGGCTACTGCCGCTCCGTGCAATGTTTTGCTGCCTCCTCTTTATACACGTCCTCTAGACCTGATGGACCTTATCTGTTACTCTTGGCTCTTAGTAACCTTTTGATTCTATTTCCCTTCTACCCCCACCATTAATGTAGAGAGCGGTGTTGGAACTGCCTCTAAGTGAAATATCTAGCTTAATTAGTTAGGGGTAGTAACCGCCGCAATAAGCAAGCTATACCCATGTTTATTTATTTGTTTACCAAGACTAAATAATTCAGACCTTGTTGTTTTTTTTCTGTATATAGATCTACTTTTCTTCATTCCCCCTGCCGTTGAAGCAGAGAGTTATACTGGATGTGCATTGAAAGTTAACTATGAGACTTTCTCCCCTGCTGTTGAAGCAGAGAGCTATGCTGGATATGCATTGAACGTGAAGTACCAGGCTTATTTGGTTTGGGGTAGTAACCGCCGAAACAAGCAAGCTACTCCCTGCTTTTTTTGTGAATGCAAATCTTTTTCCACGTTTCCTCTTGCCGTTGAAGCTTAGAGCAATGTTGGAGTCGCATTAACCGTGTGTATGTTTATTGAATAAGGGTATTATCTCTAGGCAGTAGCTGTCATTCCCGCGAGCCACCCACTCTTCATTCACGTCTTCTAGACTTTATGGATCCACAGTGTTTATCCCACGCCCCTTTGAAGTCCTTCACAGATCTGGTCTTCACCACTTCTTCCGGAAGGGCATTCCAGGCATCCACCACCCTCTCCGTGAAGAAATACTTCCTTACATTGGTTCTGAGTCTTCCTCCCTGGAGCTTCAAATCATGACCCCTGGTTCTGCTGATTTTTTTTCCGATGGAAAAGGTTTGTCGCTGTCTTTGGATCATTAAAACCTTTCAAGTATCTGAAAGTCTGTACCATGTCACCTCTGCTCCTCCTTTCCTCCAGGGTGTACATATTTAGATTCTTCAATCTCTCCTCATAAGTCATTCGATGAAGACCATTCACCCTTTTGGTCGCCCTTCTCTGGACCGCCTCCATCTTGTCTCTGTCTCTTCGGAGATACGGTCTCCAGAACTGAACACAGTACTCCAGGTGAGGCCTCACCAAGGACCTGTACAAGGGGATAATCACTTCCCTTTTCTTACTCAATATCCCTCTCTCTATGCAGCCCAGCATTCTTCTGGCTTTAGCTATCGCCTTGTCACATTGTTTCGCCGACTTCAGATCATTAGACACTATCACCCCAAGGTCTCTCTCCTGCTCCGTGCACATCAGCCTTTCTCCCCCCATCAAATACAGTTCATTTGGATTTCCACTCCCCATATGCATGACTCTGCACTTCTTGGCACTGAATCTCAGCTGCCATATCTTCGACCACTCTTCCAGCTTCCTTAAATCCCGTCTCATTCTCTCCACTCCTTCCGGTGTGTCCACTCTGTTGCAGATCTTAGTGTCATCCGCATAAAGACAAACCTTACCTTCTATCCCGTCCGTAATATCGCTCACAAAGATATTGAACAGGACCGGTCCCAACACGGATCCTTGCGGTACACCGCTTAAAACCGCTCTCTCTTCAGAGAGAGTTCCATTTACCATCACACATTGTGTTCTGTCCGTCAACCAGTTTGCAATCCAGGCCACCACCTCGGCACTCATTCCTAAGCTTCTCATTTTATTCACCAGTCTCCTGTGCGGGACCGTATCAAAAGCTTTGCTGAAATCCAAGTAGATGACATCAAGTGCTCGTCCTTGATCCAATTCCTTGGTTACCCAGTCAAAAAAGTCGATCAGATTTGTCTGACAGGATCTTCCCCTGGTGAATCCATGCTGCCTCTGGTCCATCAATTCTCCCGACTGTAGATAGTTCACTATTCTCTCTTTCAACATTAACTCCATTACTTTTCCCACCACCGAAGTGAGGCTAACTGGTCTGTAGTTACCAGCCTCTTCTCTGTTCCCACTCTTGTGAAGCGGGACCACCAACGCTCTTCTCCAATCACTCGGCACCACTCCCGTTTCTAGGGATCTATTGAACAGGTTGCACAGCGGACCTGCCAGCACATCTCTGAGCTCCCTCAGTATCCTGGGATGAATTTCATCAGGCCCCATGGCTTTGTCCTCTTTCAGTTGTTGTTAATGGAGAACAGTCTTCATCGTTTTCTATTTTACGGGGCACACGTCAAGGCTGTCCTCTCTCCACATTACTATTCCTGCTACAGTTAGAGCCCCTCCTTTTGGCAATACAGAAGGAACCTGGCATCCGGGGAATCCGTTTTCAAAATACGATATTTAAATGCGCTGCATTTGCTGATGACCTATTGGTGTTTCTCACAAACCCATATGCCTCTTTCTCTTCCTTATTGGAGGTTATAGACGATTTTGGCCATTTTTCCGGCTTTCGGCTGAATAGGGGTAAATCGGCGGCACTGGCTTTTCCTGATGCCCTTCGCGAGAGATGGCATGACTCCTTCCCCTTACAGTGGGCGGGCAAGGTGATTCGATATTTAGGGATCATTCTTCCCGCGGATCCCGCTCAGGCCTATCATCTCAATATACCCCCGTTATTACAACAGACAGAGGACATGCTGCTATGATGGCGATCTCTCCCCTTGTCTCTGTGCGGTAGGGTACACATATAAAATGGTGGTGCTGCCAAAATGGCTATATCTCCTCCAGAATTTACCGCTCCAGCTTAAGCGTAGGGATTTGTCGGTGCTAGACAGTCTCATGCGCCGCTTTCTGTGGAGGGGAGGGAAAGCGAGGCTACCTTTAGATTGGCTATGGGAGAGGTGGGGGGCAGGGGGATTGGGAGTGCCCAATATGCAGTTATATAATCTGGCTTGCAGTAGGCATATTATTAGAGATTAGATATTGGGCGAGGCTATGTACACTCATTTGGAGGCGGATCAGGCGTTATCCGCTCCGATTTCCCTTACTTATTCATTGCAGGTGGAACCGGCTAGATTGCCGGTTTTTTTTGCTCAGTCTGTTAATATTCGCCCGATACGGCAGGCCTGGATCCTTCTTACCAATAGACTGCAGATACCCCGAGTGTGTGCTTATTTATTGCCCGTGGTTGGTAATCCTGAGTTTACCCCTGGATCCCAGCATCAAGTTTTTCAGACTTGGAAGACCCAGGGTATTACTTATTTGGGACACTTAATCCATCAAGAGGGGCAACCCTTTACCTTAGCGGAATTGTGTGAGACCTATGAATTGGGTAAAGCTGCTACCTTTCCTTATCTACAAATTTCGCATTATCTGAGATCTATTTCACCAGCTTTCTTACAATGTCGTATATTCCATAAACTTGAAGAGGCACTGCATTTGTCAGATACCAAGGTGCCCTCTTTATCATACTATTATAAATATTTGCAAAAAGAGGGGCGAATGGATATTTTTGAAACCTTGGCTGATCGGTGGACTAGTGATGGGGATTTTGTAGTGACTGCATCAATGCTTCGTATCTGCTATGGGGAGGTGACCAGGATCTCGTATAATAGCTATTATCGAGAATTGCAATATACATTTTTGGGATAGGCCTACATTTCTCCGCAGGTGGCATTTCGACAACGATTTGCTGTATCTGCATTTTGTGTTCGATGCCCAGGAATTATAGGTACTTTGGCTCATGCTTTTTGGTCCTGCCCTTCTATTCGGGGATTTTGGATGCGTATTGCAAAATATTTGGCTGGGGTTTTGGGGGGTCTCTATTCCCATTGTCCCTTCTTGGCTATTATTTGGCTATATTCCCTCTGTCCGGCTTCGGGATCCTGGTATCCACCTATTTATTAAAAAAGCATGGTTAGTTGGGAAGAGAGTCATATTAATGAACTGGCGAGAGGTGGATCCACCCTCTTTTTGGGTGTGGATAAATCTCTTTTTTACTCTAATGCACATGGAGGCTCTTTCTTCTCCTCGGCGGAGGACACAGTTTCTGGCGATCTGGGAACCCGACATCCAATCGCTTCCGCATCAGGCACAGAGCAGAATACTGAATGTATGACTCTTCGGGACTGATACCCAACCAGCAAACAAATGGACTGCTTTTTCATGGAGGACTGGAATTTTTATTCTTATCAAGAACTTAGGGGGGGAGGGGAATGGGTTGGGGGAGGATTAGTCAGATTGCTTGTTCTTTTCTGTATTGGCTGGGAGCGGTTGCAGAACACACCGACTCCTAGATGTTTGTAAATTTTGCATAAAACCAATATAAATTGCTTGAACATAAAATAATAACTATTATTATTATTATTATCTATCACTTGGGGCAGTTGACAAAGAGTCCAGTTCAGATCCCTAGAGAGGCAATCCCACGGTGTCAGACACAGGGATGCCTGTGCTGAAAGAGAAGAGTCAGGAAATAGACATTAATATACAGAGCCTGTCACCTCTAGGACTGGAGGGCTCAGGGGATGGGCGCAGGGATACAGAGCCTGTCACCTCTAGGACTGGAGGGATCAGGGGACAGGTACAGGGATACAGAGCCTGTCACCTCTAGGACTGGAGGGATCAGGGGATGGGAGCAGGGATACAGAGCCTGTCACCTCTAGGACTGGAGGGATCAGGGGATGGGAGCAGGGATACAGAGCCTGTCACCTCTAGGACTGGAGGGATCAGGGGATGGGCGCAGGGATACAGAGCCTGTCACCTCTAGGACTGGAGGGATCAGGGGATGGGAGCAGGGATACAGATCCTGTCACCTCTAGGACTGGAGGGATCAGGGGATGGGAGCAGGGATACAGATCCTGTCACCTCTAGGACTGGAGGGATCAGCGGATGGGAGCAGGGATACAGATCCTGTCACCTCTAGGACTGGAGGGATCAGGGGATGGGAGCAGGGATACAGAACCTGTCACCTCTAGGACTGGAGGGATCAGGGGATGGGCACAGGGATACGGAGCCTGTCATCTCTAGGACTGGAGGGATCAGGGGATGGGCACAGGGATACGGAGCCTGTCATCTCTAAGACTGGAGGGATCAGGGGACGGGCGCAGGGATACAGAGCCTGTCACCTCTAGGACTGGAGGGATCAGGGGATGGGCGCAGGGATTCAGAGCCCGCCACCTCTAGGACTGGAAGGATCAGGGGTTGGGCGCAGGGATACAGAGCCTGTGACCTCTAGCACTGGAGGATTCAGGGATGTGTACAGGTTGCAGAAATATAGTACAGCATGTGTCTCTGATTTTGGTGCTGGTCCGTTTTGTCCCGGTCAAGGCAGTATTACCATATATTCTGTGGATGTAGTTGTTTCTCCTCTCTCTCTCCCCCCAGAGACTTTCCTACTATTCTGTAGTGCAAGTGCTGGATTTCCTCTCTCAGCTCTGATCTCTCTGTATTCTGCACAGCACAGGAGGAAATGCATTGCTGTTTCTATTTCTCCTTGGATTTCCTCTCTCAGCTCTGGGAATGTGCAGCTCTGATCTCTCTGGATTCTGCACAGCACAGGAGGAAATGCATTGCTGTTTCTATTTCTCCTTGGCTTTCCTCTCTCAGCTCTGGGAATGTGCAGCTCTGATCTCTCTCTATTCTGCACAGCACAGGAGGAAATGCATTGCTGTTTCTATTTCTCCTTGGATTTCCTCTCTCAGCTCTGGGAATGTGCAGCTCTGATCTCTTTGTATTCTGCACAGCACAGGAGGAAATGTATTGCTGTTTCTATTTCTCCTTGGATTTCCTCTCTCAGCTCTGGGGCCGGTGCAGCTCTGATCTCTCTGTATTCTGCACAGCACAGGAGGAAATGCATTGCTGTTTCTATTTCTCCTTGGATTTCCTCTCAGCTCTGGGGCCTGTGCAGCTCTGATCTCTCTGTATTCTGCACAGCACAGGAGGAAATGTATTGCTGTTTCTATTTCTCCATGGATTTCCTCTCTCAGCTCTGGGAATGTGCAGCTCTGATCTCTCTGGATTCTGCACAGCACAGCAGGACATGCATTGCTGTTTCTATTTCTCCTTGGATTCCCTCTCTCAGCTCTGGGGCCTGTGCAGCTCCTATTTCTCTGTATTCTGGACAGCACAGGAGGAAATGCATTGCTGTTTCTATTTCTCCTTGGATTCCCTCTCTCAGCTCTGGGGCCTGTGCAGCTCTGATCTCTCTGTATTCTGCGCAGCACAGGAGGAAATGCATTGCTGTTTCCATTCCAGTGTCTTATTGCATCCGGAGTCTGACTTCTTTGGGTTTCCAGTTCAGTTTTTGGGTGAGTATGAGCAATTTCCCAAAACAGTGAAGGGGGATGGGGTCCCTTCTCCTCCTCTTCCACCTGTCACCTCTAAAGAAAGGGCAGAGGAGGGTGATTTATTTACAAGGAGGTTGTGAGGCTGGAGGCGAGTGGGCCAAGCTCCCTTGGGGTAGCGTAGGTGAGGTCAGGCAGCATTAGGGTTCCCCCTAGTGGCTGCTGGCGGGACGTGCACTGAAAGGAACAAAACTTGCGGCACAAGGGTAGAAGCAGCAGATGGTTTGCACCATGGACAGGCACTGACAGAGATCAGGAAGGGAAGCACAAAAGATCCCCACTCTCTGGCCTCAGTTTCTTGAGGAATTTCTGCTCTTGCTCAGCCAAAACAGGTTTGTAAGTGTTGAAATATATTATTTATATCGGTCCTGAAGAAAAGTCATCAGAAGGCAGGCCCTGTGCCGTCTCATCACTGACCAAGTGTTACGGTGGGCCGCAACGGGCAGGGGAGGAGACGGGACTCGGGAAGGAGGCCATCTTAGTGAACGAGGGCCTCGCACTCCCAGGATGCACTGCAGGTGATGGGGTCACGGTGCTGCAAGGTCCAGGCCTGTTATGGATGTGGCTTTCCCACCTCCGAAACCTGAATTCAAATGTTCTGCAGACCTTGGTGATCGAAGCACAGGTGCGATACTGAATGTGGATGATTTTTTGTTTTTTTTAGGATAAATTTTCACATTTTTGCAATTTTGTCAGCCACACTGATGGAGGAGGAGGCTGCTGTATAGCTGGCGGAAGTACGAAGGTCCTTTTAGGATTATTCTGCAGTAACACTCGCATCATCCCTCTCCCCTGACATTTTTATTTGCAATTTTTTTTTTTTTTTTATATACCGACATTCGTTCGGGGAACATCATATCGGTTTCCATATAACATAAAAGTAGCCAACTGGGCTTTACAATGAACTGATAGGAGAACTGGGTATCAGGGAAGGTGGGGGGAAGAGAACAAGGGTAAGCTGTACAAATTAACAAGAGATATAGTAGGGATGTATGTATACAAGGAGGGCATTATGTACAGGAGACTTATTTATAGAAAGCATCTGGGGGGGGCGTTTAGAGGGAGGGATAGGATGATTACTTAGGGGGACGAGGGGAGGCAGGGGGGAAGAGGGTGTGTGTTAAGGGGGGGAGGTGTGGGGAGGGAGCAGAAGGTTGGAGGGGGGGGTGGGGTGTTCACGTGAAGGCTCGGGAGAAGAGCCAGGTCTTGAGGTTTTGTCGGAATTTTCTGGGGCAGGCTTCCAGGCGTAGTTGGGTGGGCATGGAGTTCCATAGTGAGGGTCCAGCTAGGGATATTGCACGTTGCTTGGTGGAAGATAGGTGAAAAAGTTTGGGCGAAGGAGTGTGAATGTATGCTGTGTAGGGTGTTCTGGTGGGTCTGGAGGAGGGACGGATGATAAGGCTGTCTGGGAACCAAAGCATCTCGGGATTGTGGATGGCTTTATGTATAAGGGTGAGGGTTTTGAATTGAATTCTGGCAGTGATGGGGAGCCAGTGGAGTTGTTTAAGAACAGGTGTTATGTGTTCGTTTCTACGGGAGCCAGTTAAAATGCGTGCTGCAGCGTTCTGGAGTAGTTGGAGAGGTGCAGTGCTGTTCTTTGGGAGACCTAGGAGTAATGCGTTGGCGTAATCTATTTTGGATAGTATGAGGGCTTGAAGGGCGGTTCTAAAATCATTGTGGTGCAGTATGGGTTTCAGTTTTTTAAGGGTGTGTAGTTTGAAAAAACAGTCTTTGATGGTGGATGTAATAAATTTCTGAAGGTTGAATTGTGGATCTAAAGTGACGCCTAAGTCTCTTACGGTTTGGGAGAAAGTAGGGGCAGAGGGTGATTTGGCTGGGGGGGTGGGAATGGGGTTGATGGCTTGCGGGGAGATGATCATGAGTTCAGTTTTTTTAGGGTTCAGAGCTAGATTAAGTTGAGTGAGGAGATGGTCGATGGACGAAAGAGCAGTGTCCCATCTTTTTAGGGCGTTTGGTATGGAGTCGGTTATGGGAATTAGGACTTGTACGTCGTCTGCGTATACGAAGTGTGGGAGATTGAGATTGGAGAGAAGCTGGCAGAGGGGGAGGAGGTATATGTTAAAGAGGGTGGATGATAGTGAGGAGCCTTGTGGTACGCCCCTTGTGATGTCAATTGGTTCGGATTCATGGTTTTCGATTTTTACCTTGAAGTGTCTGTCACTGATGTAGGATTTAAACCAGAGAAGTGAGGTCCCGGCTATGCCTATGTCAGCTAGTCTTTCGAGTAGGATAGAATGGTTGATAGTATCGAAAGCTGCTGATATGTCTAACATGGCTAGTATGAATGTATGGCCTTTGTCGAAGCCTTTGATGACAAAGTCTGTGAGGGAGAGAAGAAGCGTTTCAGTGCTGAAACGTTTCCTGAAGCCATGTTGTGATGGGAATAGTATTTGGTGTTGGTCTAAGTAGTTTGAAAGTTGGGTGTTTACAGTTTTTTCTAGGATTTTCGCGACAAAAGGGAGGTTGGAGATGGGGCGGTAGTTGGTTAGGTCAGACGGATCGAGTTTAGGTTTCTTGAGGATGGGTTTTACAATAGCTAGTTTGAGTTGAGTCGGGACTTCTCCAAAGGAAATGGAGGTGTTGATGATGTCTGCTAGCGGTTGTGAAATGCTGTCAGTGATGGTTAAGAGAGTTTTAGATGGGATCGCATCATGGGGGTGTGTGGAAGGGCGCATCTTCTTGAGGATTGTGGCGATTTCAGTTGAGGAGGTGTTTTCGAATGTGTCCATTTTGAAGTCAGGTACTTTGAGGGTATAGTTGGTCGGTGGATGAGTGGTGGGAAAGTGGGAGGCAATCGTTGTAATCTTATTGTGGAAGTATTGGGCGAGTAGGTTGCATTTGGTTTTAGGGTCTTCGCATGGTGAAGTTGGTGTGGATGTTTTGGTGAGGTTCGAGATGAGAGAAAACAGGGCTCTTGGGTTAAATTGGAAGTCGTGGATTTTGGAGGCGTAATGGTCACGTTTGGCTTTGAGGGTGTTGGTTCTGTAGTTGTGTAGTAGATTTTTGTATTTGCTGAGTTGCTTGGTGGATCGGTCTTTGCGCCATATTTTTTCTTGGGTTCTTTCACTCCTCTCACTCCTCTTTCACTCCTCTCTGCACACATCCAAAATAGTACTAAATGACATTTCATTCACTCTAATATCACCAAAGCCTTCCTCCTTCCTTTCTGAATACACCACCAGCACCCTTATCCCCTCTCTCATCTCCTCCTGCTTACACTATTACATCCTGCTCCTCACAGGACTCCCAGTGATCCATCTCTCTCCCTGCAATCTGTCCTAAATTCAGCTGCACGACTTATCTTTCACCAAAGTCACTGCACCCATACCAGAACCCTTTCCTCTCTCTCATCTCCTCCTGCTTACACTATTACACCCTGCTCCTCACAGGTCTCCCAGTGATCCATCTCTCTCCCTGCAATCTGTCCTAAATTCAGCTGCACGACTTATCTTTCACCAAAGTCACTGCACCCATACCAGAACCCTTTCCTCTCTCTCATCTCCTCCTCTTACACTATTACACCCTGCTCCTCACAGGTCTCCCAGTGATCCATCTCTCTCCCTGCAATCTGTCCTAAATTCAGCTGCATGACTTATCTTTCACCAAAGTCACTGCACCCATACCAGAACCCTTTCCTCTCTCTCATCTCCCCCTCTTACACTATTACATCCTGCTCCTCACAGGTCTCCCAGTGATCCATCTCTCTCCCTGCAATCTGTCCTAAATTCAGCTGCATGACTTATCTTTCACCAAAGTCACTGCACCCATACCAGAACCCTTTCCTCTCTCTCATCTCCTCCTGCTTACACTATTACATCCTGCTCCTCACAGGTCTCCCAGTGATCCATCTCTCTCCCTGCAATCTGCCCTAAATTCAGCTGCACGACTTATCTTTCACCAAAGTCACTGCACCCATACCAGAACCCTTTCCTCTCTCTCATCTCCTCCTCTTACACTATTACATCCTGCTCCTCACAGGTCTCCCAGTGATCCATCTCTCTCCCTGCAATCTGTCCTAAATTCAGCTGCATGACTTATCTTTCACCAAAGTCACTACTCCCATACCAGAACCCTTTCCTCTCTCTAAACTCCTCCTGCTTACACTATTACATCCTGCTCCTCACAGGTCTCCCAGTGATCCATCTCTCTCCCTGCAATCTGTCCTAAATTCAGCTGCACGACTTATCTTTCACCAAAGTCACTGCACCCATACCAGAACCCTTTCCTCTCTCTCATCTCCTCCTGCTTACACTATTACATCCTGCTCCTCACAGGTCTCCCAGTGATCCATCTCTCTCCCTGCAATCTGTCCTAAATTCAGCTGCATGACTTATCTTTCACCAAAGTCACTGCACCCATACCAGAACCCTTTCCCCTCTCTCATCTCCTCCCTCTTACACTATTACATCCTGCTCCTCACAGGTCTCCCAGTGATCCATCTCTCTCCCTGCAATCTGTCCTAAATTCAGCTGCATGACTTATCTTTCACCAAAGTCACTGCACCCACACCAGAACCCTTTCCTCTCTCTCATCTCCTCCCTCTTACACTATTACATCCTGCTCCTCACAGGTCTCCCAGTGATCCATCTCTCTCCCTGCAATCTGTCCTAAATTCAGCTGCATGACTTATCTTTCACCAAAGTCACTGCACCCACACCAGAACCCTTTCCTCTCTCTCATCTCCTCCTCTTACACTATTACATCCTGCTCCTCACAGGTCTCCCAGTGATCCATCTCTCTCCCTGCAATCTGTCCTAAATTCAGCTGCATGACTTATCTTTCACCAAAGTCACTGCACCCATACCAGAACCCTTTCCACTCTCTCATCTCCTCCTCTTACACTATTACATCCTGCTCCTCACAGGGCTCCCAGTGATCCATCTCTCTCCCTGCAATCTGTCCTAAATTCAGCTGCATGACTTATCTTTCACCAAAGTCACTGCACCCATACCAGAACCCTTTCCACTCTCTCATCTCCTCCTGCTTACACTATTACACCCTGCTCCTCACAGGTCTCCCAGTGATCCATCTCTCTCCCTACAATCTGTCCTAAATTCAGCTGCATGACTTATCTTTCACCAAAGTCACTGCACCCATACCAGAACCCTTTCCTCTCTCTCATCTCCCCCTCTTACACTATTTCATCCTGCTCCTCACAGGTCTCCCAGTGATCCATCTCTCTCCCTGCAATCTGTCCTAAATTCAGCTGCATGACTTATCTTTCCCCAAAGTCACTACACCCATACCAGAACCCTTTCCTCTCTCTCATCTCCCCCTCTTACACTATTACATCCTGCTCCTCACAGGTCTCCCAGTGATCCATCTCTCTCCCTGCAATCTGTCCTAAATTCAGCTGCATGACTTATCTTTCACCAAAGTCACTGCACCCATACCAGAACCCTTTCCTCTCTCTCATCTCCTCCTCTTACATTATTACACCCTGCTCCTCACAGGTCTCCCAGTGATCCATCTCTCTCCCTGCAATCTGTCCTAAATTCAGCTGCACGACTTATCTTTCACCAAAGTCACTGCACCCATACCAGAACCCTTTCCTCTCTCTCATCTCCTCCCTCTTACACTATTACATCCTGCTCCTCACAGGTCTCCCAGTGATCCATCTCTCTCCCTGCAATCTGTCCTAAATTCAGCTGCACGACTTATCTTTCACCAAAGTCACTGCACCCATACCAGAACCCTTTCCTCTCTCTCATCTCCTCCCGCTTACACTATTACACCCTGCTCCTCACAGGTCTCCCAGTGATCCATCTCTCTCCCTGCAATCTGTCCTAAATTCAGCTGTGTGACTTATCTTTCCCCAAAGTCACTGCACCCATACCAGAACCCTTTCCTCTCTCTCATCTCCTCCTCTTACACTATTACATCCTGCTCCTCACAGGTCTCCCAGTGATCCATCTCTCTCCCTGCAATCTCTCCTAAATTCAGCTGCACGACTTATCTTTCACCAAAGTCACTGCACCCATACCAGAACCCTTTCCTCTCTCTCATCTCCTCCTGCTTACACTATTACACCCTGCTCCTCACAGGTCTCCCAGTGATCCATCTCTCTCCCTGCAATCTGTCCTAAATTCAGCTGCATGACTTATCTTTCACCAAAGTCACTGCACCCATACCAGAACCCTTTCCTCTCTCTCATCTCCTCCTGCTTACACTATTACATCCTGCTCCTCACAGGTCTCCCAGTGATCCATCTCTCTCCCTGCAATCTGTCCTAAATTCAGCTGCACGACTTATCTTTCACCAAAGTCACTGCACCCATACCAGAACCCTTTCCTCTCTCTCATCTCCTCCTCTTACACTATTACATCCTGCTCCTCACAGGTCTCCCAGTGATCCATCTCTCTCCCTGCAATCTGCCCTAAATTCAGCTGCATGACTTATCTTTCACCAAAGTCACTGCACCCATACCAGAACCCTTTCCACTCTCTCATCTCCTCCTGCTTACACTATTACATCCTGCTCCTCACAGGTCTCCCAGTGATCCATCTCTCTCCCTGCAATCTGCCCTAAATTCAGCTGCATGACTTATCTTTCACCAAAGTCACTGCACCCATACCAGAACCCTTTCCACTCTCTCATCTCCTCCTGCTTACACTATTACATCCTGCTCCTCACAGGTCTCCCAGTGATCCATCTCTCTCCCTGCAATCTGTCCTAAATTCAGCTGCATGACTTATCTTTCACCAAAGTCACTGCACCCATACCAGAACCCTTTCCTCTCTCTCATCTCCTCCCTCTTACACTATTACACCCTGCTCCTCACAGGTCTCCCAGTGATCCATCTCTCTCCCTGCAATCTGTCCTAAATTCAGCTGCACGACTTATCTTTCACCAAAGTCACTGCACCCATACCAGAACCCTTTCCTCTCTCTCATCTCCTCCCTCTTACACTATTACATCCTGCTCCTCACAGGTCTCCCAGTGATCCATCTCTCTCCCCTACAATCTGTCCTAAATTCAGCTGCACGACTTATCTTTCACCAAAGTCACTGCACCCATACCAGAACCCTTTCCACTCTCTCATCTCCTCCTCTTACACTATTACATCCTGCTCCTCACAGGTCTCCCAGTGATCCATCTCTCTCCCTGCAATCTGTCCTAAATTCAGCTGCTTGACTTTCTGTCAATCACTGCATTAGGTTATCCTGCTCCCTCCTTGGTGCCATTCAAGCCCCTCACCTCCCTCCATAAACCCATCTTTTGGAGACTATTTTTAAATACGGAACCTCCCTGGCCCTTCAGATTATTGAAAACAACCATGTTTTCAATTTCTTTTTGAAGTATGAACAACTTCAAAAAGAAATTGAAAACATGGTTGTTCAACCAAGTCTACCCAGATTAATAAATCACCAATCCGTGCCATTGTAGACCTCAATACGTCTACTCCCTATTTCCTCATATTGAGGAACTATGTTTTTCACTCCAACTCCTCTCCGCGAGGTACCTTGTTCGTTGTTTTACCCTATCTTTTCTTAGCTGCCTATCGTTACCCCCTCTCCCAGTTTTGACCTCCCTGTTAAAATGTAATTTCCAAACTTAACCGTTTACTGTGAACCGACATGATGTCCACGACGAATGCCGGTATATAAAAATGTTTAAATAAATAAATAAATTTATTTTAAACATTTATATCCCGCACGTATTCACCACTCACGGCCGGGTACAATTACATCGTACACAAACTAAGAATAAAACAACCAAACAGAAAGCAGAAATGTACTGGTATCGTCCATTTGTCTCAAGTAGACTAAGCTCCAGGGAGCAGGAACTTTAATTTTACTGCGATCTGCCATAGGATAAGTGATCCGAGCCTCGCTTACTAAGGACGCGATTATGTAAACAACCAGGCAGCAGGATCGGGCCAGGACGCCATTATGGGCTCTCTCTGCAGCCCATCCTCACTCCTCTAATCCCCCCCGCTATTAACTCAGCTGCACGGCTTTACTGCTTAGCTAAGGTCCGGCTCCTGCTTGTGTGGCCCGTCCCATAAATTCCGGCCTTGCACCTTACCTTTGGCCCTAAACGCTCGCGTAAGCTGGCCTTTTGAGCCTCTTGGGATTCTGGTGTTGCGGAACAGGATGGCGCCGTTTTCCCCGCCGCTCAGAGGAAGCCTGGGAAGCGATGAGCGCTGGGGGAGAGAGAGAAGCCTCTGCGCAGCGGGGGGGAGCGTCCGGATCCTGGGAAGGAGGAGCAGGCCCTGGGCCTGGGTGCTGGAGGATCGCCTAAGGCCTGCTGCTGCTTCCAGGGCAGCAGGGGTGATGGCGAGCCCCCCCCCCTGCCTACTCCCAGGCATTTGCCAAGAGGCGCAGGGAGGCGGCGCAGACCCTTAACCTCTCTGGAAAGCTCCTGCTGAGGAGAATGAATTGAAGCCTTGCGGGTACCGAGGAGCTCGTAGTGGTAGAAGGGAGCGGAGGCCTTGGAACCTCTACCCAATGCAAGCGAGGAGCTGGAAGAGAGTTTGTGCAGGGTGCAGTTTGATGTTCAGAGGGGGGAAATATCAAGTTTGATGCTTTCCCTGCCTTTCTGCCTCCGACCTAGGTCCAAGCCAACACCGACAGCAGCAGTGGGTTCTTTGAACCTACAGCACTGGCACTAGGATCACACAAAAACAACGGTAGGCTTTCCCTGGGGATTATATTTATTTTATTGCCGACATATTTTGGAAAAAGGCCACACCCCTTATTTTATCTATTTCCTCTCTCTCTCTCTTCAGCTGTTGCTGTTTTACAGGCATCAGTTTGATATTTGCGAAAGGCTGGTGAAGGTGGAAGGGAACTCTGATGATGATGATCAGCACAGCGGCGCCCCTGCTTCCATAGACCAGGCATAGCCCAATCCGGTCCTCAAAAGAGCCACAAACCAGCCTAATTCTCAGAATGTGCACAATGAAGAAGCATGAGACAGATCTGCATACACTCGCTCATGCACAGTCAGTCATTGTGGCTATCATGAAAGGCAGGCCTGGTGGTGGCTCTCGCAGACTGGGAAGATGGCCACCCCTTCCGTAGCAGATAATGGGGTCTTCAACTCCACCCTCCTAGCACAGCACTCAGAACAGGGGCAAAGCTCGAGAAAGAGTACTCACTGCTTAGACAAACCAACTTTATTTAAGTGACTTATCCCTGCTATCAAGTGCACCTCGGAGGGAGACAGACACAGGGGTGGGACAGCCGCAGACTGTGCACGCACCCATTCCCGATCAGCGCATAAGCGAGACGCGCAAGCACCGTGACCCAGCGCCTCGCATTCACCAGAACAGCAACGGATGAGAGAAGCCTGGGCTAGTTCAGGGAGGAGCGGCTGGCCTCCGACCGCCTTCCGCCATCCAGCGTCTCGATGGTTTTGATGAGGACGGGTTTCTTGGAAATGGTCTGCTGCGTGGATAGGGCCTTGGCACCCGTGGTCCTGGTGACGGGCTCAGAGTCGTTCCTCAGGAGCCCCGCTGCATAAGGAAGCCAGGGGGGGTTTTAAAAATCTAGTTAAAAAATTAGAAACGTCTTGGTTTAAGGGAAGAGTTTTTGATTGGTTGAGAAGCAACGGAGATTGCGGGGGGGGGGGGGTTGGGGGGCGAGCCAGGGCCGGATTAAAGCAGACACAACACGGGCAACTGCCTAGGGCGTGAAGTTTTGAAGATGCAAAACATCCAGGGCAGAGAGGGCTGCTGCTGGCTTTAGGGACACGTTTGGTGGCGCGCCGGCTTCGGGCACCCAGTTCTTAAAAACAATGGCCCTGGCTGTAGGAACCAGGGCCAGCTCCAGGTCTCTTAGCACCGTAGCTAAATTTTGAATTGTGCTGGATCTGAAACGGTGGTGGCAGAGGGAGGTAACTTCTGCCGTCAGCCCTGACGTTGTGGCCCTTCCCGCGTCTGCCGCCCTAGGCAAGCACCGGTTCACTTTCAGCCTTGAGTCGGCCCCTGGCTCACCCCAGGAAGAGGAGAGGGTCCCTTTTCCATGCAAAATCAGTCCAGGTACAGGAATCCCACCACCATGAGGGATCTGACAGAAGGTGCACGAGTGCGACCGCCTGCTACAGAGAAGCTGCATCTTATTCCTGACGCAATGCATTATGGGCTTTGTAGTTCTAGGCTGTGATGCAGGTTTCATTTTATGGGATTGGGGCTGTGGCTGAGAATGTTGTTTGTAGGTCTTATATGTAAGAACAGGATATCAGGTCACACTCAAACATTACTTCAGCAGGAAAAGCACGAGCACCAAAAGTCCCCCAACCCAATAAATGAACTTTGGGCCCGATGTCATTTAAAATGAAAGCAGAGGCCCGGGCCCTGCTGTTCCTTAAGCTCTGGGCCCGATTGCGAGAGAAATCCTCAGCCACTGCAGAGCTGCCGTGTCGCCCCACGATCAGTCCACCACTTCTGACGAGCGGAGGTCCACACCCACCCCGCTGGGGGTGGCTTGAGATTCACACCTGGATCAGGACCATTGCCCCAGAGGGGCTACGACCACCTGGAGAACCACCGCTGGGAATCCCAACTGACTCCCTGGCAGCGGGACAGGCTTTTTGCTCTGTGGCTCCAAGTTTACCAAACGCAGGCGAGAACTACAAGGTCATAAATGCAGTGGGGGACTGGCAGGGGGTAAACCCAGGACTGCTTGGCCCCAACTCGACTGACACGGAGCTCTCTGCTGCCCAGCACGGGCTTCACACAGTCTACGCTCTGCACTAGTAGTACTGACACGTGCGCGATGACGGGATAAAAGCACTCACCCAGACTGTTGATAGCACTGAGCTGTGAGTTCGGGAGCTGGCCCACCATCCTAGGAGAGAGCAGAGGAAGATGTGAGAACAGAGCAGCTCCAGCACCCTGCCCCCACTGGCTCTCATTCAGGGCAGGTGCTTTCTTCAAATATATTTACATTTTTTAAGAAAAAAAAAGGTGTGTATGTTTTATTACAGACCTACCCTCAATTTTTAGAAACTCCCTGTATTCATGCTTTCTATGCATCAGTCTGACAGCTGCTCAAGTCTCTGATGATTTGTTCTTCAGCTATCTATACTGTGTTTATGCTTTATGGGGTAGAGTTTCAAAGGGTTACGCGTGTAAGATACGCACGTAACCCCGAAAACCTACCCCTGCGTGGGCCGAGCCTATTTTGCATAGGCGCCGATTTCGGAGCGGCCTTGGAGGGAACAGGGAAAGCCATCGGGGCTCCCCTAGGGCTCGGTGCGCGAAAGGTGCACAAGTGTGCACCCCCTTGCACGCGCCAGGTAGCGCGCACAAATGTACCCCGCGCGCGTAGGATTAAAAATCTGCCCCTATATGTATCAGGAAATTGGTGCTTACCTGCTAATTTTCGTTCCTGAAATAGCACAGATCAGTCCAGACATGCAGGATAGACAAAGCACCCCTACACTGGGTGGGCACCCAAAAGACCTGCTCTCACCTTCTTGCCAAAACTCTGCTCCCCCCCGTGCATGAACATCCAATCGGTAATGCCGGGAGAAAGTGTGCAGTGACGATCACGTTGCTGCTCTACAGCTCTCCTGTGGTGACATCAACTGACACTCAGCCCATGAGGCCGCCCTGGCTCGCAACCCCTCTGGAATCCTCTGACCTTGCAAATATAAATCAAAAAGATTGACTACTGGTTGAAGGAAGCTATCGCGCCCTTTGAAACTTTGTTTCCCTTCCTTGGTCTCCCAAATGATACAAATAGGTGATCCGACTTCCTAAAGCTGTTAGTGACCTTCAGGTATTGTAACCGCACCCATTGAACATCCAACGGATGGAGCTCTCTCCCCTCTGGAGATTCAGAAGACCAGTTTGGAAACGCAGGGAGTTCCACCATCTGGTTAGGTGGAGTGAGGACATGACCTTGGGCAAAAATGAGGGGACCATACGCAATGATATCCCATCATCCGAAATTCTTAAAATTGGTACCCTATAGATCCTAAATTCGCCTGGCTGAACAAATTGCCACCAGAAATACCACTTTGGCGGAGAGGTCCTTTGCTGGAGGCCTGCATAGCTCAGTGAGCAGCAAATTCAAGCTCCATGCCGGACACATTCTGCGAACCGATGGTTACAAATGCTTGGCCCTCTTCAAAAACTGGACTACATCTGGATGAGACACCAACGTCCTTCCTTGCAGTTTACCTGACTCCCCCCAATGCCACCACCTGTACACTCAGGGAATTAGACACCAGACCCTTAGACAAGCCCTGCTGTAAAAAGGCTACAAGATGAGGGATATCCACTCTCAACGGGTCTAAGCCGCCCTCCCAACTCCATGCCTCAAACACCTTCCATACTCTGACATATGCCACGGATGGGGGTCAGTCTCCTGGCCTGAAGAGAGGCGTTTACCGGTTCCAAGAACACTTTCAATCTTCAATGCTTCCTCTCAAAAGCCAAGCTGCGAGACAAAAGTGATCTGCCCGATCCCAGAAGACAACAACAGACAGATTAGATAGCCCGAGGGGGTCTATCCACGGCAAGCTAGATCAGATCTTTGAACCACAGCCGCCGCACTCTGGCGCCACAAAAGTCACCCTTCCCAGATGCCTTTTGATGTGCTGCAACACGCGGCCTATTAATGGCCACGGAGGAAACACTTACACCAGAGTCCCTGCTAGCCACAGAAGAACCAAGGGGTCTATGCCCTCTGCCTAGACTTCCTGTCTACAACTGAAGAACCATGACATCTTGGCACTGCATTGCGACACCATTAGATCCAGCTGCGGGTTGCCCCAGCAAACTCGGCTGAGGTCAAAGGCCTCCCCTGACAATTCCTATTCCCCGGGTCCAACTGATGCCTGCTGAGATAGTCTGCCTGCACATTGTCCGCTCTGGCTACATGTGGTGCTGTGATCCCCTGCAGATGCCCTTCCACCCAAAGAAAAATTTCCTGGGCCTTGAGAGCTACAGCACAACTCTTCATTCTGCCCTGGGCGATTGATATACACCATAGTCATCGCACTGTCCAAGAATACTTGTAGCACTACCTTGGATTTGGACCTGAGGAAGGAAAACCATCAGCACCCCGTGCACCATCCTTGTTTCCGAGCGATTGATTGACCAAGTCGCTTCTACCGGTGACCACTGAACCTGGGTTGTCCATCCTTGACAGACTGCCCCCCCAACCAATGAGGCTGGCATCCATAGTCACCACCACCCAGTCCGGAGTGTCCAGTTCCACCCCTTTCTCCAAATTGTGAGAAGAAAGCCAGCACGATAGACTGGACCTGGATTCTACCTGTAATGGTAACGGCTGCTGATACTCCTCCGACAATGGCCTACATTGGAAGTCACAGGTCCCGCTGCAGAGGCCTCAGATAGGCAACTGCCCACTGCACCAAATCTAGGGTAGATGCCATAGAACCAAGAACCTGTAAACAATCCCAGGCCTTGGGAACTGGCAGATGCAAGAACTGCATCTTTTCCACCCTCTCCAAGGTGAGAAAGACCCTGTTGACCCACAGGTAGTCCAGAGACTGAGTTGGCACCAGGTGACTCTTGGCCAGGTTTATCACCCAGCCAAGTGACTAGCATTTCCATTACCCTGCGTATTGCTTGTGAACACTTCTCTTCGGATGTTGCCCAAATGAGCCAATCATCCAAATATGGGTGAACCAGAGTCCCTCCCTTCGCATGGCTGCCACCACCTCCACCACCTTTGTGAAAGTTAGCGTGGTGACAGTCAACCCGAAAGGAAGGACCCGAAATTTGCAATGCTGTCCCAGCACCATGAAGCACAAAAACTTCCAATGCGCCTGCCGAATGGCTACATGCAGATAGGCCTCCATCAAGTCCAAGGACGCGAGAAACTCTCCTCTTCGGACCGCTGCGATTACAAGTCAGTTACATCTCCATTTGAAAATGTGGACCCTGCAGCACCATGTTGACTTTCTGTAGATGTAGAATGGGCTGAAATGTGCCCTTCCTTCTTGGGGACCAAGTAGTAAATGGAATACCTTCCTCACCTCCACTCCAAAGTAGGTATTGGCACAATTGTGTCCAGCTTCTACAAGTGGTGGAGAGTATCCCAGATGGCCTCTCGTTTGTTTTGGGACACCATAAAAGCCTCTTATGGGACAAGAAAATTCTAATGCGTAACCGTTTATCACCTCCAGAACCCACTGATCCGACATGATCTTGGCCCACTTCCAGTCGATGGACTGGAGCCACCTGAGTCCTGCAGGCACCCCAAAAGGACTGTTGGCTTCCCGGGGTCTGCTTCTGCCCCAAGACAGAGGCACTCTTGCCTGAACAAAAACGCCTCACCTCCCGAAAATAGGAGCATGGAGGAAAGGTCTTCTTAGCCACTTTCTTATCCTCCAGCAACTTGTTGCCCTTGTACTCACCCAGAACTTTCATCAGGTCCTCACTTAAGAGCAGCTTTTCTTTAAAAGGGAGATTACAAAGTTGTGATTTGGACCATACATCCACCGCCCAATTTCGTAACCACAGAAGCCTCCTTGCTGCTACTGCAGATACCATATTTCTGGCAGATGTCCAGACTACGTTAGAAAGCGCATCTGCCACATAGGCCACCCGGCCTCCAGCTGTGGCACCTGACTGGAGACCCCAGAAACAGGCCCCTTCTCCTACGCAAACAGGCCCACTGCATCAGGCTAGCACATATCGCTGCTTGGAGGCTTAACACAGAAACTTCAAACATTCTTTGCAACTGGATTTCCAATTTGCAGACCTGCTCATCCTTCAAGGCAGCAGACCCTGCCAATGGAAGAGTGGTCTTCTTAGTAACCGCTAGACAGTCGCATCCACCTTAGGAAGCCTCAGTAAATCCAAGGTCTCTTCCATCAGCAGATACAACTTCGCCATCACCCTGCTGACCTTCAAGCCGGCCTCTGGAGTATCCCATTCCTGGTTTAACAGCTTCTTCTTCTTCTCTTCAAAGGAACGTCTTCAGCAGTATCCACAGGCCATCCAGCTCTGGATCCATCCCCTCATATCCGAATCTTCCTGAATAACCTTGATACTCAGCTCCCCCAAAGTCTGGGGAATGAGGGGTCTTAATTCCTCTTTCTGGAATAGCCACACGACCCTAGGGTCATTCCCTTCTGTCACCAATGCTTCATCAGGGTCGACCCCATCCTTAAAAGTCCCTGGGTCGTTAGCAGGGCCATCCACTGGATCATCCATCAGGTCACCTCCAACCAGAAATAGGTCATCTGGATGTTGTTCAACTGCGTCATAGCCTTCTCTCTCTTTTCCCTCCCCTGAGGGAGACGCCAATAGAAGACACTGCAGTAAGGACCCCAAACATCCAACCGGGCCCCCTTGGACCATTTTAAGGGACACTGCGACTTCCCCTCCAGGAATTGCTTACCCCCCAGCTCCCTGTCTGGCCAAGTAGGCCCTGTGGAGGAGCAGCACAAAATCCATAGAGAAATCCTCCAGCTCCAGATCCCCTTCACCCCAACCTTCTTCACATGGGGGCATTCCCATCGGGGAAAGAGGAGGGGAATCCCCAGGCCCTGTGCCAGCCGCTGCTCGTCTTCCACGTGCCTGCCTGGCTGGAGCTGTATCTTCAACCCCCACAGGAGGAACCAGCGCCGGTCCCTGCAGACGAGGTCCCTCCGGGCGTCCGCGGCCACTGCGGCGTTTCCTGCACCTCCCGAGGCACAATCCCAGCATAGTGCGGCTGAATTGAGCCGTTGCCGCTGCGTGCCACAGGCCTTGCACTCTTTCACGTGCCGCAATGCCATCAGGCCTAACACTTGGCCGCTGCATTCCAGGTGCGCCTGAGGAAAACCCCCGCAACGGCCCTGACGGGTTTCCCTGATTCACCCCGGAACCACCGGCGACTTCAGGCAAGCAGCGCAACTCCTCCCCCACACAATAGGAGGGCGCAATGGCTCGGCCAGCTCCCACTCCCCATCTTACAAACAAGGAGCCACTGACAAAGAAAGGACAAGTAAAACTAAATACTTTCCTGGTGCTGGCCACCAAAAGGGGAAGAAGCTGTTTGAGGGAAAGAGGAAGCCAGGACCCCTGGCTATCAGACCCTTGGTATGATACGGGCAAGGGCAGTCCTGGGATCACCAACCCCCGCTCCACCTGAGGGATGGTCCACAAAGGTACCTAACGCCTCAGGGAGCTTCAGAAGAAGATTCTGTCTCTTACATTTTTTTTAAACTACTCTAACCAGCCTGCAGGTCTGCACCTCTCCCATCTGCTGGAGACAGAGAAATACTGAGGGACTGCAGGGGGCTCTCTCTCTCTCTCTCTTATGTAGCAGTGCCTCAAAGTCTTTGTTCTCTGCCTCCATCTGCTGGTAGGGATGCAAAACACACTTGTCTGGACTGATCTGGGGTATGAACAGAACTGCTTTTCAGCAGTCTGTGCTGTATTCATGCTTTACGTGGATCAGTGTGACGCCCGCACGGGGCTGTGATGAAGATCTGCTCTTCAGCTGTCCGTGCTGTATTCATGCTTTATGTATATCAGTGTGATGCCTCATGGGGCTCTGATGAAGATCTGCTCTTCAGCTGTCTGTGCTGTATTCATGCTTTACGTGGATCAGTGTGACGCCCGCACGGGGCTCTGATGAAGATCTGCTCTTCAGCTGTCCGTGCTGTATTCATGCTTTACGTGGATCAGTGTGACGCCCACACGGGGCTCTGATGAA
Source organism: Rhinatrema bivittatum (assembly GCF_901001135.1). Classification (NCBI taxonomy): domain Eukaryota; kingdom Metazoa; phylum Chordata; class Amphibia; order Gymnophiona; family Rhinatrematidae; genus Rhinatrema; species Rhinatrema bivittatum. Next base: position 13,884,412 of record NC_042620.1, read on the forward strand.
GATCTGCTCTTCAGCTGTCCGTGCTGTATTCATGCTTTACGTGGATCAGTGTGACGCCCACACGGGGCTCTGATGAAGATCTGCTCTTCAGCTGTCCGTGCTGTATTCATGCTTTACGTGGATCAGTGTGACGCCCACACGGGGCTCTGATGAAGGTCTGCTCTTCAGCTGTCCGTGCTGTATTCATGCTTTACGTGGATCAGTGTGACGCCCGCACGGGGCTCTGATGAAGGTCTGCTCTGTGCTGTATTCATGCTTTACATGTATCAGTGTGACGCCCGCACGGGGCTCTGATGAAGGTCTGCTCTTCAGCTGTCCGTGCTGTATTCATGCTTTACGTGGATCAGTGTGACGCCCGCACGGGGCTCTGATGAAGGTCTGCTCTGTGCTGTATTCATACTTTACATGTATCAGTGTGACGCCCGCACGGGGCTCTGATGAAGGTCTGCTCTGTGCTGTATTCATGCTTTACATGTATCAGTGTGACGCCCGCACGGGGCTCTGATGAAGATCTGCTCTTCAGCTGTCTGTGCTGTATTCATGCTTTACATGTATCAGTGTGACGCCCGCACGGGGCTCTGATGAAGATCTGCTCTTCAGCTGTCTGTGCTGTATTCATGCTTTACGTGTATCAGTGTTACGCCCGCACGGGGCTTTGATGAAGATCTGCTCTTCAGCTGTCTGTGCTGTATTTATGCTTTACGTGTATCAGTGTTACGCCCGCACGGGGCTCTGATGAAGATCTGCTCTTCAGCTGTCTGTGCTGTATTCATGCTTTACGTGGATCAGTGTTACGCCCGCATGGGGCTCTGATGAAGATCTGCTCTTCAGCTGTCTGTGCTGTATTCATGCTTTACGTGTATCAGTGTTACGCCCGCACGGGGCTTTGATGAAGATCTGCTCTTCAGCTGTCTGTGCTGTATTTATGCTTTACGTGTATCAGTGTTACGCCCGCACGGGGCTCTGATGAAGATCTGCTCTTCAGCTGTCTGTGCTGTATTCATGCTTTACGTGGATCAGTGTTACGCCCGCATGGGGCTCTGATGAAGATCTGCTCTTCAGCTGTCTGTGCTGTATTCATGCTTTACGTGGATCAGTGTTACGCCCGCATGGGGCTCTGATGAAGATCTGCTCTTCAGCTGTCTGTGCTGTATTCATGCTTCACATGTTTCTCTGCGATTTCTACTAACCTTCCCATAATATCACTCCTGGTGGAGCTGGGAGCTGGGCCCCTCTGCCCTTTGACTGAACCCCATTTGCCACCATCTTCTGTTGCACATCCCCTAAGACTATAGAGAGATGAGAAAAGGATCCCTGGTAAGACAGCAGGGCTGGAACCCTGCCCCGCTGAGATTCATCGCCTGTAAAATTCCCAAACGTAACCCAGCACCAGCTCCCTCGCTGGGTCTCGGGCTCGCTCTCTCCATCCGCCTTGCATCCGTCCCAAGCACGATCAAGTCCTTCCCTCTCATCCCCGTGCTGGCCTCCTCCCGCTGTCTTTGGGCTCCGATGAAGTCAACAGCACCGGGATTTGGGGGATGTAACTGCCGCTCTGAACAGGTCCCCCCCCCCCCGCCCCCCGCTGTGCTCCGTTTTGGTCTCATTGGGGAGCCTCTGTTCTTAACCCGCGCCCGTTTTAAATTCCACTACCACTGGCTCTAGCAGGGCACTGCAGGCATCCACCACCCTTTCTGTAAAAATAAAAATAAAAATATATATTTCCTGAGTCTTTCCGCTCAGAGCTTCACATTCCGAGCCGGAGTTCTACAACTTAACCTCCATCCAAAGAGCTTTGCTTTTTGTGCACCATTAATACCCCCCCCTCCTCTAGGGCTATGCCTGTTTAGCTCCTTGTGTACAGACTCCATTAATTTACCTACCAAAGGCACCACTGCTGTGTAACGTGGTGGAGAAGGAGGTAAGGAAGGGGGAAGGAGATCATCCGTGCTGTATGCTCCTCAGCACGGCTGTATAAGGGGAGGGGAGGAGAAAGAGAGGAGGATTATTGATGCTGTGCGACGCTTAGCACTGCAGTCTACGCGAGAGAGGAATATTCTGGGGAAGAGGAGGGCTGCGTGCTTAGGGTCACAGAGAGTGTGTGTGAGGACAGTCTGTGCTATGCATACACAAGCACCCCCCCCTCCCCCGTCTCTGCCAGCCGGGCTGTACCTGGTCTCCTCGCCCTCCAGCAGCTTTCTGTAGGTGGCAATCTCCATGTCCAGCGCCATCTTGTTGTTCATGAGGAGCTGGTAGTCTCGCACCTTGTTTGCCATGTCCTGCTTTGCTCTCTTCAGAGCCTCCTCCAGCTCCTGGATGCTGTTCTTGGCATTTCGGATGGCCTGCTCACCTTGCTCTTCCGCCAGTCCAATGGCATTCTCCAGGTTAGTGCGCTAACGGAAAAGGAAGGAGAGGAAAAAAACACTGAAACCGCTTTCTTAAGCTTGGCGACTTCCAAGACCATAACGGGCTGATGCGAAACCTGCAGTAGGCAACATAAGGCCTAAGATAGGGCAAGGAGCGCGCTACCATGGAGCTATCCTGTCCACGCTAGTACAAGCCCAGCAGCCTTTCACTGAGCTGCGGCTTCCTCATTTTCTATCATAAGGGGATAACTGGATAAGACACGTCAGGTCATTTTGTAATAAGTGGATGACTCAAGTATTGTCATTACACTGAAGAGGGGCAGCTAGCTCTCTAACCTTCTGTCGACAGTGAACACTAGAGGACTTGGTGGCCATCTCTGATCCAGGACAAGTGACCCCTGAACTCAGTAGGCCCATGGGGCAGGAAAGGGAGGGTGAAACAGAGTGAACCTTCTCTGACCTGATTCTTTAAGCCTTCAATGTCTCCGTTGATCCTCTGGGTTAAGCGGTTGATCTCTGTGATTTCGCTTTTAATGTTCTTCAGTTCATCGTTGTGCCTCTTGGATTGCTGCTCTACATCACCCAACTGGAGAACGAAAAGGCAAAAAGACATGAGGTGGGCCGGAGCGCTCGTTCTTCTGGGTAGCGGATTAGACCGAGAGACGAGGAGATGTCTGTTGAGTTCCACCTCCTCCTGGTGCTCTGACAGCTCTCCACCTGTAAGTCCAGACTGGAAACTTATACCCAGAAAGCGCTCTGCCGACTACACCAAATACAATGATCAGCACTGCCCAGACAAAGTGAAACCCCTTCACGGGAGCAGCCCAGCACTGAAATGCTGTGCAGGGAACCCATTCCCCCAACAAAATGTAGCTGAGGAGCAGTAGGGGAATATTCAGATCTCAGGTTGTGTCTGCCTAACTGCAAACCATTTGACTAGATCAACCTCATGGAGCGTCTGTAGCAATGACAGTTTCTTCCTGAGCGCAAGTCTCTCCTTGAGCTCAGAGCTGCTGGATTTGCAAGGCCTCCTAGCATATAACCCTAACCCCACACCCCTCAACACCCTTTCCCTCTCACAGCTTGTCCAGCGTGCTTTTGAATTGACTTAGTGTTGCGGCCGCGAGTGCCTCTGCTCGTCAAATCTTCCATAATAATAATCACCACTCTGTATCATACGGGGGAGGGCACAAACAACATGGCTTTCCGAAGTGTTACAGTGAGGGATGCGTTTTGGGTGGGAAGAAATCTTTGCACGCCTGTGAAGCAGGGCCTGGCTTTCCAGCTGGCCACCCTCCTACCAACGCACATGTCTGTCTCCTTCCCTTTATTTAGGGAATCCCCCTGCCTCCCGGAGGCACGCTGCTAGGTCAGCAGCCGATTACAGACACCCAGCAGTGCTCTGCCGAAGCCTTGAGTTCTTGCAAGTCTGCCATCCAGTACTGTGTGAAGGGGAGAGGACGTGGAGGGGGTGCAGGATGCACACTGTGCGCTTTTACAAGTGAACAGGCAGTATAAACATATTCCATATTAGGTGCTACAACCCAAGAAAGAGATCTAGGCGTCATAGTGGATAACACATTGAAATCGTCGGCTCAGTGTGCTGCGGCAGTCAAAAAAGCAAACAGAATGTTGGGAATTATTAGAAAGGGAATGGTGAATAAAACGGAAAATGTCATAATGCCTCTGTATCACTCCATGGTGAGACCGCACCTCGATTACTGTATACAATTCTGGTCACCGCATCTCAAAAAAGATATAATTGCGATGGAGAAGGTACAGAGAAGGGCTACCAAAATGATAGGGGGAATGGAACAGCTCCCCTATGAGGAAAGACTAAAGAGGTTAGGACTTTTCAGCTTGGAGAAGAGACGACTGAGGGGGGGATATGATAGAGGTGTTTAAAATCATGAGAGGTCTAGAACGGGTAGATGTGAATCGGTTATTTACTCTTTCGGATAATAGAAAGACTAGGGGGCACTCCATGAAGTTAGCATGGGGCACATTTAAAACTAATCGGAGAAAGTTCTTTTTCACTCAACGCACAATTAAACTCTGGAATTTGTTGCCAGAGGATGTGGTTAGTGCAGTTAGTGTAGCTGTGTTTAAAAAAGGATTGGATAAGTTCTTGGAGGAGAAGTCCATTACCTGCTATTAAGTTCACTTAGAGAATAGCCACTGCCATTAGCAATGGTTACATGGAATAGACTTAGTTTTTGGGCACTTGCCAGGTTCTTATGGCCTGGATTGGCCTCTGTTGGAAACAGGATGCTGGGCTTGATGGACCCATGGTCTGACCCAGTATGGCATTTTCTTATGTTCTTACTTACAGCTGAGGGGGATAATGTAGAGGTCTAAGATCATGAGAGGTCTTGAACGAGTAGATGTGAATCTGTTATTTACTTTTGCATATAATAGAAAGACTAGGGGGCATTCCATGAAGTTAGCAAGTAGCACATTTAAGACTAATCGGAGAAAATTCTTTCACTCAATGCACAAAAAAGCTCTGGAATTTGTTGCCAGAGGATGTGGTTAGTGCAGTTAGTGTAGCTGGGTTCAAAAAAGGTTTGGATAAGTTCTTGGAAGAGAAGTCCATTAACTGCTATTAATCAAATTTACTTAGGGAATAGCCACTGCTATTAATCGCATCAGTAGCATGGAATCTTCTTAGTGTTTGGGTAATTGCCAGGTTCTTGTAGCCTGGATTGGCCACTGTTGGAAACAGGATGCTGGGCTGGATGGACCCTTGGTCTGACCCAGCATGGCAATTTCTTATGTTCTTAGATATATGCAATCGGTATTTGTGTCACTTTTACAAGTTCTGTTTTAGGTCTGGAAAGCTGTTGTCTTTGATATTTATGATTGCAATCCATGGAGTGTAAATAATTAGGACCGGCAGAATAGACGTGCTTTTAAATAAATGTGACAGGTCTCCACAGATCAGCCCTTTTCATCACGGCAAAGACCCTTGGTGGGGGAAGACTACTTAATCTCTACGTGGTTGCTAATTCTAACTTTCTGGAATAAAGGGAATGCGGGAGTACCATAGGAGGCCTGACGTTGACCGTGCAACCTAAAGTCACGATGTTCTGCAAGTGTGTGAAATGGCGCTCATCTACGGGGTAACTGCATCAAGCTGCCACTAGATGGCGCACAAATTAATCAAACCCAAACAGTGACAGAACAAGAAGTGCAATCGATAAGTTAAACCTCACTGATAAAACAAGTATTCTGCGAGAGAAGTCCACAATAGCATTGTGTTATTGTAAAGTGGCCATCATACAGTACTAGGGCTGCTTTCAAACTTTCCCATCCGGGGTAAGGCCTCCGAGGGCAAGTGTGGGTTTTAGAGGCCTTACCCACCGGGGTAAGGCCTCTAAAACCCACACTTGCCCTCGGAGGGTCCACCGCCGATCGCGAGGCGATCCCCCGCTGCCTGCACCGCCGGATAAACCCGCCTCCCAGCCAATCTGAGCTCACGCTCTGGCAGCCAATCAAGGGCAGGCCTCGGAGCCCTTTAAATTCTCCCGCCCAACAGCGCCGCGCGCCGAGCGTCGCGCGCCGAAGGAGCGCGTCAAAGGGGCCTGCCCCTTTGTGCGCCCCTTCGTGCAGACCCGAAGAGCAGAGCAAAACCTTAAAGTCTCCTTCACTCACCCGCAACTTCTACATTGAATCCCGCTTCCGGACACCGAACAACGCGCAGACGTCCAACCACCCCAGACATCAGATAACTTCGCACAGTGAGTAAAACGGCACCCGTTACCTCTTCAGCAATTCACATACACAACGGCCAGCCACTCCAGGACTCATAACGCTACTAGTAGTCTGAATCGCACCTCCCCCTCCCTATTCCTCCTACTCCAGATCTCTACAGATAATTATTCCAACAACTCTCCTTTAAATCAGCTGATCCCCTCTCTTACCTAGCCAGACATTCTAGCCAATCCTTCATTTCTCTGTATTCCTAAGCTTGTTCATAGACTTCCATTGTGATGAACAATCATCCTCACAGCATTCACACGGTGTGATGAACATCCATCCTCACAGCATTCACACGGTGTGATGAACATCCATCCTCACAGCATTCACACGGTGTGATCAACAACCATCCGCTCAATATTCATACTGCGTGATCCAGCAGCATTCAGCAGTAGGCAGCTACTCCAACATCCACCAAAGTTCCATACTCAACCATTCAACGCACTCAAATTCTCATCTGAGCTCATCACTCGAGCATCACTAACACCACAGTCAGCATGACGCCGAGATGTCAGATTCCGATTCTTCAACATAACCTACTCACCACAGGAAAAACCACCTTGCTACAAAGATCCCGCAACTACACAGCCCTTATCCCTATTATGATTTCTCCTCTTACCCAATTACTAGGACTAACACTATTTTCCCTTTCGCTATTCAACGCTCAATCTCTCACCAAAAAATCTCTGATCCTCAATGACTATCTTTTGGACTCCAACCCAGACATCTGTGCCATAACAGAAACTTGGCTTAAACCAACAGATATTGCTATAATAAATCAACTCCCCACCGACCTCTACGACTTCTTTTCCCTCCCTCGTCTCAAAAAAAGAGGAGGGGGCATTCTTTTGGCAGCCAAAAAAGATTTGAAATTTAACCAACTCTCAGTCAAAGCAGTCCCTAAACTTGAAATAGGACTTTTCAAAACAGCTCAACTCCAAGTCCTACTCGTGTATGCCCCTCCAAGCGTTCTGGATTCAGATGCCTCCCCCATTGTAGAAATAATTACTACACACTTAAATCTGGAATCCCCGGCTATAATTTTAGGAGATTTTAACTTACATGTTGATAACCCTACACCCACCACCAATTGCGAAGCTCTACTTACTGCCCTCTCAGCTATGGGATTTGAACAGATCATTAACAAACCCACCCATAAAGCTGGACACACCTTGGACCTTATCTTCGTAAATACTGGGATCAAATACACCTCACCTCCTTCCTGCACCCCTGTCCCATGGTCAGATCATTCTCTAATCACCGTCACTTTTTCTCTGACACAATTCAGAAAACATCCCCCATCGAAATCCTCATTTCTCTACAGAAGACCCTGCTCATCCGACGAACTTAACAGCCAGCTCACCTCAGAGCTTCCTCACATTAACCTCTCTGACCCTAACTCAGCCATCCTCTCCTGGAACAACATCACTGAGGCAGTAGCAAACAAACTTTGTCCACTATCAGCAAAAAATCTAAACCCAAACCCAGCAAAAAGACAACCATGGTTCTCAAACAACCTCCATAAACTTAAACAAAGCCTAAGACACAAAGAAAGCAAATGGCGTAAGGCACCCTGCCCCAGCACCTTAGCCGCCTACAAACTAGCTCTACATCACTACAAGAACTCTACCCAAAAATCAAAAAGGGATTACTATGCTAGCAAGATTCATGACCTTGTATTTGACGCCAAAGCTCTTTTTGCTTACATATCTAACCTGACACATATCAACACTCCAGATATTCCCATAGACCTAGCTCAATCTAAAGCCGAGGAATTGGCTATTTTCTTCCAAGACAAAATATCTAACCTGCTAAAGCGACTGACCCCCAGCAACAATTCTCGTCCTAATGCGCCACAGATACAAAACAAAGGAACCTCCTTTGAATCATTCCAACCCATCACAGCCTATGAGATTATTCTGTTACTTAAAAAAATGAAACCTTCATCCCACCCCTTCGACCAAATACCCACAAAGCTCCTCCTTCTAATACCGGAAACGATATCCAAAACTCTGGCAGATATCATAAACTGCTCATTATCCCAGGGTCTATTTCCAGAAGACCTAAAACTAGCTTCGCTAAAACCACTCTTAAAGAAACCTAATCTAGACCCCAAGGACCCCGACAACTTTCGTCCGATCTCCAATCTTCCATTTATTGCCAAGATAATGGAAAAGCTGGTCAACACTCAACTCTCCAACTACATTGAAGATCACAAAATACTTTACCCCTCACAACATGGTTTCCGTAAAGCTTTAAGCACAGAGACGCTACTCATATCCCTGACAGACCACATCATCATGGGGCTAGACAAAGGCCAATCCTTTCTACTTATCCTTTTGGACCTTTCGGCCGCATTTGATACCGTCAAACACTCCATCCTCATCAATCAACTTGCGAACATAGGAATCTCAGGAACTGCCCTATCATGGTTCAATACTTTCCTCAACAACAGAGGCTATAAGGTCAAGATACATAATAAGGAATCCTCCCGCTTCTCTTCAGCTTTTGGAGTTCCTCAAGGCTCCTCCCTATCCCCTACACTCTTTAATATTTACCTTCTACCGCTATGTCAACTGCTAACCCACTTGAAACTAACTCACTTCCTATATGCAGACGATGTGCAGATCTTGATCCCCATCAAAGAAACCATCTCCAAAACTCTTGAATTTTGGGAAATTTGCCTTAAAGAAATCAATCGCCTCCTCTCGAGTCTAAACCTGATATTAAATACAGCCAAGACGGAACTGCTCATCATCTCACCAGAAAATAGCAACCCACCTCCATGTCCTCTAACCCACCATCTTACCACCCAAACAAGGGATTTAGGTGCAATTATCGACAACCATCTTAATCTAAAATCCTTCATCAAACAAACTACTAAAGACGGATTCTATAAACTTCAAGTACTTAAAAGAATCAAACCGCTCCTTCACATGCGAGACTTCAGAACGGTCCTTCAAGCAGTAATCTTTTCTAAGATAGACTACTGCAATTCCATCTTATTAGGTCTCCCTTCTGCTTCCATTAAACCCCTTCAGATGCTTCAGAATTCAGCTGCGAGAATTCTGACTAACACCAGGAGAAGAGACCACATCTCTCCTATTCTCAAGAATTTGCACTGGCTGCCAATACACTTTAGAATTATCCACAAATCCCTCACTATCATCTACAAGACTATCCATCACCAAGCATCCCTCAATCTTCAAATTCCACTCAGAAAGCACACATCCACCAGACCCATCAGAGAAGCCTACAAAGGATCACTCCTTGTTCCACAAACCAAAACCACTCAACACCTAACCTACAGAGACCGAGCCTTTTCCACAGCCGGACCTTCACTATGGAACTCTATTCCTCCCGATCTAAGACAAGAACCATGCCTTCCTACTTTCAGAAAAAGGCTTAAGACATGGCTATTTAAACAAGCCTTCCCAGATCCATATTGAAAGACAGTAACATCTTATAAGACACTACACAATATTATGTAAATTATTAATGTAAATAATTCATCTTTACTACTCAACTATCTTACTCTAATTCTCTCCCCAGTTTTATGACCCTGTTGTAATGTAACTTTTATTTTATTTCTTTGCACTTGTTTATGTTCTGTTTTTTTGTGCACACCCTCTCGTTATTTGTAAACCGGCATGATGGGGTTCCTAATCTCGAATGCCGGTATAGAAAAATCTATAAATAAAATAAATAAATAAATAAATGTACTGAAATTATAATCGGTCAAATTGCTATAATTGTGTTCTTCCAGTACTCTTTTTTTAAGCAACTTTTTTTCTGCACATACAATGATATGTCCACAAGATGGCGAATTTAAACTTATCTTTAGTCCTCCACACCTTGAGTTCTGTGTGCAGTTCTGGTTGTCCCATCTCAAGACATAGCAGAGGGGGGTAAATAAGATGAAAAAGGGGCTGGAACAGCTTCCCAGAAGGGATTGTACACACCTTGGATTTGTACCACTGCTCAGCCTCCTGCCGGCTCTTGTCCAGCATGGCTTGGTACTGGGCCTTCACGTCCTCCAGAATGTGTTTCATCTCCAAGTCCCGACTGTTGTCCATCTCCACGGTGACCATGGTGCTGTGGATCTGAGACTGCAGCTCCCGGATCTCCTGCGGGAGAAGGGAATGCAATCAGGACAGAGGGACCTGCTTCACTCGGGTCACAGCACGAAGACTCGGGAGGGAGGCAGCTGCGGCGAGGGACCAACCGTAAGGAACTTCTCCCCGCACCCCCCGGATCTCACCCCTGGCACTCACCTCATCGAAAAGCTGCTTCAAGTACTCGATTTCATCCGTCACGCTCCCCAGCTTTGACTCGATGTCCACCTTCTGCAGGTACGTGTCATCCAGGTCCTGCAAACCCCAAAGTGTCAGGATGTACACAACACCCAACCTCAAGCAAAGATCCCTACAGAATCCCGGGGCTCGTCGGAGCCATCCCCCGCCTCCCACCATAACCTGACCCAGCGCCCGCGTCCCCTCACAGCTTGCAAGTTCTTCCTAGCGTCTCACCCAGATCTCCCCCGCTGGCATTTACGTCTTGTCCTGTCCCCAGTGGAGGAGAGAGAAGAACCGTGCGGCGTGGGAAGATCGATAAAGGAAGAGCCGGGGAGAGGGGGACTGGTGAGAAGCAGAAGAGCAGGAGAGGTTGTGGCAAGACAGCCAGCAAGCAGGAGAAGGGTGGGGAGCTCTAAGCTCATTTCATCCCAGGTCAACTAAACAGCTGATCCAGTCCGGATCTGCCCCAATGCAGACAGAGAACTGCACTTCTAATGTTTACCCACTGATTTCCCTAAGGGGCCGGTTAGCCATATTAGAAATTGCTTTCTTGGTGATATTCTTCTGATTTTCTGTACTGCATGCTTGACATCTCGCTCTGTTTTTCCAACTATTGATATTGCTAGTCTGTATTAAGTAGTTGTCTTTGCTAATTTAAAAAAGGCTGCTATCTGGTGACCAACGAAAGGGCCACATCACCCCACCAAGCAAGACAGGAATTTGGAGAAGAAAACTACAAAAGTCAATCAGCTCAAAATAACAGAAAAGATGACTAAGAAGAGCAGCAATCCCAGGGAGATGAGCTGCAACGTGAGGACTACAAATGCTCGTAGCTTGAGCTATAGAATCCCAGACCTGCAGGCCCTAATGGTGGACTTTGGACATTGTTGCTGTTATGGAGACCTGGGTCACGGAGTCTCATGATTGGGATACGGCCACCCCGGGCTATAACTTGTTAAGGAAGGACAGAGAGGATAGAAAAGGGGGAGGAGGAGCTCTCCTATGTGAAAAACAATATCCAAGCAACTGAATTACAAGGGACGTGAGGTAGAGAAGAAGCATTATGGGCCATCCTAAAACAAGATGATGGTGCTTCCATTTCTACTGGCGTGGTCTACAGGCCTCCGACTCAAACAGAAGAACTAGACAGAGACCTGATCGAAGACATTCAAAAGGTGGGAAAGAAGGGAGAAGTGTGGCTCGTTGGAGACTTTAATCTGCTGGATGTGGACTGGAGGATCCCTTCTCCAGAAGTAGAGAGATAGTGGATGTCCTGCAAGGGAACTCACGAGGGAGGGTGTGATCCTCGACCTGGTGCTCACTAATGGGGATAAGGTCTCTAATGTTTGGGTAGGGCCTCACCTGAGCTCTAGTGATCAGACAGTATGGTTAGATATCTCAAATAGGAAACAGAGAAGTCACATGAAGACCCGCGCTTTGAATTTCACAAATACAGAGTATGTCAAAATGGGGAAAGTACCTGGAGGAAGAACTGGAAGACGGAGAAAATGGGTGAGGTGGAACAACAGTGGGCCAAGCTAAAAGGAGCAATTACAAAGGCAACAACTCTATGTGTTAGGAAAGTAAAGAAGATTAAGAGGGAAAAACTGATCCGGTTCTCTAAGGAGGAGGCTGAAAAAATTAAGGCAAAAAGAAAAGCGTTCAAGAAATATAAAGGATCCCAAAAAGAGGAGCACAGGGAAGAATATCTGGAGAAAGTGAGGGAGATGAAGAAAGAAATCGGGAAAGCAAAATGTCAGACGGAAGAGAGGATTGCCAAAGAGGTAAAGAGGTGACAAAACATTTTTCAGATTTATCAGAGAAAGAAGAGAGGCCTGAAGTGGTAAAGTGAAAGGTGACGAGGAGCAATGTGTAAAGAGAGAGAGAAAGAAAAGGCAGAAATATTAAACAAATACTTCAGTTCAGTGTTTACTAAAGACAACCCTGGAGAAAGACCCTCGCTGGTTAACAAGACTGCAGATGGGGGTGGAGTAGATGTAACTCCATTTACAGAAGAGAATGTAAGGGAAGAGCTGGGGAAACTGAAAGTGGACAAGGCCATGGGGCCTGATGAGGTTCATCCCAGGATACTGAGGGAGCTCAGAGATGAGCTGGGGGGTCCCCTGCGTGACCTGTTCAATAGATCCCTGGGAACGGGAGTGGTGCCGAGAGATTGGAGAAGAGCGGTGGTGGTCCCGCTTCACAAGAGGGGGAGCAGAGAGGAGGCGGGAAACTACAGGCCGGTTACATCACCTCGGTGGTGGGAAAAGTAATGGAGACTCTGCTGAAGCAAAGGACAGAGAACTATCTACAGTCAGGAGGATTGCTGGACCCGAGGCAGCATGGATTCAGCAAGGGAAGGTCCTGTCAGACAAATCTGATGTTTTTTGATTGGGTGACTAGAGAATTGGATCAGGGAAGAACGTTGGATGTGATTTACCTGAATTTCAGCAAAGCTTTTGATACGGTCCCACATAGTAGACTCGTGAACAAAATGAGAAGCTTGGGAGTGGGAGCCAAGGTAGTAGCGTGGATTAAAAACTGGATGACTGACAGGAGGCAGCGAGTGATGGTAAACAGAACCTATTTGAAGAAAGAATGGTGTTAAGTGGAGTGCCACAGGGACCAGTTTTGGGACCAGTTCTGTCAATATCTTTGTGATTGACCTGGCAAAAGGGAGAGAAGGTAAAGTTTATCTATTTGCAGATGATACTAAGATCTGCAACAGAGTGGACACGCGTGAAGGAGTGGAGAGAATGAGACGGGATTTAAGGAAGCTGGAAGAGTGGTCGAAGATATGGCAGCTGAGATTTAGTGCCAAGAAGTGCAGAGTCCTGCATCTGGGGTGCGGGAATCCAGAAGAGCTGTATGTGATGGGGAGGGGGTGTGTGTGTGTGTGTGTGAGTGAAAGATTGATGCGCACAGACTGGGAGAGGGACCTTGGAGTGATAGCGTCTGGTGATCTGAAGATGGAGAAGCAATGTGACAAGGTGATAGCTAAGGGCAGAAGAATCCTGGGCTGCATAGAGAGAGGAATAACCAGTAAGAGAAAGGAAGTGATGATCCCCTTGTACAGGTCCTTGGTGAGGCCTCACCTGGAGTCCTGTGTTCAGTTCTGGAGACCGAATCTCAAAAGGGACAGAGACAGGATGGAGGCGGTCCAGAGAAGGGCGAGCAAAATGATGGGGAGTCTCCATCAAATGACTTATGAGGAGAGGCTGAAGGATCTGATTATGTATATCCTGGATGAGAGGAGGTGCGGGGGGATATGACACAGACCTTCAGGTACCTGAAAGGTTTTAGTGATGCACAACAGTCAAACCTTTTCCATTGGAAAGAAATCAGTAGAACTAGGGGTCATGAAATGAAACCCCGGGGAGGACGACTCAGAACCAATGTCAGGAAATATCTCTTCACGGAGAGGGTGGTGGATGCCTGGAACGCCCTTCCGGAGGAGGTGGTGAGGATGAAAACAGTGAGAGAATTCAAAGGGGCATGGGATAAACACTGAGGATCCCTAAAGGCTGAAGGAGAGAAATGAGGAAAAGAGTGCATGGGGGTAACTTGCTGGTGTGGCAGTTGCTACCCTTAACAAATAAGCCTTGATACAGTTAATGCAGCTCCATCATTGCTCTCAGACAGCAACTAACAAGGGCCCCGACTTTTATAGTTTGGGGAACAAATAAACATGGGGGTAACTTGCTGAGGCAGCTTTTATTACCCTTAATCACTAAGCCTGATACTTTTGATGCGGCTCCATCATTGCTCTCTGCTTCCACGGCAGGGGTTAGGGAAAATTGGATTTGGACAGCATCTGAAGCCCCTGACTTTTTGCAGCCTGGTAAATTGATAAGCATGAGAGTAACCTACGCAGTGCAGCAGATACTGGCATAAGCTTGCTGGGCAGACTGGGTGCATCATTCGGTCTATGTAAAGAACTACAAATCCCTGCATGCAATGGGGCAAAACCAGGACTGATTCAGTCTGCTCCTTTGACTTCGGTTGAGGACAATGGTAAGAAAATGCAGCAGACAGGTGAAAGGAAGCCTCCCCTGGCTGAGCTCTGAAGCCTAATGGTGACCTCTGACCTCCCGACGCTCCGCCCCCCCCCCCGCTCCAGTGAGCTGCTCCCTCTGGTGGCACAAAGTCAGAAGTGCAGCACCTAATTCAACTTCCACTGCCCACCACTTTCAAAACTAAATAACATTTTCCATGTATTCTTCACCTTTTCCAGAAAAGCTCAAGGTAGATAAATTGTATCACTGCTCCATGGTTTCCTGGGTCACATCCTCTAGGTTTATTACTTCAAAATCCCTGAAAATAAGCTGCTCCCAAGGCAAGAGGAGTAAGGAGTACGGGTCCTCAAATGCAAGAGGCAGTTACAATCCAAAACAGAAAGTGAGGGGGTAACCTGTACAGAGCATCAGTTACTTCCCTTAACAGAAGGCATGGTGTAACCTGCACGAAGCGGCAGTTACTGCCCTTAACAGAAGGCATGGGGGTAACCTGCACGGAGCGGCAGTTACTGCCCTTAACAGAAGGCAGGGGGGTAACCTGCACAGAGCGGCAGTTACTGCCCTTAACAGAAGGCATGGGGGTAACCTGCACGAAGCGGCAGTTACTGCCCTTAACAGAAGGCATGGGGGTAACCTGCACGGAGCGGCAGTTACTGCCCTTAACAGAAGGCATGGGTGTAACCTGCACGGAGCGGCAGTTACTGCCCTTAACAGAAGGCATGGGGGTAACCTGCACGGAGCGGCAGTTACTGCCCTTAACAGAAGGCATGGGGGTAACCTGCACGGAGCGGTAGTTACTGCCCTTAACAGAAGGCATGGGGTAACCTGCACGGAGCGGCAGTTACTGCCCTTAACAGAAGGCATGGGGGTAACCTGCACGGAGCGGTAGTTACTGCCCTTAACAGAAGGCATGGGGGTAACCTGCACGGAGCGGCAGTTACTGCTCTTAACAGAAGGCATGGGGGTAACCTGCACGGAGCGGCAGTTTACTGCCCTTAACAGAAGGCATGGGGGTAACCTGCACGGAGCGGCAGTTACTGCTCTTAACAGAAGGCATGGGGGTAACCTGCACGGAGCGGCAGTTACTGCTCTTAACAGAAGGCATGGGGGGTAACCTGCACGGAGCGGCAGTTACTGCCCTTAACAGAAGGCATGGGGGTAACCTGCACGGAGCGGCAGTTACTGCTCTTAACAGAAGGCATGGGGGTAACCTGCACGGAGCGGCAGTTACTTGCTCTTAACAGAAGGCATGGGGGTAACCTGCACGGAGCGGCAGTTACTGCCCTTAACAGAAGGCATGGGGGTAACCTGCACGGAGCGGCAGTTACTGCTCTTAACAGAAGGCATGGGGGTAACCTGCACGGAGCGGCAGTTACTGCTCTTAACAGAAGGCATGGGGGTAACCTGCACGGAGCGGCAGTTACTGCCCTTAACAGAAGGCATGGGGTAACCTGCACGGAGCGGCAGTTACTGCCCTTAACAGAAGGCATGGGGGTAACCTGCATGGAGCGGCAGTTACTGCTCTTAACAGAAGGCATGGGGGTAACCTGCACGGAGCGGCAGTTACTGCCCTTAACAGAAGGCATGGGGGTAACCTGCACGGAGCGGCAGTTACTGCTCTTAACAGAAGGCATGGGGTAACCTGCACGGAGCGGCAGTTACTGCCCTTAACAGAAGGCATGGGGGTAACCTGCACGGAGCGGCAGTTACTGCCCTTAACAGAAGGCATGGGGGTAACCTGCACGGAGCGGCAGTTACTGCTCTTAACAGAAGGCATTGGGGTAACCTGCACGGAGCGGTAGTTACTGCCCTTAACAGAAGGCATGGGGTAACCTGCACGGAGCGGCAGTTACTGCTCTTAACAGAAGGCATTGGGGTAACCTGCACGGAGCGGTAGTTACATCCCAAAACAAAAAGTGAGGGGGTAACCTGTACAGAGTGGCACCTAAACATCTTGCTGGACAGACTGGATAGGCCACTTTGGTCTTTATCTGCCATCATTACTATGAACTATGGTGCAACCCCATCTGATGCCACCATGAGCAGGCAGAGCACGGCCTGAGGTTGGCAGCTCATGTAACTGTGCAGGACCTGGAGTGGCTGGAGGAGGGCTGCTCTGTTATATTAATGCAGAGAAGAAAATCCAAGCTGCCTGCTTCTTTTGCAAGGTGAAGGAGCGTTAGCAACGCTGGGGTTAAAAGGTGAAGCTGCCTCTAACGTGAGCCAAGGTAGGCGCTGGCTCCGGCTGCTGAGCTGAGACAGGGCCAGGCCAGAACCTGCCCATGTCCAATTACCTTCTTTGTCAGGACGAAGTCATTTTCCAGCTGATTGCGCTGATTAATTTCATCCTCATATCTGCAGACGAGAGAAAATGCAGGGGAGGGAGAGACCAAGAGAGGGAGATTAAACCACTGAGCGCTACGTTGGCAATACATTAACAAAATGTCCAAATCCCTGCAGGCAGAATGCATTGGGCTGCGATGCTAGGAACGGTTTGCAAGAAGGACTTTTGGTTGACCTGTTCTGTGACCCTTCTGTGGGCTAAGGGACATTGCAGGATGCAGGAGAATTACATCCGACCCCCGCTGCGTCTGCCAGCGCATCCTCAGCAGCCCCTAGCATATCGGCTGGCTAAACCGCAGAGAAGGCGCCTGGAGCTTAGAGCTCGTCCCCTGCCGTGTACTGATCACTGAAAGGGAAAGGGCTATTTAGGAGCCATGGACCCGCCCCGTCCTGCCCCCCTCTGGCGCACCTGTTCTTGAGGTCTTCCAGCAGCGCCTCCATACTGGCCAGCTCTGCCTGCAGCCGCCGCTTCTCGCGCAGGAGCCCGTCGATCTGCTGCTTCAGGCTGTTGCTGGAGCTGCTCATGATCTGCTTGATGCCGGATTTGTACGTGTCTCTCTCCTTCAAGAGCCGCAGCTGGGTCTCCAGAACCTTGTTCTGCTGCTCCAGATCCCGCACCTGAAACGAGCGGAGGAGGGGGGTAAAAATCGGCGCAGCTGGCTCTCGGCTGGCAACTCTCGGGCTGTGGGGCCGCACCTCTACTAACTAAAGGCGCCACCCAGTGCAGCTGGTCCCCCCGGGAGGAAGCCCGTCCGAAACAAGCAACATGCCAAAATGATTCACAGCAGCAGCCTTAAACCTGGAACCAGGCAAAAGCGATATCATCATCAGAGGGGCTTGCACTCGCTGCCAGCTGCATTCAAGCTCAATAACCCCCCCACCCCCGAGGAGAGCAACTGTCTCACGGGGGGAGAGGGGGTCACGCTGCCCTGGCTGAGAGAGGATGGAGGGAGAGAGACTCGGGTGGTGGATGCCTGGCAGGGATCAGCAGCAGTGACAGACAGGAAGTCCTGCTTGCACAGCACATACAGAGGGGCAGATTGGCCACCCCCTGGTGCACCAGTCACGTGGTTTTCATCTCAGCTGCTGCTGAGGGGGGTGCTGCAGAACAAGGCCACAACGGAGCCCAACTCGACACGGCCCAAGGGAGGTATCATAGGGGCCACAACGGAGCCCGGCTAGGTGTGCCCCAAAGAGGACTCAGCGGGGCCGCAACAAAGCCCAAACCGCTGCAGCCAGAAGAAAGGCCTACGGCCCAGGATCTGGAGAAGGACGCCATCTGGCGGCAGCAGGGCCACTGCCTCCTCCTACCTCCCCTCTGGCAGTAAATAAGGAGCATCATGGACATGACTAAGGTCCAGAAGAATGTGTGTCTGTGTATGAGAGAAACAGAGCTTGCATGTGTGCATGAAAATGCCTGCATGTGTATGAGAGAGAGAGAGAGACTGCATGTGTATGAGAGCCTTTGGATGTGTACGTGTATGAGAGAGAGCCTGCATGTGTGTATGAGAAACAGAGACCCTGAATGTGTGTGTGTGAGAGAGAAAGAGCCTGCATGTATATGAAAGAAAGCATGCTTATGTGTCTGAAGAAGAGAGAGAGAGAGAATAAAGATTCTGTGGCCCCTTTCACCCAAATCCACCAAACTCTGGGAAATCAAAAGATTTATTTAAAACTTTTATATACCAACATTCATGTGCATATCACATCGGTTTTCAATTAACTAGGGGAGTGATAATTTACAATGAGTGAGAGAAAAATAAAATTACATGTAACAGGGATATCAAAGGAACATGCAGAGAGTCAGAAAATAAAAGGGTCAGATGACATGGGAAAAGTCATGAGAGTAAAACAATAACTATATTACAAATGCTTATATATTATGGATTTTTTGGGGGGAGGGGAGAAGGATATTAGGGGGGGGGTTGTGAAATCAAGGAGGGAAGGGAGGATTGAAGTATAGGCCTGTTTGAACAGCCATGTTTTTAGCTTTTTTTTTTTTTTGAAGGTAGTTGTGCAGTGTTCTTGGCGTAGTTCGGGTGGCATAAGAGTTCCATAGGTGCTGGGTGAGTTTGTGAGCGGATGTAGAGAAGGATCCTTTGCAAGCGGATTTGGTGGGTCTGCTGGAGGTGTGGAATTGGAGGGAATCATTAAGCCAATGACTATTCCTGTTGTGCAAGCTTTCGTGGATAATTGTAAGACTCTTGTGGAGGATTCTGGATGGCATCGGGAGCCAGTGGAGGTCTCGAAGGATTGGAGTGACATGGTCTGATCTGCATGGGTTGGTGAGGACTCTAGCCGCTGCATTTTGCAGCATTTGTAGGGGTTTGATTGAGCTTGCTGGAAGGCCCAGAAGAAGGGAGTTGCAGTAGTCAAGTTTTGTGCATAGGGTGGCTTGGAGGACAGTCTGGAAGTCATTGTGATATAGTAGGGCTCTTAATCTGCAATTTGAAAAAACAGTCTTTGGCCGTGTTGATGATACATTTTGTTTAGGCTGAGGTGGTTATCAAGAATGACAACCTAAATCTCTGACCTGTTGGGGAAAGGAAGAGGGATGGGCTGAGGGAGCGGGGTTGTGGCGGGCTGGGGAGATGAAAAGGAGCTCGGTTTTTGATGTGTTTAAGGCGAGGTTGAGGTTGGTGAGGAGGCAGTTGTCCCAGGTTTTGAGGGCGTTGGGCACAGAGTCCGTGACAGGGATGAGGATCTGTACAGGTATCTGCCAGGTATTTATTTATTTCATGGTATGGAGAGATGAAGATTTTTTAATTTAATTTTTAATCATTTTACATTTTGGGGTGTTATTTCACGTGTCTCCTGTTTAAAAATATTTTTTTTGTTGTTTGGGAAATTTTAGAACAAATTTGTGACTTTTGAAATTATTAGGGGCCCAATATTGAAAGATGGCCATTTAAGTAACTTGGTCGGATTTAACTTATCTGGCTAAATTACAGGGTATTTTCAGCAGCACGGCCGTATCAGTTATAACCGTCTAACGTAGCTGGTAAGATTATGCAGCTAAAGACGCTCCGCCCACTACCCTCCCACAACCTATGCATTTTACTTTTTAGCCATATAAGGGACTTATATGGCAAGCAGCAGCCACTAAAGGTGGCCACTATTTAACCACATCCGTCCTACTTATCTGGCTAAATAGCGCTGAACGCATTTTGAATATTGGGCCCCCTCTGTTTGTCGGCTGTTTTGATATATTCATTCTTTTCAAGGTTTTAATATTATGAATGTCTTATATGTCTTGATTTTATTGCTTGATGTTTTGTGGTTATGTTTCTGTTTTTCCACTTTTGCACTGCATAATACAGTCGGGCTTGTGATTACCAGCGCATGTTTGTGAGCGAGAGAGAACGAGCGAGCCATTTTCATTTATTAAAATCTGTGAATCGCCAAACACGGAAAAGGCCTAGGCGATCAACATAAGAGAACATTCATAATAAAAGCATGAACATATGTTTGAGCAAAAGGACTATTTAAGCAAGTATAAAAGAGAACGACTGAACCAGTGAGCATGTGTGTGAGAGAGAGCATGTGAGCCAGTGAGCATGTACGAGAGAGAGCGTGTGATCTAGTGAGCATGAGTGTGGGAGAGAATATGAGAAACTGTGTATGTGATACTCCCATAGGTTCATGCAATTTTACTGACTGGAGATTGCCTGTTTCATGTATAAAAAGAACTCACTGATGCATAGAGAGACAGAGTAGTACTGCAGTTCTGTACCTCCCAAGGATACCTGTATTGCTTATCGATATACAATAAAAAATTGATATTTGTTTCTCCAAATCTTTGGTGTGGTATCCTTGTGTCTGTGGAGAAGCGCCTTAACAAGGAGATTTATTTTAGCTTTAATTTTAATTATTGGGTGTTTGTTGTGTCTGGTAGTTTGAAATATTTTATTGAGAAATTAAAAAAACAATGTTATATGTTTGTAATCATTGGATATTCTTTTCATCAGCTATTTTGAAATATTTATGAGTTTGGTTTTACTATTATGATTGATGCTTTATATGTCTTGATGTTATTGTTTGATGTTTAGTGAGGAATAATATTTGTTTTTCCATGCCATACCGAGTCTGGCTCGTTCAGTTTTTGTCTGCATGTTTCTATTTATACTTTATTATCTCTTCATTTTGTATTTGGTGAGGGTCTGTCTCTGTTCCACATAGGTGACTGAGGTGAGATATTCTGCTAGTGTTGGGTTTGTGGCATAATGTGGACTCTTGGTGGAAGAGGTGATGACTCCTCCCACGGGGAGGGGCCCCATGGGGGAACCACAATGATAGACTAGACTCAATAGCAAGCGGACACATTGGAAAGGAAGCTTTCTTATACTGCTGTGATGAAGTTGATACTTGTCCAAGGACCGGACAGTGCTGTAGTCCAGCGATATCACAGTAAGGCTCCAGACAGTCTCAGTAGTAATGTAGTTGATGATCTCACCCAGATGTAGCGAAGGTCCGGTAGTGTTCCACAGTGCGGGATAGGCCGTGAACCTGGAGGGTGGAGCGAGGAGAGCTTGGAGCGTAGTACTACTCACGGGGTAGCAGTGATGATAACTTCCTTGGTAGTTGAGTGAAGAGAAGGACCTGTGGTCCGAGGTGCAGGATAGGCCCTCGAGGAGCGAGTACCTAAGAGCACCAAGGGTACCTGGAATAGGGCAGACAAGACCCAAGGGGCGGGTGTCCTGAAGGTTAAGCTGAATAACCCCGGAGGGCGAGTAGAAGAGAGGGGCCCCCGAGGAGTGGATACCCAGAGTAGGTAGCGAAATACCCCGGAGGGTAGTGAGGAATCCAAGCGAGCAGCTTAGAAGCGGTCAGAGTAGCAAAACCAAAGTCCTTGCTAACTCGTTGTACTGGAGCAGAGCGGAGGTTTAAATACCCGAAGGTACTGATGACATGCGGTGGGGCCACCCCCGAGGTTCCCGCCATGACGTGCTTAAGAATGTGGTCAGCGTGTGTCTGAGGAGGCCTCAGGAAGAAGCATGGCGGACGGGGACGCCCCTGCTGGCTCGGAGACGCCGAGGGGTTCGGCAAACAGCAGCGGAGGCAGCCATCTTCCCAAAGGAGGAGGAGAAAGGTAAAAGAGAGGTGACGGACGCAATAGCTGGCATGCAGCAATGCCTCCTGCAAGGAGTGACTAGGTGTGTACACTTTTTTTTTGTGTAACATTTTTTTAAACCAACAATTTTTAGCACCAGCATTAGCTTTCCATTTCAGTATAGAGCAATGAACAATGATGTGAGCGATCGTGTAAAACCTGTGATCAGTCGCGGACGCTGTCAGCTTACAGGAAACTATGGCATCTGGTTTCCGTGCAGGGATCTAACACAGCTTGGCTTGTTCTGTTTCCCTAATAGCAGGTGTACTGGTGTTTTAGGGTCTGATGTAGTATTTGCAGTGTTGCCGTTTCATGCATTATTACTGTTTGAGTGCTGGCAGTTAGTGCTGTTTTTGTATGGGAGGTTTGCTATATTGCAATTCAGTTTACTCAAAGCTTTTGGAAGGCTGAGCCCACACCCAACACCCGTTCCAGTAAGCTCTAATACCATACGGCTGTAGGTGGCCTTTCTGCAGAGTTTTCTGGTTGGTGCCATCGTAGTGCATGTAAATAATAAACATGGTGTACATGATATTTTTACCTTAGAAGCCTGTACTATGAATGCTCTTTTTCTTGTAAAATCTCTTATTATAAATTACCCTTGCACCAGCCCTGGCTGCACAAGTGAAAGCAGGATTCCCATCTGGAGCTGGGTTAGTGGCTCTCCCTCGACTTAGCCAGGGCTTAAAGTTGTTCTTTTTATGAGCCCAGGGAAAAGTATGGATCCCTTCTGGTCCCCTATCCCCTGAAGTAGGCAGGCAGAGTCAAGCCTGGGGAGCCATAAAAGCAGCAGACTGTGTAGCCTGCAGTCAATGGGAATGCACTGGAGTGGTGGAGAAGTGGAGGTACAGGAAGGGAGAGAGCGAGCCAGTGTTGGGGAGGCTTCTGTCTGAGGTGACTGGACGGAGCTGTGAGAGGAACCAGCAAGTCTCAGAGTGGGACTGGGAAAGGGAGGAGGCTGCTGCAGAACGAGGAGAGGCTGGCAGCAAGCAAGACCTTTACACTACGATGAGGCTGTGCTGGAGTGGGGCCCTCACTGTGTGAGTATACAGGCAGCAGCACAACAGCAGTGTGTCAGAGAGAGTGCGTGTCTGTGTCACACAGAGAGCAACACATACCTATACATACACTTTATCCGCATATGTGGGAGTCTCTCTCTCTGACACACACACTCTCTCGCTTTCAGTCTGTGTGAGAAAGTGTCTGAGAAAGAGAGAGTGTGTCAGTGTATATAAAGTTTCTGCAATCTATAAATCCGTTTGTGTGACTGAGCACGTGTGTGTGTGTCTGACACTGGCTGGCAGTGTAGTTGTCGCATTCCTTTCACTAGTTCAAGAGCTGCTTGGGATATTTGTGTTTGTACGTTAACCGATTCGAATGGATGGAACAGGATCTACAGCTCTTGAAGAAATAGAGCACGCTCTAGAGCAGCGTTTCTCAACCGGTGTGTCGCCAAACACTGGCAGGTTGTCGCGTCTACCGGTGTCCACTGCCCCGTTGTACTTTTTCCAGCCCCCCCCCCCGCCGGCCAATTGGAAGCCTCCCTTCTTCCTACCCCCACTGCCCAATGGGAAGCCTCCTTCATTCTGCCTGCCCCCGCGCAGGCCAATTGGAAGCCTCTTCCCTTCTACCTGCCAGTGGGAGTAGGAAGAAGGGAGGAAGCCTTTGATTGGCCGGTGAGGCAGGCATCGCATAGCCCGGGGGTGGGGTGGGAGGAATGACAGTGTCGAATCCTGACGAAGCACAGGAGCCCATCCCTATGATGGCAAAAAGGAAAATTCGACCCCGACCAAGCAAGGCGGCCACGGAAGCACATCCCCGTGGCATCGAAGAGGAAACCCGACCCCGACCAAGCAAAGCCACATGGGAGCCCATCCCCGTGGCATCGAAGAGGAAACCTGACCCTGACCAAGCAAGGCTGCACGGGAGCCCATCCCCATGGTGGCGAAGAGGAAACCAGACACTAACCGAGGCCACCACGGGAGCCCATGAAAAAAGGGCTCCCGTGGTGGCAGTGAAAAAATAAGGCCCGCCAGAGTAAAGCTGTGGCGGAACTAGAGCCCATCCCTGCAGTGAAGGAAGAAAGAAGTTTTTGGTGAGAGCTTGTGTGTCTGTGTGTGTGAATGGGTGCCTGGATGAGAGCTGGTGTGTCTGTGGGTCTGAATGGATGAGAGCTTGTGTGAGTGGGTGTGAATGGAAGCCTGTGTGAGAGCAGTGTGAATGGGTGTGAGAGCATTTGTGTGTGATTGAGAGAGAGAGAGAGAGAGGCTGGTCAGGAAGATGACATGTATGTGTGTGTGTGTGTGAGAGAAACAGAGACTGGTCGTAGGGTCTAATTGGGTGTGTGTGTGTGTGAGTGACTGGTTGTGGGCGCTAAGGAAGAGGACTGTGAGGACAGAGCTTCAGCAGCCCTTGCTGCTTCTAGTGAGTGCTATTGGCCTGGAAGGGAAAGGAGTAGGAGAGTTGCTGGAGAGAGTAAGTAAAGGTGGCTTTTTAAGTTTATTTTTCTTGATTGACTGCCATTTTAATTATTGGATATTATGCGATGTCTGCTGTTTTGAAATATTTTATTGATATTTGGACATGTTTTAATAATTTTTATGAGTTTTTAATTGTTGGATGTTATTCTGTTCAGCAGCTGTTTTGTAACATTTTTAGTATAGCTTTACAATTATTTCTGTGTGGGGCTCTATGGCAGCTTGGCTTATTCTGTTTTCCCAATAGGAAATGTATTAGTGTTTAGGGCCTGGTTTAATAGTTGTGTTTCTTAGACAGGGTTGTTACTGTTGAGTGTGTTCCATAATACAGGTGTAACTTTGTGCGGGTTAGTTTGTGTGCATTATTTCAGATCCTGGGACTATGTTAGGTGCTATATTTCTCTTTCCATTTCTCCAGGTTTGCACTGCATGCAGTGGCTTTTTTGGTTTTCCATTCCAGTTTCTGTCTCCATATTTATAATTTGTGGTTTTTCTGTACTTAGTGAAGGGTGTGTGACAGAGGTGTGAGGTATTTTACTAGCATGTAGGCAATTGTATCAATCTTATTTGTTGTGTTCTCAATAGGACATGCATTAGTGGTAAATTACTGTCTTTTCATAAGGAAGGCTATTGTGCCTGGTAGTAAAGGGAGTTTGTTTTGCTTTTACTGAGATGTCATCACAACCAGAAATCTTTTTTGTATGGCGAGTTGTACAGGGTAATGCCCTAGATCTGCTCTGCATTCATTGCTGGGGGTTGAGGGGATTCCTGTGGATGCAGAGTGCATGTTTACATTTAGCCCCATGATGGTCACATGCTCAGTGTGTCAAGCATGTGAAAACTGTCTGTCAGGTGTGTCCCGGCTAAAAAAAAGGTTGAGAACCACTGCTCTAGACCAGCAGTTATTTAGGAAAAATGTGAAATGTATTTTGGAGATATTTAGGCTGAATTCTGCCAGGTTCCAGAGCTGACTTTTTGTGCTTTAGGGAGCTGTTGACTCACGTGCTGCAGAGAACGTGCACGAGGGCGTCAGATACCCCGTGGGCTGGTTTTTAAAAAATCCACAGGCTGATATCTTCCTGCAGTCCGCCCCTGGGGGAGGGAGGAGGAAGCTGGCTAGGGAAGGCGCTGCAGTGACCCAGTATCAGCGCAGCCGGGCAGAGAGCCTCCTCTGCTGATAGCTCCTCCGCTCCCCTGCTCCCGTGCAGACCTAGCTCAGCTCTCTCTCAGGTACGCTCCTTTCAGTAACAACCTCTGGCCATGCCATGGAAGGGCAAAATTCGAGAGAAGGACAAAGAATCACAGGTCTGGGTGAGGGCTGGAAACCGCAGTGTAAACGATGAGATTTTCCCACGGGGGAACTGTTTGTCAAAGTGCATGAGAAGAAGGGGGGAGGAAACTGCAAAGTCCCTGAGTTGCCTTCTCTGCTCTATTGGTTGTGGGATTTGGGATTGCAATTTTTCAGCTCATCTGTACAACCCCCATCTCGTGTGTAACATCAGCCAATAAAAAGGCAGGGGCAGACCCAAGCAGAGGCTTGGGATATCCAGAGGAGCCCTCCTGGGAGGGAATAGGTAAGGAAGCACTGGAGTAACCTGCACAGAGTCGCAGCCCCAAAGCCATGGGCGAAACCCACAGAGAGAGCGGCAGCTGCAATCCTAACAGGCACGTCCGATCCATGGGGGAATTTCTATGCCCAATCGCTGGTCCTTATCTGCCATGACTTCCTAGGTTACGATGTTTTGTTAATCTTTCTCCCAGTAAAATACAAAACGCTCTCCTGATCCACAAAGAGGAGATTGGAGCGAGTGGTCCCGAGTGCAGCCTGGCATGAGTCTTCAGTTTCTTTAATCTGGAGGTGGATTTCGTTTCCGCTCTCACTGGACCGGGGTGGGTAGGGGGTGAAGGACAGTGCTGAGAGAGGGGATGGATTTCAGATTATGAGGACTGGGCTGGGGAGTTTGTCCCCTGACAATTAAAGAGCAGCGGGGCGAGGCGCAGTTTTGGGGGCACCTTCAGGATTTGGTGCCCGAGGCAAGTAACCTGTGCTGCCCATCCTTAAATCCGACCCTGCAGAGAGAGGGAGAAAAATAAAAGCACCGTCCAGTAGAGGGCGCCGCTGCACTGCCACCAGTGCCCCCGCCCGGGCCACCTCTCATCCATCGGGGGGAAACCCTTCCACCCGCCCCGCCCAGGGGGCACCTTTCCCCAGTCATCCAATGCGCTCCTCGGGTCGGGGCTTCAAGCTGCCCTCGGACGGTAAGGAGCGATGTCCGGCCGGAACCCCCAGGTCCTTGCACTGGATTCGGAGGGGTCCCCTCGGTTAAAGTTTCTGGCAGATCACCTGCATAGGGGGGGGGGGGGGGGGGACCTATCTACCCACATGCACGGAATAAAAGTCGATCAGACACTGAATTAAGAAGCGAGAAGTACAGGAAAGCCAGAAGTGTACAGCGCTGCGTACGCGGTGTAGCGCTACAGAAACGTCACGCAGTCGTTTGGTGCCAGGGCGAGGCACAAATAGCGCAGGGCAGCGGGAGCCCCTACCTTGTCGATGAAGGAGGCGAACTGGTTGTTGAGGTCCTTGATCTGCTCCTTCTCCTGGGTCCGCAGCTGGTGCAGGCCGGGGTCGATCTGCAGGCTGGGCAGCGAGGAGAGCAGGAAGGGGGCCTTGCTGCGCAGGCCGGGCTGGAAGACGGCCGGGGAGCGGTACAGCGAGCCCCGGCTGGGCAGCGAGCCCTGGGACCGGCTGCTGAAGGCCCGGCTGCTGCCCCCGCTGCTGCTGCTACCACCATAGCGGCTGTAATTCATCTCTCAGCCCTCCGCCTGCTGCACAAGAGCCCCGCGGCCCTGCGGGACCGAATAAAAGAGGCAGCGCGCGCTGACCCCGCCCAGATCCGGGAGCGTTCCACCCGCGCATTTACATAGCCCCGCCCCCGGGGGCTGCACCCGCGGGAAGCGGCGGCGGGAAACCAGGAGCATCGCTGTCTCGGGGGGGGGGGGAGCCCTGGGGCCTCCTGACCCGGCACCCTCACCCCCTCCACTTCTGCTCTATTGTGGGAGGGAGCGACCTCCCCTCCACCCTAATCCTGTCCCGCACTTACGCCCAAACCCTCTCTCCCACTCCCACCCTCTCTCCGCCTCTTATTATCATAGCCCCCGCCCACCTGGCAGGCCCTCTTTTCGGATTGGCCCAGCGCTACCTGCGGATGTAAATGAGCCGCCCCTGGCCGGGTATATCCGACGCCGGGGCCGGGGGTAGCCGGCAGTGCGGGGGACGGCCGGATCATGAATTACGCGCTCTCCTTCTCCTCCGCCTCCGGCCGCCGGAGCAGCCTGTCGGGCTCGGGCCGCCTCTGGCCCCTCTCCTCCGCCTCCAGCCTGTCGGGGGCCTCCGGGGGCCTGTCCCTGTCCCGCCTGCAGGCGGCCGTGCCCACCCTGCGCTCCAGCATGGACTCCCTGCTGCAGAGCAACCACCAGGAGGCGCTGCAGGGGCTGAACGAGCGCCTGGCCGGCTACCTGCAGCGGGTCCGCGGCCTGGAGGCGGCCAACCGCCGGCTGGAGGACGAGATCCGCGACATCACGGCCCGCAAGGGCCCCAGCGAGCGCGACTGGGACAGCTACGAGAGGCCCCTGGTGGAGCTCCGCAAGCAGGTGCGGCGGCCCCGCGCAAGCCCCACCCTCCCTCCGCCTCCCCCCAACCCAGGGTACCGATACCCCCTGCAAACCCCGCAACCAGAGTGCGGATACTCCATGCACACCCGTACAATCTCCTCTCCCCGGGGATCTGATCCCTCCTATAGCGCCCTCCTCTTCTACCATGGGCGCCGATACCCCATACAACACCCCCCCAACCCGGGGCACTAATATCCCCTTCCACACCAGAAGATCTGATATCCTACCCGGGGCATTGATACCCCAACCTGGGGATCTGATACCCTATGCAGCCTCCCACCCAGAGCCGATGCCCCCTCCGAGCAGGGGATCGCATACGCCCTGCTGCCCCTTCCAGCCTGGGTTCTGACCTCCCGTTCAAGTCCCTTCTCTGATACCCCCTCCCCCCCCCCGGCCGGTGAGATCTGCCATGGCCCGGGTGCATTCGTGCTGCGGGCAGTGGAATCTGGACCGCTGACCATTTCCAGTGGGGACGGAGGCGCGCGGCATTGCTTGGAAGTGCCAATTGCCCCCTTCCCAGGGTTGCCTCGCTGGACCTCCTGCCCCCCCTGGTCCTTCCTGCCTGCTCGCCCTTTTGCTTGGCTGCTGGAGGAGGGGAGGGCAGTATCCCTGCAGCGGCGGGAGGGAAGCGGGCGCCATGTGCGGAAGGGCGGGGCTGGCAGACCGGACGCTGCTTTCCCTAACAAATCCCGGTTTCTCTTTGCGGTTTCTCCCCGCACCCCCGGGGCCCTTTGCATGCAGCTGCGATATTCTTTCTCTCTCTGTTGCCCTCATTTGCATCAACGCCTCCCCCCTCGTACCCTCTCCGGCAGTGCAGATCAGGCCCAGGGCTGAGGCGAGGCTTTTAGGAGCCCTGGGCAACCATCGCCCTGTCCCCCCCTCCCTCGACTGAGTTGTGCCTAACGGTGGCAGCTTTTGTCCCTTCGGCGCAGGTGGGAAAGGCTCCGCTGGGAGCCCTGAACCGTGACAGCGCCCCCCCCCCTTTCCTCCGGGTAACCGGCCCGTTGGTAGCACTGGCCCCGATCGGCCCGGGGCTAGCAGTGCAACCTCGGCCGAGTCCGTGGCGACTGCAGAGAGAAAGGACTCGGGCCACACGGCTGCCAGCGGGAGGAAGCTGGAGCCCTCGCGCCGACCTCAGACTTATCCCCAGGCCCCTCCTTCAGCTGCATTTATCGGCTCTGATCAAGTCTCTGCGGGCCCCTCCTGCCGCCGTTCCCTTTGGGGGGGGCCCAAACCCTGGAAGAAGAGTTGCTCTTGTTATTATTATAAGCGGCTCCCAATGCCCTGACGTCGTCGGAGGACTGAGATGTGGCGGGGCATTCAGGAGTCAGGCGAGGGGGAGGAGCCTTGATTCTATCCACGTTTCTTACATCTTTATTTTTATTTATTCCATGCATCAATGGGCTCCAGAGGCTCTGCCCAGTGCCCTCCAATGTTACTGCTTCCCTTTTGCTGGGTTGGAAAACTGAGGTTTCTGGTTGAGTTGGAGCTGGCACCCTCGGGGGGGGGGGGGGGGGTGTCTGACCTTCACAACTGCTTTGACCTTCCTACAGACCTGATCCAAGTAATTCCCATGGTCAAAGTGAAGCTCGGGTGGTTCCGTGCAAAACTGGAAGGGGAATCCCTGAATTCCAGGGGGGGGGGGGGGGGCGCTGCTGCTAGCAGGTGGGGCTGACTCTCTGCTTCTGGGTTCTGCAGGTGGAGGACCTCAACATGGACAACGCCAAGCTCTCGCTGCAGATAGATAACGCCCGGCTGGCAGCTGATGACTTCAAAGTCAAGTGAGTAACTTTTCTAATACCGGTCTCTCTGAGGAGGAGGCTGGCATGGGGCCGCTGTATCCTTGAGCTCTGGGGCAGGACACATGAGTTTCAACAGGTTTTGACCCTCTCAGATTTGCTGGTTAAGAAACGTGTGATTGGGATTTGCTGTTGCCCTTCCCCTGGCTACGTCAGTGCTAATTGCCGTATAACTGGAGCTGGAAGACCGAGCACTAGATGGGGGAGGGGCGGGGGGATTACTACAGCTCTTCAGCACCCTGCTCTGGACAGCTCCGGTGCCGGCCACGTTGGCCCTGAGTGCTTTTCACACGTTTGAAGTTTGCTAAAGATCAGGCAACCCGTGTCTAGGTCTGCTGAGCGTTGGAAGGATATGGATGATTCAACAGAATCAGCAGAATTACTTTGATATTTTATTTTTAGAACAAACGTCATTTTCTGATAAGAACATAAGAAATTGCCATGCTGGGTCAGACCTAGGGTCCATCAAGCCCAGCATCCTGTTTCCAACAGAGGCCAATCCAGGCCACAAGAACCTGGCAATTACTCAAACACTAAGAAGATCCCATGCTACTGATGCAATTAATAGCAGTGGCTATTCCCTAAGTCAACTTAATTAATAGCAGGTAATGGACTTCTCCTCCTAGAACTTATCCAAACCTTTTTTGAACCCAGCTACACTAACTGCACTAACCACATCCTCTGGCAACAAATTCCAGAGCTTTATTGTGCGTTGAGTGAAAAAGAATTTTCTCCGATTAGTCTTAAATGTGCCCCATGCTAACTTCATGGAATGCCCCCTAGTCTTTCTATTATTCGAAAGTGTAAATAACAGAGTCACATCTACTCGTTCAAGACCTCTCATGATTTTAAACACCTTTGTCATATCCCCCCTCAGCCGTCTCTTCTCCAAGCTGAACAGCCCTAACCTCTTCAGCCTTTCCTCATAGGGGAGCTGTTCCATCCCCTTTATCATTTTGGTTGCCCTTCTCTGTACCTTCTCCATCGCAATTATATCTTTTTTGAGCTGCGGCGACCAGAATTGTACACAGTATTCAAGGTATGGTCTCACCATGGAGCGATACAGAAGCATTATGACATTTTCCGTTTTATTAACCATTCCCTTCCTAATAATGCCTAACATTCTGTTTGCTTTTTTGACTGCTGCAGCACACTGAGCCGACGATTTCAATGTGTTATCCACTATGATGCTTAGATCTTTTTCCTGGGTGGTAGCTCCTAATATGGAACCTAACATTGTGTAACTACAGCATGGGTTATTTTTCCCTATATGCATCACCTTGCACTTATCCACATTAAATTTCATCTGCCATTTGGATGTCCAATCTTCCAGTCTTGCAAGGTCCTCCTGTAATGTATCTCAATCCGCTTGTGATTTAACTATTCTGAATAATTTTGTATCATCCGCAAATTTGATAACCTCACTCGTCGTATTCCTTTCCACATCATTTATATATATATTGAAAAGCACCGGTCCAAGTACAGATCCCTGAGGCACTCCACTGTTTACCCTTTTCCACTGAGAAAATTGTCCATTTAATCCTACTCTCTGTTTCCTGTCTTTTAACCAGTTTGTAATCCACGAAAGGACATCGCCTCCTATCCCATGACTTTTTGGTTTTCTTAGAAGCCTCTCATGAGGGACTTTGTCAAAACGCCTTCTGAAAATCCAAATACACTACATCTACCGGTTCACCTTTATCCACATGTTTATTAACCCCTTCAAAAAAAAACTGAAGCAGATTTGATAGGCAAGACTTGCCCTGGGTAAATCCATGCTGACTGTGTCCCATTAAACATTCCTTTCTATATGCTCTACAATTTTGATTTTGTTCTGTGCACAATTCTGTTAAGTAAAATTCACTTCATGCAGAGTGGTGGGGTTTTTTTTGTGGGTAGGGGGCTGCAGTTTCCTTCTCATCTGGGGACGGACCCCATTAGCTTTTCTTTATTCACTAGTACCCAAGGATTTCCCCTCCAAGCTCACCTCGTCCAGCACCATGCACCAGGGTGCCATTCAGAACCTCCCATTCCTGGGCCTTGGGTACTAGGCGGTACCATTGCACGATGACTGCTTCAGCACTGCATGCGCAGCATACCCAGCGTTGGCTGACCCCGAGCTGGGCACTGGAGCGTGCCCCTGTGCATGGCACAGCACTTACCACTGGCCTGATGGGCCGTCTCATTAAAAGCGTTCAGTGGGAACTCTGCTCTTTCTACATTTTGAGGGAGATTTTCGAAAGTAAGTGGCTGTTAACCCTGGTGAAACCTCCCACCTTGCATGCAGGCAAAGGCAGCTGCAAAGCTTCACAACCTGCCTGCTTTTCCCTGGATTTTCATGGAAGCCCTCCCTGGAGCAGGCGGAAATGGATGCACTTTTATATTTTAAGACCAATGTGCATTGCTTTTGCTGGAAAAAAAAAATAACCGCAGAAAGGCAGGAGCAAATCTCTCCTGGTGTTTACTCCGCAGGCAATTCTCAAACAGAGAGCTCGTGTGGAGAAATGGAGCAGATCTCAGGGGGGGGGGAGGAAACTATCTGCAGAGTTTTCACTCACCAGCACGGTTCTGACAATTTCTCCTTTCATGTTTATGCTGTGAAATCTGAAAAGCTAAGAAGTAAATCAGTTTTGCAAAATTTCTGGCACAAAACAGATCGTTCTCCACCACCACGTATCCTCCTGCCTCATCCTGCGCTGCCCCACTCTTCCAAAACAGTAGAGTGGCCCTGGGTTCTGTGGCCAGCAGCACTCGTCTGGTGTGCACAGGGACTGTGGGCCAGGGTGGATGCTCCTCCCATAATAGCTGCACTTCCTGGGCCCTGGGGCCAGAAGCACTCCTCCCTCCCAGGCCTGGGAGCGAGGATATATGCTTTTCCCATGATGGCTGCACTTCCTGCACGAGAGGAGGCAGGGTCGCTGCAGGGCCTGTGAGCACACTCTGGCTCACAGTCCTCAGGAGAGGAGGCAGGGTCGCTGCAGGGCCTGTGAGCACATTCTGGCTCACGGTCCTCAGGAGAGGAGGCAGGGGTCGCTGCAGGGCATGTGAGCAAATTCTGGCTCTCGGTCCTCAGAAGAGGAGGCAGGGTCGCTGCAGGGCCTGTGAGCACATTCTGGCTCACAGTCCTCAGGAGAGGAGGCAGGGTCGCTGCAGGGCCTGTGAGCACATTCTGGCTCACGGTCCTCAGGAGAGGAGGCAGGGTCGCTGCAGGGCCTGTGAGCACATTCTGGCTCACGGTCCTCAGGAGAGGAGGCAGGGTCGCTGCAGGGCCTGTGAGCACATTCTGGCTCACAGTCCTCAGGAGAGGAGGCAGGGTCGCTGCAGGGCGTGTGAGCACATTCTGGCTCAAAGTCCTCAGGAGAGGAGGCAGGGTCGCTGCAGGGAGTGTGAGCACATTCTGGCTCACAATCCTCAGGAGAGGAGGCAGGGTCGCTGCAGGGCCTGTGAGCACATTCTGGCTCACAGTCCTCAGGAGAGGAGGCAGGGTCGCTGCAGGGACTGTGAGCACATTCTGGCTCACAGTCCTCAGGAGAGGAGGCAGGGTCGCTGCAGGGCGTGTGAGCATATTCTGGCTCACAGTCCTCATGCACTGGGAGGATGTGATTCTGGCTCTCCCTGCTACTGCTGAAGAGCAAGGCAGCCTGGGTTGCAGTGGCTGCTTGCAGGGAGTGAGGTGAGAGGAAAGCACACAAAAGTGTCAGTGGGAGGAAGGCTAGCAGTGGTGGAGGCTTCTAGGGTGCTTTCTCTACCCCCTGCAGCTTCCTGCCCTAGGTAGCCATCTGTGATGCTTATTGCTTAATAGCTCTCACAAGCCTTGGCCCTATGGAATTGCATCCATGCTCATGTCCCTATGTATTCTATAATGTGTAGGATGGTTCAGTATAATGCTTGCCTAGGTAAGTGTGTTAGCAAAGCTGTCGCCCTTCGGCAGGGGATATATTGCGGCTTCTCTTATTGAAAACTCCTATAAGCTGCTATATCGATGGTACAGGTGTCCTTCCCAATTACATAAATTTACACCTCTTTATCCAGATACATGTTGGCGAGGCTGTGCGGAGGAGGGCACATTTTTCCACATGTGGTGGGCCTGCTCCCATGTCCAAGGGGTTTGGGGGCAGGTGCATCAATGGCTCCGTGCAATCTTTCCTGGCATGCCTGTTTTCACTCCTGCATCTGGGCTATTAGGTCAGGCGATTTCTGGAATGTCACAGTCATCTAATCAGTTAGCCCAGTATGTCTTCACAGCCAGCCGCTGTGAGATGGCGCGATTGTGGAAATCCCCTTCCCCTCCTACAATCGAGGACATTCAGAGTAAAGTCCGGAAGATTTATAGGTTATCTCAAATTACAGCTTATAAAAATAAGAGTGTGTCCCACTTCGAGCGAACTTGGCTTCCCTACCAAAAATGGTATACCAAGGTGTCGGGGGCAATGGGGACCTGAATAGTGTTTTGACCCCGGAATGGCTCAAATCTCGATCTGTCGATCCAGGATATCTTGAGTTGATTTTTTGCATTCTTCTGGCATATGCCTCATTTGATTATCTCCTTGATCTTTGTCTTTGTGTACATGTGAAGCAACGGGGGGAGGGGGGGGAGGGGTATAATAGTCAAATGAACCATGTATAGACAGTGGGAGGGGAAGGCCGGTATGGATTATGTTGTACTATGTTATTGTTTACCATATTAGGTACAGGCTGTTCCCTGTGTTAATTCCATTTACGAGTGCATAATATGTGTACACTTGCATGTGAAGTTTGGTTTGTACATGCTTGTTGGTTCAATAAAAATCTTGAATACAAAAAAAAAAAAAAAAAAAAAGCTGTCGCCCTCTCCCATATGCAGGCTGGAGGCGGAGCAAGCCATCTGTGACAGCGTGCAGAGGGACACAGTGGGGCTGCGCAAGATGATTGATGATACCAACCTGCTACGCATGAAGCTGGATGCGGAGTTTGAGGTGATGAGGGAGGAGCTCGCTCACCTGCGCAAGAGCCACAAGGAGGTAAGGAAAGGCATAGCCTGCAAACCCTCTCCCAGTACATATCGAATGGGCAGGGTATCCACCCCGGCCTGCAAACCCTCTCCCAGTATATATCGTATGGACATGGTATCCACCCCGGCCTGCAAACCCTCTCCCAGTATATATCGTATGGGCAGGGTATCCACCCCGGCCTGCAAACCCTCTCCCAGTATATATCGTATGGACATGGTATCCACCCCGGCCTGCAAACCCTCTCCCAGTATATATATCGTATGGGCAGGGTATCCACCCCAGCCTGCAAACCCTCTCCCAGTATATATATCGTATGGGCAGGGTATCCACCCCAGCCTGCAAACCCTCTCCCAGTATATATATCGTATGGGCAGGGTATCCACCCCAGCCTGCAAACCCTCTCCCAGTATATATATCGTATGGACATGGTATCCACCCCAGCCTGCAAACCCTCTCCCAGTATATATATCGTATGGGCAGGGTATCCACCCCGGCCTGCAAACCCTCTCCCAGTATATATCGTATGGACATGGTATCCACCCCGGCCTGCAAACCCTCTCCCAGTATATATCGTATGGGCAGGGTATCCACCCCAGCCTGCAAACCCTCTCCCAGTACATATCGAATGGGCAGGGTATCCACCCCGGCCTGCAAACCCTCTCCCAGTATATATCGTATGGACATGGTATCCACCCCGGCCTGCAAACCCTCTCCCAGTATATATCGAATGGGCAGGGTATCCACCCCGGCCTGCAAACCCTCTCCCAGTATATATCGTATGGACATGGTATCCACCCCGGCCTGCAAACCCTCTCCCAGTATATATCTTATGGACATGGTATCCACCCCGGCCTGCAAACCCTCTCCCAGTATATATCGTATGGACATGGTATCCACCCCGGCCTGCAAACCCTCTCCCAGTATATATCGTATGGACATGGTATCCACCCCGGCCTGCAAACCCTCTCCCAGTATATATCTTATGGACATGGTATCAACCCCGGCCTGCAAACCCTCTCCCAGTATATATCGTATGGGCAGGGTATCCACCCCGGCCTGCAAACCCTCTCCCAGTATATATCGTATGGGCAGGGTATCCACCCCGGCCTGCAAACCCTCTCCCAGTATATATATCGTATGGACATGGTATCCACCCCGGCCTGCAAACCCTCTCCCAGTATATATCGTATGGGCAGGGTATCCACCCCGGCCTGCAAACCCTCTCCCAGTATATATCGTATGGGCAGGGTATCCACCCCAGCCTGCAAACCCTCTCCCAGTATATATCGTATGGGCAGGGTATCCACCCCAGCCTGCAAACCCTCTCCCAGTATATATATCGTATGGACATGGTATCCACCCCGGCCTGCAAACCCTCTCCCAGTATATATCGTATGGGCAGGGTATCCACCCCGGCCTGCAAACCCTCTCCCAGTATATATCGTATGGGCAGGGTATCCACCCCGGCCTGCAAACCCTCTCCCAGTATATATCGTATGGGCAGGGTATCCACCCCAGCCTGCAAACCCTCTCCCAGTATATATCGTATGGGCAGGGTATCCACCCCAGCCTGCAAACCCTCTCCCAGTATATATCGTATGGACACGGTATCCACCAGGGCCTGCAAACCCTCTCCCAGTATATATCGTATGGGCACGGTATCCACCCCGGCCTGCAAACCCTCTCCCAGTATATATCGTATGGGCAGGGTATCCACCCCGGCCTGCAAACCCTCTCCCAGTATATATCGTATGGGCAGGGTATCCACCCCAGCCTGCAAACCCTCTCCCAGTATATATCGTATGGGCAGGGTATCCACCCCAGCCTGCAAACCCTCTCCCAGTATATATCGTATGGGCAGGGTATCCACCCCAGCCTGCAAACCCTCTCCCAGTATATATCGTATGGACATGGTATCCACCAGGGCCTGCAAACCCTCTCCCAGTATATATCGTATGGGCAGGGTATCCACCCCAGCCTGCAAACCCTCTCCCAGTATATATCGTATGGACATGGTATCCACCAGGGCCTGCAAACCCTCTCCCAGCATATATCGTATGGGCAGGGTATCCAGCCCGGCCTGCAAACCCTCTCCCAGTATATATCGTTTGGGCCTGGTATCCCACGTTACTGCACAGATAGCTTTCCATTATTGATCATGTGAAAATGTGACCCAGAGCTGCATCAGTACCAAGGCAGGATGGACCCAAGGACTTGCTTGTCTTGTCTTTTATGTGCAATTGTCTATCTTCACCATCGTAATCCATGAAAAGCAAGCTGTATGGATTGGCAGAATGGAAATGCTTGGAAAGGAAGAAGTTGGCTCCAATCACTTATGTTGGAAAGGAAACCTCCCTGGGGCTGGAATGTTACTGGATTTATAATCCATAATTTCCCGAAGGTGGGAAGTTCAATTGACTCAGTTTCTGGAGGGAGACTTTGGGCTATTCTTAGTCCTGCCATCGGTACTACAGGTACCAGAATGCATCAGGAGGAGGGGGTCTGAACCGCCAGGACTGGGCCACGTGGTAGTCCTGAGCTTGATGGGCTACCACCTCCTCCTCATGGGCCTCTCCCTAGCATTGGACTGGGGTGAGGCTGGTGCCACTGAACTGGTTGTGTGTGTGTGTGTGTGGGGGGGGGGGGGGTGCTCTTCCTGGCTGCACACGGAGGTTAAGAGAAAGCAACTTCGCCTTCAAGATTATAGCACCTCCCGGCCCCTAGGGTGTCAGTACAGTGCCTGGCAGCAGCTTGGCATCGGACTTAATAACGGGAGGGCTGGACCACTGACGTAGGACGTCTCGGGTGAGCATTGCTCTATCGTCCAGCTCTGCAGCGCTCTGTCCCGGAGGCTGCACACCCATGTCCCCCCTGCTCCTTGTTTGTTCAGCAGACCCGGCTGCCCATCCTTCCGGGCATGAGAAGGCTCCAGCTCACTGTTTGCTCAAAGCTTTCTTATGTCACTCGGTAAACACCATCCACTGCAGACGTTTTGTTTATTATGTTGGTGCTTCTGGCAGGTGACAGGAGAGCAAATAATAAATTTGGCACATTTCGGAGCATAACATCTTATCCAAAGACGTTAAACACCCCCAGTTCCCTGTGTACAGAAATGTGCTCCCCCCACCCTGCCTCACCTTTCTGCCCAGTCAGTGGCTTTTACATTGTTTGCACATTCGTTTTAGTAAGAGTCGCATGTTCCCTTGCAGACGCTGGAGCTGACCGGTCCATGTCAACTATGAGGTCAGGAGATTGTAATGAGCGATGAGAGAGTGGTTTTATATGACTCTTCCAAGCATGGCCACTCCCAGGGAGAGGGGAGCTGCAGAGCTGCTATTTACGCAATTTCATGTGCGCAAAAAAAATTGTGTGCAAAGGGGACACGTTGTTTGAACGCACACATCCGCCTGTCCTGGGCACGCGATGCAAATGAGCTGCTGTGCTAAAAGGGATGGGCAATGGATAATTTGTGCATCCCTAGCGCTCTACACCGGGTGCCCAGAAGTGGCTGTGCACCCACAGCAGCCTGGCCAGAGTTCCTTCCCCATCCCCAGCAGGGCTGTTCCCGATTGGTCCTTTTCACAAACAAGTGTCAGTGAAAAGGACCAATCCCCTTTCAGGACCGCCTTCTGAAATGGGATTGGTCCTTTCCTGACATGTGACAGTGAAGAGGACCAATCAGCAGTAAGTGAAGTGAAATTAATATTATACCCTGTGAGTGCAGGTTACCCAAACGGACGCTCAAATTATGAGAGTCCATGTTATCCTGCAGCAGCTAATTTACTGGCACAATAGGCCCACACAGTATACACAGCCCGGAGCAGTTATATTGTGCACCCCCCAATTTTTAATTTTTTTTTTTTTTTAACATCAACTTGTTTTTTGCACGGTGATGCTTTTCTGTGGTTCTTTCTAAGTAGCGTCACGACAATACTAAGTAGAAGGAACCAAAGAAAAGCAATTTTTTTTTGTTTTTAAGTTGAGATCTTGATGCATGGGACGACTTTATGACAGCTTAAAAAGGGCGCCGAGGGCACACAGGGAATTTTTGCATCGCAGGGTAATAGCCTCATCTGCATGGAATTTACATGTGATGAGCGCTGTCAGCGACGCACGGATCCCCCCAAAACGCTCATCCGAGCGCTCATTAACCCGTGTGCTAGGCTCAGAGCATTGGCCTGAATGACAGAAGATTGTTTAGTGG
Organism: Rhinatrema bivittatum; assembly: GCF_901001135.1. Lineage (NCBI taxonomy): Eukaryota > Metazoa > Chordata > Amphibia > Gymnophiona > Rhinatrematidae > Rhinatrema > Rhinatrema bivittatum. Next base: position 13,923,444 of record NC_042620.1, read on the forward strand.
ATAACAGGAGCAGTCTTGCCCCTTGCTGCTTTGTATTTCATAGACTGGGTGGCAGATGATTAAAATCCAATCTGCTATGAGCCCAGGCAGGCTGGAATTTTTTTTCCCAGCCCTCTCACTAATTTTGGTGGCAGTTGGGATTATAACAAACCTTGGTAATAAGTCACTGAAGGGGGGACTTGTGTGCTGTATCAAGCATTGCTCTCATAGGTTTCTGAAATGGCCGACCAGCAGAGGTTATGGAGGCCAGCACTATGTTGGATTTTGGGCGAGCTGGGATTGAAAGGTCAGATAAACGGCATGGGGGAGAGAGGCGTTGGGGTTAAGTTGCATGAGGGAATTTATATGTGCAGCTATCCAACCTGGCTGGATCTCAGCTGGACAGACTGAACGGGCCAGGCCACTTACTGTGTGGCTTTGTCAATAATTCAAAGTACCTGACAGGGAGGTGATATCATGGAAGATATCTTAACCCTGTCCTTGGGACACCCCTATCCAGTCAGGCTTTCATGATAGCCACAATGAATATGCATGAGTTATATTTGCATGCACTGATGCCTCCTGCATAGTCATTGTGCATATCTTGAAAAGCAGACCTGTTGCTGGCCCTCCAGGAGCAGCGTTGTCTACCCCTTTTCTAGAACAAGGGCTCATGATGGAGGAGGCAGATTCAGTGGCAACGTCGGGAAATATTTATTTTCACAGAGAGACTGTCAGATGCATGGAAGCCCTCCTGGAGCAGGAGGTGGAGACTTACATAGGAACAGACTTCAAAAAACCACATGATAAGCACAGAAGATCCCCAGTTACCAAAAAAAAAAGTGAAGACACAGCAGAAAACAGAGGCCGAGCAAGGAACACAACTAAAACTGTCTTGGATAAGGCGCAATATCCTATAGGCAGTCGGGCTGGCAGCTGGTTATATCGTTGCCGTGTGGACTGGAAGAGCTGGGCAGACTGGATGGGCAGGTCGTTCTGTCCTCCACCACTATCTGTTACTGTTACATTTCCTGCTGCATCTGATTAAACTGTACAAAGAAATGCCTTTCGAGGCAGGTAATCGGAGCTTAAAAGCACCCTGTGTGCTTGCCTTCGTGTGTTTATCATTTCTAAGCTTAAGGGCCTTCAGAGCAGCGTCAGGCTGGAGTGGAGATGGCGTTTGGTTATTTGCAAAGGGCAGAAGTTATGGTGGACTTAGGGACTTGCTAAAAGGGCACAGGCTTCATGTATTGCGCGCGCGCGCACACACACAGTAACAGTAAATCTCATGCCCGTGTTTTCTTTCCCTGTCCTCCGCAGGAAGCAGAAGCTCTCAGGGCTCAGATCGCTAATAACAACGTCAAGGTGGAGGTTGATGCCCCCAAGAAACAGGATCTGAACGAGGCCATTGCGCAGGTCCGGAACCAGTATGAGAAAATGGCAGACCAGAATCGGGCCGACGCTGAAAACTGGTACAAGAGCAAGGTGAGCTGGGGGAGCGTTGGCCCACATCTGCCCCATCCTTGGCCCTTGTGCTACTAAGATATTTATCAGTCTCCCTGGCCTCCATTACCTTACTCTGTACCAATGCTCATCCATAGGGACCTCCTGCTTTCCACCATTCTACTGCTTTCATGATAGCACAGGGGTAGGCAACTCCGGTCCTGGAGGGCCACAAAGGCTGGTTTTCAGGGTAGCCCCAATGAATATGCAAATCTCTCTCATGCATATTCAAGGGGCTCCCCTGAAAACCAGCCCTGTGTGGGGCACTCCGGTGCTGGCACCTCTCCTGCTCTTCGTCACCATCCCTGGCTCCAGAGTAAGATTACTTTTCATTTCCAGCATCTTCCATATGTTTCCTTTGTTTTATAAGCGCATCGTCACTTCAGCGTGGGAGGGAGACTGCTCTGGTGGCCTCGTTGGGCATGGGGCACCTGTGTCAGGGAAGAGAGGAAGAAACAGTTCTGTTTTCGTTTCTGACCCTTAGTTTGACAACATTACCCAGGAGGCAAACGTGAATACGCAGGCCCTGGAGCAGGCCAAGAGCGAGTTGACAGAGCTTCGCCGGCAGCTGCAGAACCTGGAGATTGAACGGCAAACTCTTCAGAAAACGGTGATTAACCCCCCCCCCCATTAGCATAGCTCAAGACCACACAGAATCCGTCCGATAGTCCGGCTAACATGGAGGCAGCCATTTTACCTGTGATGTCATCAATGCCACTTCAGGCAGCCCTTATTAAACTGCTATTTTAACTTGTTTACGGTGGTGCACTTGTGCAAAATTGTTTCCAACCCAAGGAAGCAACATACAAAGCAAAAGAAACTAAGCCAGTATCTCTGCAGTGAAGAGACATTTGTCCCCATTGATATCACTGGTAAAACAAATGAATGTCCTCGCATTACCTAAAATATTGAAAGTGGAACGGGGCTTTATCTGATCGCAGAATTGTTGCTGTTTGCCTTCCCCAGCTCCCTTGATTAGTTCATGTTGAGTACCCTGCTCCCGTACTACCCGCTCTAGAACCCTTTCTGGAAGAGTCTTCTATGCTAGCGCATCGCCTTGCTTCCGAGACTCGCTTCTCTGATGCCTCCAGCTGCAGTACGGAAGTGGATAATGGTGGGGTGGAGGCGAGTGATGTTAGGGACACAGGGGAGGGGATTTCTTGCCCTTCATGCTCATAATTCCTCAAGCTGCCACAGCGTTTGACATAAACTTTGACTTGCTCCATTGATGTCATCATGAGAACTCCATTTGCAAGGTGGTGGCAGGGTGACCGCATTTTATTAGTGTTGAAGTTCATACATTTTTTTTTTTTTTTTAAATACCTCTAATAGGCAGAACCATCTTTTGAAAACAGAGCCCATTCAGTTTTTGAAGTAAGAGGAATTAATCCGTGTATGCACGGATCTGAGCACTGCCCCTGGTAATAGAGCTTAGGGCCTGCAGTACAGACCTGTGAAACAGAAAACCCACGTTCCAGACCCCCCTACAGAAATTAGTGCAGGAACTTAATCAAGTCACTTAACTTCCCCCCTGCTCAAATTTAACCTGTAAGCGTGGGGGGACGAGGACTGTTCCCCTAGGAATTCTCTTGCACCAGCCGCACTGGCCACACCCTGTAAGCAGCTGTCCTCCGTAGGTGGAGTCTCTGGAGAACACACTGAGAGAGACGGAGGATTACTATGCAAACAACATGGCCAACCTGAATCGCATCCTGAGCAAGCTGCAGGAGGACCTGGCCGCGTGCCGTGCCGACATGGAGCGCCAGATGCGGGACTACGAGGTGCTCCTGAACGTGAAGACCAAGTTGGAGGATGAGATCAACCATTACCACCGGCTGCTGGAGGGTGCAACAGACAGGTGAGCTGCTCGCCCGTGCCCCGGCATCCTCTGGTCTCAGAAGCTGATTTCTCTCAGCCGTCTTTCCCGATTGCTGCACTGCAAAATTGTTCCAGTTAGCCCATGCTGTCGCTGCTGTATCAGCACCTGCTTGGCATCGCTCGGCTTGTTTATAACCAGCTAACGACGACGGCTTCTTAAGAGACGTCCCCTGCCAATGGGCTGCTTTTGCATGGCACTTGCGTGAATGCATAACTGCTGGCTTGCGTTCGGTTGCTTCTTGCATGGCTGACTCTTTCATATTGTGGTGTGGGGGACGATACTCAGGGCAGCTACGGGGCTGTTGTGCCAGTCACATAGCCAACCGCATGGGTAGAGCTGCTGTCTGCATGCAGATGTCCCGTGCAAGAAGATGGATGGAAGTAAGATTGCAGGAGAGACACACAAACCCTTGCACTGTTTTGTGTTTCAGAGGGGAGCCTAAGCCTCCAGCGGCAGCAGGTAAGCGAAGCTGCGCCACTGGAGCCGAGAGCAGATAAGCCTCGAATAGTCAGGCGCACTACACCCGCTTCTCAGCCAATCAAACCACTGTAATCAGGCGCCCTGCTTCTCCCCAATGACTGCTTCCAATCGCCATGTTTGTTTTAACACGTAGAGGTGATGCCACCATCATCGTGTCAGGTCTTGGGTGTTCCCTTCTGCTGCTTCATGGGCGGGGACAGAAAACGTGGTCAGAGCCAGCACCGGGTGAAGGAGAATCCCAGTGCCACCAGGCAGCGTAGTGCACAGGTTACATGGATTCCTCGTAAGGTGACTTGCAGCTCGCCACACGGCCGGGTCCATGGCTTGAGAGATGATCGATACGATGTCCTGTTTAAATTACTGTCCAGGTTAAAGGTGGGCTTGACTTTACAGTAGCACCACCTCTCTCTCTGGCCTTTATTGGAAACTAATGTTGGTAACGGCCTCTCCATCCACCTGAAGGCATCTTATTTCTAGATGAGGCCGTTGCAACAAATTCAGATTTTGGAACATTTTCCATGTTTTTGTGCTGAATTTAACCACCACTGCCACCTGTTTAGGTGCAGAACGGGGCTGGAGGATTATAGGATCTGATGTTACATGAAAAGTCTGAATTGGCCCCAGCTCACTCTAACACCCTTCTTCCTCTTATCCCTGGTAAAAATGGCATTTGGAATGGCTCAGCTTCTGGGAATGTTTGTTAGAAAAGAATTTGCATAAATGAATATGGGATGAGCTAGTAGATGTTTCAGGCCTGGGAAAAAAATAAACAAACTGGATTTGTTGAAGATTGAAACCCCCTTTAGCGACCAGCTCTACGGTTTGGACAGATGGATGGTCCATGCCTACCTCTCTCGAGGAACTGTAGTAGGGTAGCAGCATACGGGAAAGCAGATCTGCAACCCGTGAGAATAGGTGTAAGTGGAGGTTCGTTATACTCTCTCCTGGCCTGGTGCTGCTGCCACCCAGGTGAGATTAATGCCTTCGATGGGCAGGAAAGCTTTCGAGAAGCAGTACTACTTGAGTTTTGGAGCTCAGAAGAGCCCCTTCTTGAGATAGGACTGCTGGGCTGCTTTCTGGGGTCAGTTGCTTACTTATTTTCATACTTTATCGTCTGATCTGTAGAATCGCGAGGTGCCCTATGCTGGAAGGGGCCAGAGGTACAGAAGAGAAGGCAATGACTCCTTTAGGCTGGAGTTGCTAGTTTGGGTCTCATTTCCATATAAATATTTCTGATTTTCTCTTACCCCTAACCTATCACAGGGGCTGAATGCAGGTGCGGATGATAGTGGGGGCTATAAAGGGAGCCACCTCTTCAGTCTGTAACCTGGCCCGAATCCATCTCCATAGGTCAGCAGGAATCATGGCTCCTGCGGCTCCATGCACTTTACCCCTAACCTATCACAGGGGCTGAATGCAGGTGCGGATGATAGTGGGGGCTATAAAGGGAGCCACCTCTTCAGTCTATAACCTGGCCCGAATCCATCTCCATAGCTCAGCAGGAATCATGGCTCCTGCGGCTCCGTGCACTTTTCAGACTCTCCAGGTGCCTCACCTGCTTTAGGTTTTGCTGGTGTCACAGTATATAACTCATCTGTTGCAGGACCGGCCAGACAGACGGTTAAGAAAGTGGTAGTAACCACCCAAGAGATCGTGAATGGGCGAGTTGTTACGTCCCAGTCCAAGGAAGTGATCCACTGAAGAAACTCGATGCACTGGATCTGCTTTCGAGAGCAGGCGACGACCTCGCATCAAAGACCCAGTGTGTGTGATTTTTTTTTTGGTTTTTTTTTTAAGATCTGATTGAATTGCTCTTCATTTCTCACAGCTCTAGCACAGCCTGGCTTTAACCAATGGTAACTTGTTTTTTGCTGAATAAAAGTCTGAAATGTAATCTTTGTTTTGTTCTGTTGTAGCTCTAGGACTAGCAGCGGAGCAAGGGGGCGATGCAGGAACGGCCCCCACTGCTGCAAAGCTCATGCAAGCGTCTTTCGTGTGGCCTTTGTCAAGGGGGAAGGCACTGTGCCTGAACCTGTAGCCTACAAGCCGGTTCCTTCCCCCTCTGGTGCAGCAGTGCACAAACTTTCAGTGCCACGGAACGGGCAGTTTCCAGACAGTCGCCTTGCACGAGTAATGTGCTTCTTAGCTGCATAACTCACCGTGAAAGCTTCCCTCTTAAAGTAGACAGCCGTGCCCGGGGAAACCCTACCACTGGCTGTGACCTTCACCAGTCACTTTAACCTCCATGCTCGCTCTTGGGGACAGGGGCCACTAATTCGCTGAAGTATCTGGTGCTGTGGGCACATAAGAACTGTTCTGTGAATGTATCACTTTAAAAGTGAAAGCTCCTGTTCACTGAGGATTACTGCAGGGTCAGGGGTTTGATTTTTCGCCCCTTGGCTTTTATTCATGATTGTCCATTTACGTAGTCGGGAACTGGGAGATTTTCCACAGGAGCTCCCATAATGGCACAGGGCTTACCTTCCTCCCAGACATCACACAATGGTGAAAAATAGCACACCCGGGTTTGTCTGGTTAATGCAGGGCGGGACATAGCCGCATGCCGACCCCAGATTCCCCCAAAGGGGGCAGTGTATCTCCCTGCACAGTGTAATCACATTGACCGCTTGGGGACCCCATGCCGAGAGAATACAGTAGACACCATGTGAATCCACTTCAGGTCTGATAAGTTAAAAACGTCTGCCTTCATTCCACCAAGGCTTTTACCCTCCAAGATGGCAGGGCAGCTGCAATTTACCAATGTAATAACCAAGAGGAGGCTTAGGTAAGATAGAAACATCTCATTTTATTAACGACCCCCAAACCATCTTATTCAATTTTAGATTCAGGGCCTCTGAACTCAAATACTTAAAAAGGGAACAAAGTGAAGTCACGTGAAATACAGGATCGCAAAGCAAAACCGCTTGGAAAAAACAAGCAAAAGCAGACAGAAGATTGAAGTTGATCAAAACGTTTCCCCGTTTGTAAATGTTCAAAACTTATGAAAGTCCTTGGCAAGCACAGCTCGTTTCTGCAAATTTTCAAAAGTGTTGTACAAAAAAAAAAAGAAAGAAAGTGGAACCGCTTGGTTTGTCTTCTCCTCGAGAGAGGGCGAGGTGCAGCTTTGCGGCGCTACGATTATCCAGTAGCAGGTGGGGCAGCACGGCAGCTGCAGTCCCCGCCTTAGCGGGATGCAAAGGTCTTCCCCCTGGGAGAGAAAACAGAAGAGAAGGAATAAAGCTCTGGTCAGCCTGCGCCAGCGCACAGCGTTAACACGAGACGTGCGAGAGAGAAAGGGGAGCGATAAACTCCAGGCTCCTCGCTCGGCGACACCGAACATTTAACTTGACCTTGCCGTGATCTTCAGACTACAAAAGGAGACGGTAACTGCAATGGATCTGTCATGCTACATAAACACTGCTCTGTAAAAGGTTAATTCTGTAAAGACCGGGTCCTGAGTAGACGTAGCAGGATTGAGGCTCCGTGCAAGTCAGGAGTGTGCAAACGATGGGTCGGGATCCCAGCTGGGATATGTGCCTCACATATTTCTTCAGCTGCCAACAGCAGCAGTGGGGGGGGGGGGGGGGGGGGGATCTAGAGCCAGAACATGTTCACAAGCCCTGCAGCGGCACTGCCCTCTCATGAGTTTCTGTGGTAGTAGGGAGCAGGCCTGCTGCGGGGCCTGTGAGCTTGCACTGGCTCACAGGCCCCCATGCTAACCTTTGTTATTAAAGCTGCTGCTGCTTGAAGATCGCAGCCGGGAGGGGAAGGGACAGCTGCGTGTGCATGGGCTGGTGGAAGTTGCCACTGCTCCTCCTCCTCACCCACCACTGAACCCTCCCAAGAGATAAACATTGCTCCTATTAGCCTGGCCTAGCTTGAGAGCAGTGGTTGCAGCTGAGCCTGGCCAGGGGGATGGTTTGGAGGAGATGCTGACTGAAGGGAGCGATCAGAAGCAGGAGAAGTTGGAGGGATGGATCGGGATTAGCTATGAAGGGAGAGAGGGTGGATGACAGAAGACTGACTGAGGCTGTAGGAGAGAAGCTGGGAGGGAGAGATCAGCTAGGGAGTGTGTGAGGAAAGGGTTGGAGGAGAGGAGGTGAGGCTGGGAAGTGAGAAAGAGAGAGGTAGGAGATGACAAGAGGCTCAGTTGAGGGTTATAAGAAGGGCTTGGGGGTGACAGAGGAATTGCTGGTGGGGTGGAAAAGGTGAGAGAGGGGAGGGAAGAGGTTCTGGGAGGTATAAGAGGATGAGCTAGAGAGAAAGAGAGAGATCAGCAGTGCAGGAGGATTAGAGGGCACTGATTATGGAAGAGGAACCACAGTCATTCTCTGGCTCAGTGTCCACCTTGAGACAGATGCACCCAGACTAACCCTCAGACATCACTGTGACCGTGGACTGCAGGGTAGCTGAAATCGCCATCTGGGGAGCAGGACAACTGCAGCTCCCTAATGAGCAGAGGGAGACTGACTGCCGCTATCCTGCAGTCTCATGAACTAGCAATAGGAAGGGGAGTGAAGGGCCTTGCTGCTGGCAGATAAGGCAGAGAGTGGCAAACACTGCTGCTACTCTGATGAGAGCCAGTGGCGGCAGAGCTGGGGGGAGATGAGAGTGTGCAGATGTTCCTAGTTATAAAGCAATTGTGCTGCCGTGCTCAGTATCATTTAAACCACTGCAAGGCCCATAGTTTATACGCTGAAAGCTGCCACTGGATCCTATGCCAAGACATTTTGGAACAATTCTGCCATCAGCCCTCAATGCAACGATGTCACAGAAGAGAGCAGCAGTCAATCTGTTACCATGGAAGGACGTTTTAAAGAGGAGATCTGTGCATTTGCTGTTTGCCCCATATAATATCAGAGAGACACAACAGAACGCAGTCCTCACACTCTCCCACTTCTCCTTATGTAAAAATCTGCTGTAACCGCATTAATAAGACTGTCTTCTCATGATTTCCGGGGGACAGGAACCTCCCAGACGGGAGCACAGATTCAGGGATTTACAGCGATGGAGGCAAGGGGGCCCCAGGAGAACGCCAGGCCCCTAAAACACGAAGGGTCTACCAGTAAGTAAGAAGAGATCCCAAACATTCATGGGGGGGGGAGAGCACCCTTCTCCCTAACCTTCAGGGCTCTGCTGCTCACTGCCTGACCCAGCCAGTGCCACCCAGCACCCCTAAAGCCTAAACCAAGGAAGGATTAGAGCTAGCAGAAGTTTCAAAACTTCTCCTTTCAGAGACAGAGCATATTCTTTCTTCTTCAGGTTTGGGTCTGAACAGGGATACCATCTCCAATGGCCAGGAAGGGCCTCAGGACTGGAGTAACAGGAGGTGCTGCAAGCCAGGAGTGAGTCACATTGGCAGAGCTTTGTGTGTGGGGGGGGGGGGCTCAGTACTGGAATAATAGGCTAAGGAATGCCGAGACAGAATTTGAAAAGAAGCTTGCTGAAGAAGCAAAAATTCATAATAAAAACTTTTTCAGGTACATTTGAAGCAAAAAGCCTGCGAGGGAGTCAGATGGATCAAACAGAATGTTGGGAATTATTAAGGAGGAGAACGGAAAATGTCATAATGCCTCTATATCGCTCCATGGTGAGACCACACCTTGAATACTGTGTACAATTCTGGTCGCCGCATCTTAAAAAAGATATAGTTGCGATGGAGAAGGTACAGAGAAGGGCAATCAAAATGATAAAGGGGATAGAACAGCTCCCCTATGAGGAAAGGCTGAAGAGGTTAGGGTTGTTCAGCTTGGAGAAGAGACGGCTGAGGGGGGATATGATAGAGGTCTTTAAGATCATGAGCGGTCTTGAACGAGTAGATGTGACTCGGTTATTTTCACTTTCAAATAATAGAAGGACTAGGGGGCACTCTATGAAGTTAGCAAGTAGCACATTTAAGACTAATCAGAGAAAATTATTTTTCACTCAATGCACAATTAACTCTAGAATTTGTTGCCAGAAGATGTAGTTAGTGTAGCTGGGTTTAAAAAAGGTTTGGATAAGTTCTTGAAGAAGTCCATTAACTGCTATTAATCAAGTTTACTTAGGGAATATCCACTGCTATTAATTGCATCAGTAGCATGGGATCTTCTTGGTGATTGGGTAATTGCCAGGTTCTTGTGGCCTGGTTTGGCCTCTGTTGGAAACAGGATGCTGGGCTTGATGGACCCTTGGTCTGATCCAGTATGGCAATTTCTTATCATTAGATGATAGAGGGATAAATGGTGCACTAACAGAGGACAAGGCCATAACAGAGAGAGTAAATGATTTCTTTGCATCAGTTGTAATGAGGAAGATGTAAGGCAGATACCCCTGCTAGAAGTGATATTTAAAGGTGATGATTCAGAGGAAATGAAATCTCTCAGTGGATCTGGAAGATGTACTAGGGCAAACAAACTAAAAAGTAGCAAATCACCTGGACTGGATGGCTGAAAAATGAAATTGCATACCTAATATTATTAATCTGTAATCTATCATTAAAATTAGCTACTGTACCTGAAGATTGGAGGACGGCCAATGTAATGCCAGTTTTTAAAAAGGGTTCTAGGGGTGATGCAGGAAATTACAGACCAGTGAGCCTGACGTCAGTGCCGGGGAAAATGAGCAAAACCTGGGTTTAGCCAAGGGGAGTCCTGCTTCAGCAATCTGCTTCATTTTTTTGAAGGTGTGAACGAACATGTGGATAAAGGTGAGCCAGTTGATCCAGTATCTAGACTTTCAGAATTCATTTCACAAAGCACCTCACAAGAGACTCTTGTGGAATTAAAGAACCATGGGATAGGAGGCAGGGTTTTGTTGTGGATTGAGAACTGGTTAAAAGATAGAAAATAGAGAGTACAGTTTAAAATGGGCAATTTTCTCATTGGGAATCTGTGCTGGGACCACTGCTGATTAACACATTTGAAAATGACCTAGAAATGGGAATAACGAGCAGGACAGTCGAATTTGCCGATACAAAATTATTCAAAGTTGTTATTCAAAGGACTGTGAGAAAATGCAAGAGGACCTTGTGAGACCGGGAATCTAAATGATAGATGGCATATAATGTGAAGAAGTGCAAGTGATGCAGATAGGGAAGAGGAACCCAAATTACGGCTACACTGGGATAAGCAGCATGGGATCTACTGAATTTAGGAATCTTGCCAAGTACTTAGGACCTGGATTGGCCACTGTTGGAGAGTTACAATGGAGAGAACAATTATGATTAAAAATGTGTTTGTTAATTAAGTTTAAACAAGTTGAACAAAATTACAATAATACATTCTTACAGTATAACTGACATTCAAACATAATTATTGGTGGAACCACATCTTTGCCCATAAACTCAATGAGGTGCACTGGCAGTGCTGTGTGTGTGTGGTACTGCAGGGCAGGAGGGAGGTGCACTGGCAGTGCTGTGTGTGTGTGGTACTGCAGGGCAGGAGGGAGGTGCACTGGCAGTGCTGTGTGTGTGGTACTGCAGGGCAGGAGGGAGGTGCACTGGCAGTGCTGTGTGTGTGTGTGGTACTGCAGGGCAGGAGGGAGGTGCACTGGCAGTGCTGTGTGTGTGTGGTACTGCAGGGCAGGAGGGAGGTGCACTGGCAGTGCTGTGTGTGTGTGTGGTACTGCAGGGCAGGAGGGAGGTGCACTGGCAGTGCTGTGTGTGTGTGGTACTGCAGGGCAGGAGGGAGGTGCACTGGCAGTGCTGTGTGTGTGTGTGGTACTGCAGGGCAGGAGTGAGCTGCACTGGCAGTGCTGTGTGTGTGTGGTACTGCAGGGCAGGAGGGAGCTGCACTGGCAGTGCTGTGTGTGTGTGGTACTGCAGGGCAGGAGTGAGGTGCACTGGCAGTGCTGTGTGTGGGGGTGTGTGTGTGTGTGTGGGGGGGTACTGCAGGGCAGGAGGGAGGTGCACTGGCAGTGCTGTGTGTGGGGGTGTGTGTGTGGGGGGGGTACTGCAGGGCAGGAGGGAGGTGCACTGGCAGTGCTGTGTGTGGTACTGCAGGACAGGACGGAGGTGCACTGGCAGTGCTGTGTGTGTGGTACTGCAGGGCAGGAGGGAGGTGCACTGGCAGTGCTGTGTGTGTGTGGCAGGGGGTCTCTCAGTACTGGAATAGCAGGGTGTGATGCAGCTTAATTATGAGGCACCTCCTGAGAGCTGGCAAAGGAAGCTTTCACTGCATATATCAGTGTAATGCCTTATTTAATGGGGGTTTTTTCATAGGAAGAGACTATTCACACAACCTTTATGAATACTAAAACACACAAGGTAAAAAAAACCCCAAAACGTAAAAGATTTGCTGCTCTTCAGTGCCAGCAGGAATTTGGTGTAATTGCAATGGAGAGACGACACAAAGCTGGAGGGGAGAGGGAAGCGGGTGAATGGCAGAATCCCTGCCAGGGAGGAGCGCGAGAACATCGCAGCATTCCTGCCTTAGAAGGCTCAGACCCGCAAGCTGCTCGTTCACTATCATACAAGGGCGACAGAGGGGCGTGCACTAGAGCCTTAAATCAGAGGAGCGAGCTCAGCCCCGGTGGCACAGCACAGCCTTGCAGAAGTTACCCCCACAGGCCCGCCAGAACCTTTTCAGCAGAACAAGGACGGGGTCTGAGGCAGCCCCTGGCGCTTTTCCTGTCCTACTTACGAGATCGTTTTCATCTCCTTCTTCTCTGCGTCTGGCCGTGCGCGGTTCAGCACCTTCAGGAAGTCCGAGGTCTTTGCTCTCATGCGCGTGTGAATGTAGGCCTGCAGTCCAACGGAGAGAGAGAGAGAGAGAGCGTATGCATGACCGAGGCCGCTGGCACGGACAGCGTGATGGAGACCTCAGCACAGAGCAGGGCCACCGATTCGTTCATAACCTGCTCACCAACCCAATCACCACACGTAAACCTTAACCTACTGCAAACCCACAAGAGAATATCCGGCAGGTTTCACCTGGGCCCCAGAAGGAATGCACGACCTGAGAGAGGCACATACAGGGAACTTAGCGACACAGAGAGACGGGTTCTGCTCGATCGCCTTTTGACCTGGCAGTTTTCTCTGGCTCCTCTGTACTTCTAGCTGAGGGACTGGGTACCAGGAGCCTTCCCATCCCCAGCATGCCTAGTCTGGTCATGGCTGGGGGGGCCATAATTCAGAATCCTGAATCCGGCCACTGGGTGTCACCCTTAAGCAATGACCAGGACGCCCCCTGCTCCTCAGGGTCTGCCAGTGCTACCCTCACAGCATCCTGAGCCCGGAATCCAATGCAGATCCTGGGAGATGCACAGCACTGCCCTGCACCATCAAGTCCCCCCCCCCCCCCCTCACAACATACTCTGTATTTCTGATAATAAATCTAGCAAATCTCATCTGATGCAGGCAGAATTTGAGAGGTGGGTGTGCATGCAGGGGCTACTCATGATGAATTAATTAATCGCGAGCTTGTGTCCTGCTTGCAAGGTCGGGCAGTCCGGATGGACCATGCAGTCCTCGTGGGCCATCACGGTCGCTGCGTTTCTGTAAGACTGCACTGCACACCCACCGCACAGCTTCCTGCCTCCTCACAACGGCTAAGCTACAGCCTCTGGGCCCGGCGCCGCACCTTCGAGCACTTGATGTGGTAGTGCAGGTAATCCCTGAAGGTGTGGATCAGGTTGATGGTGTTATCCCTGGCATTGGCACTGGTGTGGCGGGGGAAGAGCACTGGGAAAAAAAAACCAAGAGAGGAAAGGAAATAAAACTGCTGTTCTCTAAGTATTCATACAGTCCTTACTGCCACCGCTGGCCCTCCTGCCCTAGGAAAAGCAAATGGGGTCCCAGCACTAACACTGCATGCGTTTGCCAGAGCTACAGAACACAATGACTTTCCCAACACCCAGACGGGCGGGGCCTGGTATCGCTCCTGGGGGGTCCTGCTTTTTAAAAAGGGGGCACCAGCACTTCCAGGGAGGCTCCTAGCTCCCTATTTCCAACCATTTTTCTCGTTGCACAGTTTTGGTAAAGAGAAAATGAAACACACAAGTTTAGGATGAGCGACACTCATTCGACATTACCAGAGCTGAGCCCAGAGCTTGGGAAGTCTCTGCTGTACGAGACCCAGTGATGGAGATTAAGCTTTAGAAAAAAGGTGAAGACATTTCTGCTTGTGGAAGCTTTCACTTAATATTGTTTTTGATTGTAGTACTGTGCATTATTTGAATATTCTTGTAACCTGCGTTGTTATAATGCAAATGCGTGAAAATGAGAAAAGGTTCACGTCATCCATCAGCAGGGTCCAGACAGGACAGGAGGACGCCCCTCGCCACCCTCACACCATGGAGGGGGGCACAGCTCACCCCGTCAGCCCTCCAGGGTTACGGCTCATGCACTAGAAAGCTTCTCCCCAGGGACAGGCATTGTCCTGTGTTCAGCTCCAGAACAAACACAGCCGGAGCTCACCGCCCCGAAAGCGAGTGATCGAGATAAAGGAGGGCAGGTCTGATTACTAAAAAGTCCTAAAGGAGCCAGTTACCATTACAGAATGAGTCAGCACCCGATGGCCCACTTACAGGCTGAACAAGCTGCAGCCATTTACTGCATAAGCTGAACTTGCACAGTGCCTTTCATTCAAACAGGATCTCAAGGTGCTTTAAAGCTGTTAATGCTTCAGCAGCCCACCTGTGCATGGCCTGTAGGAAAGCTTTCCAGCTGCAGTCCGTGGTAGAGGGAGGGGGACGCGTGCTCTTATCCGGCCCCTCCTCCCAGCCGTAGTAACGTATGATGGGCTAGGACCTCACCCCTCCTCATCTCACTGCCCTGGCACGAAGAGGTATCTCTGATGTGAACTGGACTGCACGCCCCAGCAAGATAATTAAGATTGAGTCAGGAAGCAAGGACCTCCCAGCTCACTAAACCACCGAGGCTGGAAGCGAGCTCTTCACTCAGCCACAAATGGCTCGCCCCGAGTGCCATCTAAGGACGTGGACGGAGCTTCTGCAAGGTCATTTCCGCTCGATCTCTTTTACACTTTAGATTGTAATCTGCATATGGAGCCCCTTGGTAAGGGTCATTTTTTTTTCCATTTTCTGCCTTGAATGGGTTTTTTATGGAAAGATGGGCTCTAAATTTCAATTTAAAATGACCCTCCAGAAGCGGAGATCTGCAGCGCTGCAACCTGCTGGCCCTGCCCGCCTCCTGCTTGGCAGAAGGGAGGGGTCTGCCAGTACCTGCGTTTCATTCTTTGGAAGGTTTGGGCTCTGGGAAATGCTCTGTGCCCTAGAGGTGGCTGCATGTACCTTTCTGAAATGCATTTCAATCATCTTTAAATAATCACCAATGATTAGAAACGAGCCAGAGGCCTCGGTGCCCATTCCCTGCAGAAGACGGCCATTTTCCGGGTCCCTTTCTTCAGCGCCTTGCAGGCCAGGGATAACCAAGCTTACAGGTGAGCCCTTGCTTTGCAAAGGACTGATATTTTGGCGACAGGGACGGCTAACTTACTGGCATCTCTTCCCTGCAGGAAGCCAGCGCCTGGGTGGCTAGTGATGGCCAGCTTACCGAAGGTGATGTAGCCTATGTTGTCGCCCACGGCAGCGTCTGTGTCCTTCAGCTCCAGGGGCGGCTCTCGGTGGCTGAAGAGGACCTGCGGTGCTGTGTGGCTGGCTCGCCGGCCTTCTTTAAATTCCTGTGCACACAGAGACAAGGGACTCAGCCGCGCCGGTCACAGACAGTTCCCAAGCAGATCAACCCCCCTTCTGTACAGCAAACAGAGTGCCAGAATTTAAACATTCCTTAATGCATTCATACACTGCCTTGCCAAGCAGCCCGTCAGAGTTTGCGGCTTTGCTGACCTTGCGGAACGCAGCAGAGTTTTTATTTTTTTAAATAAAATTTACCACAGATTTTACAATTTACAGCTGACCTAAAAAAGAAACCCAAACCGGCGCTGCTTAGACTCCTCTAAGTTCTAGCAAGGTTGCAAAGTGAAAGGTGTGCAGATGTTACAGCTTCCCAGCTCCCTCCCTGCCGCGGCTGGACCCCCTCCTCAGTGCCGTTTCCATCCTCTCCAATTAGCTTGCCAGCACACAAGGAAGAACCTGAGTCTGAGAGAGCGCGCGTGCGTCTCTGCAGCTCCGAAATCAGCGGCAGAAGCTGAACAAAGACCCGGGGGGTCTGAGCTCCAGGCGTCTTCCGCGCGCGCCTCCGCAGCCCTCGCTCTGCCCCTGCACGTCCGCACCTGCATGAAAACCTTTCCGATCACCACGTCGTCGTCATCTTTGAAGACGGTGCTGAAAACCACGGTGACCCGGTCTTTCTTGGATTCGACGTACCTTTAAAAAAAGGAAAATCAGGACAAGCATAAATATACAAAGGTCTGCTGAGGAACGGAGCACAGCGCTGGATCTGCAAATCAGAAACCGCAAGAGCGCACTCCAATAGTCTGAACAGAGAGGGCTGGAAAACGCAAGCAAGAGGCCACAGTTCAGAACGTAAGGGAGGTTTATTTCCATGTTCTGAGGGACCTTCAACAATCTCCACCATTGCTTTATCATTTATTAGTTGCTCATTTGGAGCGCACAATTTTCAGGGGCTGGATCTAGAGAATACAATGATGCCCTTGGCCTGGCTTTAGCCTCCAGTCACGTCAGCATCTTCATTTTATGCAAAACTATTTCTGTTTCTTCTGTTCCATCCCTTTAAAGACCTTAATCAGATCAGCTAAGAGAGAATTTTTTATCTCCATAATCACCAGCACAGAATTCTGGCAATGGATGCCACACTAACCAATCCAAAAAAAATGGGCATTGCAAGCACTCCAGGCAATGAGCAGGCAGGGCAAGCACTCTGCGGGCAGCCAGCGGGCAGGGCAAGCACTCTGCGGGCAGGGCAAGCACTCTGCGGGCAATGAGCGGGCAGGGCAAGCACTCTGCGGGCAATGAGCGGGCAGGGCAAGCACTCTGCCGGCAATGAGCGGGCAGGGCAAGCACTCTGCCGGCAATGAGCGGGCAGGGCAAGCACTCTGCGGGCAATGAGCGGGCAGGGCAAGCACCTCTGCGGGCAATGAGCGGGCAGGGCAAGCACTCTGCCGGCAATGAGCGGGCAGGGCAAGCACTCTGCCGGCAATGAGCGGGCAGGGCAAGCACTCTGCGGGCAATGAGCGGGCAGGGCAAGCCCTCTGCGGGCAATGAGCGGGCAGGGCAAGCACTCTGCGGGCAATGAGCGGGCAGGGCAAGCACTCTGCGGGCAATGAGCGGGCAGGGCAAGCACTCTGCCGGCAATGAGCGGGCAGGGCAAGCACTCTGCGGGCAATGAGCGGGCATTGCAAGCACTCTGCCGGCAATGAGCGGGCAGGGCAAGCACTCTGCGGGCAGCGAGCGGGCAGGGCAAGCACTCTGCGGGCAGCGAGCGGGCAGGGCAAGCACTCTGCGGGCAGCGAGCGGGCAGGGCAAGCACTCTGCGGGCAGCGAGCGGGCAGGGCAAGCACTCTGCGGGCAGCGAGCGGGCAGGGCAAGCACTCTGCGGGCAGCGAGCGGGCAGGGCAAGCACTCTGCGGGCAGCGAGCGGGCAGGGCAAGCACTCTGCGGGCAGCGAGCGGGCAGGGCAAGCACTCTGCGGGCAGCGAGCGGGCAGGGCAAGCACTCTGCGGGCAGCGAGCGGGCATTGCAAGCACTCTGCGGGCAGCGAGCGGGCATTGCAAGCACTCTGCGGGCAATGAGCGGGCATTGCAAGCACTCTGCGGGCAGCGAGCAGGCAGGGCAAGCACTCTGCGGGCAGCGAGCAGGCAGGGCAAGCACTCTGCGGGCAGCGAGCAGGCAGGGCAAGCACTCTGCGGGCAATGAGCGGGCATTGCAAGCACTCTGCAGGCAGCAAGCAGGCAGGGCAAGCACTCTGCGGGCAATGAGCGGGCATTGCAAGCACTCTGCAGGCAGCAAGCAGGCAGGGCAAGCACTCTGCGGGCAATGAGCGGGCATTGCAAGCACTCTGCGGGCAATGAGCGGGCATTGCAAGCACTCTGCGGGCAATGAGCGGGCATTGCAAGCACTCTGCGGGCAGCGAGCGGGCATTGCAAGCACTCTGCGGGCAATGAGCGGGCATTGCAAGCACTCTGCGGGCAGCGAGCGGGCATTGCAAGCACTCTGCGGGCAATGAGCGGGCATTGCAAGCACTCTGAGGGCAATGAGCGGGCAGGGCAAGCACTCTGCGGGCAGCCAGCGGGCAGGGCAAGCACTCTGCGGGCAATGAGCAGGCAGGGCAAGCACTCTGCGGGCAATGAGCAGGCAGGGCAACCAATACAGACCCAAAGAGCTTCATAGGTGTCTAAGTGTTTGGTGCCTAGACTTTTGAATTTAAAAGTGTTCCTGGGCTTAGTGCTTAATTTTAAGCTCCTAAAATGGGAAGCAGGGGTGGGGACCTAGCTACAGTGCTGGGCTCCTGAGTTAGGGGCCTATACCTCGGGCAAAGAAGAGAACAAAAGAGTGGCCCACTGCAAAGACCAATAATATCAATCAAATAAATACAAAAGCAATTCATAAACTTACAAAGGAACAATATTACAGGTGGTAAAATAGAAATGAATACAATTATATAAAACATATAAATTACTATCAAACATCAGGAATTAAAATGGAAATAAAAAATCCCGACATGATCGCATTTCGGCAACGCCTGCATCAAGGGATACAAAAGTGAAAAGATGGATGTGCGACACCGTAAGAGTGGACTGAGCAGCGCACAAGGGTGGAAATCTCAAGCGAGCTCCTTGGTTTTACAGGGACTGCCACAACTGCTGTCTCTGGTGGAAAAGAGAGTTGGGAAAAGTCAAACCCTCCCACTAATAAACTAAAAAACTGTATTCAAATAGAGCAAGAAAACAGCAAAACTGCACCATCAATAAGGCAAATGTTACTTCTGAGATTTCCACCCTTGTGCGGCTGCTTGGTCCAATGAAGCCGCGTTAATCAGGCTGGAGGAGTTTCTGGGAGGAGCAGCGTTATGCAGCTAACTCTGGTCGCTGTAGGGCTCTCCTACGCCACTTAATATCCCGGACAGGTGTATCTGGCTAACTTAATTAGCCTCTCCGTGGCTGAATATGGACCCCGTCATTTCTCTCTCTCTCTCTCTAATCACCAAAATCCAACTCTTCCTTTCTGAGCACACAGCCGGAAACCTTATCCAGTTTCTCATCACCTGGTTTATCACAATCTATTCAGAAGTCAGCTGCATGACTTACCTTCCTCCAATGTTGCTACAACCACGCAATCCCTTTCTCAAGTCACGGCCTGCAGTTCAAGCTTCTTCTCTTCTCCTAAAGTGCATTTACCCTCCAGCTCCTTATTAAATTTCCGCTTTTGACTCTCCCTACACTCCACTTCCTCGTGACCTCTTTTCATCGGGCAGGCTGATCTTTTTTCTAGGCCCTTCTCCGTTGTGCTTTCCACCTTGCTGTGCTCTATGCCTGGTTCAGCCTCACCTACCTAAAAACCCATTTTTTTAAATCCTAACTCTGGCTCTTCTCAATCACAGCCTTATCAATTTCAACTATGTTTACTGTAATGGAGAAATTACAAACCTGATAATTTTGTTTTCCTTAGTGTAGACAGATGGACTCAGGACCAGTGGGTTATGTGCTCCTCTGCTAGCAGATGGGAGACAGAGTCAGATTTCAAAGCTGACGTCACCCTAGATATACCCCTGCAGTGACCTCAGTCCTCCAGTATTCTCTTCAAAAGCCATTGTGGATATATATTTACTTAAATAACTTGATTAACACTGATTAAACTTGATTGAACTAATTCAACCGATTTATAAAACTGGAGACCGCCAGTGCACTCAACCAATTAACACCGACACCGGACAACTGCGGGTGTCTTGAACTAGGGGTAGGCAACGGCTTACCCGTATTTGCTTAATCTCGAGGTTCGCTTTCCAAGGTCCTCCTTCTCTGGGGCAGCCGTGGGCAGGATGCTGAGTCCATCTGTCTACACTAAGGAAAACGAAATTATCAGGTAAGAATTTCTCCATTTCCTAGCGTGTAGCCAGATGGATTCAGGACCAGTGGGATGTGCAAAAGCTTCTCCCCAACAGGGTGGGAGGCTGCCCGTGACCCACTTAGTATTGCCTTTGCGAAGGCTGCGTCTTCTTGGGCCTGAACATCCAGGTGGTAGAATCTGGAGAAGGTGTGTAGGGAAGACCACATCGCCGCCAGACAGATCTCGGCAGGCGACAGCAGCTTGGTTTCTGCCCAAGATACTGCCTGGGCCCTATAGAATGAACCTTAACCTGTAGGGGTAAGGACTTTCCTGCCTCTAAGTAGACTGCCTTGATTACTTCCTTGATCCACCGAGCTATGGTCGCCCTCGAGGCCACTTCTCCTTGATTCTTCCCGCTGTATAGAAGGAACAAGCGATCCATTTTGCGCACCGGTTCTGATCTTTCCAGGTATCGCACCAGGAGTCTGCCGATATTTAAATGGCGAAGAAGGCAGAAGTCTTCAGAGTCCTTATGTTCATCCGGAGATGGTAGGGAGATGGCTTGGTTCAAATGAAACTTGGAAACCACTTTCGGTAGGAAGGAGGGGACGGTGCACATCTGTATCGTTCCAGGAGTGAACCTAAGGAATGGTTTCCGACAGAATAGTGCCTGTAGTTCGGAGATGCGACGAGCTGAACATATTGTCACCAGGAATACAGTCTTCAATGTTAAGAGGCGTAGAGACAGACCGTGCGTTGGTCTGAAGGAAGCCTCTGCTAGGAAGTCTAATACCAGATTAAGGTTCCATAGGGGCATCGGCCACTTTAGGGGTAGTCGAAGTTGCTTACTCCTTTTAGGAAATGGGCCAAGTCCGGATAAGCTGATAGACTGATTCCATTCTCTTCGGCTCTGAAGCAGGAGAAGGCAGCTACTTGGAACTTGAGGGAGTTGAGTGACAACCCCTTTTTCATACCATCCTGTAGAAACTCCAGAATCATGTCCTGTCTGCAGGAATATCCCGCGGTCCTCACACCAGGCTTCGAATATTCTCCAGATCCGTATGCATGCCAGAGATATTGAGAACTTGCGCGCACGGAGCAGGGTGTCAATCACGGGCCTCGAGTAACCTCGCTTCTTCAGGCAAATCCTCTAAAGGGCCAGACCGTAAGAGAGAATAGAGATGGATCTTCATGAAGAATCAGGCCATGCTGGAGAAGGTCCCTGCGTGGAGGTAGGCACAGAGGGCTCCTCGCAAGGAGTCTTTGCATGTCTGCATACCATGGGCGTCTTGCAATCCGGGGCCACTAATAGAACTAGTCCCCTGTGGTGTTCTATCTTGCAGATGATCTTGCCCAGTAGTGGCCATGGGGGAGAAGGCATACAGTAAGTCTTCCTCTGGCCAGGTCTGGACGAGAGCGTCGATCCCTTGGGAGTGTGGCTCTCGTCTGCGGCTGAAGAACCTGGGGACTTGGGCACTGAGAGAGGTGGCCAGTAGGTCCATGGCTGGGAGGCCCAACAATTTACTATTAGTTGGAAGGCTGTGGTCGACAGCTTCCATTCCCCCGGGTCCAGGATCTCTCTGCTGAGGAAGTCTGCTGAGACATTGTCTTTTCCTGTGATGTGGGAGGCCAAGATCCCGTGTAGGTTTACCTCCACCCATGCCATGAGAGCGTCGATCTCCAGAGACACCTACTGGCTCCTGGTTCCTCCCTGGTGGATGATGTAGGCAACCGCTGTAGCATTGTCAGACATTACTCGAATCGCTTTGCCTTGGAGCTGTGGCTGAATCGCAGACACGCTAGTCTGACTGCTCGAGCTTCCAGGTGGGTTATGTTCCATCCTGCCTTTGCATTGCTCCATTGTCTCTAGGCCGTCAGTCCTAAAAGTGGGCTCCCCACCCTCGTAGGTTCGCATCCATGGTGAGCACGATCCAGTTCGGTGGGGATAGGCTTACTCCTCTGCTTAGGTGGTCTTCCTGTAGCCACCACTGAAGCTGAGAATGTATCTCTGCTGGTAGTTGGAGGTGAATTGAGTAGTCCTGGGACAGTGGGTTCCAGCGTGACAGTAAGGAGCACTGGAGTGGTCACATGTGAGCCCTTGCCCACGGAATGACCTCCAGGGTTGATGCCATGAGCCTGAGGACGTAGATAGTCCCATACCTTGGGGCATCCATTGGTTATCAATCGTAATTGTTCCATCAGCTTCCTTCTCCTCGAGGGAGGGAGGAAGACTTTGTTCTGTTCGGTGTCGAAACAGGGCCCCAGTACTCTAGAGACTGAGAGGGCTGCAGACTGCTATTGACCGTGTTCACGACCCAACCGAGTTCCTGCAGTAGGTTCTTGACTCTACTGGTCACCTGCCAGCTCTCTTCCGAAGACTTTGCCCTGATCATCCAGTCATCCAAGTAAGGGTGTACCCAGATCCCTTCCTTCCTTAGTGTTGCCACCACGACTACCATCATTTTGGAGAATGTTCTAGGGGTGGTTGCTAGGCTGAAGGGTAGTACTCAGAACTGGTAATGGTGTCCCAGTACCGCAAAGCGTAGAAAACGCTGGTGATCTTGATGGACTGGGTTATGAAGATAGGCGTAGGTATCGGAGTTATAGCCTTCAGACTGAGTAGTCTTGCCAGAGTGGATTCCACTGCCAGTCTCTTGGTGTGGGAATGGTAGGGTGATATCATAAATTTGTCCCGAGGGATGCTGCGAAACTCCAGAGAGTAAACTTCTTGAATGATGTTTATTACCCATTTGTCAGACATGATTTCGACCCATTATTGGTAGAAGAGGGAAAGCCGACCCCCTATTTCCTCTTCCTGTGGATGGGTCGGCCCATTCTCATTGGGAAGCAAGGCTCGTGCCTACCCCAGGGGCCTGTTCCTCTCTTGGTTTGTCGGTTCCGAAAGGGCTGGGACCTTCCGGAGGGGCGAGGTACATGGAATGATGAGTTCCTGTAGGGTCGAAAACGTTGGGAGCCTCTGCCCCTAGTTCTTCTGGGAGAGGGCGTTGGGATCTTTTACCTCTGTCTTCCGATAGCCGAGGCACTGGAGATTCGCCCTAATTGATGGCTAACTTCTCTAATTCGCTTCCGAATACGAGAGATCTCTTAAAGGGCATTCTTGTGAGATTCTCCTTAGAAGTCGCATCTGCCGACCAATTCTGCAACCATAACTGCCTTCTGGCCGGCACTACCGAGGCTATTCCTCTGGCTGAGGTAAGCACCAGGTCTGAGCTTGCGTCTGTCAGAAGGCTGTTGCAGGTTCGATCATTTCACAGGCATACATTCCGGCATCATCTGCCTCTCTCGATAGGAGCAAGCAGGAACATACCACCAGCGCGCAGCAGGAAGCTATCTGCAGTGTCATAGCTGTTGCGTCGAATGCTTGCTTAAGGATGGATTCTAATCGCCTATCCCGAGTATCCTTCAGTGCCGCCCCTCTCTCCACGGGAATGGTTGTTCGCTTCGAGATGGCACAGACCACGGCATCCACTTTCGGGAAACGCAGGCGTTTCTTGGTCGCTAGTTCCAGAGGGTACAAGGCTTCCACAAGGCCTGACCTCTTTTAAAGCTTGCCTCCGGGGCATCTCACTCCAGGTCAATCAGTTCCTGGATGGCTTCCATCATTGGGAAATAGCATGAGGCCTTACAAAGAGACGCCAAGATGGGGTTCTTCTTTCGTTTTGTCATAGGGCCCGTGCCTGGGATCACCAGAGTCTTCAGGGTCTGTGAAACAAGGGCTGGTAATTCATCCCTGTGGAAGAAGTGAAGCATTGTTCTGTATGGTTCCAGGCCTGGAGGATTTCCCCTTCCTCCAGTGAGGCACCATCATATTTATTTATTTTATTTATTTATTTTGTATACCAACATTCGATCGAGATATCACATCGGTTTCCAGGTAACAGGTTGAATAGGGCGAGATCTGCCCTATTTTACATTTAACAAGATAACAATTGATTAAACTATTGAAGTAAAAAACATTGTAACATATGAATACAAATGAATGGGAGTATAATTTGTAGCATATATTCTATATACAATATATACAGTTTGACTTGGTTACGATTAGATCTGGTGTCAGGGGCTATGGTGTGAGAGGGAGGGAGTGGGAATGGGGTAGGGGTGAATAGGAATAGGGGGGGAAAAGGAGGGGGTGGTTGTGAGCGGGTGATTGCGGTAGTGCATGTAAGGGTCAAGTGGGCAGGTCTGAGGTGTCCGGGTCTGAGGTGTCTGGGTCCCTGTCAGTAAAATTCTTGGTGAGGCATGTCTCATGGCACCCGAGCAGGGCCGGGAGAGTCAGGTGCTCCTGGCTGGGGTTGGGCCCGGGTCGCAGCCAGGGCTGATTGTGCCTGAACGAAGGCTTGCAGTCCCTGGAAAAATTCTAACCAGGGGACGGCCCCTGGGTCCATGTTAGCCCCAGGGGGAGTTGGAGCAGGAGCCCCTGAAATGCCCTCTTGTGGGGATGTTATTTCGAAGTTACATAGGTCCGGGGTGCTATCGTATGTAGTAGTTCCGGACCCATCCTCAGACTGTGAGGGACCATGCTTTGGTACCTCTTGGGCTTCTTCATAATGATGGCACAGACAGGACTCTAGTTCCGGCTGTGTGGCTCTGATGTGGCAGGCTGTGCAAAGAGAATGCCTTCTGAGCTTCTTGGATGCCAGTGTCAATGCCTCTGTACACAGATGCACAGGTAATGCGTTTCAATATGCGCGCAGTTATGCGCGTGTAGCTATGAGTACAGCTGTGCATGTAGTTATGCTCGCGTACTGACAAGGAAGATGGCGCCGACGCCCCCTGCGCGAAAGATGGCACCCTCTTGGGTCTCCATGTGTCTGGACCCCTGTCCCGGATTGGGGCCTAGTCCATCCAAGGCTGCTCTACCCAATCGGTGCTCCCTTTTTAACCCGCCGGAAGAAAAATGGAATCGGTATGGCAATCCGAGCTCCAGAGATCGGAGACCTGAATTTAAAGTTTTCTGCTTACCTGGTCTCGGCGCTTACCGATCAAGTGCCGGGACGGTCTCCAGCTGCGGGGGGAAAGGGCTTTACCTTCACCGCCGCGCTCTGTTGTGCACCCGCTGCCTTTCAGCCACTCTGGGGGCTAAGTCCACGCCAGGAACCGGCTACCGGACCAAGGCACACCTATGAGGGATATCTGAGATCACCTCAGGAATTCTCAACTGGGGGAGGGACCCTTAGGTATCACCGCAGGAGAGTGGGGCTCAATCTTCTTTAAGGTAAAAAATGCTTTCTTCTTTGCTGTAATTCTTAACACTATTCTAGTATGTGGGATAGTGTCCGCATCTGCTAGGAGACGGAGAGATACTGAAGAGCAGAGGTCACTGCAGGGGTATATCTAGAGTGACGTCAGCTTTGAAATCTGACTCAGACTCCCATCTGCTAGCAGAAGAGCACATAACCCATTGGTCCCGAGTCCATCTGGCTACACGCTAGGAAAAAAATACATTTACTGAGAGCTCGTACTTGTCTGTCTCAACTAGACTGCAAGCTCCATGGCACAGGAACTAACTCTTATGTGTATCTGTCTAGTAGGAGCAGCTGTCCAACCAACCTAGAATCAATGAGCAGGCCTCTCATGCCAACCAATCCACAACTAGACAAGCAGTTCAACCAATCCAATCCACAAGCAACATGCAGGTTTGTCCAACCAATAAGCAAGCAGTCCAACCAATACACAAGCAACGAGCAAGCACCCAACCAACCCATCCTAAACAGCCCGTCCACTAACCAATCCAGCACCAATGAAAAGGCAGCCAAGCTAGCCAATCTTGGAAATGAGGCAATCCAAGCCTTCTCTCTCTTTTTCTGCCATATACACAAATAGTGGTTGATAATTAACGTTTATATTGTTCTCATGTGACAGATGTTGGATTCTTTATTTGTCCATTTATGATTTGTTTAAATTCCATGTATTGTTGGTCAACTTATTTATTGTCCTATTGTACTGACAAGAGCTACTACAATATAATGAATAAAAAAGGTCTGTTTGTTGCAGACTGCTTGGCAGAGGGTCAGCAGTTGCTTTGATAACTCATAATTAGGAATGAGCATTTGGTACTGTGAAACTGGGCCCGCTTTAGACTCATATCAGGAGTGCCAACTATCCCAAAACCAAGCCATGAAATCTGCCTCCGTACATCATGAACAGATTTAAGCCTGGCAGTCCTATTATCTGGAACCATCAGGGCAAAGCCCAGACCTAGCCACAATATAACTAACAAGGTCCCTTATGAAAGCCTCCTCAGGAAGTTGGGAGGCCATGGGATCGAAGGCAGTGTCCTATTGGGGATTGGTAGCTGGAAAAAAGACAGGAAACAGAGGGCAGAACTAAATGGTCACTTTTCCAAATGGAGAAATGTCGTTAGTGGAGTGCCGCAGGAGTCTGTGCTACTTAGCATATTCATAAATGATCTGTGAGTGAAGTGACCAAATCTGCAGATGACACAAAATTCTTTCAAGTCATTAAAACAGCGGCAGATTGCGAGGACTGCAGAAGGACCTTGTGAAAGTAGGAGAGTGGGCAACTGATGGAAAAGTGTAAAGTGATGCACAGAGGGAAAAATAATCCCAACTACAGGTACATGACACTGGGTTCAGTGTTAGGAGTCAGCACCCAGGAAAAGGACCTCAGAGTCCTTGAAATCTTCAGCTCAATGTGCGGCAACAGTCAAAAATGGCAAATCGAATGTTAGGAATTATTTGGGAAGGAACAGAGAACAAAACTGAGAATATCCTAATGCCTTGGTATAGATCCATGTTGCAACTGCACCTGGAGTAATGTGGGCAGTTCTGGTCGTCCCCATCTCTAAAAAGACATAGAGGACATAGAAAAGGTACAGAGAAGAGTGACAAAAATGATAAAGGGGATAGAAAAGCTTCGTTATGGAGAGAGGCTAATCGGATTAGGGCTCTTTAGCCTGGAAGAGAGAAGACAGAGGGGATAAGATTGAGATTTATAAAATCACGAGCAGGGTGGAACGGATAAATAGGGAATGGTTATTATCCTTTCAAACAACACTGGGACTAGGGGACACTCCATGACACTAACAACCAGCAGGTTGGAAACAAACTGTAGGAAGTTTATTTTCACTCAGCGTACAATCAAGCTATGGAATCTGTTGCCGGAGGACATGGTCAAGGCAACTAACATAGGGAGAGTTTGAAAGAGAATTGGACAAGTTCCTGAAAGAAAAGTCCATAAACAGTGATCGTATCTGTTGATCTAAAAAGGGGCTAAAAGAAAAATTGGCTCTTACTGCCAATTTTCATTCCTGATCTGCAAATATTGTTCAAGTTTAAGTTTATTTTGCACTCCTGTTTCATGTGAACCAGCATGATGGGACTATTGTCTTGAATGTTGGTATATAAAAAACTTAAATAAATAAATAAATAAAATAAATATGAGGCACTGGCACAACCATCTCGGAAGATGACTGAACCTTAATGGAACGTCCACCACCAAGTTTACTAGATCTGCAAACCAGGGCCGACATGGCCATTCCGAAGTCACGAGAATCACTTTGCCCGGGTGTCTCTCTATGGGCCATGGGGGAAAGATGTAAAGAAGAATCCCCGGTGGCCACGGTAACACCAGAGCGTCGATTCCTGCTGCTCAGTGTTCTCGCCTGTGACTGTAAAAGCGAGTAGCCTTGGCATTTTGTCTCGACATCATCAAGTGCATGCAAAGTGTTCCCCACCTGGCCTGAACGAGAAGCATTGCTTCCTCTGACTGCTCCCATTCTCCGGGATCCAACTTTTGCCTGCTGAGAAAATCTGCCCGTATGTTGTCCACCCTGGCTATGTAAAGATGCTGCTCCGCCCAGTGAACCAACTGAGCCTCCTGAGAAAACCACCCCCTTTTTGGTCTCTCCCCGTCAGTTGATATAAGGCTTCATCGTTGCATTGTCCAAGAGAACTCGCACTGCCTGACCTGGAAACCATGGCAAAAAGGAAAAACAAGGCTAAGCACACTGCTCTCATCTCTCACCAACTGATAGACTACGATGCCTCCTCCTTTTGGAGTCTGGGGAGCGGTGTGTCAGGGCCAATAGGAGAGGCTGGCATCGGCAGAACCTATCACCCAATCTGGGATTTCCAACTCCATCCCCCATGCCAGAGAGACCTGACCAAGCTCCTCCGCGGGGAAGAGGAATTTGCAACTCCTCTGATAATGGGATCCAACAGGAGAGGAGTGCTCTTTGAAGGGGCCACATATAGACACATACCCAGGGAACTAGATCTAGCATCTATGTCATAGACCCAAGACTTTCAAATAATCCCAAGTATCTTGAGTCGCAACAGGCAGCGAACCTGACTCTGCAGCTTCACCATCCTGTCCTCAGTGAGAAACACCTTGCCAATCCTGGTGTCAAATCGAGCTCCTAGGTACTCCAAGGATTGGGATGGCCCAGAGCCCTCAATCTCTCTAGGACCCACTGTACTGCCAGCTGACAAAGGTGTGCCGACTTTGCCTGAATGAGTCAGTTGTCCAGATAAGGGTGTACCAGCACGCCTTCCTTCCGAAGGACTACTGCCAATACCACCATCACTTTGGTGAACGTACATGGTGCTGTCACCAAACCAAAAGGAAGGGCGCAAAAGTGAAAATGGTTTTCCAGAATCCTAAATCACAGGAACCTCTGGTGCTCCTGCCTGACTGGGATATGTAGGTATGACTCTATGAGGTCTAGTGATGTTAGGAAATCTCCCTTACGAACTGCTATGAATGAATGCAGCATCTCCACACGAAACTGCGTTGACCTTCTTTAAATCCAAAATCAGTCTGAATATCCCTTCCTTTTTCGGGACCATAAAATAAATGGAATACCGACCTTTTCCCCATTCTTCTCAGGGAAATGGCACCATCACTCTTAGCTGTCGCAAGTGGTCCATCGTGTCGCGAACCGCTGTGTTTGGCGCAAATAGTGCAAGGGAGATGATGAAGGCTTCCCATGCTAGGCGTGTAAATTCTGACATGTAGCTATTGTTTTATCACTCCCAAAATCCACTAGTCCTTTGTGATTCCAGTCCACGCCCCATAAAAGTGGGCCAACTGCCCAACAGCCTGAAGAGAAGAGTAGATCAGCCTCGTTTTATTGTGAAGGCTTAGTTCCCCTGGTTCCTTGACCAGGAGTATTTCAGGTCAACTTTCGCTCATCCCGAAAGGACAGGGTCCTGCCCGAGCTTTGCCTCTGTACTGCCGATATCATCTAGAGCAGTGGTCTCCAACCCTGTCCTGGGGGCCCACCAGCCAGTCGGGTTTTCAGGATATCCACAATGAATATGCATGAGAGAAATTTTGCATGCTCTGCCTCCATAACATGCAAATTTTCTCTCATACATATTCATTGTAGATATCCTGAAAACCTGACTGGCTGGTAGGCCCCCAGGACAGGGTTGGGGGATCACTGCTCTAGAGCAGTGGTTCTCAACCTTTTTTCGGCCGGGGCACACCTGACAGATGGTTCTCACATGCGTTTCACACTGAACATGGGACTGTCACAGGACTGTCAGGAACCCCCCCCCTTGACCCCCAAAAATGGGTGCAGAGCAGAACTAAGGCATTACCCATACAACTCACAATACAGAAAAGATATTCTGGTTTTGATGGCATCTCAAAACAAACTCCCTTTTCTACCAGGCACAAAAGCTCTCCTTATGAAAAGACAGTAATTTACCACTAATGCATGTCCTATTGAGAAAACATAAAAAATAAGACTGATACAAATGCCTACATACTAGTAAAATACCTCACCTCGGTCACGCACCCAGAACTGACCTTCACCAAGTACAGAAAGACCACAAATTATAAATATGGAGACAGAAACTGGAATGGAAAACCAAAAAGGCCACTCTGCATGCAGTGCGAACCTGGAGAAATGGAAACAGAAATATAGCACCTAACATAGTCCCAGGATCTGCAATAATGCACAGAAACTAATCCGCACAAAGTTACACCTGCATTATGGAACACACTCAAAAGGCAACACTATAAATATTTAACCAGGCCCTAAACACTAATACACCTCCTATTAGGAAAACAGAACAAGCCAAGTTGCTATAGATCTCTACACAGAAATAATTGTAAAGCTATACTAATAAATGTAAAAAACAAATCAAAAACAAAAAACCCCACAGCTAATGAATAGAATAACATCCAACAATTAAAAACTCATAACAATTATTAATTGTCCAAATATCAATAAAATATTTCAAAACAGAAGACACATCACATAATACCCAATAATTAAAATGGCAGTCAATTAAGAAAAATAAATATAAAAAGCAAGCCACCTTTAGTTACCCTCTCCAGTGCTCCCATTCTCTCTCACACACACACACGCTCCCATTCTCTCTCTCTCTCTCTCACACACACACACACACAGGCGCTCCCATTCTCTTTCAAACACACACACAGGCGCTCCCATTCTCTTTCAAACACACACACACAGGCGCTCCTCCCATTCTCTCACACACCTGCCACCGCACCCCTCCCCCAGGCTCCCATTCTCACGCACATACCTTCAGGCTCCCATTCACACATGCATGCACCGGGCCTCATCATCAAACCTCTTCTTCCTTTGCCGCAGGGATGAGCTCCAGTTACAGACCAGCAGTTCCAGTCCAGCGGGCAAGACCACCATTGACCTCCCTTCTCTCCAGAACGCAGAGGCCCTTTAACTCTCAGTCTGCTGTTTTGGTTACTGCAAATTTTTTTTTTTTTTAATGGACCCTACTCACCCCCCCCCCCCCCAAAAAAAAACAATAAACCTTTAAAAAAAGAACAGAATACTTTCCTCACTCGTCTTCAGAGATGACCAGAGAGAGGGAGAAGCTAGGAAATGAGGGAGCCAGCACTACTGGCTGAGGTCTGAGACAAAAAAAAAAAAGGGGCTACTGACTCCCTTCTGCTCGACCCGACTCTACCAGGGGAATTACCCCACCAGGACCTAGCACCCTTGGGAGTCATTCCTCCAGACAAATATTGCAGGTTTTTCACCTCTACCATCTGCTGGAGACAGAGAAATACTGAGGGACTGCAGGTGGCACTCTAGGTCGGTAAAGCTTTTCTTCTCTGTCTCCGTCTGTTGGTAGGAGGGCAAAACCCATGTCATTCTGGACTGATCTGGGATATGAACAGGAATAGGTGTATAATGTGATGGCAAAAGCCAGAAAGATGCTTGACTGCCTAGGGAGAGGAACGGTCAGCAGAAAAAGGGAGGAGACATTGCCCCAGTATAGGTCCCTGGTGAGACCTCACTTGCAATACTGAGTACAGTTCTGGAGACCCTGCCTTCAAATGGATATAAACAGGATGGAGTCGCTCCAGAGGGGGCTACTAAACTAGTCGGTGGTCTTTGTTATAAATTGTATAGAAACAGACTTAATCTAAACATGTATACTTTAGAGGAAAGGTGGGATATGGGATCTATGAAAGAGACATTTTGAGGTATTCAAAAACCTTTAGCCAGCTAACTCAACTCTTCCTAGTTACGCCCCTGGAATGCCCCAAACTTATTCCGCTAAATTTCAGCAACTTATTAGCCTGCTGGAATTTAGCTGGCTATGGACCACACAGCTGTCCTAAAGTGCGGCTGCATTACTGAATCTCTCTCCAAAGTTAGCCGGATGAGTTTATCTGGACTGTGTCCGAGTATGGACCTCTTAAATACCTACAAGGTATCAGTTCACAGGAGGTGATCCTCTTTTGTTGGAAATTGTCATGGGATGAGGGTGAAAGGGGTAAATTGAGGAATACTCTAAGGAAATATTTATTTACAGAGAGGGTGGTGGAGGCGTGGACAGTATCTGAATTTAAGGAAGCAGGGGATAAGCACAGAGGATCTCTCAGGAAGCTGAATGAGCTGGTGTGGATGGTCTTGTTCTGCTGTCATGTATGTTTCCTACTTTAGTTCAGTCACTGTAGCGACAGTCCTCGCCTGGGGGACAGGGCACCTGGACTCCTTCCGGATCCCTGCAACCGTGAGCCCTAAATCCAGCCACTAGAATGATGACCAAGACCCGCCCCCCCTCCCAGGGCCTGAGAGGGACAAGACATCTTAACAAGAGTTTGGACTCCTCTTTAGGAGACCCTGCCGCTTTCATTTTAAGAGAAGCAGCGAGCGAGAGGCTTACATCGTCTCGTCGTCCCTGTAGTGGATGACTGCTCTCTTCTCTATGTCCTTTCCCTCTTCCTGGAATTTGAAGTACTTCTCAAAAACTGATGCAAAGCAGTTTCGCTTCAGCATCCCGGCCTGGTGGATCAGCGCATCCTTGTTAGGAGGCACGGACTCGAGGTCATAGAGCAAGGAGACGTTGTATCCTGCAAAGAAAAAGACACAACTCTTAGCTAAGCCCTGCTGCAAAACATTTCACCTTTAATAAAAAACACACACACGCCATCATACAGCGAGCCCTAGCAACGGAAAGCACCACCCAGGAAATCTGCAGAATACAATCTGTGCAGACTTCAGGACATTCCCACTCCCTGCGACTGCTCCCGTACACCTCTCCACCGCATTACCTTGGACTCCTGCCTGCTTGGGTGGAGAGGGCAAAGCCACTGCCTCTTCCCTGTCTCCCACCCACAGAACTCACCTCTCTTCAGCTCCATACTCGGTAAGCTGGGGAGTGGGAAAGTTACCCAGGTGTTCCTCCAAATATACCCACCCAAAGTTACTCATGTAAATACTCAGGTAACCTTAGGACAGATTTTCTCCAACCAGACTTCCCCAGCTAAGTGTTGGGCCGATATAGAAAAATCACAGGAGAGCACCCGCTTTCCTCTGCGCGCGATAACAGTAGTTTAATTTATTAAAATTAGGGCCCACGGTAAAAAGAGGCGCTAGGAACACTAGCGCGTCCCTAGCGCCTCCTTTTTGACAGGAGCGGCAGCTGTCAGCGGGTTTGACAGCAGACGCTCAATTTTGCCGGCGTCTGTTCTCAAACCCGCTGATAGCTACAGGTTCGGAAACCAGACGCCGGCAAAATTGAGCGTCCGGTTTTCGACCCGCGTGCCTATTTCAAATTTTTCTTTTCTATTTTTCTTTTTTCTTTTTTACTTTTTTTACCCTTCGGGACCTCCGACTTAATATCGCCATGATATTAAGTCGGAGGGTGCACAGAAAAGCAGTTTTTTCTGCTTTTCTGTGCACTTTCCCGGTGCCCAGAGAAATTAGCGCCTACCTTTGGGTAAGCGCTAATTTGTGAAAGTAAAATGTGCGACTTGGCTGCACATTTTACTTTTTGTATTGCGCGGGAATACCTAATAGGGCCATCAACATGCATTTGCGGGCGCTATTAGGTTCGGGGGGGGGGGTTGGATGTGTGTTTTGGACTCGCTAGTACCCCTTACTGAATAAGGGGTAATGCTAGCGCATCGAAAACGCACGTCCAATCGCGGGTTAACAGTGCGCTCCGCCGGAGAGCACTGTACTGTATCGGCCTGTTAGTGTATCAGGTACAGCACTCGCCGTCGGCACTAGCTGGATACATTTCGCCATGCGCCCGGAATGCCTCCCCTCCTTTTAGTCAATTAAAATTGGTTTGCTTGGCAGGGCAGAAAATTTAAAACTCGGGATTTCTCTGAGAAACCCTTTGCAAAACTGCCCCTTAAGTTTGCATTCCAGCTGAAAACTTAGAGGACAAGTTCCAAAGCAATTGTCCATGTAAAGCAGCCATCTGCAAACTGCCTTCCCTTAATGTGGTGTCCGCGTCCCTCAGATGTGCGGCTGCACCGAGGTGGCGTGTCGCGGTCACAGGAGGAAGGTGACTCGTGCAGATTGCATTTTCAGCTCTGCGGTGGTTATCCTCAATGAAAAAAAAGCAGGTAACCCTGTCCCCACCGCAAGACTGAAAACAAAATCTACACACGTGCATTCACTTTCAAAGTCCTCGGGTGAAACTTGCCTCCATCCTTTTTAATCTCTCACCCATGACCCTTCCCATTCCTCTCAGAATTTTCTATAAACCCAGATCCTCACCCCAACCTCCCTCCCGTCACCCTGGAGCCTCCCTCCCATTATCCCAGATCCTCTTCCATGCTTCCTTCTGTTGCCCCGATCCTCCTCCCTGCCGACCTTCAGATACCCTGGAGCTTTCCTTGTGCCTTCCCCTCCTGTTACTCTAGATCCTTCCCCTCGCATTACCCCCATTACTCTGATCCAGATTAATACTCCCCCCTTCTCTATCAGCTGTGCTGTACTTTCCACTTCCCGCATCTTGAATTGCATTTTCCAGAAAGCCTGTTCAGAGAGTTTGCATGCAAATTATATTCTATAGCACGACAGTGGATTTGCATGGACAACGAACACACCTGGCACCACACATTAACCATGGACATTGCTCAGATGCAATTAACAGCAAGGAGTAATAATACCCCTTCGTATCCCACACTACCTCCAGACCTCTCCCCACCTGGTCCTAAACCAGAGCTTCCATCCTGCGGTGGGCTGTGCAAGCTCGGACTGCAGATGCTTCCCTGTCTCAGGACTCCCAGGCGCAACTCTACAACCGAACGAGTGAAACGGGATGTTTATATATATGCAGTATCTGCCGGGCCGGCCTCGAGGCTCAGTGGCAGCGTTGCGGAGGACCTGGAGAACAGGCCTTCCGCTCTCTGGGCCAGCTGGGGATGGGGACGCTGCGGAGGCAGCGTTCGCAGCCCCCAGGGGAGGTGGGGACGGTAGCTGGTGGCCGGCTTTAGAGCTCATGATAGAGATGGTCCTGACTCAGGGGGAGGGAAGGAGGCAGGGTCTCTTAGTGCCAAAATCCTACTGAGCTGGGAGAAAAAAAAAGAGGACAGGAGGAACTCTCAGGCCAAGAAAAGAAAAAGCTTCTCTGTGAGCTTCTAATTCCCTTGGATATCCGAGTCCAGCACGAGGCAAAACAAAGTGGGATTCAGTGGCACGTTTCTGTTGCAGGAGACATTGGCAAACCTTTTGCTTTCTTGTACCCTGGTGAAAATGATTAAAAGTTTGCGTCAAAACCATTTTTTTTTTAGTTTTGAATTAGTCTTGAACGAAGCATGAAAGGGGCGACTGATCCCACGTGCCTGCAACTCGCATTCAGGCCACTCTGGGTTTACCTTCCCTTTTAAAAGGAGCCTTACCTGATTCTGGGGAGACCAGGAAATTCCCGTACACCCTCTTCAGCAGCTAGAAATGAAAACGGAGAGGTTACCGAGAAGAAAGGTGATCTCCCCACCTCCCTCCCCTTTGTACCCGGCCATGAAATGCTAGTCCTCTTAGCCAAACACTCATCAGTTTATCTCACAATCCTTCCATCACAAGCAGGTATGCGGACGGCAGAGAGTACAGCACAGTGGATCAGAAGAAGAGAGAGCATGGAAAGACTCGGGAGGGGAGGGGGGCTGGAAGCGGAGGAGATGCTTGTAGCAGCAAAATCGGAAAAAGACCTGTCCTGACGATGGTGCGGTTCTGGGCTGCGCTAGAGAGGAGAGACCAGCGTTAAGAGAGGGGAGGGTGGTGCATAGATTCTGCTGCTTCCTAGAGAAGGCCCCAGGGAAATGCTTAATCAGATGTATCTATCTCAGCTGAGAGCCCTGGGAGCTCGGCGGGACAGGCCTGAGACGAGGAAGTACATTTGGGTAACACCCGAGGCAGAAAGGAATGGAGTTCCCTACCCCAGAGCGGGGATCTGGGACAGGCATCGTAGCAGAATGGCCTCCTGGGGCCAACACTCCCCGTTCACGCCTACTGGTTATAGAAATAGCGATTTCCGCGGGTGTAAAAGTGGCAGGGGAGCTTTGCAGCTCTGCAGGCTAAGCTTTCTCCAGCTAATGCAGATTGATTTGCATACTTCCAAATTAGATCCCAGCTTCAACAGGTGATGGGGGAAAGTCTGATTGGGTGTGGAGGGCACACGTACTTCAGTGGCTCAACCCTCTCTATCTGTACATTTAGCAGGATCACTCCCACAACACTGCGTCAGATATACAGCGGGGAGGAACTGTAATCTGATTTCTTCATTTTGGAATGAAATTCAAAAATATATTTCTGTACTAACTGAGCACGTGCTAGATTGGGACCTTAAAATAATGCTCTCCAGTTTGCCGGTGGAACCGGTCCCTTGACAGGGGAATCTTTTGATAGCAGCTCGTTAGCAGAAAGTATCTGCTCCGGAACCGTTTCATCTTTATAACAGACTTAAAGACATCTTAAAAAAATATACGGCAGCCTTTTGAGAGAAAGAGTTAAAAGGGAAAAAAAAATATTCCGCCTGTGTCCCGGGCTGGGTTGTTGCAGGTGGCTCTGTTCTATGATATTTGGGTGTCATTCGAACTTTGCTGTCATATCAGCTGCTGGTACGCATGTCTTTAATAAATAATTTAAATTGAAATAGAAGGGGGAGGGGGGGCGAGAGAGTGAGATACAAGACCAGAGAGAAGGGAAAGGCGTTAGAAGAGGAGAGGGTGAGAAAGACACAGGAGAGAGAGAGAGAGAGAGGACTCTGAAAACGGTGAACGAGGTGAGGGCCCCTGTTTTGTGATGGGTGAGAGCCGCACTCAGGACGTACTGAAGCTGAGGGACCATAGCAAAGGGCATTAACAGTAATCCCCGCATGAAGGAATAAACCCAGGCCGAGGAGACTGTGGCCGGACTGCAGGAGGAGGAGGAGGGAGGAGATGTGAGCACCACAGGTCGGTATCAGCTCAGGGCACAGCCAGAGGCGGAGTCCGTTGGGTCAGCGCTGCCCATCCTCACAAGCTGAAATATTACATTTAAAAATAAACAGAAAGCATCTCAGAGAGAGTCCTGTCCGTCTCATTCCCCCCCTCCCCTCCCCAGAGAGGTCTGCACTCCTAGGACTGAAGCACATCAGGGACTCGTGCAGGTGAGAGGTGCAAGCCCGTCAGTGAAAACTCTGTGCAAAGCCTACGCGGACAGTACTGCAGCTTTACCAGCTCACCGAGGTGGACAAAAGCCTTCCACATCAAATCCACTGAGCCGAACAGCTCCTACTCTCAGCTGCTCGCAGCCGTGTTCTTAAAACTGCCCAGCGCGGCAGCCCTCAGCCAGATTTAAAAACTGCTTCAGGAACTGAGTCAGACTTCCTGCTGTCGGCCACAGAAAGGCCCTTTTCTTCTCTACCATAAAAGGAGCAAGATCCCAGCACGAGTCCCACCTCTCTGCTCAGAGGCGGGCTGCTCACCAATCAGGGGCACAAAAGGCTTTTCTAATAAAAAAAGATTTTTTTTCCTAGATCTTAACCCTTTCTGAGGCTAGCAGGGCGCGTGGTCCCCTCCGGCACACGCCAAGCCCCAAACTCTGCAGAACGCATGCTTTCAGTGGTGTTACTCTCTCCTCCAAAGGACGGAGAGCGGTCCAGTTCAGCAAACATATCGCACAGCAAGCCAAATTTTAAACTGTCAGGGGGCTCGGCCTGCCACGCGCATGCAATGTCATCTGTCACCGGGGTTCTCAACTCCACCCTCGGGTCACACCCGGCCAGCCTGGTTTTCTGGACATCCACAGCGAACACGCGTCCGAGGGAAAATCTGCCTCCTGCATATTCACCGAAAACCTGTGTCCCAAGGACTGGCTCGAGAACCGCCGATCTATTCTTAGGGCTGCGCTCCACGCGAGAAAGAGAAGCTTTTTAAAGCCATGAAGGTGCCATGGGAGGACCTCGGTCCAGGCCCGCATATTTACTCTGGTCCCAAACCAGGCCCAACAAACTCCAGAGGAGCTGCTGCGGCTTTACTTCTATAAATCTCCTCAGGTGAGAGAAAAGGGGGAAAGGAACTGCTGTCAAGCTGCTGCAGGCAGACGCAGTCCTGTGCCGCCTTGTCAGATTACACGGGAGAAAGTTACCACAGGGCCTTGGGTTGCTTCCTTTTTCTCCCTCTCCTCTCTAGTTACCTCCCTCAGTCTGGCTTGCGGCCTGCCCGGGTCTCTCGCCAGGCAGGATGAGCTCCTCGATCCGCCATACTCGGAAACGCCTTGCCTGCCTGCTCTCCCCTCAGTGACTGTCACACACACGAGAGCAAACCATCCGTTTCTCTTGTTACAAGAAACCTGGATTTGGCAGAGATGGGGGGGGGGGGGGGGGGGACACGACGCTAGGTCCTGCTGTTTTATGCAAATTCTTCTTTCTACCACCAAGCGCCAGCGATTGAGCGGACTTAACATTTCTTAAATGAATCCACAGAGTCTTAAGGGAATGTGCGCTGGAAACATAAGAGTGCATAAAATTGTAATTTTAAGTGTTTCAGGACATGCGTAAGCTTGTGCCGATTACATGTCGGATCTCTCAAGAAAAACCGTTGAGCTGAAAAAAAGACAGAGAAACCTGCAGCTTGATGGTGCCAAAGAAGCAGGAAAGATTCCCGCTCCCCTAACCAAGGGCCAGTTAAATTATGCTACCGGACAAGCGTGCTTACCCACTATTCCATCTGCAAACGAGAAAAGAGCCCGCAGGGAGCGTCTGACCGACTGACGCGGGACATCACGGCAGGGGGCAGAGGCGCTGGGGAGCCGGACAGAGCTGCTCTCTCTCAGCAGGCCGGAGAGCTCGCCCCCCCGTGCGCGCACAGGGCGGCACTCACCTCGTCGGCGCCGTGCTCCTGCAGCTCCTTGTAGAACTTCAGCAATATGCTGATCATAAGTTTCGTCTTGTCCCCGTTGGGATTTGAAATGTGATACAGGACTCCATCAAAGTCTGCAAGGGAAGGGAGAGGAAGCCCGTGAGCGACTCGGGTTCTACGCCAGTTCTCCGGTGGAAGGAGAGGTCGCCCCACGCTCAGCGCTGCTCCATCACCAAACCAAAATTTTAAGAACCAGCAGAGGAACACCACAAACAAAACCTGAAAAGTCCCTTAAAATGTTCCAAACTGTGGTCCAGCCTTTAAGTTATGAGATAGCAATGGTTAAAATGTCTCAACGCTCCTCCCGCTGTGCTAAATCTACGTAAAGCGGGCGCTGGCACTCATCAGGAGTCAGGGACGCCGGGCTTCAGCCACAATAAGGGGTGCTCAGCTTTTATTCCCAAACCAGACGCAGCCAGCACAAAAGAGAAGGAACGGAGCAAAAAACAAAATCATATTTTAAACTTCTGTAGGGGGAACCATGTACACTCCCCCCCACCCCATGAGGGGACACAGGAAGGAAGGTTTGAGTGCTCAGCAGAAAACGGGGCTGAGATACCTATTAAAGAAGGATCGGATACGTTTCTCTTCGGCCGGTTTTTCAGTGCCTCCTTACCTCCCTGCTGCTGTCCTATTAATCCCCCCTCCCTCTGGGCTCCCTTGGGGTCTGTTAATCTGTAGGTGATAAGGACAAGGTGACACCTACCTGCAAAGGTAACTTCCACCGCCTCTGGCTTGTTCCTAAAATTTAAAAAAAAAAGGGAAGTCAAAAGGTTATTTATGGGAGGAGGGGGGGTCAAAACAGCAGGAAGACAGGCAAACGCTGGGCTCACATCATTTCAAACGGTTTCCCAAATGCAGCCAGCAAACCATTTATTTATTTATTTATTTATTTTTAATCAGCCATTGCAGATGAAGGGGTGGCTTAATGTTACTGAAGTATTCTAGGAAACGTCATCAGCATCACAGCATGAGCTGTGGCCGCACTCCGAGACCACCAAAACGTCGTCCCACAGAGGGTGGGCGAGCCTCTCTATCCCACATCATCTCCTAATCTGTCTGCGAGGCCGAGAAGAGCCGCACTCCCTTGTGAGCGGAGCCATTCCGGTGAACGGAAGTCTGCCAGTCCTGCAGGCCCCACTCAGGCTCCCCACAGACGTCGCTTAACTTACTCTGGGTTAGCCAGAGCTGTTTATCTGGTTTTTATTTTGGAAGTTCTGTTGTACCCCGCCAAGAATATCAGATTGTGCGGGCTAGAAATGTTTTAAAGAAATAAATACAGATCTCATGCCACCGAAGAGTCCAAGTGGCAGAGCCCAAAGAAAGAGCAAAGATTTATGGCCTGATTTACCAAGCATTCCTCCCCACGGTCAAAGAATGGGAGAGAAGATGGATAACCTTGATCGCTGAGGGGATGATTACAAAACTTGGTAATAAGACGCAGAAGGCGGCCTGGGTGTTGGCAGCAAAGTTGAAGATAGCAAGGCCTGAAATGGTCTAGCAACAGAGGTGGTGGCCAGCACGACATAAGAACATGCCATACTGGGTCAGACCAAGGGTCCATCAAGCCCAGCATCCTGTTTCCAACAGTGGCCAATCCAGGCCATAAGAACCTGGCAAGTACCCAAAAACTAAGTCTGTCCCATGTAACCATTGCTAATGGCAGTGGCTATTCTCTAAGTGAACTTAATAGCAGGTAATGGACTTCTCCTCCAAGAACTTATCCAATCCTTTTTTAAACACAGCTATACTAACTGCATTAACCACATCCTCTGGCAACAAATTCCAGAGTTTAATTGTGCGTTGAGTAAAAAAGAACTTTCTCCGATTAGTTTTAAATGTGCCCCATGCTAACTTCATGGAGTGCCCCCTAGTCTTTCTACTATCCAAAAGAGTAAATAACCAATTCACATCTACCCGTTCTAGACCTCTCATGATTTTAAACACCTCTATCATATCCCCCCTCAGACGTCTCTTCTCCAAGCTGAAAAGTCCTAACCTCTTTAGTCTTTCCTCATAGGGGAGCTGTTCCATCCCCTTTATCATTTTGGTCGCCCTTCTCTGTAACTTCTCCATCGCAACTATATCTTTTTTGAGATGCGGCGACCAGAATTGTACACAGAATTCAAGGTGCAGTCTCACCATGGAGTGATACAGAGGCATTATGATATGATGTTGAGCCTGCCTGGGGGCCACAGGTAGGAAGAGGGATGAGAGAGTGTTGGGGTGAGCGGGGGGAGGAGGGAGGAGGGAGGAGGGAGGGGACTTAGTGTTGAGCTGCATAAGTAAATTTATAAGCGCGTCTATTCAAAGAGGAATAATCTCAATTGGGCAGACGGTATGGACCATTTTAGTCTTTACCTGCTGTCATTTAATGCGTTTCTCTGAAAATCAGGCCCTTAGTTATTTACACTGATGTCACTGGAAGACAAACACACAGCAAGATCTCAATGACAGCAAGTTTCCATCCATAGGTGTCTATGTCTGGACTGATCCGGGGACGTACAGGGAACGTGCGTATGGTTAGATTATGCTTACCTGATAATTTTCTTTCCTTCAGTCCTGCTAGACCAGTCCGTTACACTTGGGGGATTTCCCCACTCCTCAGCTGTCAGAGACAGGAGGCAACATCACAGCAACCCTTCATGACCTAATGCACAGCAACCAGACAAAGCCCCAATTCTTGTCTCTTTTTCTTCCTTGCACATACAGATGTAACTTATTATATATTTCTCTTGTTTGGAGCAAAAAGAGAGGAGAAAGAGCCAGGCTAGTTCGAAGGACTCTGCTTATGGCCCCTGTATTCCTGGGTGGGCCTGGACTGGTCTATCAGGATTCAAGGAAAGAAAACGATCAGGCAGGCATAACTTAACCTTCCTTTTCGCCTGCTAGACCAGTCCATTACACTTGGGCGATACAAAAGCTATGCCCTAGGCTGGGCAGGAAGATGACAGGAATGTCATAAGAATTCGGAGCCTAAGGACCATTTTTCTATGTGCCTGCCCATCCAGCCTGAAGCCTTTCACGAACGAGTGCAGGGATGACATGGAGATAGTCCTGGGGTTAATCGCCGATACTTCTGCCTGGAAGCCGTCTGTGCATAGAGCACCATTGACATTTGTCTCCCATTGAATATATATACACCATGAGATGACCTCTTTGAACCATCTCGCTGTCATGGACTTGGATGCTATCTCTTCTTCTCATGGTATCCAAACCACCCAAATAACTTCCCAGGTTTCCTGAAAGATTTTGCCACCTTTGGATATCTTACTAACCCATGGCGTCCGTCCAGTAGATGCTGGTTGTTGTCCTTCCTCTTGCATCCTTCTCTCCTGAATGCTGGCAGTAACTCTGCTGATTCAGGATGGAATGAAAATATCACCTTTGAGCGCAATGATGGCGCAAATTTCCTCTCATGCATATTCACTGTGGATATCCTGAAAACCCGACTGGCTGGGGGGTCCCCAGGACAGGGTTGGGAACCACTGATCTAGGGGTTACCCATATCACCTCTGAGGGGTGCTCTTCTAGCAAGGTGGGAATCCACTCCAAAGCTTATACTCAGGCCTCAATTCCTCTAGATCTTACCTCTCTTCACCAACTGGGCCTTGGCTTGGGTCGACATTAAGACTACAGATGGCAGTCCCCGATGTTCCATAATTCCTAGCTGAGTTCTCATTCTCCTGAGAGAACAGTCGATACCCACCACCGACATAGCACCGTCTGAGAGAAGAGTCGATACCCACCACCGACATAGCACCATCTGAGAGAAGAGTCACTACCCACCACCGACATAGCACCATCTGAGAGAACTGTCAATACCCACCACTGACACTGACTCGGTTATTTACACTTTCTAATAATAGAAGGACTAGGGGGCATTCCATGAAGTTAGCAAGTAGCACATTTAAGACTAATCGGAGAAAATTCTTTTTCATTCAACGACCAATAAAGCTCTGGAATTTGTTGCCAGAGGATGTGGTTAGTGCAGTTAGTGTAGCTGGGTTCAAAAAAGGTTTGGATAAGTTCTTGGAGGAGAAGTCCATTAAACTGCTAATAATCAAGTTTAATTAGGGAATAGCCACTGCTATTAATTGCATCAATAGCGTGGGATCATCTTAGTGTTTGGGTAATTGCCAGGTACTTGTGGCCTGGATTGGCCTCTGTTGGAAACAGGATGCTGGGCTTGATGGACCCTTGGTCTGACCCAGCATGGCAATTTCTTATGTTCTGATATCTGAGAGAACTCAAGACTGTCTTCCCTTTTATCCTCAGTGGGAAGCCTATAGTGCCAGCCTGATGGCCATCATCTCGACACTGTTTATTAGCTATAAGGCTTCTTCCTCCAACCAGCTCTCTTGAGCTATCTGGTCCTGGTAATATGCTCCCAATCTGGACATATTGGTGCCTGTAGTTAGAACAATCCGGTGTCTGCCTTGTGCAATTCCCAATCCAGATTCTTTCCCCAGGAGGCAACGGTCGCAGGTCTGGGTGGCTGGAACCCAAAAGCTGGAGAACAGTCAAATACTCGGGGGATTCCTTGGCTGCTGAATATCCTTACTTGTTCTATTAATTCGGTGTCCCTCTTAGGGAAACAGGGTCACAGGGCCTTCTGCCATTTCGAAGAGAGCGCGCAAGAACGCGCAGATCTAAGCAGACTCTTAAAAGGCTCTTTGCATGAGGCCG
Source organism: Rhinatrema bivittatum (assembly GCF_901001135.1). Lineage (NCBI taxonomy): Eukaryota > Metazoa > Chordata > Amphibia > Gymnophiona > Rhinatrematidae > Rhinatrema > Rhinatrema bivittatum. The sequence continues at coordinate 13,966,507 of NC_042620.1, forward strand.
CTGGATCTCCTGGGTGGTTTTGCCAGAACGAGCCTGATGCCCCAGATGGGAATGCCCACTATTCCCTGCTCTCGTATGGCTGTCGCCATTACTACCACGTCCTTGGTGAAGGTCCTTGGGATGGTTGCAAGCCCCAGGGGTAATGTCTGGTACTGGTACTGCTGGCCTAGGGCGTCAACCACAAAAAAATAATAATAATAATAATTTGGAGAGAAGCTCTAAAGTGAAAATGAAGACAAACATTCTCATCCCCTACAGAGAATCCCTCCTGAAGTGGGGGAATCCACAAGAACATGGGCTTCTCCTTTTACATCTAGAACGTGACCGTCTTCTGTTGGAGCCAATCCATCCTGTACTTTCTCTGCCCCCTTTCCTGGGTCTCCAAAACCCCTTGCAAGGTAGATCTCAGCGCCTCTCTTTTGGTTTGTGAGAGGAAGCCACAGCGTGTTTGATACTGGGGATACGTACCCAGGCACAGACCCCCTTAGTACTAGATGTAGGACCCCTTGGACTGGAGAAACCTGGGTCCCCGCTGGATAAAATCATGACAGGCGCCCACACGCTGGCACAATCAGCTAAAGGGCCCTGTGCATCATATGGCGGAGGATGCAGGCTTCCTGCCATTGTCTGCCGTCTGCCCTTGGCCCCTCAAAGAGGGTCTTTCCTCTGTGTCATGCGAGGGGGGTGTTGGGCGAGACCTGAATCGCCAAGGCCCCTTTGGAGAAAGTCAATTTCCGGTTCCTGTGTGGGTTACCACCATCTGAAAAATGGGATCGCCAACCACGGGGTCCTGAAACCTGGAAATGAGGACTGAAAGATTCCCCCCTTACTACTGGGGAGGTGTTTGTCTGTGGTGGGGTTTCCTCCCCTGAAGATCCTTGCACTTTCTGGGGCTTTGGGAATGCGCCGAGATCCATCCCCTGACCAGAGCTCCTCTCTAGGGTAGTCGGAAAGCAGGTGAGGCTTTAGACCCTCCAAATCCCTGCCTGTAATGCCCCATCTTCCACCATTAATACTGCCTGGCCTGACTGTGCTGAAGGTGGTAGCTCCCCCTCCTCCAGAGGGAGAAGGGCCACGTCCGCTGTAGGCCCAACTCTCTCCCACAGTCCTGCCCCTACACGAGGGGGGTCCATAGTGGGGCTGGCAAGAGCTCCTGTCACATGCTGCCCCCCCGTCTTTTTTTTTTTTTTTAAATAATCTGACGATGCTGCGGCAGCTCCAGGAGCCCGAAATGTTAACAAGCAACATAGCCTGCCACGCAGAATCAGTTTCTAGGCTGGGCACGTAAAAGCCACTGCGGCTCTGGCCGAAGCATCCATCTCCATCGCCTGAATCCCCTGCGCTGCCCCCACGGTATTCTCCATCTCTGGGGGAACCCCTACGACCACCGACTGCAGCCACGTTGCTTGCCATGATTTTCTTGTAAACTTGTTAGTCTCACCTTTCTCCCGATTAGCTTTGCACCTAGGGCACAGACCCCAGAGAAGCAGAGGCTAAAGGGAAGGGAGAGCAAAAGGGATAAGGAGAGAGAGCTAGAGACGTCACAGACCCTACTTTTTTTTTTTTTTGATAGGGTCAGGTCTTCTAGGGACCTCCACTCCCTTAGGAGAAGGGAACCTCTAAGCGGGCTATAGCAGGCCAGGCTGCATCCTGGCTCTCAATGTAGGAAGTCCGTCTGCACTTGTCTGCAGCTGCAGGAGACAGAGACTACTGGCAAGGGCCAAGAATTAGGTCACAAAGGGGAATATTGCCCTCTGTCTCCGGAAGCTCAGGAACAAGGAAATCCCCCAGGTGTAATGGACAACTCTAGCAGGCGAAAAGGAAGTACAGATCCGTCTGCACGAGCCTTGGGATCTGCTCTGAACTCTCCCTAATCAAGAAGGAATTTTTATCTGGGAAAAATAAAAGATCTGCGGGATTTTTGCTAATCCATAGTGTGAGGAAAGTGCCTTCTTCCAGCCAAATTAAGTAAACGCTTCTGAACGATTGAGACACAAGATGCTGTTTGAGGTAGGACTGACCCCTCTGCTCCCAGGAAAACCCTGCAAGTGCCACAGGTCTGCAGATTTTTCTCAGTGAGCTTTGGCCATCTAAGGCAGATGGGAGGCTTAGGACCTTGCAGGACATTCTTGTTTGCTAACAGTGTTATTTTTCCTGTGCAAATTCAAGATTGAAATGAAAAAAAACCAAAAAAAAAACAACCCTACAAGAAAAATTAAATCGATAATTCTGAACTGCAAATATCAAACCTCAGTGTTTCAGTGCTTCTGTGTGGTTTAAAAATAACCTTGCTCCAAAAAGCACTCAGCACTTGCCAAAAGAAAATATCAATACATTAAACGATGGTCAACATTTTACTGCTGCACCAATTGTTCAAAATCACAGAATTCATAAAAGTCAAACTCCCCAACAAGCAGCAGCGTCCTCTGCCACCGTTTCTAAAAGCACTCGGACGACAGCCTCACTGCTGGTAAATGGAGTCAGTTCTCACATCTCCATCCTTTATCCTTCTGCATTTTTAAACAAAGCATGACGTCAGAAGGACATTGCTTTTGGCCTGGAAGTTATTTCGGACTTCCAGCTCCGTCACAAGTAACCTCTAATGGACTATAATGCCATAAGCCTTCACTCACAACCACCCAGGGTATTTTCTCATCCCTTCCCAACGTATTCGGCCCAGGCACTGCAGCGACAGTCCCCAGATCACAGCTCCCTCTGGAACACGGCCACTAGGTGTCGCCATTGAGCAATGGCGGAGACTCCTCCCCAGGGGCCGTGAACGCTGCCTCCTCAGCCTCCCTAGATCAGGGCAAGAAGCAAAACAGAGGTCCTGCCTCCTTAGCCAGCTCGAGACATAAGAAATGTTATATGGTGTGATGGCCGTAGTGATGGTTAGAGCAGCAGGCTGAGAACTAGGGAAGCCAGGGTTCAAATGCCACTGCAGCTCCTTGTGACCTTGGGGCAAGTCACTTTACTTTCAGGTACAAAGTCAGGGCCTCATTTGCTAAGCATTTTTCCACCTGACTCAGGCTGGGAGAAAAGCCTTGTTAAACCAGGCCCTTAAACTGTGAGCCCTCTGGGGACAGAGAAAAACCTACTGTCCCTTGAATGTAACTCGCCTTGAGTTACCAATGAAAAGATGGGGAACTCAATCTAAATAAATAAAAACTTGCCCTCGGGACATCAAGCAATTCGATACAAGGGGAAGTCAGGGCTTGAAACAAATGATCTTTCATCCCTCACTGTGCAGCACAGTTTCAATGGACGGTCACCCTAGCCTTTTTTTATTTTGGTGCCAAGCCATCCTCTGCTCTATCTCCCATCTCCACATATAAGGCTGGGGCTGCCGACTCAGGGGCTGGGCGGGCAGGCCAGGAACAGTATGAGTGAACATTTCCTCTTCTCTCACAGGCGCGCTTCCTTCAGACAGTGTCCTCAGAAGAGGAGACGAAGCCACTGTCCCTGGGCTGTGACCCCAGCTGGAAATGGAACTGAAGAGATAAGAGGGAGCTGGGTGGTCAGAAGAGCTGGAACAGCACCTAGAAGGCAGCAGATCTGAATGCACACACATCTTTGCTGCCTAAAAATTATGAGGTGGCCAATTCAAACTATTTGCCCAGCTGCATCTCATCTTTAGCTGCCCAAAAAGGCCAACTTGACTAATTAGAGTTTTCAGCGTGGCCTTTTCTGGAAAATAAGGGTGAAATGAATCTCAAATAATCCTCCCTATCCTTATGAATGTATTATGAGGCTTTAGCCTAACTGCAAATAGGGGAAGAGATTTACTTTTGAAAATGGAACTTGAGACTTGCTACAAAGAGGGATCACTGTAAATTCAAATCATTCATTCATGCACTCTCTCAAGAGAATTAACTGTTAACCAAACGCACTTCCTCAATTTCAGCAAGCCACATTTGATGCCCTGCGTGCCATCTCCTACAATGCTTTGCGCTAGCTGTACGTGCAAGAATGAAATAAAGGGACTTGGGGGCCAGATGTATGATGCCTTCCTTGCCATAAGCACAATATCAGCAAAATCTGTTAGCACATCTGGACCTAAATGAACAATTGTACAGGTCTGCTAAACGAAATCTACACATGTGTAGAAATGCAGAAGCTGTGCTGGCCTGTCTGAAGAAAGTCACAGATACTGTTACAGTAATGTAAACGATTATACATTCCTGCTGCCCGAATGACAGAGCACTCAGCCTTTCCCATGTGGAAGGCAGGCTGCAGCCTGCACCTCTGCAGGTCAGAAAAGCCTTGAGCAGGGGGCCCGCAGATGAGAATGCGGAAGTAACCCAACTTCCTCTTCTTGGGGATATCCTGGGGCACTAACATTTTAAGGCAAAAATGAAAAGCCACCGCGATTCTTTCATCTTTTTAAGGTTCAAAAACCATGAGCAGGCGGTGGAAAATGACAGCCTGAAGGGCCTGGGTTCCCGAGGCCTTTTTCCATTCTGTATCTAGGTGGAAAAAAGCTGAGTAAATCAGGCCTCAAGTCAGATACTCAGGAAGCCCAGACTAAGGAGGCCAATGAGATTTAGAAGGGATTCATAAACACGGGAGGCAAACCTGCTCCTAAGAGAGACCAAGATAAGGGTCTCTGTGATGCAAAGTAACAACCCAATCCAGTCTAAAAAAAACACATCACTAACCTTTCTAAGTTCCTATAATTAATGTGTACACTGTAGATTTCCAGAGTCTGAATAAAGAATAAATGCGGCTGCAGGAATCAGTGGAAGTAAGTAAAGCACCACCCCCCCAACCCAAGAGCTCAGTTTGAGCGCACTGAGGTGACTGTGGCTAGCCAGAAAGCACAAACTGCATTTCATCTCACTGCTGGGGCTCAGGATAAACATTCATTGGCACAGGTTTCTGTGCTTATTTCACCTGATTAAAGCAAGTTGCCAACTCACCCCAGGTCCACCGGATGAGCTGATCCAGGCCTGCTTTTGCCCCGTTGCATGCAGGGAGTTGTAGTTCAGCTTGTTTAAGGCAGTGGTTCCCAAACCAAACCTGACCTGGGGGACTCCCCCCAGGTCAGGTTTGGTTTGGGAACCACTGCCTTAAACAAGCTGAACTACAACTCCCTGCATGCAACGGGGCAAAAGCAGGCCTGGATCAGCCTGTTCGGTCGCCCGGGATGAGCTGGTAAATCTAACCGTTCCTAGGCCCGGGGTAGGCGGGCAGCTTGCTGGGTTACGGCCGTGGTCTCCGGATGGTGGAGTTGTGGCGGAGAGAACCGCTCCGCTGCGGCCTAGAGCCGCCCTTCCCCGAAGAGCTGCAGGCACGGCTCCCTCATCCTTTCAGCACGGGGCCATCAGGAGCCCGGCTCCCTCCCTCGCCCACACTAACCCGGCCGCAGCGCTCTCGAACTTGAGTGCGAGGGTCTCCTCGATGATGCGGTTGTTCACCTCCAGCAGGATCATGGCGGCGGCGGAGACCGAGCGAGAGAGACGGGGGAAGAATCTCCGAGACTCCGGGCCCGCCCTGGACCGGCCGCTCCTCGCCCACAGACAGCTTCCGCCCCGCAGCAGGCCTTCTTTGCCACCCAGGCAACTTCCGCCCCGCAGCCCTTCTCGCTCGCACCCATTTCCGCCTCGCAGGCTTCCTCGCCCCCTCATGCGCTTCCGCCCTGCAGTCCTCACTTAAGCACATTTCCACGCCGCAGGCCTTCTCGCCGACACGCACTGCCGTCTCACAGCCTTTCTTGCTTCTCGTGTATTCTGTTTCCCGGGGCTGCTTTCTTCTCGCACTAGAAAGCCTTGTAGTGGAATTAACTTGGAATCAGTATAATGATGCCGGGATAGCACTGTGTATGTCTAGTAGCGCTTTAGAAATGATAAATAGTAATAGTAATGGAAACTAGTCCTCTGTATCCGTCTCAAGACTCCCATCATCTATTAGTTATTTCTGAATGGTGGCATGGGGCCAAATGAGCCAGTCTCTACAGGGAGACTTCTGCCTCACCCAGCCCATTCCATTTAGGGTTGCCAACTTTTCCATAGAGCAGGACCGGGCACTTGGGCCAGGGGGTGGGTGGCTGGCCATAGGCACCTCCCCACCCTTTCCCCTTCAAATCGAGTGTTGATTTTTTTTCCTAGGCAGATTCTGCCTGCCTGTCTTTGGGGCTCGGGTTCAACTCTCCTCTTTCTCTTCCCAGGAGGACAGCCACGGGAGAGGCAGAGGAGGAGTCAAACCGAGCCCCAAAAACAGGCAGGTGATTGGAGCGCTGCCAGGCTGCCACCACTGATTGGCCCCTGGCCTTGCCTGACTGGGTTTTACAGTGTTCAGTTACTCTTGTAATCGGACCCTGTACAACAGGCTGGAAAACTGGGCTTTCTGATCCAAAACCGGGCAGTTGGTCACCCAAATTCCATTGTGGTACTTGTAGTCCTATGTCTACCCAATGAAAGCAACACTACAGCTACCACCTGGCTCTCTTCAAGGTGGCCGAACAGGTGAAAAAGGCAACGACAAAAGCCAGAAAGATGCTTGGCTGCATAGGGAGAGGAATGGTGAGAAAAAGGGAGGCAATATTGCCCCTGTATAAGTCCCTAGTGAGACCTATACAGGGGCAATATCTGCACCTTCAAAAATATATAAACAGGTTGGAGTCAGTCCAGATGGTGGCTACTAAAATGGCTGGTGGTCAATTCTTTGACACAGTATTTTATTTAAAAGCAACTCTGTGGAGTTTAAAAACAACAAAAACTTAAAAATTGAGTGATTAAAATAAAGTAAACGGACCTTCTACATTTAGTATGAGTTTGTACGTTAGTCAAACCCATCAAGTTGTAGGTCCTACAAATAAATGCAACAGGCACTGCATATGTGGTTATTTTTTACTGTGTATTATTTTTGACCAGTGATACCCCCTTCTTTTTGATGTGGGTCTTTATTATAAATCATATGGGTATAGACTTAAAGATCTAAACGTAAACCTTAAAGGAAAGGTGGGGTAGAGGAGATATAGAGACATTTAAATACCTATAAGATATCAATGCACAGGAGATGGGCCTCTTTCCATGGAAACTGGTCATGGGATGTGGGTGAAAAGGGGTAGATTGAGGAGTAATTAAGGAATATTTCTTTACAGAAAGGGTGGTGGATGCATGGGACAGCCTCCCAGTGGAGGTGGTGGAGACAAGGATATTATATGAATTCAAGAATGCATCGGACAAGCTCAGGGGATGTTTGAGGAAGTTCTAGTGGGCTGTAGAACTAAGCAGTTGTATGAATGGGCAGACAAGATGGTCTTTTTCTGCCATAAACATAGACACATAGAAGTGATGGCAGAAAAGGACCCTACGGCTCATCCAGTCTGCCCAGCAAGATCCCATAGTTACCAGTTTCCCATGCTTACCAGTTACTCAGACCACCAAGGTCAGGGCTCTTGTTGGTTACTGTTTTGAGTCCAATTTCCCCCACCCTTGAATCAGAGAGCAACGTGCAATGTTGGAGTTGCATCAGACATGTAGTATCAGGCTTATTGGTTAAGGGGAGTAACCACCACACCAGCAAGTTACCCCCATGCTTATTTGTTTTCCCAGACTGTACAGTTCAATGTCCTTGTTGGTTGTTGTGTGAATCCAATCCTCTTTTCCCCCCCTGCCACTGAAGCAGAGAGCAATGCTGGAGTTGCATCAAGAGTATGAAGGGTTATTGGTTAAGGGCAGTAACCTCCATGCACCCTTCCTCTTCATTTCCATCTCTAGCCTTTAGGGATCCATAGTGTTTGACCCATGCCTTTTTGAAATCTTGCAGCATTTTTGTCTTCACCATTTCCTCCGGAAGGGCATTCCAGGCATTCACCACCCTCTCTGTGAAGAAATATTTCCTGACATTGCTTCTGAGTCGTCTTCCCTGAAGTTTCATTTCGTGACCCCCTAGTTCTATTAGATTCATTCCAGTGGAAAAGGTTTGTTGTTGATCGTGCATCACTAAAACCTTTCAGGTATCTGAAGGTCTGTATCATATCCCCCCTGTCCTCCTCTCCTCCAGGGTGTACATATTTAGGTCCTTCAGCCTCTCCTCATAAGTCATTTGATGGAGACCTCCCATCATTATGGTCGCCCTTCTCTGGACCACCTCCATCCTGTTTCTGTCCCTTTTGAGATACGGGCTCCAGAGCTGAACACAGTACTCCAGGTGAGGCCTCACCAAGGACCTGTACAAGGGGATTATCACCTCCTTTTTCTTACTGGTTATTCCTCTCTCTATGCAGCCCAGCTTTCTTCTAACTTTAGCTATTGCCTTGTCACATTGCTTCACCATCTTTAGATCACTAGACACTATCACCTCAAGGTCTCTCTCCTGTTCTGTACAAAGCAGCGCTTTACCCCAGATGCATGACTTTACACTTCTTAGCATCAAACCCCAGTTGCCATATCTTTGACCACTCTTCAAGCTTCCTTAAATCCCGTCCCATTCTCTCCACTCCTTCCAGCGAGTCCACTCTGCGTCAGATCTTAGTATCATCCACAAATAGACAAACTTTACCTTCTATCCCTTCCGCAATGTTGCTCACAAAGATATTGAACAGAACCAGTCCCAATACCGATCCCTGTGGCACTCCACTTAACACCCTTCTCTCTTCAGAGTAGGTTCCATTTACCATCACCCACTGTCTTCTATCCATCAACCAGATTGTAATCCAGGCCACCTCCTTGGCGCTCACTCCCAAGCTTCTCATTTTGTTCATGAGTCTTCTATGCGGGATCGAATCAAAGGCTTTACTATAATCCAAGTAAATCACATTGCGTGTTCTTCCCTGATCCAGTTCTCTAGTCACCCAATCAAAGAAATCAATCAGATGTGTCTGACAGGACCTTCCCCTGGTGACTCCATGCTGCCTCGGGTCCAGCAATCCTCCTGACTGTAGATAGTTCACTGTCCTTTCTTTCAGCAGTGACTCCATTAATTTTCCCACCACCAAGGTGAGGCTGACCGGCCTGTAGTTTCCAGCCTCCTCTCTGCTCCCCCTCTTGTGAAGCGGGACCACCACCGCTCTCCTCCAATCCTGCAGCACCGCTCCCGTTTCCAGGGATCTATTGAACAGGTCACTGAGCAGACCCCCCATGTATCTGTACTAAAAACACCAGAAAGGATCTTAAATTTAATTCTTCTTTATTCTAGGAGCCAGTACAGCCTCTATAGAACCAGAATTCTGGCTCTGCCCCAATCAGCAATCTTAGTACCACGTTCTGAAAGACCTGAAGTTGGCCTAGAGGTTCTTTTTTTAGGTAACACTTGATGCAAAGAATTACAGTAGTGGAGTTGACTCATTACTAAAGCCATGGGGCAAAACCAGGACTGGATTATCCTGTTCGCTTGACTAGTGGTGAGACTGTAACCCTACTGAGTGTTCTCATTGGCCTGTGGCCCGGAGAGGCACCACCTCTGAAGTGCACTCTCAGTGCCACTCTTTGGCTGGTAAAGGCTGCCACAGGATGTTTGTTTTGATTAAACTGTATATTCTACTGAGCAAGGGCTGCCTCATATATTTTTGTACAGCTATGCATACATCTTGTAGCGCTATAGAAGTGCCAAGAAGTAGTGGTAGTAGTAAAGAGCATATTGAAGTCAAGGAGACAATCAATGCATAATAACTAGAATTTCATTGAGTCTCATCTTTTGTAGCCTTCTTTAAAAAAAAAATGAGTTTAAAGGATGGTCCAATGGCTCAGGCTTAGCACTTGGATTTGGCATCCCCATCCATCAGAGTTGGTTTGGTCTGGATGCACTATGGAGGTAATACCCACAGTATTACATACATAGAAACATAGAAATGATGGCAGAAAAGGACCAAATGGTTCATCCAGTCTGCCCAGCAAGCTTATGGTAACACCAGCCCGCCATACAGGTCTCTCCCATAAAGATATCAACAGGGGGTGGCATCTGCTGTGGCTTACAAATTACCCCCATTCTTATTTTCTCAAAATGTTAAAATCAGGTCCCTTGTTGGTTGCTGTTTGAGTCCAATTCTCCGTTACCTCTTGCCATTGAAGCTGAGAGCAATGTTGGAGTTACATCACAGGTATAAGGCTTATTTGGTAGGGTAGTGACCGCTGCATCAGCAAGTTACCCCTATGCTTATTTTTCCCAGATCGTAATATTCATGTCCTTGCTGGTTACTGTCTGAAACTAATTTCAATTGTCCTCTTTCCTCCCTGCCGTTAAAGCAGAGAGCAATAATGAGTTGCATCAACAGTATGATGGTTTGTTAGTATTTGTTAGTATATGAGTTGCATCAACAGTATGATGGTTTGTTAGTATTTGTTTTATGTAAGGGCTCCTCTCAAACATTATTTATACGTTGCCTAGTTCACTATATTATCTGTTTTATGTAAGGGCTCTGCCCAATGGTTTGTGTTCACTGTAAACCGATGCGATGTGCAAACGGTCATCGGTATAAAAGAAACGTTAAATAAATAAATAAATAAATAGGGTGGTAACTGCCACACCAGCAAGTTACTCCCATGCGCTCTTTTCCTCATTTCCATACTCTAGCCTTTAGGGATCCACAGTGTTTATCCCATACCCCTTTGAAATCTTTCACCATTTTTGTCTTCAACACCTCCTATGGAAGGGCATTCCTGGCATCCACCACCCTCTCCATGAAGAAATATTTCCTGATGTTGGTTCTGAGTCGTCCTCCCTGGAGTTTCATTTCATGACCCCTAGTTCTATGAAACTTCAGGAAGGACGACTCAGAACTTCCATAGTGCATCCAGACCCAACTAGCTCTGATGAATGGGGATGCCAAATCCAAATGATCTGCCCTGCAGTGCTAAGCCTGAGCCATTGGACCATCCTTAAAGCAAAATATTTAATGGCAGGGCTGCAAAAGATGAGACAATGAGATTCTAGTGATTGTGTATTGACTGTCTCCTTGACTTGAATGTGCTCTTTACTACTACTACTAGTTCTTATAACTTCTATAGCGCTATGTGATGTATGCATAGCTGTACAAAAATGAGGCAATCCCTGTTCAGTAGACTATACAATCTAATCAAGACAAACATACAGGACAAAATTAGAAACATAGAAGTGATGGCAGAAGAAGACAAAATGGCCCATCCAGTCTGCCCAGCAAGCTTCACACTTTTTTTTTTCATACTTATCTGTTTCTCTTGGCTCTTAGTAATCTTTTGGTTCTATTACCCTTCCACCCCCACCATTAATGCAGAGAGCAGTGCTGGAGCTGCATCCAAATGAAATATCTAGCTTAATTAGTTAGGGGTAGTAACCCCCGCAATAAGCAAGCTACACCCATGCTTATTTGTTTACCCAGACTATGTAATTCAATCCTTGTTGGTTGTCTGTATATAGATCCACTTTTCTTCATTCCCCCTGCCCTTGAAGCAGAGAGTTAAGCTGGATATGCATTGAAAGTGAAATTTCAGTCTTTCTCCCCTGCCGTTGAAGCAGAGAGCTATGCTGGATATGCTTGAAGTATCAGACTTCCTCCCCTGCCGTTGAAGCAGAGAGCTATGCTGGATATGCTTGAAGTATCAGACTTTCTCCCCTGCCGTTGGAGCAGAGAGCTATGCTGGATATGCTTGAAGTATCAGACTTTCTCCCCTGCCGTTGGAGCAGAGAGCTATGCTGGATATGCTTGAAGTATCAGACTTTCTCCCCTGCCGTTGAAGCAGAGAGCTATGCTGGATATGCTTGAAGATTGGGAATTTCATTTATTAAGAAAATGATTAAAAATTGAGACTGTACACTGGATAGTCGGGGGTTAAAATTTAAAAGCAGGGTCAGTGGGGTTTTAGATGAGATTTAAATAAGGCAAGAAAGACTCTGTGCTTTCCACCACTTAGCATGTGGTGGAAAGCACAGAGTCGGGAATTGACCTAGAGGATAGGAGTGACTTGTCTGAATGGAGTGCAGGAGGAGTGGTTTAGCGAGAGACGAGAGGAGATGTATGGAAACCACGTCAATCACCTTGTTTATAAAGGTTTCTATTATAAATGTACATGTTATTTAATAATTTTTACATTCTCTTTTTTTTTTATAATTATATGCAGGAAAAGAATAGCAAGGGGATGGAGGGACAAGAGAGAGAAAGGAGGCTATAAAGAGGGGTGAGAAGGTGAAAAGTGGTGGGTACTGCTCAGCGTTTTCCGGTACAGATGATAGAGCCTTACATATGCTCTCTGTACCTGCAGGTGGGTGCCACCAGCACGGTAAAGCAGCGGTTGGGAGCAGGAAGAGGCCTCCTACTGCCAGCAGGGCAGGTCTGCTATGGTCTCGCATAGACTCTGCCCCTCTGTGGTGGTGCTGCTCACCTGGCAGGTGAGCGAAACACCCTCTGCCACATAGGTAAAGTCAGGGCGAGCAAATCCCTAAGTACCTACAGCTCCCCATATAATAGGGTAAACGCACAGGATTTCCCAGAAACAGGAGCTATTGTGAAAGTACGTCCTGAAATAAACAAGAGCCACAATCATCATTTGGTGCACTCGTGTTTTATAACATTTTTCAGCACTGATTTATTTAGATTTAGCTCACACCTTTTCATTGGTTGGCTGAAGGGCAATTAAGATTCAGGTACAGTGGGCATTTCTCCCTTTCTTTTACCGAAAAATTCACGCGCATATATTGGACACATGGTAACTGACACAAAAGGGGTGGACTTCGTGCAAATTTGAATTTTGTTAACTATTTTCCCCTTTCTGGAAAACACTGCAGCCTAAACGAGCAAAACCGGAAAGAAGGGCTTCTTTGCCCGTCCCAAAAATGGCCGCGCAGCGGATCCGGCGCCGTCACGTGGCCGCCGCTGCCCTATCTCGGCGTGACCGCTTTTCCAGCGCTGCTGCCGTTTCCGCTCTCGCGGGACCCCGGGGCTGCCCGCATACGCGCCTGTCTCCTTAAAGGGGAACAAAACCAAAGCAAACCGCGAGGGCGGCCGAGAGGGAAGGAGCTTTCTCCGCGGCTGCGGGGACGGGTGGTGGCCGCTGTCCAGCTCGGTGCAGGGCGGGAGGGAGAGGGAAGGAAGCTGCTCCGCTCGGGCTCTGCTTGTGTGCACGGCTCCTTCCGTTTGAGTGCACACGAGGAAAGCGGGCTCCGGCCGATGGCTGGCCGGCTGCCGAGCGCCTGTGCTGGATGGGAGCCGCGGGACGGCAGGCCGCTCTCCCCCCACCCTCTCGCGCGCACGGTGCGGCCCGAGCTGTCCGCCTCAGCACCTCGGCTCCCCGCGCCCCCCTGCCCCTGCAGTGCCCTTTGGGAGCCCCCCTCCCCCCTCCTAGCAGTCTGTCGAAGTCATTAAACCTCCAGGCCCATCAACCTGCCTCCAGCCCCCTGGGAGGGGTGGGGGCCCTCAGTGCTGGACAAGGATGGATTACAAATTGAAACGTAATGTGCTTTCCTTGGCCAAAAAGATTGAGCTGCTGGCCAAGTCTTCACGACCTGGTGTGGCACGGAAGGATTTGGCAAAAGAGTTTGGCATTGATGTCTCCTGTGTGTGCAGGATCCTGAAAAACAGGGACACCCTCTTATCAGAGTGGCTTAAAGGCGGCAACCAGGATCGAAAGAGGAAGCGCGATGGCAAAGATGCCAGGATCGAGGATGCCCTCTTTCGCTGGTTTACGGCTGCTCGTGATCACGGAATCCCCATCTCTGGGCCGGTGCTGATGGAGAAGGCCAGGGACTTGGCAGTGGCAATGGGTATAGAGTTCGAGCCGACGTCTGGCTGGTTATCCAGGTGGAAGAAACGCAATAACATTGGAAACAATAGATGTCAAAAAGTAGACTCTAGTCTTCAAGCTGTAGATAATTGGTATCTAAATACCTTACCCTCACTACTGTCTGATTACAGACCTGAAAACATTTATAAAGTAGATGAAACTGCAATATTTTTCCGTGAGATGCCCGACAGAGTCTTAGAAAGCAGTGATGTTACTGGCTTTAACCGTGCCAGGGAGTACGTGACAGTTATTACCTGTGCAAACTCTACTGGAAGTGAAAAAATGCGCCTGCTTGTAATTGGGAGGTCAAAGAGGCCGAGGTGTTTCAAAGGAGTGACAATGGATGCCTTACCTGTTCAGTATGAGGCAGACTTGTACACCAGGCTCAGCATTAACATTTTCCAGAAATGGGTACGTGGGATTGATGCTAAGATGAAGCAGGTTGGAAGGAAAATAATTCTGTTTATTGATCACTGCACAGCGCACACTGCTGGAGATCTAGACAATGTGAAAATTGTTATCTTACCTCCTAAATCACCCCCAGCCATTCAGCCCATGGACCAGGAAGTAATCCGGCATCTTAGGCAACACTACAGGAAACAGATTTTTACCAAAATTATTGGGGACTTTGATGGCAGTGACCCACAGTCTGCCATTGATTTGGCACGGAGTATTACAATCCTGGATGCTGCACATATGCTGAATGCTGCATGGAAAGACGTGCAGCCTGAGACGATCCGGAAGTGCTTTGCCCTAGCTGGACTCTGGAAGGAAGTTGTGAACAGTGACCTTCCAACCCCTCTTCCAGAATGGAATCCTTCTACTTGTATACCAGTTGTTGGTTTTCAGCCCTTTCCACTCGTCAATATTAAAACTGAGCCCACAGAGGAGGTGGCAATTGCAGAGATTAGCAGCGTGGTGATACAGCATCATGGTGAGCCGGGTGCAGTTTGCCCAGTTGAGGAAGAGGCAGAGGAGGAGGATGATGATGGTCCTGAAATTGTGCCCCCAACCACCCGTGAAGTATGGGAGATGATGCGACGGATCCGCAACTATGTAGAGACCCGGGAGAAAAATGACTTTGAGTGGTTTTATTCCTTTGAGAGACGGTTAGAAAGCTTGTCTGAGGCAAACGAAATACACTCTAAGATAACCAATCTCAAACAAGAACTATAACCTGACAAAGTAGTTTTGAGTACCTTGATACAGTGATTGGTGTAGGTAGAACACAGCTATTTATTTCTGGTGACACACTGGTGCAGTTTGTTTGAAATGACTGAATCCATGGGGAATAATTCATCAGCAGCCATCTTAAAAAGACTGTAAGTCCATTTAGAGGGTTTGATGATGTTGCCACTTTTTCCTTGTTGGGCTACTAGAGCCTAGAGATGGATTTATTTACCTTATACACAGCTGGTCATATTGTGCTATATGGTGGGGGGACTGGGGGTTGGGGGGGGGGGGGTTTTAGGGAGGAATGATGGCAGAAAAGATGCAGAGCTTTCCAGTGAATGGGACTTCTGGCATGTGGACAGAGGAAAGACTGCATTGGTGGCACCAGGAGGGAGAGCTGTGGGGCTCCAGCTGTGGTAGAATGCGGTAATACAGACTCTCCCTGGCGTTATCCATTGACATGACGTTCCATGGACAGCATTCTGATGTTTGGGCGCCAGAAGCAGAAAAAGCACTCCATATAACTTATTAGCAATTCGTGCATTCCTGAAGGCTAAACATAGCAGTATTATGGGGCAGTGATCATTCTAGTTATGGCCTCTGACTACTGATCATGTCATCCCTGGATATCGAAGAGTCACATTTTATTATATGTAGGGCTCTCAGTTTCAGGGTATTTATTTTGTATGTTTTTCTTTCTTTATCTTCCTACAATTTATCTTTTCTTATGCAATCTGAATCAGATATTCAACATTTGTTTATTCCTTGTTTTGGTTACAGAGTTAAGTGCAAGTGGTTAAGTGGTTAGACTGAAAAAGATCAAACTTCTGGATCTTTGGGTGCAAATGCATAATTCTTCCTGAAATATGAGATACAGTCCTGGATGTTTAGTCCCCTTTTTAAAATGAAATGTTCATTTTGTTTTATGTTAAAGATATTGGTGCTCTCCCTCAATCTCTTCTTCCAGTTAACGCCTTTACATCTTTTTCTCTTTTTATTTCTAGATAAAATTTAACCACAGATATACTTGAAACTTCGAGTTTGTACTTTTTGTTTTTATCTGATAAAATAGAAAACTGGGACCTCTAATTATACTTTAGATAACATTTAATGACCTATTTTGATTTGACTTCAAGGTCCTGTACAGTGCTTACGAGATGCTCATGAAGAGGGTTTTGTGCACTCGGGCAAAGGAGACTTGATGATACCACAATCAAAACTGCTTAGAAACATGATGGCAGCAAAAGGCCATATGACCCCTCTAGTCTGCCCATCCACCCAACTAATTTAATTTCACAATGCCCATCACTCCCTCAGAGACATTCTTTGTTTATCCCATGCTTTTTTTGAATTCAGATACCGTTTTTGTCTTGGGGTAATTGTGGCTGTGAAAAATACACATTACATCCATTATTACCCAAATATGAAGAACTCTTCACTTCAACTGTACCGATTCTCTAGGCCTGGCTTGGGAAGGGCAGTTGAACTAAAGAGGTTGGTTCAAGAAGTGTAGTGTGGTTTTGTAAGAGGATAGTTTACTTTGCAGGCTCACTTGAGGGTTCTGGGTAATTTTGATTGTGGTGGACCTTATCAGTGCTCCTTTTATTTGGGCTCATGCATTGACTGTGTGTTTCCTTATCCATGCCAGACCAGTCCACACAAGGGGTTATGTTCTCCTGCCAGCAGATGAAGATAGAGAAAAAAGCTCAGAACTATTCCCTGTATGTACCCAGATCAGTCCATACTCCTGGGTTTTGCCTTCTCTTTAGCAGATGGAGATAGAAAGTTTTACTGACGCTGGCACTTAAGCCAAGGTGCCACCTGCAGTCCCTCAGTATTTCTCTGTCTCCAGCAGATGGTGGAGGTGCAAAGCCTGCAGTCTGACTTACAAAAAACAGTAAAGTAAAGAATGATCTGCAATTTTCAGCAGTGCTGGCCTCCCAGTGGGTTGTTAGGTCCCAGTGGGACCATCCCCTCTGGTTCTTGAGGCGGACGAGCAGGGGGTCGGAGACCCTTACCTAGCTTGTTACCTTCTCTTGCCGGACAGGGCTGAAACCTGGGGGACCCGGATCACTCGACCCTCCTATAAAGGTCT
Source organism: Rhinatrema bivittatum (assembly GCF_901001135.1). Lineage (NCBI taxonomy): Eukaryota > Metazoa > Chordata > Amphibia > Gymnophiona > Rhinatrematidae > Rhinatrema > Rhinatrema bivittatum. Next base: position 13,983,472 of record NC_042620.1, read on the forward strand.
GGTGCTGCCTTCAGCTCTTCAGTATTTTCTCTGCGTTAGCAGATGGTAGGAGGTATCTTTGCTGGTGCAGCGGATGAAGAAGCTGGGCTCTGGAGGCAACAGCCTTGGGCCTGATCTCACCATTCTAAAAGCCATAGCTGAGCTGAGGGTAGATTGTTGGATGACAGGTGATGGTGGATCTTCTTTCCTCTGAGAACCAGCTCTCTAAGGGGAGGGGTAGTGTTTCTCTGGCTGGTGGAAGAGTGCACCCAATATAGCTACAATGGCTTTGCGCTCTCCTCTACCGCAGATGTCCTCCTGGTGGTGGTTAGTTTACATAAAGTAAAAAAAAAAATGTAGAGAACAGCCAGAGGTTCAAACAGAAAGCCAGATTGGGCCGCAGTTACAGCAGAGTCTTCATGGATAATCAGAGGCGGTTCAGTCCTCTTGAGTGGAGGATAAGCTCCAAGTAAGGTTGCAGGTGTATAAGGTTCATGGAGCCTTGTCACTGGGGAGGTTGACTCATCCTACAGGGAAAGTCCTATAGGTCTTCCCCAACAGCTGGTGCAACTAGGCTGGTAGGAGACTGGTCAGGAGCATGACTTATACCAGTCCCTTTCCCCTGGGTTGAGCCCTTGGGTTCTGGGGGCCAGCAGTTCTTAAATGTGAGTCTCTTGGGAGTTGATAAGAGTGTAGGTCCCAGTCGAGGCTAGGGTTAGAGGGAGGCAGCAGTCAGAGTTCAGGCTAAGGTCAATGGCAGGCGGCTGGCAAGAATGGTCAGAGTTCAGGTTAGGGTCGAATCCGGTAGTCTGAAGGCAGGCATGGAAGATACTGGGAAGGGTGGCGACAGCAGGGCTGGAAGGACGAGGCAGGCTGGGCTGGATAGATGAGGCAGGCAGGATCAGAATAGTAGGAAGGCAACAACTCACTCTACACAGGATGCAGGCGACCCGTTGCTGAGGCAGGGATTGAGTATCCTGGAAGGCCCTTTACAAGGCTGTTTAAAAGGCCCAAGGCCTCCATTGATGATGTGGCACTTTGGGAGAAGAGAGGAGCAGCGGCATCCTGCTGCAAAGCACTCGAATGGTGCCAACCTGCCGCATGTTAGGAGACTGGTCAGGAGCTTCACCTATACCAGCCCCTTTCCGCTTGGGTTGAGCCCTTGTGTTCCAGGGGCCACATGGCTGGTTGGCGGCGCCAGGTGAGTGATGCAGCCCGCTGGTAGGCCGTGTGAATCGTAACAGTATCCCCTTCTTAAGCCCCCTCCTCAAGGTTTGAGGCTTCGGCTTGGAGAGAAGTTATCAGTGGAACTCTTTCACCAGAAGGTAGGGCCTCGAGTTCTTGCTGGCTCCCAGCAGTTCTCCATTCCATAATGTTTCCAGGCAATGAGATATTCCAATCTGTTGCATCGTCTGTGTGCATCCACAATCTCCTGTACCTCGAATTGTGACTCTTCGGCAGAGATTTCTGTGGGCTTGGGAGGTGGTCGAGAGGGCCAGGAATGTACTAAAGGCTTCAGTAGAGACACTTGGAAGATGTGAATTTTCAAAGTAATGGGAAGTTTGAGTTAATACGTCACTAGTCTGATTTGTCACAGAATGGAAAAGAGACCTATGAAGTAAGGAGTTAGGTGGAGAGAAGGAATGCGTCAGCACAGATTTTACTTGCTTAACCACATTAGGTCTCCTACTTTAAATCGAGGTGCTGGTCAGTGTCAGGAATCTGCGTTCTTGGCCTGGGTGGTGGCCTGGGTTATCATTTGGTTTGTCTGGATACAGAGGTCTCGAAGTTCTTCGTGATAGGCCATGGTGAGAGGCAGATGTGGAGGCACCTGAAGATGTTTACCGTAGACCATTTGGAATGGAGAGGAACCAGTGGCTTTTTATTTTGCCAGATCCATTAGGAGCCAGTGCAAGAGATGATATAGCCCAGGAAGGGAAGTCGGCTTGTTCAAAGAAGCATTTCTCAAGTTTTGCATAGAGGTGGTGCCCTCGTAGTTAAAGTACTTATCTCACGTGTTCTTGGTGAGATGTCAAGGTTTGCGAGTAAATGAAGATATCGTCTAGATAAATCATGATGTAGGAATAAAGAGGATCCGGGAAGATTTTGTTTACCATGTTTTGAAACTCGGTCAGGGCACTACAAAGCCCAAAGGGCATAATGAGGTATTCATAGTGTCCATCATGGGTATTGAAGGCTGTTTTCCACTCATTCATTTATTTAACAAATTTCTATACCACTTGTCAACATTTCCAAGCATGTACAATAAAACATTCATAATAAATATAGATAAAACATCACAAAATAATACAAGAAAACATTTAATATAAAACTTAAATAACATACATTTCATTTTTTGATACGAAAGAGATTGAGTCCTAGCTTTGTGAAGATCTTAGCACCCTGCCGGTGATTGAACAATTCTGAAATGAGTGGCAGTGGGTAATGATGTTTTTTGACAATGGCGTTAAGGCCTCTGCAGTCAATGCAGGGTTTGAGGGTTCCATCTTTTTTGGCCACAAAGAAGAAGCTCACTCCTGCAGGAGACGAGGGTCGAATAAAGCCCCTGGCCAGATTTTCTTTAATGTGTTCATTCATGGCCTCAGTTTCCGGTAGGAACAACGGATAGACCCTTCCTCGCGGGGGCAGTTTGTCAGGGAGGAGCTCGATGCCATAATCATAGGGATGATGCAGTGGTAAGGCTTCTGCCCGCTGTTTAGATAATATGTCTATATCGTCTGCATACTGTGGGGGAAGACTGGGCATGGTAGTAGCCATGGCTAAACAAACTGGGTGTTGAACGAAGGCCAGGCAGGTAATGTAACAGAAGGGACTTTATTGGGCTAGTTCCAGTCGATTATTGGCTGATGCTGTTGAAACCAAGTTAGGCCCAAAATAATGGGATTCACTGCTCAAGGGATCACATGGAATGAAATGGTTTCTGAGTGAAAGAGACCAATGGCAGAGATATGGGAATGGTCATCTCCATGAGTCAGCCGGGAAGAGGATCCCCTTAGACAGAGGAAATGGTCACGGATTGCTTCAGGACAGTGGCTAGTATTTTTATATCTGTGAACCAGAGCTTGATCTATAAATGTATTTTGGACATTGAAGCGTGGGCCCTTGGTCGCTGTAAGAGATGGCACCTCCCATAGAGTGGGGCCCTGTGGGAACTTGCAGCCATAGGCTTGCTCAAGGCAGAGATGGACACAGAGAGTTAGCTTTATTGTACTGCAATGTAGATGGTAACCTGAGGAATGGGGGATGACTCCAGCCAGGAGAGGAGGAACCAGATGGCAATGTTCCCTCCATAGGTTGCAGGGTGGAAAAGGCAGTTCCACAGTCTCACCAGGTCCCAAGAGGGATATGGGTCCAGTAGTGGTCCGTGAAGCGGGATAGGCCGAGAACCCAAGCTGAGATGGAGAAGCCAATAGATCCGGTAGTGGTGCGGGGTAGGCTGAGGATCTATGGAGAGAGAGATGAGACAATGCAAAGACATAACTGGAGCGGCAGTACTCACTCTGACGCTGGTAGTTGCAGTAGAAGGGAACCCCCGAGGAGCGGAGGTCCCGGACAAACAAGGCCCCTGAGGAGTGGGTACCGTAGGCGTCCTAGTAATAGGTAGGCAACCCCGAAGGGTAGATAGGAGCACGGCAAGGCCCTGAGGAGCGGGTACCTTAGGCTTCCCAGTTGGTAGGAGGTAACCCTGGAGGGTAAGGAGGAGCGAGGCAAGGTCGCCATGGAGCGGGTACCTAAGTCGTCCTGGAGCGAGAGTACACAGAGCGGGAGCTGGTAACGTAGAGAGATCAGCATGGAAGATTCCTTGTTAACTCGTAAAAGGATCTGTGAGCGGAGATTAAATACCAGAGCTAGTGACGTCATGCAGTGGAGATGCCCCCGAGGTTCCCGCCATGACGCATGTAAAGGACGGGGCTGCGTCCGCGCATTCCCTAGGTGACTCCTGGAGAAAGATGGCGAACGCAATCGCCCATGCCGGACCGAGGACTCCGGAGGGTGCAGTGAGGAGAAGCGGAGGCAGCCATCTTCCCAAAATGAACTGAGTCAGGTAGAAAAAAGTGAGCAATAGAAGGCACAGCCGTCTGTGGCCGGGCGCAACAATAACATTCCTTCCAACTCCAGAATCAAGAAAGACCTCCATGTTCAGCTGGGTTGTCCCCATTGAGATCATGACAGAAACGAGTAGTTGTGGGGTCAACCCTAGGCACGCAAGTTTCCCTGATTTTTCTGGACAGTTGGTTACCACATGCCCTCAGCCTGCACAATATACAGTAGACATAAGCTCATCTTTCTCCTTAGCCCTTTCCTGAAAGCAGCGACCAATATGACCAGTCAGAGAAATCAAGGCATCCAGAGTGGTGGGGATGATTCAGCCCACTAGCTCATCCTTAATTCTTCCTGACAGCCTGTTCAGAAATACGGCCATGAGGCTGTCCTCTCCTCAGTATAGTTCTGAGGCCAGGGTGTGGAACTCAATGACATACTTGCCCGAGGTGTATGTCCTCTGGCAGATCCGCAGCAGGTTAGCAGCTGGGGAAGAGGTCTGTCCAGGTTTCTTGAAAACTAGCTTGAATTGTTGGAGGAAGCCCGGAAGACTTCGGAGCAGGGTGTCGTCCTCTTCCCATATGAGAGAGGCCCAGGCTAAAGCCGTGCCACCAAGCAGAGAGAGGATATAGAGAACCTTGGAGCTATCCGTCTGGAACAGACTGGACTGTAATTCAAAGTGCATATGGCACTGGTTGATGAAACCTCAATACTCCTTGGGATCGCCCATGTAGCAAGGTGGTGCCAGGAGCTGGGGAACCAGTCTGGATACAGTGGTGCGACACACAAATAAGCTTGGGTGAGTGAACTAGGGTCCTAACCGCCAGCGGCAAATGAGGAAACCGCAAGTTTAACAGGCCCGTTGTTGGGTATGGCGGTCATGTTATCAGTGTAGTATGTAACTGTGGCTGCAGGATCGAGCTGCTGCCTTTAGATAGTTCCTTGTGCTTGCTGAGGGCCTGATTCAGTTGTGGAACAAGTGTCCACCCAGTTCGGTAGGGCTAGATCAGGGAAAGAAAGCTGGCTTGCTAAGTACTGCTATGGCAAGTTTAAGTCGAATCGACCAACGTTAAGTCTAGCCACAACCTAGTTAGCTATTTTACGGCTGCTAAAACAGTCAAACTCATTAAGTTCCTTTAAAAAGATGTAAAATCACGGTTTAGATCCAGTTTCCCCACTTACACTCCTCCCCGGAGCACTTTTGGGGCTGGCCTTGGACAGGGACCTGCCCCCAAACCGCCTGGGGTTGATCCTAGAAGGGTTCTGGGGTCTGCGGGGACTGCCTGGTGTTGATGGGTAAAAGGGAAGGAAGGCCAGGAATTTGTAAGCCTCCTAGGTATTTCTTCCTCTGCAGGATGATAGTAGAATGCAAGGCACCAGAAATCTTCCTCCTCATGCCCAATTAATGGAGTTAACAATTTGTGTGGTATGGGACTAATCTATTGTCTCTTGCCCACTATGGGCTGCAGACAAAACTAGCAGGCAGCACAATAGATCATATCATCTACTGGTTCCTATTTAAATGTGCTTTAATCCCAAAAGGTGGAAAGTTTTTGAAAAAATACTTACCTTCGAAGAATTTAAAATAGACTCATATAGTCTTACTTCTGCTCTCCCAAGCTTGACAAAGCCAATGTTTTGGCAATCCCATTGCATTCATCAGGTGTTAGCTACAAGGGCATCAGGATAAAGGCAGAACCCGTAATCTCATCAAGGGCAGAGACTGACTCTGGCGTGCTGCAAGGGGCACAGTCACAGGAACTCTCTCGCTACTTTCATCCATGGAGAGAAGAATTCAAGTCCTCTGCTGCAGGAGATCTCCTGAACTTAAAAGCAGAGCTTAGTTTTGAAGGGATCTGCCTCCCTTCCCCTCAAGCCTCATTGGGTAGTAGCATCTCTTTTGAGTCGTTCTTGGTGGCCTCTTTACATAGAAACATAGAAATGACGGCAGAAGAAGACCAAATGGCCCATCCAGTCTGCCCAGCAAGCTTCCCTCATTTCTTCTCTCATACTTATCTGTTTCTCTTAGCTCTTGGCTCTAATTCCCTTCCACCCCCGCCATTATATCCAATATTCTATCTCTACGGGCGGAAGTGTTTCACGGGTCAGATTTGGGTTTTTCACACCGATGATGGTGAAAAAGGCAGGACCAGTTTTCTTTTTAGGTAGGTCTTTTATGTGCCCTGTGAAAACAGTGCTTTCTAAGGCATTGATTTCAGGAAGCATTGAGTAGATGAGCATTTAGGCAAACTCTTGCTGGAGGAAGCCAGTTCCGGCGGGTTGGTGAACCTGCTTGATGAGGGGTAGGAGTCCTTGCAGGCAGAGTCATAATCTGTGTTTCCAGAGGATAATGGCAGGGCAGCATTTTTGCTCTAAGCACTTCTGTGTGGATGTACAGACCAGGAGAGGCTACACCTTGGATATAGGAATCTTGAGAGCTATTGTGGCTTCCTCCTGCCCAGTCTGGATGGAGCTCTTATATGTCCCACTTTTCTGGACTGGTCTGGCATGTAGGATATGCTGTTAAATTTCCTTTCTTTTAGTCCTGCCAGACCAGTCTAGAACCCACCTAGGGAAGCCATGGTGATTAAGGGCTCTGACAATTTCTGAAACTTAACAGTGAGTACATTATTTCCCCACTGTGAAGGAGGTTGACATAATCCTGATCTTGGTGTAAGGATGATCTAATTCCTCATTTAATAACCATGGCATGAAGTTCCTTGGTTGCATTAGGTTTTGGTTGTGATGATGATTTGGAAACCAGAACATAAGAAATTGCCATGCTGGGTCAGACCAAGGGTCCATCAAGCCCAGCATCCTGTTTCCAACAGAGGCCAAACCAGGCCACAAGTACCTGACAAGTACCCAAACACCAAGAAGATCCCATGCTACTGATGCAATTAATAGCAGTGGCTATAATGATCTTCGGTTGTGTTAGCTTTGACATAGGATACTGAAGTGCTGAAGGTAGCACCAGACCCTTACAGGGGGAGTAAAATCAACATTGAGCTTTTTTTTTTTCCTCTGTCTCCATCTGCTGGCAGGAGGGACTTAACCATCTTGTTTGAATTGGTCTGGTAGGACTAAAGGAAAGGAAATTAATTGGTAAGTTTAAATTTTATCATTTCTCAGCTGAACCTATTAGAATGGTAACAGCAGATTTGCACAGACTATGACCTGATATTTCTAAATGGTGAATATTTATCTTAGCTTATTGTGCTGTTCCATAATCATTGAAAGAAAAGAAAGTTTCTGTAAACATAATTACCAAATCAGTTTTCTTTCCCTATGTTTCAAAGGTATAAATAATGCACAAGCAGTAATATTTTGTTTAGCAGGAAGATTTGTATCCTTTAGTTACCGATTTTAAACAGTTTCTGTCCGTTTCCCCTTTATAAGATAAGGATCTCCAGGGAGAACTTGCCAGATCTTTTTTTTTTTAATGCTTTTTAAAGTTTATAATATGTATTGCAGTTGTTGAATTTTGGTTTCAGAGCAACTTCATATATGGATGTGCTTATCTATGAACATCCATTTCCGTTTTTGCAGTATCACATTAAGAAAAATGGCAAAAGCAGACCAGTGTTTAAAAGTGATGCTGTCACCAGATGTGGCCCTTGACTAGACTTCATCCTCAGTGGTAGGCGATGGCGTCCAAGACACAGAAAATTCCTCCTTTGCCCAACCTGACAACAACTGGCAGTAGCACGGATAGTTAGACATTCACCTCTTTAGTATCAATGACTTGCAGATGTGGGTTGCAGGAAGTCCCTAGCCAACGGTGTTAGTTTTGCTGCCATCTGACTTATCTTCTGAGTTCATCCATGGTGGGAAATTAAAGGTCATGTGCCAGTTCCTACACTACCGGCCAATCAATTTCCAGTCCATGACTCCAAAAACAAGAGGCAATTCCTTGCAGTTTGTTGGACAGGGTGCCTACTCATCACAAGGCCCGATCCATTGGGGTGCAGCTAAAGCAAACACTGGTCACTTTAGGCCAACATGCATTCCCTGGAATTGAAGCCATTGGCTTTCATAGGGTCCTGCACGTGGAGGTTCCTCATACCAGCTGCCAGCTCACAGTATTTTGCTACTGGCAAAGTTTCCAAGCAATACTCCCAACTTGTGTAAGTGAGTAATCAGGTCCCGAGGGCCATTGCTACTATGTCAGTCCTTCGTGTAACCACCAATAGGTGGTGGGTCTGTCTGGCAGGCTACACGGGGGATCTCTGAGGCCAGCTGTTCAGGCAACAGTATTGGTGGTAATTTAGATTATTCCAGAACCTTGTGCTTAGGCGGGGGGAACAGCATCTTGTATGCTTATCTACCCAAGGTAGTAGACTATAAAGGAGGAAAGTGAGAAAACCCCTCCTACATAAAGAGTAAAAATGACGAGAGGTGGGTGGCACCAATTTATTGGGTCAAGAATCCACTTCATCAGATTCATGGTGGGTAAAATAATGGGGATACAGAACAAGGAGAAGGCACCGAATTAGGCAGCATGTGGAAACAGAGTGGTGGTAACGTTGTAGCCCAGCCTACTGACAAGCGAGGTACGTGAGAAAAAGAATGATATCTTATGCAGTGCAATGACTGAATGCGGCCCGTTGAGCTTTTTCCGCCATCCTGTACTATCAGGCCGAAGGAATAAAGTGCACACACAAGATATGCGCTGATACAGAGCGCCCGTTTTCCTAATGCACCCGCAGCTACGTCCCCTGGGTGCCCAGTGCAGTATTCAAATGATATGAAATGTGCACTTCTGGCGCTCGGGAGTTCATTGCATCGGGCCTCCAAATTGTGTGTTTTGTTTTTTGTTTTTTTTTTTACAAGAAATGCACTTCTTTGTGGTTCTATTGCTGAAGTTTATTGGTTTGTTATTTTAGTGCTGGAAAAAGGCATTTTGAAAGCCATACGTTTACCTCCACATGGTGCTGGAAGCTGGCTGGGCCGGTCGGGGCAGTCAAGTGACCCTGGTGTTGCTTGCAGTGACCCCATGTCTGCGGACCCAGCCCCACTGCATGCTGTTTTCTGCTTTTTTTTTTTTTGCCTTTTCCCGCAGCTGCAGCAGTGATTCCAGGGACCTTTGCTTCTCTTGTTGTTTTTTTTTGTTTCCACAGCTGCAGCCTCTGCTCTATGGGCCTGCATTTTTTTTCTTCCTTTCCCCGCAGTGTCTCCGATCTCTGTGGGGCTGTTCTCCCCCCATCCCTTCACTACTGTGGTGACGGAAACACTCCCGCAGTCTTCCCTCACCTTTGCAGACCTCCTGCTGCTGCTTCACCATAGCTGAACGCCTCACCGATTTCTGCCAATGACCCCCTTCTATTAAGGCTGTGGCAAAAAAATAACCCCACCGCCCATGCATCGGTCCTGCCTACCCCTTCCCATACCAGGGCCATCAGGCTGGTAGCCCTGCCAGGATCTTTCCTGACTGCCAATGTAAACATAGGTTTTTTTTCATAGGTGCAAGGCAGCATGTGAGTATGTGTCAGTGGATGTGAGGAAGCGTGTGTGTATGTATCGGAGCAAGGGAGTGTGTAGATGTCAGTGGGAGTGAGGGAGCGTGTATGTCAGTAGGAGAAAGGGAGTATATAGAAGGGTGTGAGAGTGTGTGTGTGTGTCAGTGGGTGCAAAGGAGTGTGTGTGTGTGTGTCAGTGGGTGCAAAGGAGTGTATGTGTATGAATCAGTGGGAGCGAGGAAGCACGTGTGTGTTGGGTGCGAGGGAGTGTGTGAGTGTGTATGTCAGTGGGAGAAAGGGAATGTGTATAGATGAGTGAGGGAGCGCATGTGTGTGTCAGTGTGAGGGAGCGCACGTGTGTGTATGTGTCGGTGCGAGGGAGCATGTGTGTAGGTGTCAGTGTGAGGGAGCGCACATGTTGGTGTCAGAGGGTGTGAGGGAGCACGTGTGGGTGTAGTTGTCAGCGGGTGCGAGGGAGTGTGTGTGTATGTCAGTGGGAGAAAGGGAGTGTGTATAGATTTTTTATTTTTTTATTTATTGTTTTTATATCGATCGAGATATCACATCGGTTTACATATAACTAGAACTAATAAGACATAACCTGCTTATTGTACATTGTAAAAGATAACTGTTTGTAACAAGATAACAGATTGTAACATGTTAACAGGGAGTAACAAGTAAATGACTATACATGATAATTGTATTAATAGATAATTAGATGAATGAAGGAGCGCATGTGTGTGTCAGTGGGTGTGAGGGAGCGCACGTGTTAGTAGGTGTCAGTGGGTGTGAGGGAGCACGTGTGTGTGTAGATGTCAGCGGTTGCGAGGGAGTGTGTATAGACGAGTGTGTGTGTGTCAGGAGCAAGGAAGTGTGTGTAAATGAGTGCAAGGGAACATGTGTAAGTGGGTAAAAGGGGAGCACGTGTGTGTAGATGTCAGCAGGGGCGAGGGAGTGTGTGTGAGTGTGTGTGTGTCAGCAATTATGTAAGGAAAGAGAAAGTTTGTGCACACCCTCGCCCCGACTAATCCAGAAAAATCTCAGGGTGACTGGAATTCTTATTGTTTTAATTATTGGGTGATAGCCAACGTGTCTGTTGTTTTAAAATATTTTATTGGATTTGGGGAAATATTTTTAAAGTATTATATGAGTTTAATTATTGGATGTTCAGCTGTTTTGTAATATTTATCCTTTTTATTACTATGGCTTTACTATTGCTGATTCATATTTCTTGATGTCATTGTTTGATTTTTTTATGAGGAATGGTAATGTTTCTCTTTTTCCATTATTGCACTGCATACAAGATCTGGCCTGTTGTAGTTTCCAGTTCAGTTCTTGCCTGCACATTTCTATTGATACGTTCTGCTTTCTCTGTTCTGTATTTGGGGAGGGTCTGTCTGTGTTCTGCATGTGTGATTGACGTGAAGAATTCTGCTGCTTGTAGTTTCTGTGTAGGGATCTACAGCAGCCTGGCTTGTTATGGTTTCCAAATTGGTGTTTTAGACCCTGGGGTAATCTTTGTAGTGTTGCCTTTTCATAGGTAGAGTTGTCATTGAGTGCTGGCTGTTGCTGCTGTTTTGATATTGGAGTCTTACTATATTTTAATTGTAATTCAGGTTACCCAAGGCTTTCTGAGAGCTGAACCCACATCCAAAATGTGTTACAATAGTCTTAATGCAATTTGGGATCCAAGTGTCTCTTTATTTTTTATTTTACAGGGTTTTCTGGTTGGCACCATAGCACTGCATGTAAATATAATGTACATGCTGTTAGTGATCCATTTACTTCACAAGGCTGTACTTTGAATGTCTTTTTTTTAATGTAAAAACTACTATAAATGCATACTTTTTAATTGTGTGTGAGGAGGAAGGGGCTGGGGAGTATAAGGGAATATAAGATTTAACTAGGATGCCTAATACCCTGGCACCAGCCCTGGCTGCACTGGATCCAGGTGGGAAAGCAGGATTTTGGAGCTGTGCTGCTTTGGGTCCTGTGGCTCTCTCCAGTCTTGGCCATGGCTTCATCATTCTTTTTAAGCCCTGAAGGAACAGTAGAGATCAGTCTTGTATCCCCTCCCCAGCTTTAGAGTAGGTAGGCAGGTCAGGGCCTGGGGAACCATAAAAGCAGCAGACTGTAGCACTCAGCCAATGGGAGTGCACTGGCATGGTGGTGGCGGGAGGTTATGGATGCAAACTACAGTCAAAAAAAAGGGATGGGGGTGACCCGAGAGGAAGTGCCTGTGCAGTGTTGGGAAGGCTTCTGTAGGCTGGACGCTCCTCCTGAAAGGATCAACTGACCGTGGGACCAATGAGTCTCGAGGTGGGAGTGGGAATGGGTGAGGGAGAAGGTTGCTGCAGACTGGCAGCAAGCAGAAGTGTTTTAGATAATGATGTGGTAGTACTGGAATGGGGGCACTCACTATGTGAGCATATGAGCATCAGCACAATGACGGAATGGGTGTGTCAGAGAGAAAGTGTGTGTGTTTTTCTCTGTGAAACAGAAAGACACCCATACGTACACTTTCTCTATGATGCCCCCCTAAACAGAGTCAGAGAGTGTGTGTGTGTGTCTTTGTATCAGAGAGAGAACCCCCCACACACATTCTCTCTTGGACACAAAGTGAGTATTTGAAAGAGTGTGTGTGAGTATTTGTGTCTGACACTGGCTGGCAGTGTAGTTGTCACATTACTTGGCAACTCATTCAAGAGCCTGATTGGCTGACAAGAGACCAAGACTCCAAGATATAATTATGAGAGATTTATCCAGAACTGGGGGTGGACAGCAACCAATCGCATTGATGGAAGAAGGCACTCAGCTTCCCTCTAGGGTGCATTCTACTACTTAGTCATTTAGGAAAAAATGTGAAATTTATGTTGGAGGTTTTGTCAGGCTCCAGGTCACATGATATACCTATGAAGGGTCAGTTTGGCGTGCTTTTGGGAAATGTTGAAACACATGCTGCAAGGAAAAGGCACAAGGGAGTCAGATAGATACCTTGTGGGCCGGTTTTGAAAAAAAAATCTCTGGGGCTGATATTTTCCTGCAATCCACCCCTGGCTGGAAGCCTGCAGGCTGTATAAAGGATAGTACAGATTGGTGCAGGGTTTTATCTCGTGGTGGTGGATGCCTGGAAGGCCCTTCCGGAGGAGGTGGAGAAGACAGAAAATGTGCAAGATTTCAAAGGGGCGTGGGATAAACACTGAGGATCCCTAAAGGCAAGGGGGAGGGCAATGTAGTAAGAAGCAATGGGGTATCTTACTGGTGTGGAGGTTACTGCCCTTAACAAATAAGCCTTCATACTGTTGATGCAACTCCATCATTGCTCTCTGCTTCAACGGCAGGGGATAAGGGGAATTGGAGTCAGACAACAACCAACATTGCCGCATCACAAAAAAGATATAATTGCGATGGAGAAGGTACAGAGAAGGGCAACCAATATGATAAAGGGGATGGAACAGCTCCCCTATGAGGAAAGACTGAAGAGGTTATGGCTGACATTGTACAAACCAGAGAGAGAGAGAACCCACGGCAGGACTTTACTCCTTGATGTTGTCATTTCACGTCAGACAATGAGGAAACTGCATACGAAGTCAGTCTGGGGATTTTGTGGCTATTTCCGGCCGTGGTGCACCTTGTGCACTCTTGTAAATAACCAGCGCTGCCCGTGTGCATTTGAGAAGCTCTGCTGGAGTAGCGGCGTCCTGTGGAAGGCAAACACTTCTCCCCATAAAGATGAAGGGCTGTATTTGCGCACTATGATGATTCACATCCGTTACTGAAGTTAGAAATCGATGTCTCTTGTAATCCATTTTTTAAAATTATTTCTAGTAATTTACAGTTATATCCTGTTGAAAGAACAAGTTGGGAACCTATATGAAATACTGTACAGCAAGTAACAGAGAGAGGACTCTGCCATTTGTCTGACAACCTTCGATTAGTCCCCAAATACTGGAGGGAGAAGAGAGCAAAGGAGAGAAAATTGGAAATAGCCTTTTCCATCGAGGTTTTCTGAGGCCTAGACCTGAATGAATATAGAACAGACCAGCGATTCAGTCATCGGTTCCCTCCATCTACATCCTTCTTGGGATCTAGGAACAATCGAAGCTGATGAGGGGCCAAGAAAACCTATTTCACAGTGCGGTATCTACGTAACTGTGCATTGAGTCTCCCGGCACGGAGCTAGAAACAGCTTCCTCTGGTCCTGAGCAACTTCAGCCAGATGTGGGAAAGCCCAGCTTTTCTGCCCCCAGAACGTACAGACGCAGGGCCATGTTCTAGTCCTGCTCAAAGGCAGCGACGAGCAGCAGCAGCAACACAGCTTGTACTTCTTCTTCCAAAGGTGACCTTTTCAGGACGCCAGACTGCCCCGCGTCTCCCACCTTATTCACGGGGGTGCAGCTTCAGAGACACGTCTCGGGAATCCCTAGGTGAAGTACCCTCTGTCTTAGGGAAGCTTATAAACCATTTTAAAGGCTGTATAAATGTAAAATTCTGTAAAACAAAACGAAGATCGGGCCCTTTCGGTTACATAGAAATGATGGCAGAAGAAGACCAAACGGCCCATCCAGTCTGCCCAGCAAGCTTTCACACTTTTTTTTCCCCTCATACTTATCTGTTACTCTTGGCCCCCATCAGCAACCCCCTATTTCCAGTTTCCCTCCACCCCCACCATCAATGTAGAGAGCAGTACTGGAGCTGCATCCAAGCGAAGCATCCAGCTCAATTCGTCAGGGGTAGCAACTGCTGCAATAAGCAAGCTACTCCCACACTTGTTTGTTTACCCAGCCTGTGCAACTCAGTCCTTGTTAGTTGTCTGAATATAGTTCCTCTTTTCTTTATTCCCCCCTGCTGTTGAAGCAGTGCATTGCGCTGCATATGTATTCCCAGTGAAGTATCAGGCTTAATTGATTCAGGGTAGTAACCGCCATAAGAAGCAAGCTACTCCCGTAATTGTTTATCCAGACTATGTAATTCATTCCTTGTTGGTTGTTGCCTGCATAAAAATCCTCTTTTCCTCTTCCCCCCCTGCTTTTGAAGCAGAGAGCTGTGCTGGATATGCACTGAAGGTGAAGTGTCAGTCTTTCCCCCTGCATGTGATGATTTCCGTTTAATGCGATCTCTTTCCAATCTTGATCAAAAGTCTGAAGTGCTGCTCCCAGTATCGGGTCGTCTCTTCTGTCACTTTCTGCCTCGCTGTCTTCCCATCCCCACAGCTCCAGCTCCCATTCTTCACTCTCTCCTTCACTTTCTAACCTCCCTCCTTAATTTCCCTTTTCCCTCATTCTCTTCCAGTTCGTTGTAGCACCCCTCCTACCCTGGTCCACCCCTTGCTCACTCAGCTGTTAGCCTGATTGCTTGCCTTTTCTGCATGGACAATTCACAGCAATGGGCTGTCCATACTCCTGTGTTTCTCGCATGGGAGAATGGGTTCACTCCCACGCTGCTGAAGCTTCTACAGGAGCTTCTCTCATCGCCACCGCTCAGTCCCCCATCCTGCCTGACCTCCCTCAAGCTAATGTGATCATCACATGCAGGTGGGGGTTAAGTCTGCACTCACAGGCCCTGCTTTTCTGGGTGAGATTTGTGAGTGCCGGACTAGTCCCCTTGCTCGCTGCAGTGTGAAGACGACGTTACCGGAGGGGAGTGGGTGGTGCACAGAGGTTTTCGGAGGGTGGCAGGATGTGCCCAGAACTGATTCTACCACTAGGATCTCGGGGTAGGAAGCAGCCCGGCTGCAGGGCATTGCAGTAAACCAGACTGGGGCCGCCACCCGGTTACTCGTGAGCCACAACCCAGTACTGGATCGCAATGCAAGGTTTTGAAAAACTGTGCTCGAGGGATGCTAAACTGTAGGAGGAGCCGCAGAGATCTACCGCAGGGTCAAGTGAATCGGGGAATTCTGGGAGCCGCAAAAGCCATGGCCCGTTACGCCGTGGCCCATTGCAAATACAGGGAGGCTAGTTTATCCCTCTTTGGGCCAGATGTAGTAACCATTGTTCCCAGACACAAAAAGAGAGAACCATTAGTACACCTGCCCTTTGTCCATGGCAGGTTGGAGCTCTTGCAAACGTTTGTAAGGAGCGCTTAGGCAGTGGCTGATGGATTTGCCAGTTTATCTTAGGGATGCTGATTGGTGGCCCTGGAAAAGAAGGTGGCAGATTTTCAGTGTCCAGCTCCCAGGATCGCTTTCCTTGCCCTCAGACTCTTGAAGGTCCTAAATCAAGACTTGAAGGTTCTTACCATGCTTTTCTTTTTACTCAGGTTCCCAGGGATGAAATTTAGGATTTTGGCACCCTTAGGCAGTGTTGGTGCTGTCACCCCTCCCATTCTGATGTTGGACAATGGCACAGGTCTAATGCAAGGGTACAGCCCTCCAGTTTCCCGTGGCAGCTCTTCCTCATTTCCACTCTATCATCTTCGGCAGATGAGCAGTAAATTCACACTTAGCCCTCTTCCCGTCACATGCCTACCCACAGATCTTTGCAATAATCTAAATAATTCCCAATATCAGCATGGCCAATGCCTAAACGTCTGTCCTCAGGTCCTGTGCACAGCCTGCCAGACAGACCCGGCTACGTGAGCGCCTGCGTTTCCTCCAGGACTTCTAGTTATTACAGAGCCTGCAGCCTGCCAGACAGACCCGGCTACGTGAGCGCCTGCGTTTCCTCCAGGACTTCTAGTTATTACAGAGCCTGCAGCCTGCCAGACAGACCCGGCTACGTGAGCGCCTGCGTTTCCTCCAGGACTTCTAGTTATTACAGAGCCTGCAGCCTGCCAGACAGACCCGGCTACGTGAGCGCCTGCGTTTCCACTAGGACTTCTAGTTATTACAGAACCTGCACCCTGCCAGACAGACCCAGCTACGTGAGCGCCTGCGTTTCCACCAGGACTTCTAGTTATTACAGAACCTGCCAGACAGACCTGGCTACGTGAGCGCCTGCGTTTCCACCAGGACTTCTAGTTATTACAGAGCCTGCAGCCTGCCAGACAGACCCGGCTACGTGAGCGCCTGCGTTTCCTCCAGGACTTCTAGTTATTACAGAGCCTGCAGCCTGCCAGACAGACCCAGCTACGTGAGCGCCTGCGTTTCCACCAGGACTTCTAGTTATTACAGAACCTGCCAGACAGACCTGGCTACGTGAGCGCCTGCGTTTCCACTAGGACTTCTAGTTATTACAGAACCTGCAGTCTGCCAGACAGACCCGGCTACGTGAGCGCCTGCGTTTCCACCAGGACTTCTAGTTATTACAGAACCTGCAGCCTGCCAGACAGACCCGGCTACGTGAGCGCCTGCGTTTCCTCCAGGACTTCTAGTTATTACAGAGCCTGCAGCCTGCCAGACAGACCCGGCTACGTGAGCGCCTGCGTTTCCTCCAGGACTTCTAGTTATTACAGAGCCTGCAGCCTGCCAGACAGACCCAGCTACGTGAGCACCTGCGTTTCCACCAGGACTTCTAGTTATTACAGAACCTGCCAGACAGACCTGGCTACGTGAGCGCCTGCGTTTCCACCAGGACTTCTAGTTATTACAGAACCTGCAGTCTGCTAGACAGACCCGGCTATGTGAGCGCCTGCGTTTCCACCAGGACTTCTAGTTATTACAGAACCTGCCAGACAGACCCGGCTACGCGAGCGCCTGCGTTTCCACCAGGACTTCTAGTTATTACAGAACCTGCAGTCTGCCAGACAGACCCGGCTACGTGAGCGCCTGCGTTTCCACCAAGACTTCTAGTTATTACAGAACCTGCAGCCTGCCAGACAGACCTGGCTATGTGAGCGCCTGCGTTCCCACCAGGACTTCTAGTTATTACAGAACCTGCACCCTGCCAGACAGACCCAGCTACGTGAGCGCCTGCGTTTCCACCAGGACTTCTAGTTATTACAGAGCCTGCAGCCTGCCAGACAGACCCGGCTATGTGAGCTCCTGCGTTTCCACCAGGACTTCTAGTTATTACAGAACCTGCAGCCTGCCAGACAGACCCGGCTACATGAGCACCTGCGTTTCCACCAGGACTTCTAGTTATTACAGAGCCTGCAGCCTGCCAGACAGACCCGGCTACATGAGCACCTGCGTTTCCACTAGGACTTCTAGTTATTACAGAACCTGCAGTCTGCCAGACAGACCTGGCTGCTGGCAGAATAAGAGTGTCATTTGGCCATCCTTGTACACTGGACACTACTTAAGTTGTCTGCTAACCAGTGTGTATTCTGCTGGCAGTATTGTTGGAGATTGTCGCAGGTGCCTGATAAGGAGATTGACAGCCTTGTACTCTTCAAGCTGCTCCATCTTCCTGGGCTGTTTGAGAAAAGTGTGCAGATTCACAGGATGATGAGCTTGTGAGTGTTGATGAAGGTGAGGAAGAGATGGATGCTGGTGAAGGTGCTGCTAGTTTTTCTCCTGCTCCTGGCATCCTCCCCTGCCCTGATTACCAGTTTGTTTAGACCATCCTGCGTCTTCCTAGTGCACCCTGTAACCTGCCTTGCTTGCGGTGCTGATCCGGACTGCAACCATCTGTCCTTATTTATGGGGGAGGGGGTGTGTGCAAGGAGAGGATAGCTGATTTATCCATAGCTACTGATTTTCTAAGAAAACTCTTGCTATATCAGATCCATTGTATGGGAAACAAGCCAAGGGTCTGGAGGAACACCGGTACTGCTCCCGAGGGTGAGTAGGGGATCTTTGCCTTGCTTTTTTCAAAATGTGTTCCCATGCATATTTGTTACTTCATGTACAGCTTGATTTAGTGGAGGAATGCAATGAAACTTTTCCCCTGTTTTAAATTTAGCTGGGCCTGACTAGGGTTGTGATGGCGAATGTCCCTGCAGTGTTTATTGGGCATGCAAGGAGCAGGATTTGAATTGCTCTGCCTGTGCAGTTACTGCTTGGTAAAGCTGCACAGGCATGTTGCACGTAAGCTGACGCTAGCTGGTTCAGGAAAGAATCCGTCCTGTACCTTACGGTGTATTTTCATTGTCAAGCAGCCAAGTGAAACAGGGGAGCCGAAGCAGTAAAGTGAGCAGGATTTACCAGCTCCAAGGTTTGAATGTTTACAAAGTGCGTTTGATTCTCACAGGTCTGCCTGGGAGAGTTCTGCACACAAGCCTTACAAATGTCAAACTAACCCTGTAATTACTCTCTCTGAGTAATAATTAATTTAAAATGCAATGCAGAAGAATTTCCCCAGCAGGATTGTAAAAGCCCATTCTAAGGCTCAGCTTCTCCTCCCTTGACTTCAGTCTCCCTGGATCCTTTTCTTCACCTCTTTGTCCTGCATGCAGTCTCCCCACTTTCTTCCCTAGCTCTTCCTCCCCATCCCAGCTCACTTTTCTACTCATTAAGGTAAACCTGCCCCCTCCCCCACATTCAAATCCTCCCAAAAACTCCCAGACAAGATCCAGCACTCGTCCTTCCAACTCTCTCTTCCCAGCCCTACCTCCCCCCACCCCATACTCAACACCCAGCCTCTAGCTCTCTATCTCCCATCCCTGCTCTCTCATCCTCTCCCCTTTCCCTCCTAGCTCAACCCTTCTCCATCCCCTCAGTCTTCTGCTGTTACTGTTGGGGGTGCTGCCCCTTTAAACCTGCCAGCTGTGACGCACCACTGTACGGAGAGGCTCCGGTGAGGCTTAGAAAAACCTCTCTGTAGAAGGCCAGCTTACTCCCAGGTGGGAGAGGGAACCAGCTATAGAGGTTAGGGCAGGCGGCGATGACTGGGAGTCAGGCCATATCGGGGAGGAAAGGCTAAGGAAGCGCTGGAGCGGTATCGGCTTTACTGGTGGGAGCAAATAGAAAAGCTGCATCCAGCCCGATTCACTACTCGCTGATAAAGGAAGGAGTAAAACCGTGTTTCACAACCGAAAGCTCCCGGTGAACGAGCGCCATGTTGTATTACCCAGCAAGCAAGGTTAGAGTAATGAGAGAGCCAGGAAGTAGAGAACAGTGAAATATAACAATCAGCCACAAGGTGGCAGCAGCTGGCACGTTAGCATCTGCACCAAACAGCCCCAGCCCACAGGGCACCGCCTCCTTTCTCTGTCTGCCGGGGATGGCCACTGCTCCTAGGGCCGATTCTGCAGAGGTGGGGAATCTTGTGCAAATTCTGTACTGTGAAGTTCTGCAGAATTCCTCCAGGAGTACAGAGGGCATCCTCTGGGAATGTATTTAATAGTTTCACAAAGCTGGCACGTTTTTATAAAGAGGTTCTACTTTATTAAAATTTGCTATTCTCGCTCCTTCACCTAAGAATATTAGCCTGGAGACACTTCAGCGGATTAGTCTGACATCACAGTGCTCCACTTGTGACATCACAGTTACTGGGGAAACTGACTGTGACGTCACAAGAAGCAGGACACACACATTTAACAGAGTGGTGGGATCTGAGGAATCCTGACTATGATTGAGAAAGGCACATTGGGCACTGCTTTACAAAATGCATGAAGCATAACATTGAGTTTTGCCGTGAATCAACTTTTCAAACTCTTCCCCGACAGTCACTCATTTCTTTCAAAGAAGTCCATGCAGTGGGAAGAAGGGAAGCGAGCATTGCCTTCTGATGATGAAGCTTGGCAGTCCTCGTAACAATCTCAACGGTGGTGCCTCAAGGCTCGGCTCTCTCGGCTACTCTCTATCAGCTTCTCTCCTATCTTGGTGTGAACTATAAAAGTTATGCCGATTGACATCCACACACCTCATGCGCTGGCTTTCGTATCTCTGTGTTAAACTTTGTTAAAAGATGGTTGATACACAATAGGTTAAAGTTGAATGTTGCAAAAACTGAAATATTGCTTTTGTCTAGCTTTTTGTATAAGACACCCACGGTTCCAATTACACGTAAAGCTTGGAATTTGGGAGTAATCCTTGATTCCGCTCTATCTATGCAATATCATGGTTTCTGCTGTTAAAAATTCATTTTACAAACGATGAAAACCTTTGCTTGACTGTAGCATGGTGTTGCAAATCAGGATTACTGCAACTCATTATAGTGAGGAGTACCTGCATAACACCCCCTTTACCATTCATGCAAAACGCAGCAGCTCGCATCCTGCCCAAGACTGGTTTAAGAGACCGTGAGACACCTGTACTCTCTCCGATTACTTTCCGGGTGCGGTATAAAGTTTTAACTAGGATTTTCAACGTATTACGCGATTGTGCTCCTTGCTTCCTATTTATAAACCAACCAGACCATTGTGCTCCACTGAGAGCGTATTGGAGATTCCTTTGTTAAAAGTGGCAAGACTCGACATTACAAGGAATCGCACCTTTTCTATTGCTGGTCCAGCATTCGGAAAGTCACTTCCTGAAGCTGTCAAAATGTCAAGGACTTTAAAGGAACTTGAAAACGTTCCTTTTTAAACAGGCCTTTAGTATAGAAGTAGGGTCCTTTGTTTTCAGTTGAAACCAATTTTCACCCATAAATTCTTGGATTTTCCCAAAGGCGACAGTTTGTTTAATCCGATATTCGCCCTAATTTTAGGCTGATTAAAAAAACTGCTCCAGAGTTGCGGGTGCAGCCTTTCAAGGCCTCCAATCACTGCTGGAAGCCAATGTGGGCCAAAATGCCTGCTCTGATTCCAGTCCCCCCCCCCGCACCAGCAGCATCGCTCACCCGCCAGCACTGTCCATGCCTCGTTTCAAGTCCCCCCTAAGCAGTCACCGTGCCGTCCGGCGCCGCAGCTGCATTAGATACTTCCGGGCAGACTCCCTGGTAGAAGTGCAGTGCTGAGGGCGAGGGAGCCTTGGCGAGCTGCTGCTGAAGGAGAGAGGAGAAGCCTGGAGCCACCATCGAAACGTTTGAATGCTGTTCCAGCGCGGGTTTGGGGGGAGAGGACGAGAGAGGGACAGGTTAATCAGGGGATGGGGGTAGAGATGGGGGATGCTGCTGAGTGCGTGGGTGGGAGGATCTGATGATGGCTTCTGTCCACCAAAATAAACACCGATCTTTACCTGGGTAAATGAGGCATTCTTTTCAACGAATTGTCTCCTGTTTTTGTTCTTATCACACTAAACCCTGATAAATTCCCAGGAAAAATTAAGAACATTAAAACCGAAAATGAAGGTCCCTCTATGTAAGCTGTTGGCATGATGAAATTTGGATGCTAGGTTTCAGCAGCTTTCATTTCTTGCTTTTGACAGGAGCATTGTTTGCCTATTTTCTGTGTGATAGATTGGTTTTTCCTAATGTGCATGTCGTTTTGTAAACTGCGTCAGGCAGATCTGTAGCCTGCAGTACATATAACGAAATAAATGAACTCTTTCTCCTGCTGTCCATGGTCACGGAGACCTGGCAGTGCGAGAGGGTGAGTTCCCGGGGTGTGGCAGCTCGGTTTACAGGCTAAAATCCCTTACTTTTTCTCTTACTCCTTCCCTGGGTAGAGTGAATGTCCTATTTCTAACTTCTCGTTAGTGTCACCCTAGCCTGCTTATCTGTGATTTAAGGAAGTGTTTTGAATTGATCTGCACTTCTCCATCTTTTTACTGGACTGTAACAGTCGGGGGCAAAACTGGAAACTGAAGTGACAAAAGTGCCAAGCAGATGCACGCATTCTAGGGAAGCCGGAAAGGTGGATTGCATCAGGAACTGTAGTATAGCATGAACATAAGAACATGCCACGCTGGGTCCGACCAAGGGTCCATCAAGCCCAGCATCCTGTCTCCAACAGTGGCCAATCCAGGCCATAAGAACCTGGCAAGTACCCAAACAAATTTCACGTGCATTCATTGATGGTCTTGGCCTTCCTGCATTGTAGCTGATAAATAATAAGCTCTGGGAATGAGTTTGCTGACTCTGCCAGCAAGGAGCCTTTGATATCCTAGGAGGGGCAGCCTTTCTTTCTGGGATAGATTAAGCCTCAAAGTCTTCTCTCGTTGGAAAATGAGAACGAAGAACAAAGTCTTGAATGAACAGAATCCCGACTGGGAATGTGTGCGTTTACAGCGGTGAGCATCTGATTCTTTTTCAAACGACCCAGAGGAGAGGTGCTCTAAATCCATCTTTATCCTCCCCCCCTGAACCCTGGGGGATCCATCTCTGCCGCTCTTGTTGGTGATTCTGAGAAAGGCATTCAAACTGCCGCGGCACCCGGCCTGCCCGCGCCTTCCTTAATCAGCCGAGCGCACTGTTTAACCCACAGTTGGACATGGGCTGTACAGGCGCAACCAAATCTCCTCATGCAATAAGAGGATTAGCGTGTCCAAAGCACCTGGAAATTAATAGCGCTCATCACGTGCAAACGCACGTGAATAAGGCTAAGAGTTATTTACTCCCGATGTAAAAAAAAAAAAAGGCATCCAATATGCACATAGTTGTGCTCAGAAATTAACGCCTGCCCAGAGCGCGTTAATTTCTGAGTGCTCCAAAATATTGTACAGAAAAGCAGAAAACAGTGCTTTTCTGTACTTCCTCCGACTTAATATTGTGGGACCAATCGGCAATAAGTGAAGGAGTGAATAAACTGATATTTTTTAATCGCCTGTATATAACATTTTGCTATCGCCTGTATATAACATTTTTAATCGCCTGTATATAACATGTCTATTACTACTGTTTTTTGTTTTAATGTTATTTGTTATTAGTATTTATTCAATTGTCTCCAAGTTCATTTTCCTGTTCCATGTAAGACTCGCATTTTAAGTCACTCCAATGTTATAGGTAAACCGAAATGATTAGCAACATTGTTGCTAGAATTTCGGTATATAAAAAATGTTAAATAAATAAATAAATAAATATTAAGTGACCGACACTTTAATATTGATTTATTCACTCCTTCCAACCTGCCCTAAGCTCCCTCGGACACGGGTGCCGGCAGTCAGGTTTGGAAAATGGACGCTGACTTTATCAGCTTCTCTTTTCCGAACCCGTGGATGTGCGCCGGTTAGAAAAACAGACGCCGATAAATTCAGCGTCCGTTTTCTTAACCGGCGGACAGCAGACCGCCGACCTCTCTCGGGTGCACGCAGTCGCCCCTAGCGCCTCCTCGACAGCGCGAGCCCTAATTTAAATATTGCATCGCGCCCCCAGGAGAGGTGCCTGGTGGTGCGTTAGGAAAGCGGGCGCTGAACACTCGGCACCCGCTCTCAGCGCACTTTGTTTTGTATCGGCCCCACTGTGGGTTAGCTCGTCGAACAGTCGTATTTCAGCTGCCTTTTGTCACGTGACTACGCAGAATTAAAACGCCACTACACGGTGAAAATGGGATGAGATAGTGAAGCCACCCAGAGGGCGCCCTTCAGTAAACCATCAACAGTCCATCGTCTGATGCTATAAAACTGGAAGAACCAGGTACGATCTTTACCCGCTGTTTTCTCGGTGTAGTGACGGTGAGGGTATGACGTAGGTGGCCTGACTAGCAAATACTGTAACGTGATCCGGGTGTCACTGGGCCGGATGCCTTCCGCTGCAGAGACGAGGAAGAAAGGATTGTATTGTGAACTAATACTGGGCAAAACCTCCTGCCTCCTTTGAAGTGGCAGCGTGTTATGTAGGACCATATTGGGGTTTTCGGTTTACACTTTGCTTCTCCTCCCTCCTTTTCCCTCACTATCACTCTAAACTTCCTCGGCCCCAGTCACTCATTTTTCTCTTTGCCAGGTGTTGCTACTGCCACTCTGGTGCCTTATAGCTCAGAGAGTCAGTATTACTGAACCATGAGGCAGGCCAACGCAATATCGGGTGCTCAGGTCAGCGCGCCGCTTGACACGGACGCGCTAGGCTTGCGTCCGATGCAATACGGGGATTAGCGCGTCCAAGACGCGCATCCAATCAAGCATGTAATTAACAGTGCTCATCACATGTAGATTCCGTAGAGATGAGGCTATAAGCCTTAACCCTGCAATGCCAAAACTTGCTGCATGGCCAAGGCACCCATTTTAACACAGCAAATGCCCGGGAGCAGGTGAAAAGCAGGTCACGCTCAAGGGCTCATGAAAACTCCCCCCAAAAATCCTGCTTTCTGTGATTCTTCCTTTTAGTATCATCGCGATACAGTAGGAGGAACCACAGAAAAAGCAGCCTCCCCGGGTTCTGGCCCAATTGAAGGAGTGAACAAATTAATATTAATTTATTCACCCCTTCACTTACTGCCGATTGGTCCATTCACTGTCACATGTTAGTGAAAGGACCAATAAAAACATAAGAGCTTGCCATACTGGGTCAGACCAAGGGTCCGTCAAGCCCAGTATCCTGTTTCTAACAGTGGCCAATCCAGGCCACAAGAACCTGGCAAGTACCCAAACATTAGATAGATCACAAGCTACTATTGCTTATTAATTACCATAATAGCAGGTCATGGATTTTTCCTCTAAGAACTTATCCAAACCTTTTTTAAACTCAGTTATACTAACAGCTGTAACCACATCCTCTGGCAATGAATTCCAGAGCTTAACTATGCGCTGAGTGAAAAATAATTTTCTTTGATTTGTTTTAAATGAGCTACTTGCTAACTTTATGGAGTGGCCCCTGGTCCTTCTATTATCTGAACCAATTTACATTATCTTGTTCAAGTTCTTTCATGATTTTGTAGATGTCTATCACACCCCCAAGCCCCAGTCATCTCTTCTTCAAACTGATCAGCCCTAACCTCTTTAGCCTTTCCTCATAGGGCAGCCGTTCTATATCCCTTATCATTTTGGTCACCCTTCTCTGTACTTTCTCCATCGCAATTATATCTTTTTTGAGATGCGGCAAACAGAATTGCACACAGTATTCAAGGTGTGGTCTCACCATGGAGTGATACAGAGGCATTATGACATTTTCTGTTCTATTAACCATTCCCTTCCTAACATTCCTAACATTGTTTGCTTTGTTAATCACCACAGCACACTGAGCTGACGATTTCAATGTATTATCCACTATGATGCCTAGATCTTTTTCCTGGTCTGTAATTCCTAATATGGAACCTAACATCGTGTAACTACAGTAAAGGGTTATTTTTCCCTATATGCATCACTTTGCACTTGTCCACGTTAAATTTCATTTGCCATATGGATGTCCAATCTTCCAGTCTTGCAAGATCCTCCTGTAATGTATCACAATCCGCTTGTGATTTAATTACTCTGAATAATTTTGTGTCATCCGCAAATTTGATAACCTCACTTGTTGTGCCCTTTTCCAGATTATTTATAAATATATTAAAAAGCACCAGTCCAAGTACAGATCCCTGAGGCACTCCACTGTTTACCTTTTTCCACTGTGAAAATTGACCATTTAATCCTACTCTCTGTTTTCTGTCTTTTAACCAACTTGCAATCCACAAAAGGACATCACCTCCTATCTCATGACTTTTTAGTTTTCTTAGAAGCCTCTCATTTATTTATTTATTTGTTGAGTTTTATATACCGTCATTCGGTAGAGCCATCATGCGGGACTTTGTCGAACGTCTTCTGAAAATCCAAGTACACCACATCTATCAGTTTACCTTTGTCCACATGTTTATTCACCAATTCAAAAAAATGTAGAATATTTGTGAGGTCAGACTTCCCTTGGGTTTATCCATGTTGGCTGTGTCCTATCAAACCATGTCTATCTAAATGTTTTGTGATTTTATTCTTTATAACAGTTTCCACGATCTCTCCCAACACTGAAGTCAGGCTCATAGGTCTATAGTTTCCCGGATCACCCCTGGATCCTGTTTTAAATATTGGAGTTACATTGACCATCTTCCAGTCTTCAGGTACATCAGATGATTTTAATGATAAGTTACAAATTAATTGAAATAAATCTGAAATTTCATTTTTTTAGTTCTTTTTCTTTCAGTACCCTGCGATATATACCATCCAGTCCAGGTGATTTACTACTCTTCAGACTGTCCTGAAAGGGGAGTGGTCCTTTTCACTGACCCTTGTCAGTGAAAAGAACCATGCTAAACAAATTCATGGTGTAATATTTAATTCCAAATTACTATTCGAAACAGTCAAAAACCTAATCAAGGATCCATTTTCCTCCATCTCAAATAACCACAACTTTACAAAGAGCTCCTGTAATGAATATGCTACATCATTGGTAGACAAAATTAATAGGCTGAAAACACAATTCCCCTCCTGCTTACCAACAAAAGAACAGGAAGAAAAACATGGGCAAGCAAAATGGAACACCTTCAACACAGTATCAAAACTTGAAACCAACCGAATCATAACAAAACTTAAACCTGCCATCCATCCACTGACCCAATCCCTGCAAGTACTCTGAAAAGAGTACACAGGGTTATAACTCCAACAATCACAACAATGAACAACCACTCACTATCAGAAGGATTGATCCCAGATAAAGCAAAACAAGCTGTGATTAAACCAATCCTAAAAAATAAAACTGGCAGAATTGATGACTGGGACAATTATCGACCAATATCCAACCTGCCTTTCATCGCTATCACTATTAGAAAGCTACTTAGAAGACAATAATATTCCATATCCAAACCAATTCAGTTTTAGAAAAGATCGCTCAACAGAAACCCTACTCATTTCCTTAACCGACCCAATACTACAGGGGTTTGACAATGATGAATCCTATATCCTGATACTAATTGATCTACAGCAGCCTTTGATACTATAGACCACACCCTGCTGTGCCATCAATTGAGAAAAATAGAAATAGACCGAAAGGTCATCGATTGGTTCTCTTCCTTCCTGACAGATAGATCATTCCAAGTCAAATTAGACAATCAATTATCCGACACCTTCCCAATTGATTCAGGAGTCCCCCGGGGGTCACCACTCTCAGCGACACTATTATATGCTACCCCTATGCACATTACTAGTGGAACTAGGAATCAACTTCTTCCTATATGCTGACGACATACAATTATATATACCATTCAACAAATCATTTGAAAAAATTGCTTCAACCTTGTCCACTTACATGAAGGCAATACAACAAAAACTATCTCAGCTGAAGCTAATTCTAAGCACAAAAGAAACTGAAATTATGTGGTTAAGGAGAAATTCCACGATAATCAAACCGCCAACCTTAATCCTAGAAAATTTTAACATTACACTCTCAGATCAAGTACGAGACCTAGGAATACAGATTGATGAGAATTTATCAATGAAAAAGCCTTTTAAGCAAATTAATTAAACCAGGATACACCAAGCAGAGAATACTACACCAGATGAAACCATTGCTAACAATTCAAGACCTCCGCACTGTTTTGTAAACATTAATATTTTCAAACATAGATTACTGCAACTCCCTATTACTAGGCCTACCTTCAGGACTACTAAAACTACTGCCGTTACTACAAAATGCCTCAGCTAGACTCTTACTAGGAACAAGGAAATTTGACCACATCACCCCATTGCTGATAGCTCTGCACTGGCTTCCTGTACAATCCAGAATTCATTATAAAGTATTAACTCTGATTTTTAATATCATCAACAACATTAATCCATGTTTAATAGGAGAAACCCGCAGAAAGCCTTAAGATCACAAAACAAAAGACTTCTAAAGGTGCCTATAACACGGAACGCACATCTAACACAAATAAGAGACCGAATGTTTTCCCATAGTGGGCTCTAAACTATGGAATTCTCTTCCAGAGTCCCTACGCCAGATTACAGAAAGAAAGAGAGTTTCAAACGAGAACTGAAAACATGGCTCTTTAGAAAAGTATATGATCTAACGTAAAGCTCCAAAATGCTGATAACATCACTGAGCGAACCTTAGACTATGCTAACAGATTGAGCATTGGTAAATATATCCCGAGTTAAACATGAAGGATAATGAAATGGAAATCATAGGTTATAATTCCATATCAAAGCACCGTAATCACCCTGTACCCGATGTTGAAGTATCGACTCAGAACACGCATTTGCTGTTGAGATGAACTGGACTATGAATAATTATAACCTAGAAAATGTATCTGCTTTTATACTGACCTAGATTATGAACATTGAAACAGAATGGGATTGTTGCCTCAATAACTGAAAGCTGATCTTGTAAACTGTTGTGATCTTATTTTGGAACAACAGTATATAAAACACCTAAATAAATACATAAATGTCACACGTAATTCTTGCCAAAAGGACCAAGCCCGTGTCTGATCCCTGGTCCAAAATCAGGTGAAGATTGTCCAACATTGCTGCTAACAATGGTTTAGTGCTGTGAAAACTCTTGTAACCAGCCTGATGGTCATCCAATTGCCTGACTTGTATTATTTACACTAATTTCTGCCACATCCTCCCCTCTCCTACAAAAGAAATCTGCTAGACCCTCTCTAAAACATGAATGCCCAGCCTACCACATGTATACAATATTCAACCAGATAGATCTACTAGATGAGATGTGGACAGTGGGGAAAAGCTTGATGACTTAAGGTGAAAAGAACATGAGTCCTTCTCACAACTGAGTTCTTTCTACATGAAGAACAGACTTAACAATCAATCCTCCATTATTAGTAGTAATTTTCTGTATTGCAGAAGATACAATTGATAACTGTCATGCAATAAAATCCTTTTAAAATCAGTCTTTGCTGGGCGGTGTTAGTTGACTTCTTGCTGATACTCACTTGGATGGATAGATCGCCATTCGTTCAAACAGGATTGCAACATGCTGTACACATCTAGTATCCCAACAATTCATGAATTATCTTATCAGCTGGAAACCTTGGCTACCAATCTTATGGTGTAATCTGCCTACCACTAACAGTTTATGATGGGGAGAGGGGAGAGGGGAGAAAGAGCAGCGTTCTTAATTCGAACCATTTCTTCTGGTGGCATAACCGGAGGGAATGAAGGGTAAGGAGACTTGCCCAGTCTCACACAGCATGCGAGACAAGATGTGAGCTTGCATCTTACCAATGTTCTTGATTTGGAGGTCATTGCCTAACAAACTACTAGGTGCCATCTTAATAGAAGAGACAAGCTTCATGTAAGTTTACTCTCTCTATTCCCAGTGGCCAGGGATTGCGCCTCTAAAGAGGTTTTTGTTCTGATTTTGGGACCTGGGGAATAGTTCCACCAGGTCTCTTTCCTCCTGTGGACTAGGGAGGGGGATTCCTGAGCCTTCACTCACTCACTCTCTCTCTGCTTCCAGGACCTGAGGATACAATCCCCCAACTCCGTGCTGACCGCACAGTAAAGAAGCCTATGATCACTGCTCGTCAACCATAGTAAGAACGGTCACACAGATCTTATTTTGGGGTTTTTTCTTTGACCATGTGTCACTTTTTCTTTAAGACATACTAGTTTGGCAAAACACTTTTACTCTTTCCCAAGACACCTGAAGCACATATAGGTGGGGAGAGGGAAGAGTTAGACAAAGGTTTCCTATCACTTGAGACAGAGGCCATCTTGGGTTACTCGCTGCAGAGGCAAACGATAAAGAGCTGGGAGATATCAGAACTTTTCACACAACCCTGGCTTGCCTTTCCAGTACTGAGGCGGCCTCCCCCCACAGAAGGAATGTGAGTGCTGAGGTGAGAACCCCTCACTGCCTCTCCCTCACTGTTACACAGCAACGCCTTTGCTTACTGAGGGTGGGCCAAAATGATTTCAGGAACTGATTAAGGAAGCTGCAGTTTTCCCTTTGATGATTTGTTTGTTTTCGTATCTTGTGAAAAATCAAAAGGGTACTGGAGTGATACTGAAAAGCTTTTATCCCTTCGGGGGAATGAGGAAATGAAGGTGGCAAATCTCAAATGATACGAATTAAAACTAGCTGCGCACCCAACCCCAATCTGCTGCATGCATGTCCTTCAAAATTTATAGCACATACAATTAAAAAGAACTGATCTTTCCTTTTCTCTCTTTGCAGCTAATGCACTATCATTTCTTATAGATCTCCAGAGGAAAGGTGTTACTGTATGCATCATGCTGGAAAAAGCACCTTTGTGTGTTCCACTTACTTGTCTCTCAGAAACCCACAAATAACAAAATGGGGAATCAGAATCTGATCTCCAAACTCAGGTGTCCGCTGCCACTTGTGTGGGTGATAACTACCTGGCAGATAGTTATCACCCACACTCACTGGGGGCAGATTTTAAAAGGTACGCGTGAACCTAACTGATCTCAGATCATTCTGTCTTTTCACATTTACCTCAGTGGTCAGTAGCCTGGACTATATTGCTGTTATCCCTTTATTTCCACATCCTGCCTGCTTATTCAGTGTCTTCTCTTTGATCTGTATCCCTCCCAAAACCCATATATTTTACCCAACTCTGTAATTCACTTCATGCATCTGACGAAGTGGATTCTGTCCTCAAAAGCACATGCCTCAATAAATTGGTTAGTCTATAAGGTGCTACACCAGACTAACACGGCTATTCCTCTGAAGATCTAAACAAAAACGTTCTGCAAGAAACAAAATGCAATGTTGAATCTTTATGGATAGAATTTCCAGGTGAAAAGGGGAATAAAATAGTAGTGGGGGGTGTATTACCATCCACCTGGCTAGAATGAACAAACAAGACAGTGAAATACTAATAGAAATTAGGGAAGCTAACAAAATCATCAGGACAGTAATGGTGATTTCAATTACCCCAGTACTGACTGGGTGAATGTTACATCAGTACCTTATAGAGAGGCAAAGTTCCTAGCTGAAATAAATGACTGCTTCATGGAGCATCTGGTACAAGAATCGACAAGAGGGGAAACTATTTTAGACCTAGCCCTTAGTGGAACACAGGATTTGGTGTGAGAGGTAACAGTTTTGGAGCCACTTGGCAATAATGATCACAACATCATCAAATTTGACTTAATAACTGGAGGGAGGACACTAATGAAACCTAGTGCAACAGCATTTAACTTTTAGAAGGGTTACTATGATAAAATGAAACTGGTTAGGAAAAAAAAATAAGGTGAGAGAAGCTATAATAGCTAAAACAACATATTTTAAGAAATGAAAAAGGGATCCAATTGAAGAAATTAGGAAATAGCATAAGCACTGGCAAATTAGAAGCAAAGCATTGATAAGGAAGGCAAAGTTAGAATTTGAAAATAAGCTTGCCATGGAAGCAAAAACTCATAATAAAAACGTTTTCAGGTACATTCAAAGTGGAAAGCCTGCAAGGGAGTCATTTGGACCATTAGATGACCGAGGGGTAAAAGAGGCACTTAGGGATGACAAAGCCATAGCAAAGAGACTAAATGAATTCTTTGCTTCAGTCTTCACTGAAGAAGATGTAAGAGAAATACCCATTACAATTGTACAAGAAACCCACTGCTCTCATTACACCAACTTTTGGCGACTCACTCCTTACATGACCTTCATAATAGGCATCATTGTGCGGTAACTCGTACCATTTGCTCACTCTGCCTTATTTATAATCATTGGTCAGTCCATGTTTTTTTAAAAAAAATTTTTGTGCTGAAAAATTAAAGTGCTCTGTGCTTTTACCACTATTTCAATAAACATGTTGTATAATTGAATATCACTTAGCTCATAAATCCAGTTTGTAATGGCTGTTATTGCCCAAATTGCACATCCGATAGTCTATAGCAACGTGATCCGTCTCCACATTGCCATATTGTGTCCGTGCCCGACACTGTACAATGTTTCGGACGTGGTCGTCCTTCTTCAAGGGCGATGTTCTGCGCCATGAAAAAACATGCATTAGACCCTGAATAGCCGTAATCCTCATCATACCAATGTCCTAACATGCATAGCTACTTACTCAGTTTTCCACCATTATAGCTCTCAGCGTTTTTCGCGATCTTCTCTTCCGGTTTACCACTTCCCGCCTCCATTTTTAAACCCCCTTACGTGTGTGACGTACACTCACGTCATTCTGATTTTATAATGAGTACCACTCAATCATATCAATCTCTCTCCGGCGCCGCTGACAATAACAACCTGAGGCCGCCGCTGCTGCTGACGCTACCGCTACCGCTTCTGCTGCCGCTGCAAGAGGAAGGCCTGCGCGATCGGCGCCCAGACCCGTCGGGGTAAGGCCTTTTTGTTCCCTTCCCCCCGGCGAGCCTGATCTGCGATCGCACAGACAGCATCACAGCACAACAGCTAAGTCCCTCCCTCCAGACTTACCATCCAATCGGGGAGACGAGAGGGATTTTAAATTTTACATCTCTCCGGCGTCGCGCGCCTTTGGCGCGCGACAAAGGGGCTTGCCCCTTTGTGCGCCCCTTCGTGCAGCCCCTGAGATCATTCTCTTTTTCATTATCTGCTTAATTCTCCTTTCATACCTTGATTAGAATTCAGCATATCATCTTTAAATCTATAAATTACATTGGCAACAAGATTCAAGTCAGCTGATTCGTGTAAGGGAGACGAGAATAGATCCCAAGCTTTATTCATCAACAGGAAAACAAATTGAAATTGTAATCCAAAATCTCCACAAACCCTGGAACCTCAACAGATAGTGTTCCCTGATCCTAAAGCCAGCTTCGGGTCAATAATAAGCCAGTTTACTGGCCCTTGAATCTTCATCTTCTTTGGAGCACTCGAGTAAGCCTCTAATATTCTCTCTATACCACACAAACAGATCAACATGCTTCTTGGTTTCCCTATCCCTATACATCACCATGTTTGCCATGGCGAATACTCCATACCAATCATCAAGAATCAACGTAAACATCAAACTAAGCCTCTCCCACAACACTACAACCGTCATCAAAGGCTAATTCCAATAATGATTTCACCAATCACACAATTCCTCGGCCTTTCTCTGTTATCTCTTACTCTATTCAATGCTCAATCACTTTCAAAAAAAACTCATATCTTAAACGACTACCTTACTGAAGTAAACCCAGATATCTGTGCAATCACAGAAACGTGGTTTAAACCTTCAGATTTAGCTCTGTTAAATCAACTACCAACTCAGCTTTATGATTTTTTCTCCATACCTAGAACCAAAAGAAAGGGAGGAGGTCTGCTTCTCGCAGCCAAGAAAGGTCTAAGAATATCTTTACAACATTCATATACCACATCAAAATTAGAGCTCTCTTTCTTTAAATCTGATCATTTACAAATTGGCCTAATCTACGCTCCACCAGGATCTTTAGATTCTGACCCTTCACCAGTCATTGAACTCTCTGCCAAATACTTCAACCCAGACAAACCTGCCATCTTACTGGGTGATTTCAACTTACATGTCGATGCTTCACCACAATCCCCAAATTGTGTTACCCTACTCTCGGCTCTCAACTACATGGGCTTCACACAAATTATAAAAGCCCCTACCCACAAAGCAGGTCACACTTTAGACCTTATTTTCATTAATCAGTGCATCTCAAACACAAATACAATCACATGTTCACCTGTCCCTTGGTCGGACCATCAAATCATCAACACGACCTTCAAGCTTTCACAACATCCTCCACTTTCGTTCCCAAAAAACACTATTCAATTCAGGAAACCTTGTTCTACAGACCTTCTCATCAATCAGTTCACTAATGAATTATTACATCTCGATCTCTCCAACGCATCTACAGCCACCACCTCATGGTGCAACATCACCAAAAAGATCGCAGACATTACCTGCCCTTCCATCACAAAAGTAGTACAACCTTCGCCAGACAACAGGAAACCCTGGTTCACCCCAGAACTGAAGCTGCTTAAACAAGAGCTAAGAAATAAAGAACACACTTGGAGGAGAAACCCATCCCCCACAACATTAGCTATTTATAAAACCTCCCTCAATGCTTATAGGATCACCATACTGAGAACAAAGAGAGATTTTTTCTCAAAAAAAATACATCATTTCATATTTGATTCAAAAGCACTTTTCTCCTACGTTTCAGCTCTCACTAAACCATCACCTCCTACCATTCCTGATGATCAAGCACTCAACAAAGCATCAGAACTAGCAGAATACTTTAAGGATAAAATTGACAAACTGACTATCTCTTTCTCATCATCTTTTTCATATCCCCCTTTCCCTCACATTACCTCACCTCAACTAAATACAACGCTGGAAACTTTCGAGACCACTTCAGCACTTGAGATAGAAAACATACTTAAAAAAATGAAACCATCATCTCATCCCTTAGACACAATTCCTACTAACCTTCTCATCGCAATAAGAAACTCCATATCAAAACCAATTGCAGACATCATTAACTGCTCTCTCTCCCAGGGTCTAGTTCCTGACCAACTTAAATTAGCCATTCTCAAACCTCTACTTAAAAAACCTAACCTTCCAACCACAGATCCAGCTAACTTCCGCCCAATAGCTAATCTGCCATTGATCGCCAAAATTATGGAAAAGATAGTCAATAAACAACTATCTGAATATTTGGAAGAAAACAACATTCTTGTATCTTCCCAGTATGGCTTTCGGAAATCGTTAAGCACTGAATCTCTCCTTATCTCTCTTACCGATTCTATTCTATCTAATATGGACAAAAAACAACCACATCTTTTGATACTACTAGATCTCTCTGCAGCCTTTGACACTGTCAACCATTCATCTCTATTAAAATGTCTGGCAGATATAGGCATTAAAGGAACAGTCTTCAGCTGGTTCAAATCCTTCCTAGCAAATAGACAATTCAAAGTAAAGATTAACAACAAAGAATCACAACCGATCCCTTCCAACCGGGGGGTCCCTCAGGGTTCCTCCCTTTCCCCTACCCTCTTCAACATTTACCTCTTACCTCTATGTCATCTACTTACTAAACTAAACCTAACTCACTATCTCTACGCGGATGACATCCAGATACTCATCCCAATCTCAGAATCCTTACAAAAAACCTTGGCTCACTGGAACAATTGTTTGCAACAGATCAATCATCTTCTCTCCAGCCTTTGCCTCATTCTTAACAACAACAAAACTGAGATCCTAATCATCAATCAAGACATCAACATCAAACTTCTAAACCCAGCTGACCTACTCAACTCATCCACTCCCATATTAAATCACTCACCACATGTTCGAGATCTAGGTATCATGCTAGACAATCAGCTCAATTTTAAAAAATTCATAAGCACAACCACCAAAGACTGTTTTTATAAGTTACAAGTCTTAAAAAAATTGAAGCCTCTTCTTTATTTCAACGATTTTCGGATGGTCCTACAAGCCATTATTCTATCAAAAGTCGACTATTGCAATTCGCTTCTCTTTGGCCTTCCATATTCATCCATCAAACCCCTCCAAATGCTACAGAACTCTGCAGCCAGAATCCTTACCAATACGAATAAAAGAGATCACATCACCCCCATTCTCAAGCTCCTCCACTGGCTGCCTATAAAGCAAAGGATCCTATATAAAGTACTCACCGTAATTCATAAATCCATTCACAATATCTCTCCTCTTCAATTATGTAACCAACTACGCCCTCACTCCTCCTCTAGACCCATCAGAGGAGCATATAAAGGCACACTCTATGTACCTTCAACAAAATCCTCGCATCATAAACGTGCCATATCTACAGCAGGCCCCATTCAATGGAATGCGCTCCCACCAGACATTCGGCTTGAGTTCTGCCACTCTTCATTCAAAAAAAAAACTTAAAACCTGGCTCTTTAGCCAAGCTTTTCCAGGACCATGATCATCATTTTTTCCCCTCCAACCAGCAAGAACATATCTTCTTCACAAACCCCCATTTTCCATACCACTACCTACTTCGGTATCTAATCTCTTGCTGCAGGACAGTTGAGACGTTCTCACTTATACGTTATAATTTTTATGCTCAATAAGACCTGTCAACTTAATTGTTTAAGTCTTTTTTTTTTTTTTTTCTCCTTTATCTTTTGGTCATCAATGTTACAACGTTATCATTAAATTTTGAACTTATGTACACTGTTCCAAGTTTCATAACCTTGTTCTATGTAATGCCTTTTGGCAATTTTCATGTTCTGTTTCAATGTAAACCGATGTGATCTTTATTTCATATAGGAACACCGGTATATAAAAATCTAAAAATAAATAAATAAAATAAATTATTCAAACCCATGGGACTCACGGTGTGCATCCAAAAGATCCATTGTTGCTCCTTTAGATTCAACAAAACATTAGGATCGCCACCACGTTGCTGCGTGGTGACTACTTCTAAAACTCGCCATGTCAGCTGTTGAAAACAATGTTGTTTCTCTTGGCAGTGGGCCACCATTGGAGCCATAGTTTTACCTGTGGCTATGCAGCTGCGGTCTTCAATCAAACGCACTCGTATTTGCCGTTTTGTCCTGCCTATATAATATAAATTACAGGGGCAAACGATAATGTATATAACGTGAGATGTATCGCAGGTGGAGTGTTGTCGTGCTTTATGCACTTTGCCATGTTTGTCAATCCAAGATTCCCCCTCAATCACCTGACTGCATAGGGAACAATGTTTACATGGCCAATGCCCGATATTCTCATGTGTACTGCTCATATTTCTTGTGGTCAAGAAAGAGTGTGTAACAAGATCCCCCACATTCTTGCCTCTGCTGTACGCTATAATTGGAGATTCTTTAAAAATATCATGAATCTTCAAAACCGACCAATGATGATGTATCAACTTGGCAATATTCCATGACAAATTTGAATAGGGAACAGTACACACTATTCTTGACTCTTCACTTTCTGTTGATTTATCCAAAAGCAACCATTGGCGCTCAGCGTTGTACGCTCTCTTGTAGGCTTTCTTTATATATCTCACGGGATAACCCCGTTCAAGCAAACGTGTTTTAAGAACGTCAGCTTGGCGGACAAACTCAGCTCTTGTACTGCAAATTCTACGAATCCGGAGAAACTGTCCTATCGGCAGATTATTTCGTAACTGTTGGGGATGAAAACTGGTATAATGTAAGAGAGTATTTCTCTCACATTCCTTGCGATATAACGTGGTGGTACAACGTCCATTAACCAATTTAATGGCAATATCTAAAAAATTGATGTCAGTTTGGTGATAAGTACTGGTAAATTGTAAGTGCTCATCTAAGGTGTTTATCCACTGCAAAAACTGTTGTAATTCATATATGCTCCCGTGCCAAATAAAGAAGACATCATCTATATACCGCGTCCAATGGGTGACTGGACTAAACTGTGTTTTTGGATATAACTTTTCTTCTTCAAATTGTCGTACATACAAATTGGCCAGGCTTGGGGCCATTGTCGCCCCCATAGCCGTGCCGCTTATTTGTTTGTACCAGGTATTCAAAAAGATAAAAAAATTTTCACATAACGCAAGTCTAGCTATAGACATTAAAAATGATGACGGGATCCGATGTGGACGTTCTCTGTTCTCTAAATATTTTTCTAGAATTGTCAAAGTGTCTTCCTGCGGTATCGAGGTGTACAGAGATTTAATATCTAAAGTGACTAATAGTACTGAATCTGTAATAACAATATTCTGTAATTTAGACAACATGTGCTTGGTGTCTTTACAATAAGATGATGCATCTACTACCATCGGATGAATAATGACATCAACGAGGGTGGAAAGTGGTTCCAGGAGGGACCCTATAGTGGTTATAATGGGGCGCCCCGGCGGATTATGCAAATCCTTATGGACTTTAGGAACCATGTATAAAGTTGGTGAAATTGGGAATTTTACCCGCAAAAATTTAACTTCCCTATTGGTAAGGAAGCCTTCAGCAAAGGCATCCTCTGTTAACTGATCAATTTTAGATTGCAACTGTGTAGTCGGATCTTCTAATAATATTTCATACGTGGACACATCTTGTACATGTTCTATGACCATAGACTCATATTTACCCCGGTCTAAAATAACCACCGAACCCCCCTTGTCGGCTTTTTTGATGACAATTGAATCCTCATTTTTCAACAAATATAGAGCCTCTGCTTGTTCCCGACTTAAGTTGTAACATTTTTCAACAAATATAGAGCCTCTGCTTGTTCCCGACTTAAGTTGTAACATGGGGAAGAGAAGATCGCGAAAAACGCTGAGAGCTATAATGGTGGAAAACTGAGTAAGTAGCTATGCATGTTAGGACATTGGTATGATGAGGATTACGGCTATTCAGGGTCTAATGCATGTTTTTTCATGGCGCAGAACATCGCCCTTGAAGAAGGACGACCACGTCCGAAACATTGTACAGTGTCGGGCACGGACACAATATGGCAATGTGGAGACGGATCACGTTGCTATAGACTATCGGATGTGCAATTTGGGCAATAACAGCCATTACAAACTGGATTTATGAGCTAAGTGATATTCAATTATACAACATAAGTTTATTGAAATAGTGGTAAAAGCACAGAGCACTTTAATTTTTCAGCACAAAAATTTTTTTAAAAAAAACATGGACTGACCAATGATTATAAATAAGGCAGAGTGAGCAAATGGTACGAGTTACCGCACAATGATGCCTATTATGAAGGTCATGTAAGGAGTGAGTCGCCAAAAGTTGGTGTAATGAGAGCAGTGGGTTTCTTGTACAATTGTAGTGTGTAGTTTGTTCCCTTGCTTGAGTACAAATTGAGTGTCAGTTATAGGGTTTTCGACTGTTTAGAGAAATACCCATGCCAGAAATGATATTCAAAAGGGATGATTCAGAGGAAATGAAACAAATCTCAGTGTACCTGGACGATGTAATTGGACAAATTGACAAATTAAAGAATAGTAAATCACCTGGACCAGATGGTATACATCCCAAAGTGCTGAAAGAACTGAAAAATGAAATTGTAGATCTGTTAATAGTAATGTATAAACTATCATTAATATCATCTAAGATACCTGAAGACTGGAGAGTTGCCAATGTAATGCCAGTTTTTAAAAAGGGATCCAGGGGTGATCCAGGAAACTACAGACCAGTGAGTCTGATGTCTGTGCCAGGCAAAATGGTAGAAACTATCATAAAGAACAAAATATAGTTAATGGGACAAAGCCAACACGGATTTAGCCAAGGGAAGTCTTGCATCACTAATCTGCTACATTTTTTTGAGGTTATAAATAAACATGAGGATAAAGATGAGCCAGTTGATATAATGCATCTGGATTTCTAGAAAGCATTTGCATTTTGTCTTGAGGTACTTCTTAGGAAATTAAAAAATCATGGGATGGGCCAGTGTCCGATTATGAATTGAGAACTGGTTAAGAGATAGAAAACAGAGAGTAGGATTAAATGGTCAAATTTCCTAGTGGAGAAAGGTGAATAGTGCAGTGCCCCAGGGATCTGTTCTGGGCTGATGCTTTTTAATATATTTATAAACAAGCTGTAAAGCCCGTTAAAACGGGCTACATCCCTCTGTCTCTCACCTCCCCCTCATTCTCTCTCCCCTCACTCTTCACCACCCCCCTCCCCCACCCACTCCTCTCCACCCTCCCTCTCCTCTCACTCAGTCCCCCCTCTCCCTCACTCCCTCCCACTCAGTCCCCCCTCTCCCTCCCTCCCACTCACTCAGTCCCCCTCTCCCTCCCTCCCTCCCTCCCTTCACCCACCTCCATTTCCTCCCGGCGCCGTAAGCGCGACTTCCCGCAACCCTCACCCGGCTCCATTAACTCCTCCCGCTCCTGCCGGCAGATCTCGGGGGGGTCACTCCCGCGCGCGCGGCAGTGACCCCCCCCGAGATCTGCCGGCAGATCTGGGGAGGAGAAGCAGCGGCACCGCGCGCGCGCGCGGCGCCGCTGCTTCTCCTCCCGCTCCTGCGGCCCCACCGCCATTTTTTTTTTCTGATCGACATCCTTGCCCGCACATGCGCAGTAGAGCTGTGCTCTACTGCGCATTTGCGGGCCGTCGGTCACAGGCCATTTATAAGGTAGATGACCCTGAAATGGGAACAATGAGGAAGATGATCAAATTTGCCAATGACAACAAATTATTCAAAGTTGCTAAATCACATTTATTTTTATTTTATTTATTTATCAAGTTTTTTATACCGTCATTCGGTTTTGCCATCACAACAGTTTACAAAGTTTCGATGTTTAACAGAGTGTCCAAAAGATTCATGCGATTGTTAACATAGATATTGTAGGCTTTATAAACGTAGTTTGGATGTCAAACTATATATGTTCAATTATGTGTTCTATTACGTGCTTGCGTTGGTTCCACATGGTTTGCATAGGGCCAGTAGGAGGGAAGTAAAATCTGAGAGTCATTGGGTGCTTTGATAGGCTTTGGTGAACATCCAGGTTTTTAGTTCTTGTTTGAAGGTTTTTAAA
The DNA here is from genome assembly GCF_901001135.1 of Rhinatrema bivittatum. NCBI lineage: Eukaryota > Metazoa > Chordata > Amphibia > Gymnophiona > Rhinatrematidae > Rhinatrema > Rhinatrema bivittatum. The sequence continues at coordinate 14,023,963 of NC_042620.1, forward strand.
TTCTGCTGTGTTCTCAGTTCGGTTGGGAGGGTGTTCCAGAGATTGGGACTTCCTAGGGATATGGCTCTCTTCCGAGTTGAGGTAAGTTGTTTAGAGCGAGTAGGTAGAATCTTTAATAGACCTTTGCTAGCTGAGTGGAGGTTTCTGTTTGGAGAGTGTAGTTTTATGGATGTACTTAGCCAGTTTGTTTGCTTTTCATACATTATTTTGTGTAATATGGATAGTATTTTGTATTCTATCCTGAATTTTATTGGGAGCCAATGTAGTGATATAAGTGTTGGAGTAATGTGATCGCGTTTTTTAGTTCCAGTGAGTATTCTGGCGGATGTATTTTGGAGGATTTGGCGTGGTCGGATGGTGATGAGAGGTAAGTTGAATAGCAGGGAGTTGCAGTAGTCCAGGTTGGAGAAGATTAGTAGTTGAAGGACTGTTCTGAAGTCATTGGAGGAGAGGAAAGCCAATTAGTTCCAGTATCTTTTGGCACCAAGGTAGAAGAAAATTCAATCAAGTGCGGTGTGGAATTGTACAAAAAGGGACAGGCGGTTCCCGGAACTCAGCTTGGTGCTGCCAGCTAAGCCCACCACATCACGTGACTTGTAATCATATTTTTAATCATATTTTAATCAGGTTTTTTCACTCGTATGTCTGCAGTGGCTTTTGAAGAGAATACTGGAAGGCTGAGGTCACTGCTGGGGTATGTGTAGGGTGAGGTCAGCTTTGAAATCTGACTCTGTCTCCATCTGCTGACAGGAGAGCATAACACATTGGTCCTGAGTCCATCTGTCTACACTAAGAAAAACAAAATTATCAGATAAGGAATTTCTCCTATTTCTTCATTCTTTTTCTGTCTTCGACCATAGGGCTGCCAGCTGCAGGGTTTTACATAAGAATATGCCATACTGGGTCAGACCAAGGGTCCATCAAGCCCAGTATCCTGTTTCCAACAGTGGCCAATCCAAGTCACAAGTACCTGGCAAGAACCCAAACATTAGACAGATCACAAGCTATTATTGCTTATTAATTACTGTAATAGCAGTTTGTGGATTTAACCTCTAAAAACGTATCCAAACTTTTTTTAAACCCAGTAACACTAACTGCTGAAACCACAACCTCTGGCAATGAATTGCAGAGTTTAACTATGTGGGAAGTGAAAAAGAAGTTTCTTTGATTTCTTTTAAATGAGCTAGTTGCTGACTTCATGGAGTGCCCCCTGGTCCTTCTATTGTCTGAGAGAGGAAATAACCGATTTACACTTACTTGTTCAAGTCCTTTCTTGATTTTGTAGGCTTCTATCATGTCCCCCCCCTCAGTTGTCTCTTCTCCAAATTGAACAACCCTAACTTCTTTAGATTTTCCTAATAGGGCAGCTGTTCCATGCCCCATATTATTTTGGTTGCCCTTCTCTGCACTTTCTCCAGTGCAACTATATCTTTTTTGCGATGCGGTGACCAGAATTGCACACAGTATTCAAGATGCGGTCTCACTATGGAGCGATACAGAGGCATTATGGCATCCTCTGTTTTATTTTACATAAGAACATAAGATCATACCATACTGGGTCAGACCAAGGGTCCATCAAGCCCAGCATCCTGTTTCCAACAGAGGCCAATCCAGGCCACAAGAACCTGGCAAGTACCCAAAAACTAAGTCTATTCCATTCCATTTTCCATTCCTTTCCTAATAATTCCTAACATTCTGTTTGCTTTTTTGATTGCCACAGCACACATGAGAATTGTAAGAAATTGCAAGAAGACCTTGCAAAACTGGGAGACTGGCAAATGAAATTAAATGTGGACAAGTGCACAGTGATGCACTTAAGGAAGAGCAACCCAAATCATAGCCGCACAATGCAAGGTTCCACATTAGGAGTCACCACTCAGGAAAAGGATCTAGGCCTCATCGTTGATAATACGTTGATATCTTCTGCTCAAAGTGCATCAGCAGCCAAGAAAGAAAATAAAATGCTAGGAATTATTAGGAAAGGCATGGAGAATAAAACAGAGAATATCATAATGCCTTTGTGATCTCATCTTGAATATTATGTACCATTCTGGTCACCACATCCACAAAAGATATAGCAGAATTAGAAAAGGTACAGGGAAGGTGTTACGACTGTCGCTGCCCGACGTCTCCGCTCCCCCCTCCTTACCTCTCTGGCGACTCCTCCTGTGGTTGATGGACGTCCGGCTGCAGCGGCGTCTGCCTGCCGTCCTCTCCGGCGTCCCCGGTCCGGCTTGGGCGCTGCCTCCCGCCATGTTGTTCAGCTACCATAGGGCGCGTGCGGCACGCGGCCCTGCTTCTTATGCTTTCTTTGGCGCGAACCTCAGGGGCGTCCCCCTGTGATGACGTCACGCATCCCGGATACAAAAGCCTACTCGGTTTGCTAGCTAATCGAGTTAGCAAGGGAATGCCTTATGGATGGGATTCGCTGTCCGTTCCTATCTACTCTGCCTCTCCTTCATTGGATTTATTCTATCGGGGTACCCGCTCCTCGGGGGCCTCTCTCTTTTCTTTCAGGTCGCTGTCTGGAACTGGTACTCGCTCCTCGGGGGGCCTCTCTCTTCTCTTTCAGGTCGCTGTCTGGAACCGGTACTCGCTCCTCGAGGGCCCATGTTCCCGGACTCGCTGCCTGAGCTCCTCACTTCTGCTTGGAAGATACCGCTGCCTACACCATCAGTGAGTTACCATCTAAATTCTCTCAGAGCTGTTCCCTGGAACCAGGTACTCGCTCCTCGAGGGCCTGCCTCTATTCCAGCTTCTGTGTCACCTTCCGGGAGAAACCGCTGTGTGAGTAACTTTACCAACGAGGCTCCATACCAGAACCCTGTGTATGCTCCACTGTACTCACGATCTCAGTTTCTCTCCACTACAGCACAGCCATAGAGGGAATCGCTGTTCCAGTGTCCTGAGGAACCATAGCCCAGCCGGGCTTCATCTCTACTCACTACTGCCACCTATGGAGGCTCCTCAATACTGTCTAATAAAAGATATAACTCTGTGTTGTGTGTCCCAAAGCTGAGCCTGACCTGTGGCCCCTCACGGGACTTCCCCCCCGTGGGCGTGGTCAGCAGCCACAGTGTCCAAGGGTCCACCCAAAACCTTACAAACAATAACAGAAGGGCAACCAAAATGATAAAGAGGATGGAACAATTCTCCTATGAGAAAACGCTAAAGAGTTTAGGACTTTTCAGCCTGGAGAAGAGACGGCTCAGGGGGGATATGATAGAGGTTGATAAAATAATTAGTGGAGTGGAACAAGTAAACATTAATCGGTTGTTTACTCTTTCAAAAAGTACAAAGACTAGGGGATACAAAACAAAGTTACTAGGTGATACATTTTTTTACTCAACACATAATTAAACTCTGGAATTCATTGCCAGAGGATGTGGTGAAAGCTATTAGTGCAGCTGTGTTTAAAAAAGGTTTGGACAAGTTCCTAGAGAAGAAGTCCATAAACCATTATTAAGGTGGAGTTGCAGAAATCCACTACTTATTCCTGGGATAAGCAACATGGTGTCTAACCACCCCTTGGGATTTGGCCATGAACTTATGATCTGCATTGGCCACTGTTTGTAACAGGATAATGGGCTTGATGGACCTTTGGTCTGACCCAGTATGACAAGTCTTATGTTCTTATAGGTGAAACTCAGACCTCATCCCAACGAACATGTCCGCTTGCTGTTGGTTTGAGGCTAGCAGGTTTGCCTGCCAGGCTGCTTTAATCACGCCACAGCCAAAGGGCTCACATTCTGTGACAGATTGCTGAGGCCATGAACTCAACAGACTTGCCCTCACCCCAGGCACACTGGGTTTGGCCCATCAAAGTCATCAGCAATAAGTACAGTTGAATAAGATAGTGGGCCTACTCCAAGGTTTCACTATCCAAATGGACACCAAGTAGGCTTGGCTTTCACTACCGGCATCAGCTACACCACCACTGCTGGCACCACTCCATACTCCTGGACCAGAACCACAGCTGGCTCCTCCTCCCAGGTATGATGGAGACCTAAAACCTGCAGGGTTTTATCAACCAATGCCTCATGCATTTTGAGCTCCAAGCCACCAGCTTCCCCTCCAGTTGGCCCAAGGTAACATTCATCCTCTCCCTTTTGGCCAGACCGGCCTTGGCCTGGGTCTCTCCTCTGTGGAAGAGAAATGAACCAGCTTTGGGAAATCTGGAGGAGTTTCTTAAACACTTTTGAAATGTCTTTTTCAAGCCGGAACATTCCTTTTCGGCAGCTACAGAGCTACTCTGCCTCAAGCAAGACTCTAAAACCACTGGCAACTAAGCTACCCAGTTCTGGACCCTGGCCTTTGAACTTGGTCGCCATCTTTTGGCAAAGTCTAGCAGAGAGGATTAAAGATAAGCTTGCCATCAGGGACATCTCATTGGGCCTTGATGACCTCATCGCACTTTCCATCAGCATCAATGCCCGGTTTCTAGAGCAGACCAGAGAGAAGGTTGCCATACCAATGTCATTTAATGCTGATCAGCCTTCCATCCTCTTCTGCTGCAAGGGATGCAGGGCCTCTGGAAGTTGGGCTATATAGTTTAAAGTCTGGATCGCTCGCTGTGATCTCTGGAGCCCTCTCCTGGGGCTGCTGGAAATGGTATGCAGATGAGTATTCAGGGTGGAAGAGACCATTATCTAATAACCTCAGCATTGGCCTGTGTGAGTCGGAGGCATCATACATTTGGTATTACATGACATCATGTGTTGACCATTGTGATAGTCAACCTGTTGATATCTGAAGCCCTCACATCAGACATCAGAGTATGTGAGTGGCAGGACCTGAGGTGTTATTGGTAATTATTCTTGGAAAAGGAGGAGGACAGAAAGTGTGTGACCTCCAGTGAACTCTAAGAGCAGTTAGCAATCTAAGACAAAGCCAGGGTAACCTCTCTTAATTCAGGATATAAAGGGAACATAAGATCATGCCATACTGGGTCAGACCAAGGGTCCATCAAGCCCAGCATCCTGTTTCCAACAGTGGCCAATGCAGGCCATAAGAACCTGGCAAGTACCCAAAAGCTAAGTCTATTCCATGTTACCATTGCTAATGGCAGTGGCTATTCTCTAAGTCAACTTAATAGCAGGTAATGGACTTCTCCTCCAAGAACTTATCCAATCCTTTTTTAAACCCAGCTACACTAACTGCACTAACCACATCCTCAGGCAACAAATTCCAGAGTTTAATTGTGCGTTGAGTGAAAAAGAACTTTCTCCGATTAGTTTTAAATGTGCCACATGCTAGCCAGTTGGCTAAAGCTATGCGCATATTTTTTATCCCAACAACAACCTGATCTCAAACACAGTCTGTGCGAGAGGTAGGTTTGTATGGACTGAAAAGTATGCACTACTTTATTAGCCACGTGAATTATTGAAAATTTATCTCTTGAGGCTTTTTCTTCCTCCTCACCCTGGTCCCACCAGCAGAACAATTGAATTCCGGATCGCTGATGCTTTTAGGGGTTACTGAATGGTTGGTGGGAAGGAAGATGTTACGTAAAAGGAGAGCATTTTATTTGGTTTGAATGTATTTCCGACTCTGGAGTTACTGTGATTATTTTTATTTTGTTGGAAGTGTCTGATTGCTTTAAGTTAGTAAAATGTTTCTTCTGATCTTTGTAAACTGCTTAGAACATGGTTTTGTTGGGGTGGTCTATGACTTTTAATAAATGAAACGAAGCGGAACCTTGGTATCAGGATGTGACCCGAACCTCAGACGTGAACAGGGCTGCAGTATCCGTGGCGGTACTGGTACATTGTACTTTGGGGCATGTGGCACTTTGGATCTCTCCTGGCTGGGGAGGGGATCATGGAAGAGTGGGTTCGACTAAATGCACTGTGCAACGGCGTCATTCTTACTACCAATATTCTGACGTTGTCCTGGGTCAGGGTCGGGACTCGTATTGCTGCCCGCCATCGTTCATCTCGTGTGTGTGTGTGGGGACCTCTGCTGTCGCTGCACCCAGTTTGGTTATAACTCTTAGAGGCGTATCATAAGGTCGTAAATTTCATCAGAGAGAAGCGGTGATCGCAAGGGCAGAGCTGGAGCACGTTGTACGCTTCTTGGAACCTGGAGGTGGGATTTACATTTTGGATGTATAATTATTCTAACGTTATGTTATTGGAGAAATTCCCCTAGCACCTCCAATGAAGATCATGTTTACGTCACCAACAGAGAGTGGCATCTGAAGCTGCAATACTGCAGGATAAAATCCACCCCCTCCATCTCTTTTAAAATAACTAAATGCCTTTGCTACAGATGAAAGACATTAAATCCCCAGAGCAGGTTAAAGGCGTTAGATTGCATGTTCCTCCTTGTAATCACCCCACACTGAAGTCCCTTACAGGAATTTCCGCTCATCACTTCCCCTCACGTTCTTCCTCTTGCAGTAATAGCCTCCAGACATCCAGCACCCATCACAGCGGCGTTTCACAACCTTTGTACCTTTCGGGAGCTAGAGAAAGCTAATATGAGACCAGCTGGGTGGCAGAGCTGTGTGTCGCCATGTCGAAGCCCCAGAAGGAAGCTGGGGTCATTGTTGCTGCCTGCGCTGCGCGTGTCCTGTGGTGGCACAGCCTGTGAGTGTGTGTGAGTGTGAGTGTGTGTGTGAGAAGAATTATAACAAAGAGCCCTTTCACAAAACTCCAACAGCACTGAAGAATGCAGAACAGGATAACGTCAAGCTGCACACCGCTACTGCCCCCGGCATCCAGCCTCACGCAGAAGAAAGATACAACTTTAATATATAAGGCAAATAAAAAAAGCCTCCCTATTTAACATCATATACTTGGCTTCACTTAATTCCAGTGTAAATGGTTCACTTTTAAAAACAGAACATCTGTGTAGATACAAATGCAGGGCCAGTGGGGGCCAAGTCAACTAAGCTCTGCCCCCTTCCATTTGTGTCCATGCTCCCACCAGTCCCTCTCTTCCTCCCCAGGACCCCTCCTCCTCTCCCCCCCCCCCTGAACTTCATGCCCCCTCTCTCTTCCCCTGCCCCAGCTCCTCTCTTCCTTCCCTCCACTCTCCCATGCTGACCAGTGTCAGGAGGAGGAGAGCGGTGGTGTCTGTGCAATTCAGAGCAGCACAGGGGGCCCAGAGCTGTAGAGACGGGGGCCACGGCTGAGGCACCGCGGCCGTGCTCCTGCCTGACCCAGCCCCAGATATTCTGCAGTGATTCTGAGGGAAGGGCCGGATTTTGGTGAGGCCGTGGCCTACCTCATACACACAGCACAATGAGCCATATTACGTACACTGAGCACAGCGCAGCACAACTCCAGGGAGTGCGGCTGAAACTGTGGCGACACGACATCACAGTGCCGCACCGCACCCGTCGCCACCTTTCTGAGAGAAAGGCCATGGAACTGGAAAACATGCAGAGACCTGACTCTGTCGGTGCAGTGTGCCTTCAGAGCCGATCAGGTGCGCCATGGCAGAGTCACCGCTGCCGGATGCTCTGAGCCAGACCCACACCTGGGACCTGTTTCTCATCACCTTGCAGCAGGAAGAGACTCCAGCAGTGTCTCCTTTCTGCGAACCTGTGTAAGCACGCATGCATGCCTGCCTCTTCTTCCTGGCAGCATACAGGGCACAGATAGCACCTCCTCGCTCTTCCCTTTCCTCGAGTCTTATCCCCAGGGAGGGCGTGCACGGAGCCCTGGATGTGACTCACTCTGAGTATTGGGAGCAGCGGCGGCAGCAGCGAAGGAGCTCTGGCAGGTACACGCTGCAACCGAGGGGACCAGGTGCCCCGCAGCTGTCTTCTCCCTTCCACTTGTACGTAGAGGGAGCAGGTCCATCCTGACGGGCTCATGCGGGCCTTCGCCTCCTCTCTCCCTTTATCTTAAAATTTGGAAGAGGGACCGGTGGGGCTTGCAGTGCTTCCTCTCCGGCCGCGCTGCCTGCTCCGGGGAGGCTGCCGTGACGCGCCACGTTCTTGATCAGGTAGATGTGCCTTGGGAGTGCAAAGGCTGGGAAAAACTGTATTAGTGAGGTAGACGACATCAGCTAGGAAAGGGCTTTAAGGGAAGCAGTGAGACGTGACCAGGGATAAAACAGACCAGCACCAGAACCTGGGGATTGCCCTTCTAACTGTCCTTTCAGTGCCCCATTTATTATCTCTTACTATTACTTCACTATTTTGTAAGGGTAAATATTTTATTCTCCCTCTTATTTGGACCACATGTGGCACAACGATCAAACTTTTCGCATTGGTGAAAACTCCATTGGGAGGTTTTACTTGTGGGGTTCAATATTCAAAGCAGAATTCCGCGGGTAGATTTTCTTTAATTATTGCCCCCTGGAAAAGGGATCTTCAGGATTTGCGTCTGCTTTTTCTGCCAAATTCAAAGCGATGCACCTTATTGTTATTACCTCCCCTGACGTAACCCTGACCCCAGGAATGCCTCCGCCATGGGCAGGCAATGGCACCGCACGGGTTTTTACCAGCACAGAGGTTGGGTGCTGTTCAAAAAGCCCCTTTCTGGGGGTAAAAATCTATTTTTACCTGCGGACTTGGGGGGGGGGGCTCTGAATGCGGCCAAGCTGCCCCGCGTCACTGGACAGCGCAGATTCTGGAGCGAGGAACCGGGTTTGATTATTCCGGCCTGCCTGCCTGCTCTCCGGCGTGCAGAGAAAGCTGACGCGGGTAATTTATCTGGGACTGGGAGTCATAATGAACACCAGAGCCTGCGCGGGCTTAACTTGGATCGTCGGTGCGGGCACTGCAGGGAAAAGGTCCAACAGGGTTGGCACCAGCGCTGGCAGCTTAGCCTCGCTTCTCGCCCCTCGTGTCCATTACCTTGGCAGCACATACACAAGTTGTTCTGCCAGTAAAGGTTCCTGGATCTGATGAAGCACAGGGAGGTTAGGGGACTTTCTCAGGGTCAGAGAGAGAAGGGGAGGCAGACGTGGGCTTGCAGTCCCCTGGCTCCAGCTCTCCGACCACCCATTAAAGCTGCTAAAAGTAGCACAGTGCGCGTTATCTTTAATGTGCGACCCATAACGTTTGGGAAGCTGATCCTGAATAACACCTGGGTCTGACATTTAGTTTTATTGTTCCCAGAACAGATTTCACAGCCTCCTTGGGCCAATATAAGCAAGCACACACCTTTCAACACACAAAAGTTAAACAGCGCTGAGATTCTGAGCCAGAAAAGCAAACCACAAAATGTGAGAATATGAGGAAGCTGATAACACAGAGTACAAGCCCGCAGGGCTCGTTTCAGTGTAAATATGTATTCCTCACACACCCTCCTTTCCGTATAAATAGACGGCCACTGAATGACCATTTGCCTGGCTGTCACAAAGCCATGAGAAGGAATGTCCGAGCATCATCTGCAGGGGGAGGAGAGCAGCCCGGGACATAGCAGTCTGCACAAAAGCTTGCACCCACTCTGTCGTGTGCAGCTTATGAAGAGTACAACTGGCAAGCAGTAATAATCCCCCGAGAACTTAGAAACAGGACAGCAGAAAAGACTGCATGGCCATCTGCCCAACTAATATAATTTATAATTCCCATCCCTCCCTCAGAGATCCCCTGTGTTTATCCCATGCTTTCTTGAATTCAGATACTGTCTGTCTCCGCCACCTCCACCGGGAGGCCATTCCATGCATCCACCACCCTCTCTGTAAAGAAATATTTCCTAAGACTACTCCTGAGTCTATCCCCTTTCGCCCTCATCCCATGACCCCTCTCACCTCCTGCGCATGGAAACCTTGGAGGTATTTAAATGTCTCTATCCTATCTCCCCTATGTCGCCTTTCCTCTAGGGTATACATATTTAGTCTATTCCTATATGCTTTAGAACAAAGCTGGCTCCATCCTGTTTATATCCTATGGAAAGTGGGGTCTCCAGAACTGTACTCAGCGTTCCAAGTGAGGTCTCACCAGGGAGCTATACAGGGGCAATGTCACCTCCCTTTCTCAGCTGACCACTCCTCTCCATGTGCAGCCAAGCAGCTTTCTGACCTTTACCGTCACTTTATCCACCTGTTTGGCCACCTTAAGATCATCAGATACAATCACCCCCAGATCCCGCTCTTCCTTTGTCCTTAGAAGAATTTCACCCCAATACTGTCTTCATGTGCAAAAGTGGAAGTTGGGAGGAGATGGGCTACTACTGGCCAGTCAGCCTGTCCTGAGTGGTGGAGAAACTGATGGAGCCATTGTTAAAGGAAAGGAAAGTGGAGAATCTTGAATTCAGCAGTCACCCACTGCTGCTGCCCAAAGCTTTAACTCCAAGCGGGAGATCGTGGGCCATGTTCGGACCTGGAGAAGTAACTGGCACAGCGCGACAGAAGGGACGAGGGGGTAACTTGCATGGCGGGGCAGAGAGGAGGAAGGGGGGACACCCACATTGGCTGGGGAATGAGTGGGGAGGAGTGTGAGGAAGGAAGGGAGGGGGCTCCCAGATTAGTGGTGGAAAGGAGGATGCGTGGAGAGTGTGAGAGGAGATGGTGTTGGCATTGTGTGGGAGAGTGGGGACTTTGGGATTGGGGAAAATAGAATAGCAATTAGGTGGGGGAGTAAGATGGGCTGGGAGGTATGAGATGGGGCTGGGGATGTCAGATGTGGGGGTAAGAGAATGGGACTGAATTGTAGAGAAAGCTTGCAATATGCTTTGAAGGACCTGGAGGACTGTGGAGGGGGGTGAAAGGCAATGAAAATGGATGGGAAGGGGTGGAATACAGAGGAAGAAGGTGGTGAGTGATGGTGGAGATGGGGCTGGGGATGAGGCGGGGGAGGGGATGAGCCACAGAAGAGGCTGGGGCTAGTGAGAGGGTGAGAGGCATTGGAAAGTAGTTGAGGGCTGGAGAGGAAGTGAATACAGAGGTGGAAATGGGCGGGGAAGTGGATTCAAAATAGGAGAAAACAAATGCTGGGAAAGGCCTGAGAGCTGGAGTGTGGGGAAAGTAAGGGCTGGGGAGGAGGTGAGGGTGGGAGATGGTAAGAGGTGAGGACTGGAGAATGAGAGAAGGGTAGAAAAGTCTAGCTATGAGTAGAAAGAAGCAGAAAAGAGAGAAATGAAGAGAGAGAAACGTGAAAGAACAATGTCAGAAATAGATATGAGAGGAACTGAAGAAAACAGAAGAAAAGAGAAAACATGCAAATGGATAGGAGACCCTGGAAAAAGAGGAGAAGAAAAATTGGGGCCAATACAATTAGGAAATGAAAATGTGCGGACAGAAAAGGTGGAAGAAAGCATTTTGTTTTCACTTTAGTGATGAGCTGGGATGTGCCTCTCTCATGTGCTGTCTTTGTACAAGAGGAAATGCCTTTCTTTCTTTCTCTGGAGTTGCACAACATGCAGAGTCGGACTGCTCGGCATTTCTCATTTCTGATTTGGGGGTCACTTTGGCGAGGGTCTGTTTGTCTGGCACAGGGGAGGTATTCTGCTAGTATGGCCTTCCGTGCAGCAGTCCAGCTTGTTTTGCTGTTCCAGAGCCAGGTGCAATATTTGCAGTGCTGCTTTTTCATAGGTAGGGTTGTTACTGTTTGAGTCTGGCAGTGTTAGTGCTGTTTTGGTAGGGGAGGTTTGCTACAGAGGTCATCGGTGCATTTTTCGCAGGGTTTTGTATTACTTCATAATGTTCTTGGTGGTTGTTACTGAGATTAATTTTATTAATTTTTGTATGGCGAGCAGTGAGGGGAAATGTCACACTTCTGCTCTGGGGAGTTTCTGTGGACACAGGGTATGTTTACGGAACTTAAGGTGCTTGGTTTCTATTGGGGGTTCTATCCCGTCTTGGATGGATCCCACACTTCACTCCCATAGAGAAGAATTGACCGAGTAATGTTAATCATAGTTCTACTAGGGGTTTCTTTGTTGAATAGAAGGCTCTTTTGTTTAGAGATGCCACTGCCGTGCGTGCCCAGCACCTCGTGACAAGGGTGCAAAATGTTTGCAGTGCTGCCTTCTGCAGTACAGCAGGTGACGGAGGCACTAGAAAGCACTGAATACCAACAGCCAGCCAGAGAAAAATCCTTAATTAGGAGATATCTCAGGACCAGTATAGCTTACCCCAGCAGCGTCCTGTTCCTGCATGGATGGAGTCTGGTAAGAGGCCGGTGCCGAGGAAGCCATGAGAGCCCCTCCAGGACCAAACTAACAAGGTGGTTCCCCTTTCACAGCTCAGGTAGGAAGACCCCCTGATGGCAGCTGCATGGGAACATAGGTCAGAGATAATTTAAACTTTAATATGATGATGTGCGCGTCTACGGGATTGTTCTCTGGAGGCAGAAGGGGAGGGTGCTGCTGATTCTGAGTTGGGGGAAGGAAGGGAGGGTGCTTATGGGCCCATGCCCTGGCTCTGGCTAGCTAGCAAAGCCTCTGAACTGTCCAGTTTAGTTGGACGTACATTTCCGGGGACCCTGGGAGCTCCATCGAGGGATCCCTCCCCTTGGATCTGCACAGGGAGTATCCCCGGTAAGTAGGCAGAACAGCGGGCTGAATTAATACAAATTGGATTTGGATTTTACATTTAATTGCTCGCCTTTCAAAATCTGAGTTCAAGATGAGTTACACTTCAGGTAGAGTGGGAAGGTCCCTGCCTCAGGGGGGCTTGCAATCTAAGTTCATCACCGCTTCCACCCCGACACTCCTGCTGACGGGTTTCAATCTCCTGCTAATTGACCCCCTCCACGTCTGTCACCCTGTGCCCGATATACTTAGGCTAATGTATGAAGTTATGACCTATCTACTTTCCCAAAAACGCAGCACATTGCACAATGGGTGGTGCAACACAGGCATATGACACAAAGGACGATTTCCTGAATTGAAAAAGAACCTGAGAAAGTGAGGCTGATTAAATTTTCATGCTCCTCACTAAGGTGGACGAGCTTGCCTCGCTGCTTACCATGTTTGCTTTATTACTGGTGTCTGAGTGACCTGTTCCTGTGGTCATTTTTTTTAAAGATACAGGCACTATTGGATTCTTCTTTTACCTCTGCTTCAACAGCAGGCAGAAGAGACGTCCAGTTTTACCATTAGAAGTAGTTTTGAACTTAAGCAGCGTAGGGAGGCATTGGATCCCCCTTCCCCAGTGGGATCTCAGCGCTGAAGTACCAGACTGATTCCCACTGACTTTTCCTTAAGAGAAGTCCCCCAGAAACAGCAGAAATTAAAGGAAGGAAGAACAAGATCAGGAGATCCCGTCCGGATTTCCACCCGAGGGCCCAGGCCAGGCTGGGTGTCCGGGGTGAAGACGTCTAAAGGTAGCATTTTCCAGTAAAGTTGGGGACCCCTCCAATAGGATCCCCGCACAGCCGCTGGGAGAGTTATGTGCACATAAAATCAGCATGGACTCTACCCAGGGGTCTGGATTAAGGACACCTACCCACAGAGGAGAAAGAGTAATGCACCACCGGTCAGATGTAAACTCACACGACTGGAGAATGGACTTTTAATATATTAATACCAATCAGTAAACTTTATTTTAACACCCAGACCTGGTTCTGTCTGAGTTCTTACTGCCTCTTACCTCATGGGAAGAAACAAATGACCCCCCCACACACTGGAGACCTTTTCTCATCGTCTGGGCCATAAGCGAGAGTTTCCCCCTGTAAAAAGAGTCCCGTCCCCCCTCCCCAGGGATTGAGAGCCAGGGTGGGATGGAATGGTTAGCCAGAGCAACGCCAGAAGATATAAATTAGTTGTGTGTTCTGAGGAGGAACAATCCTCCAAAAAAGGATTACATTATGGTGGTGAGGAGAGATCTTCCCTTCTCCCAGAATCCCCTGCTTTAAGGAGGACTGGGTTAGAAACCTGATCCAGGCTCCTTAAGGCAGAATGAGGGAGCTGTCAGTTCATTCCATCACATACCCTCCCCCTGAGCTCAGCCTTGTCAGGCAGAGCGTGCAGACTTACCCGGGGCACAACCCGGCTCTGTCTCAAGTGGCTACCCCCTCCATAAGGTTGCAAAATGGGGACAATCTCAACCCAGGATTACTGGGAATAGAAGTTCGGGGAGGACGGCCACATCTAACACAGCTTCTTCTGCAGTGGTCATCAAGAAGACATGGAAAGTTGAACACTTCTGATCGTCCCCATGTATACAGGTCAATGTCTCCATTATTATTATAGTTAAAGTGCCCCTGACAAGGTAAGTCCTGGTGAATGAGAGTTTTGCTACAGTCGGTATCTACCAGGGCCTGGGTACAGGCTTCTTCCATTTCCCCTGGATTATAAAGTCCTTAAGTCGTGCATGTGGACCCCCACAAAGTTATACCCTTGGAGTTTTGACAACTTGTGATCCCAAGCGTTTTCCCACGTGGCATTAACATTCTGGGGCACTGTCCTTGTTCTTTGCTCTGTCTTCTGTTGTTCCATTAACCTGCGTTTGCACTCCAGGTCATCAAGCCAAGGACTTTCGTCCTTTGCATGACCTTCTGTTTTACAGAAAGAGCACTCCTGTGGGGTCAGTTATCTTTTTCATGCCCGTTCTCCCTACAAAGGGCACAAAAAGAGAGGATTTGCAAGGCCCCGTTTCTGGGTTGTTCTGGGTATTTCGAGTTGTGGGTCATCTCTGCTTCAAAGCATTGTTTTATAGTATATTTACTTCTTCCACAGTTAAAACAGGTGGACAAGATTGGCATCTGAAAGGTGGATATGAAGGCTGCTGTCTTCCTTGGAGATTCGTTGCTAAGGTCCTCTATCCTCTGTTCCATCCCAGGGAATGCTTAAGTATTGCCTCTCTAAGCCCTTATGCTGGTGGGCATTGGCTATGCCTGGAGGAACACGTCCGCCACTTCCAGGGCTCTCTTTCTGAGCTGAGTCTGGTGTGTTGGCAGACACAACTCCGCATGGGCCAGTCTAGATCATCTAGGAACTGTTCCAGGAGTATCTGATGCGCTACTTCCACTCCCAACTTTGCCTCCGGCTGGACCCACTTCCAAGCAGCATCTTTCAGCCGGTGAAAGAGGTTTCTGGGGCTCTCCCTGGACTGTAGGGCTGCCGGAAATGTTCTGGGGAGTACCCAGCTTTCTGTAGTATAGCAGCCTAGACGTGCTCATAGGAAGTTCTCCCATCGGGATTGGTGGCCTGGAAAGCTGCTTGACTGGTCCTGGTGGGCAAATTTGCCAAGTAAGTTGTCCAATTGGTCTCTGGCCAGGCCAACAAGCTATTCAAAGCTTTTAGGAAGACTTCTGGGTCCTCTCCTGCCTTTATCTTAAACAGGATATGTGAAGGTGCGGGTGCCTGAGGTATTTTGTAATTTAAATTTTTATTGACAAAATGTTAGAATGTAACAACCAACATAGTCATAGGATGCCATTAAACAGTGTAACCCTTTCATACTTAAAAAATGACAACTTGGCCATAGTATATGGAAAAGTACATTAACAATCTGTGTACTGTTATGAGAAAATGTTAAAGAGATATCATATAATAAAACATAAAATCATAAAATCAAACTCGCTGTGTGGCAGATTATTGAATACCAGAACTGAATTTCTTTAAATGTGTAAACGTCAATAACCGTGCTGTGTGATTATTAATTTTCTCCCCCCAACCCAACCCCTCCTTGGTCATGGATGTCGCACTGTGAAAACCGCCATAGGATATAAAGAGTGATCATGTGCAAGGAATCAATCACTTTCAAGGTGACACTGGAGAGACAATGGAGACGATAACAGAGTCCTCCATCAATGAGTCATCTATGCGGAATCCCTTCGTATGAACCTGGGGTAGACATACTTCAACTGGAACTGGGATTTTTCCAACTAATATAAGGCTGCCATACTTGTTCAAAGCTGTGCAATCGGTCACCTCTAATAGATGCCAACTTTCCCATACAAAACACTTTTTTCAAACAAGAGTGGAATTGAGTTAGAGAGGGGACTTCAACCTTTCGCCACCTGAAGGTTAATTCACATTTAACAGCAGAGAAAACCTGGTATATCCATCGTCGATTGTGGGGTGAGCCCACATCAAGAGGGGCATGCAATAGTAATATTTTGGGATCTGTGGGAATAGCAATATTCGTTAGTTCATACAAGGGTACAACCGCTATGGGAGGCGGTTAGGGATTTTATGTATGAACTAACAAATATTGCTATTCCCACAGATCCCAAAATATTACTATTGCATGCCCCTCGATGTGGGCTCACATGAGGCGGAGAAAACAAAACACCTACTGGTCTGTCCGGCCTTAACTTACTACTTGACCGCTGACTGTCCAAGCCCCCTTGGCCTGCTATAATAGAATTTGAAGACTGAGGGCCCCAAGAAAGAAAACTCTGCAAGGAGTTGTTTTTTTCAGGGGGGGGGGGGGGGGGGGAGGCAATGTTTTTTTTTACTTGTGCTTCCCGCTTAAGCAAAAAAATCCCACTGCTAACACCATGTGTAACATATTCAGGCCTGCTGCAGCCTCAGGAATAGTCCAGAAACACAACAACACTTGACTAGTCATGTTCTGGTGCAAGTATTTATTTACAGTGCTTCACGCTTACAGAAACAAAATAATGGTTCACCTTGCATCAGGGTCAAATGACAGGTAAAGATACTGCATACGAATATATCAGGAAGTCCTCCCAGCTCCCTGGGGCCTCCTCAAGCTTTCTTGGCCAGGGCTCTTATGGTAGGGTGAAGGGGAACATCCCTTCACTCAGAATCTCTTGCAGCCTTCTGCTTTAAGGAGGACTGGGTTAGAAACCTGAACCGGCTCCTTAAGGAAGAATGAGGGAGTTGTTGGTACACCCCGTCATAGGGACTTACTAGCACAGAGCAGCAGTTACTACCCTTAAAATGAGGTTTGGGGGTAACCAGCACAGAGCAGCAGTTACTACCCTTAAAATGAGGTTTGGGGGTAACCAGCACAGAGCAGCAGTTACTACCCTTAACATAGGGCTTGGGGATAACCAGTATGGAACGGCAGTTAATCCCACGAGAATCTTGCTGGGCAGACTGGATGGACCATTTGGTCTTTTTCTACCGTCATTTCTGCGTTACTATGTAATGTGAACAACTGGAAAACTGATCACAGGGCGTGTGCAGACATCTTATGAAACAAGAGGTGGTTTTCGAAGGAAACCTCTTCTCATTTTTTTATTTTTTTTTTTTACTGGTAAGCAAAGTAATGTAATAGGATTAACCTCAGATATATTACAGCATTTCAAAGGTTTGTTTTTTTAACCTGTTGAGTGTCGGCACAGAAAAATGCTGATCACAAAAATCGCTCCCAATATTATTCTATGTCAGTAAACTAGGGCCTACAACAGCAGATGGAAATAGAGACCCCAGAGTCTAAATCTAATCAGTTTAAACTCTGTACAAGATTATCTGGTTCAGAGTAGTCGCCGTACACCTCAAACTGTCCTTTCCACCATGTCCCTGCAGTGCCTCTTCCTGTCACTTTCTCTTGGACATGCATACCTCGGACGGACTGCTGGACAGGACAAGGAGGTGACCTTCATCTCCACTGAATAACTGACCTTTGAACTTAAGGGAAACCTCGTAACATCTCGCTCCATCTCGGGAAGATACTGGACTTGGTGTGCTGATAATTCTAGGTAGAAGGAACTCAGGCCCATTTCATAGTATTGTCTTGTTGGCCATTGTCTTAATTCTGCTTTTGTCAACGTCTTTGTAGAGTGGCGGATTTTACTTTGTCTGGCTTGGTTGTCTTGACAAATAAAGATTTTAAAAAAGGGCGTAGTCCCTTGTGAAGGAGTGCAGCAATAAAAATTATTCACAGGCCACAACCCTCCAGAAAACATTTCAAAAATCAGCATTATAGAAGACAAGATACATGTGCCAGCTCATTGGTAAGGGGTTTGCAAGTGTTGAGTGATTGGTACAATGAGCACAGAATTCATCTCCCCCGGGGTTGTACACTGTATCAGCTTGTTAATATTGGAAACTTTTATTTGCAGTAAATGTCTTTCTTTGTGGTCAAACCAGTCACAATAATATGGAAGAGTAATATGAGTAACCGGAATTTACACCTCTTCCTGCATCTGCCCTTTTACGAAGAGCCAAGCAATAAACACACCGACACCAGAGTAGAATCAATAGGCCATGGCTTTATTACAACGTATAACGTACAACCAGGTGCCCGAGCCCAACAGAACCCAAAATTAAGGAGCTCACAGTGAACATCCACCACCAACCAGCAAGATGAGCACCATCATGACACCCGGCTCGCAGGTTCCCGCATTGCGCAAACTCGCTCCCATGACCCCCACCACTGCCCAGCAAGGAGCCGTATGTGGGACAACCGCACCCAATTGTTCACCCAAAAAGTCCAGACGTGACCACCGCCAAGTCAGCAGACTATTCAGCATAATGCTGAACCCCAAACCAGCTCGGGCAACCCACCACAGGCACAGGCATGAAACTAACCTGCGATCCCCAAAGATGTGGCCAAGATTCCTCACTCAGCAAATCCTCCAAGGCCTCCTGAAATGAATTTAGAAACAAATCCAAACTGATAAAGGACCCCGATCAAAGTCCCATGACCACACATGTTGGATATGACGTCCCCTCATAAACTCAGCCAAGAACCAATCTGCTGATTGGCCTTTGCCCAGCTGTGACACCAAATCACCTTATTCATCTCAGAAGGCCCTGCAATCATTTATTTATTTATTTATTTAGAACTTTTCTATACCGACTTTCCAATAACAGAATTACTGATCAATTCGGTTTACATTTTGAACAATAACAGTGACAAGAAATCATGTCAGAGACCAGCAAATTACAGCAGCAGGTAACAATATGGCAATAAACAATAAATCCTTCCTAACCAGGCTGATGAATTTGTGTGCAGACATTCTACCCCAGTCATTTCCCCCTAAGTGAATAATCAGTGCACGAGGCTGACCGAACCATTCCAAACCCCGCCGCAACATACATCACAATCTAAATTCAAATTAACAATTTTTAAGTGCCTCAGTGAATAAAAATGTTTTTACAGCCTTTTGAAATAGTTTAAGATCAGTTAACCCACGAATATCATCAGGCAGATTGTTCTAAAGTATAGAGCCCCCAATAGATAAAGACCTCTGCCTAGTATTTTGAAAGTGCGCAGTTCTTAATGTTCTAAACGGTTTTTTTTATCACTCGACCAAAGGGCCTTATTAGGAACATATGGTTTACAAAAGTCAGATAAATTCCATGTAAAGCTTTAAACACAAGAGTTAGACTCTTGAATTTACCCCTCTGCTGAACCGGAAGCCAATGGAAGCGGTGGAACAGAGACGTCACGTGATCCCAACGTGCTGACTTTAATACCGTTCTTGCCGTTGAATTTTGAAGAAGCTGTAATGCTCGAAGCCTCGATTTTGGAACACCTAAGTAAATCAAATTTCCATAATCCAAAGTAGTTAAAACAAAAACTTGCATAAGAGTTCTAAAATCAGCTAGCTCAATCAGAGGTCTCGAATGCCTCAACTGTTTCAATTTAAAGTACCCAGAGGAAAGAATGGATTTTATCTGTTGTTTATATGTCGGTGAAGAATCAAAATAAAAGCCCAAGTTATGCACTTGGTCACAAACTTCAAAATTGACCCCATCCATTGAGATCCCTGGCAACCCCATCCATTGACCCCATCCATTGACCCCATCCATTGACCCCATCCATTGAGATCCCTGGCAACCCCTTGGGCATTGGTTTTCTTAAAAACCAAAGAAGCTCAGTTTTAGAAAAATTAAGCACCAGAACAAAATATAGTTGAATATCATCAGCAAAGATTTTAAAATAAATATTAAAAGTATCCTGCAAGTGACAATGGCAATATTAAAAAGAGTCAGGGCCAAAACTGATCCCAACCCTAGATAAAAGCCAATCTGATACTTGTGTCCCGATTCGGACCTGTTGTTGCCACTGGGATAAGAAGGAAGAACCAACAAAACAGTGCCTGCCAAACCCAACAGCTTAATTCTGGAGAGCAAAATGCTGTGGTTTACCAAGTCAAATGCAGAGGAAAGATCCAAATAAACAGCAATTACCACCTTTCCAGAATCTGTTGCTCTTAACAAATAATTATTTACTGAAACCAAAACCGTTTCAGTACCATAATTGGCCGGAAAGTTGCATTGGTTTGCATGTAGTGTTGCGTGTCCTGGCTGCGGCAGGCCCGCGACCAGGCCTACTCACCTCCGGCTCCCGGCTCCTGGATCTGGCCTCACTGGCGGTGGTGGGCAGCCGCCTGTGCTTCCGCACCCCTGCTGCTTTCTCGGGCGCTCCCAGTTGCTTCGCGGACCCCTTCGGCTCCTGGCGGGTCTTCCCACGTATGCTGCAGGGAGATGCCACCGTCCGGTGTCCTGCCTCCTCCTTTAAAGGGGCTGTGGCGGGAAACTAACCTGCGGCCCTGGATGATGACATCATCGGGCTCCGCTGTTTAAGGCAGGGCCTGCTACCCACTCCTTGCCTTGGCAACAGGTCGCCACGCTAGTCGTGTGCTCTGTTGCCCATTCCTATTCCTGACTTCATTTCTGGTTCCTGTTCCTGACTCCGTTCCTGGTTCCTACTTAGTCTCTGCCTTGGACTGATTACTGGCTTTGACCCTTGCTTCGTTGGACTATGCTCAGGACTGATTTCCTGCTTTGACCCTTACTTCGTTGGACCACGCTCAGGACTGATTACTGGCTTTAACCTTTGCTTCGATGGACCACGTTCAGGACTGATTACTGGCTTTGACCCTTGCTTTGTTAGACTACGCTGAGGACTGATTTCTGGCTTTGACCCTTGCTCTGCTGTACCTTGCCTAGCTCTGCTGCCTGCACTGACTCCAGCCTGTTCCTGACCTTGCCTCTGGTAGCTCTTCAGACTTGGCCTTGTTAGGCTTCGGCCTTCTACTGCCCAGGCGTCACCTGTCCCTGAAATCTGGTCCATCATTGCCACCCCGGCCTCTGGACTCCTGCCTCATCCGGACCTGTCTAGGTCCCTCTGATATCTCTGCTGGTCCTTGGCTGCCTACTTTGAACATTCACCGGGATTCATCTGAAGGAGGCCTGCCTAAGACCAACTGGCCCTGGCACCCAAGGGCTCAACCTGCGGGGAACGAGGGCTGGTATTGGTGAAGCTTCAGTTGGCCTCCATCTCCCGGCCTACTCTGCCTCCCGATGGTGGGGACCCATGGGGCTTGCCCTATGGATAGCAGCAACTCCACCTTGGGCCAAGGGTCCACCACCAGCGCAACATATAGGATATTATTATCGGATAAAAAATCCTTCAGTTAAACAAAACAGCCCAATGAGGCCACAATAGTGATATGTCTATAACTCTTGGGATCACACAGAGGCAAATCACCTCTCTTTCTAAGTGGACAAACCAACGATTTTTCCCTACTATCGGATACCACGCCTTCCTTAAGGGTGAGGTTAGCAAGCGTGGTTCGAGTATCAATCAAGTCATCTTGCAATGGCTGCATAACCCGCATGGGGCAAGAATCTAAAGGGCAATAGGATGTTCTCATCAGTGCGAGCACTATAATCAAACGTATCCCAAACCTCAACATTGTCCATACCTCAAACTTCATTTGAAATTGTTTGATCAAAAGTATCTGCAGTGAGAAGAGTTCCCACTTTACCCTCAAGATAGTCATCAAAAGCTCGAGGGGAAATCTCAATAAAATGTGAAGGTCGGGTTGGATCCTGCAATAATCTATTAACAACCTGAAATAACTCAAACAGATGATTTAAAGACCGCTTCAACCGAAGAGTAAAAAATGATCGTCTACTTGTTAAAAATAAAGATCGATTTTCTTTCCGAACTGACTGAAAATTAATACCATTATCTTCCATAGGATTTATACGCCACATCCCCTCTACCTTGCGAAGCCCTTTCTTTATTTTTCTTAAGCTCCTCAGAAAACCAGGGCACCCTGCCATACTCTCGTTCTGATTGGCGCAGCTGTATCCCTTGCTATCTGAAGTGCCTGAGTAAAGTTATCTGTCAATACCTTAACTGAGTCAGAACAAACATTGTTTTTATGTTTCTCCCATTCCTCCTTAAACTCTGTAAAATCTAGAGGACCCCACCTTTGTTTAGAAATCTGAACAAAGCTGGACACATCCACGTCTTTTAAAATTAAAATTAAATATCACTAAAAACAGGTTTAGCCACAATCCCTGATACAATCTCCTGCTCAACAAAGCAATCAGAAAGAGGAATTTGATCAAGCGTATGACCTGCCTTGTGCATTGCCCCATTAAGCAACTGGGTAACACAACCTTAAAAGAAGGTTTCTTTAAGCTCCATGTTCTTAAAAAACTGAAACACCTGCTCCATGTACACGACTTCTGTACAGTCCTGCAAGCGACATTACTCTCAAAAATGGATTAGTGCAACTCCCTGCTCCTAGGCCTCCCGTACTCCACAATCAAACCGCTTCAAATAATGCAGAACGCTATGGCCAGAATTCTAACCAATACCCATAAAGCCGACCACATAACCCCTGTCCTCAAAGAACTCCATTGGCTCCTCATCCCTTCCCGTATCACTTACAAAACCCTCACCATCATTCACAAGACCCTCCCACAACCACACTCACCATTGGCTTGACGATGCCCTCTGCTTCCGCCCCCTTCAATCGTCCCACTAGAACAGCCCACAAAAGTACCCTCTATACCCCCACACTTAAGACTGCACACCTCACCACCACGAGGGAGCGAGCTCTATCTGTCGCAGGCCCCTCCTTCTGGAACACCATGCCCCTTGAACTCCCGACTAGAGTCCTGTACACAGAAATCTTAAAAAAGCTCAAGACATGGCTCTTTAAGCAGGCATTCCCGGAATAGGACTTCATTTTCCTCTACTATTTAATTTCTGTATATAGATTCCCTGCCTCCTCCTGCTGTAAGAGCCCGTGACTCTCCACTCACTCTTATCCTACCCTAGTTTTTCTAGAATTTTTTTCTAGTATTCCCCTAATAGACCTCAATTGTACCCCTGTATTCCCTCTAATCTGCTATTGCCCCATGTTATATTTTAGATTTTACAAGTCTCTTTGCCATGTTATATTGTATATTGTATATTTACATTGTACCCTCGTAATCCCTCTAATCCCTCCATTGTACCCTCATAATCCCTCTAATCCTTTATTGCCCCATGTTATATTGTATATTTTATTGTATATCTAATCTGCTATTGCCCCATGTTATATTTTATATTTTGTAAGCCTCTTTGCCATGTTATTTTGTATATTGTATATTTACATTGTACCCTCATAATCATAAGTCGGAATTACGAACTCGTACCTGAACTAATAGGATTGGAGATATCCTACTTAATGGCAACGTCTTCTCTTCTTCTTCTTCTTTTTCTTACTCTTCTTCTTACTCTTTTTCTTCTATTTCTTCTTCTTCTTCTTTTTCTTAGTCTTCTTCTTCTTCTTACTCTTCTTCTTCTATATATCCTCTCAGAGGGGAGTGGTTTCGGGAGGGGGACAAATACCTGTAATAGTTAAACCGTACAAATGTATGTTTAAAATTATCTTGCTTGTTATGTAATGGTTGACAATTACTAAATAAACAGTTTTGAACCTTAAAAAAAAATAAATCCAAACACTTTCGGTAGTAGCGTCAACATCAGGACGTTGTGGTGGGCGGAGCTACCCGGCTCCAATTCACGATTTTCTTCAGCCACCTGCAAGGTGATCCATTCATCCCATCTGCAAAGTGAAGGGCTAGTTTTGTGACATAGTCACACGGCCCTGCTATGCAAATTATACTGCAAGACTATCATCAGGCTGAGCTGCAGCGCTGGTGCCATGCAACAGAGGAGGGCACGGAGAGATGAGGACAGGAGTCTGACTAGCAAGCAGGAATGGGTCACAGGGGAATGGGGGAGAGGTAAGGCTCGAGGACGAAGGAATGGCCTTGAAGGCCAAGAATTGAGTATAGGGGATCCGAGGGGACCAAAGAATGGAGATCTGTAGGGCACAAGCCAGCCAGCCTGAAAGGATGTGCACAGTGGAACCAAACTGCAGGCCTTGAGCAACACAAAATGGAGTCTTCCGCCACTGTGAGAAACTACACAGAGAGAAGACTGTGAGAATCTACACAGAGAGAAGAAGCTGCTTTTCTTCTTTTAACACACATTTGTCACCACTTTATAATTTGCTGGTACAATGAACACAGGACTTGCTAAACTGTGGCTTCACTATAACTTTCTACAAGCCATGCAGCAGGCACAGTTCAGCAAATGACAGCCCATACACCTCATTACTAAAGGTGAGAACATGCATGTATGTGCCAGCTCAGGTGAAGTCATATCAGAAGCCACCAATCACCTGTCTATAGATGATGGTAACATCCAATCAAAGATCAACGTTTGGACCCTCTGGAACTGAATATGCAATTAAGTCCAAGAAGAGAAAGGTTCTGGACTACACAGACTGTGGAATTCCTTTCCCCGTACCACTGCTACCTCTACTGCTGGAGCTTTAGTTATAATACCGACTGCTTTCCTTGCAGACTGAGAACTTTTCTCTCTTCCATTGCTGCCGTTCACGTAAACTCCATACCCATGAACTAATCAGCATTGAGGACTGGGTTCAAAGCGCGGCCCAGCTCTGCTGTAACTGTGGCGTGCTTGACAGTCTAGCACTGCCTAAACCCCTGGCAAACAAGTTACTTTCACCCTGTTCCTGCTGGCATAGTTCACAGAGATATTTGTGAGCCTTCTGGGTTGGCTTCCCTGAGACTGTGGCATTACCTGTCATTTGCCTGCTTGGAGGTTAAGATAGTGAGCTGCCCTCTGGCTGACACAGGATCCCAAACTCGTCAGAGAAAGCAACCACAATGGCAGAAGGTGACATAAACTGGCTTAATTAATCTTTTACTTGGAGATAATTAGCTTTGTGCATTGACAAGTACAAGCTGACTCTGAATTATATAAGAACATAAGAACATAAGATTTGCCTTACTGGGTCAGACTGTCTCCTACAGTGGCCAATCTAGGTCACTCCCATGGAACACCGCTCTCACCTTCGGGCCCTCCAATGTGCGGCAGGATGCACGAGCGATCCCACGTGGTTGGACGCCGCTGATGCGTAGTAGATGCTGCCACTCCTGCACTCACCCTGAGCTTCTCCTTAGGCAGGCGCGCGCCGAACACTGCTCAGTTTAGAGGGCCCGCAGAGGGAAAAGCTCCGTGGCATCCCAGATGGTGTCTGATGTTGTGGCTTATGAAATGCCCTTGCTGGCTCTGCTTCAGTGCCTCAGCAACAGGTCCCACGACTCCTGTGTCGAGCATATTACTACAGTGTCTCGTCTTCAGCCCAATCTTGTCTTCAGCGTCTTGTCTTCAGGTCCTGCATTGTCTTCAGTGCTCCTTGAATTCCGTGCTCCTTCTTACCTGACCCATCCTTCCTATCCGTTCCTTCTTCCCTTTGGATGGATACCTGGGTTGACCACCTCCTTGACCTCTAATTACGCATGACTGCTGCCTGCCACCGACTACTGTCTGCTCCCAAATACACTTGACCGCTGTTTGCCTATGACCCTGCTATCCAAGGAACTTCTCTTCGACCATCCACAGATGGTCCCAGAACCCAAAGGCTCAACCTGAGGGGAACAAGGGCCAGTATAGGCGAAGCTCCATCTGGGTCTCTGCTTCATTTGGGTCTGCCTGCTGATGGTGGGAACCTGCAGAGCTCCTCCCTGCAGGTTGTCCCCCACGCAAAAACCTTCCAACACAAATCCTTCAAAGATAGAGCGCTATCAACAGCAGGACCACTTTTATGGAACTCCATCCCATCCGAACTGCGCCAGGAACCATGCCTACTAACTTTCAGAAAAAAGCTAAAAACCTGGTTTTTTAAAAAAGCCTTTCAAGACACAGACTGATCCATGCTACCATCATCATAATCTCATTGCTACAAATGGATGTAAATACCATTACTCAATCATCAACTTCATACTCGACTTCACTCAGTCCACCTGGATTTAATTTTGCTTTTTGTAAATATTCTTTGTAAATTTGTTGTGTTCTATCTATCTTTTTCTTCTTCCTCCTCTGATCCAAGTTGTGTATCTCCCTGTTTATTGTAGCTACAATTCCTGCACCAGTTATAGTTACTCAAGTTCTCTGTAAACCGGTTTGATGCGGCCCTCGGTCGTGAAAGCCGGTATAGCAAATAATAAAATAAATAAATAAATAAATAAATATAGCAACAACAGGTGACCTTGGAATGCCTAGCTGCAGCGGGTGGACCATCTCACCACGTGACTGGATGCCCTGACTGCACCCATTGCCCCGCTTCCACCAGCAACAATAGTAGAACCTCTTCCAGTTCTCACTTGGCCTATTCCCCAGCTGCCAGCTCCAACCTGGTTTGCCGGGGACCCCAAGAAATGTCGGGAATTTTTGAATCAGTACCATATGCACTTTCAGTTGCAGGCTCTGTTATTCCCAGATGACCAAACTAAAACCACTTTCATTCTCTCTCTTCTAGAAGGAGCAGTGCTTGCCTGTGCCTCCCCCCTCTTGGAGAGAAGGGACACAATTCTCCTTAATGTCCAACATTTTTCAGAACAATTTCACTCTATGTTTGAGGAGTCCATTTGGGTAACAATGAAGGCCTCGGACTTACTTCAACAGTGCCAGAGGCCCCGAACCCTAGTTGAGTACACCATGGAAATTTGGACCTTGGTCTCTGAGTTGAAGTGTCAGGGAAACAGCTTGCTTGCAATTTTTTTGGAAGGCCTATCACTCAAGATTAAGGACGAGCTTGCTGCCTGGGAGCTTCCCACTTTGTTAGACGTGCTCATTGACCTCACGGAGAAAATATACCAGCACCTACAGGAGAGAGCCCGAGAGAGCCACTCAACACATAGAAATGTTACCAGGGCAGTGTCCTTTCAGCCTTCACTTATGCCTGATACCGCCATGCCAGTGAACCTTCCTCCAGAAGAGCCCATGCAATTGGGCCGCTGTTGCTTGGCTCCCAAAGAAAAGATCTGACGTAAACAGCTAGGCCTCTGCTTATATTGCACAGCCTGAGGCCACGTCTTAGCTCAGTGCCCCAAGAGAAGGGGAAGTGTTCAACGCTTCCAGAGTCAGTTGGGTGGATGATCCTAGGGCTCACTGCCTTGACTCCCCAGCTTCTTCTGTTAGTCACCTTGCAACGGTCTCCCATATGTTTTTCCACCCGGGCCTTGGTGGACTCTGGCTCCAGGCTAATTTCATTCAGCAAGAGCTTGTCGACCAATTCCAAATACCTACCGTTCCCATGACTCCAGCCCTGGTATTCTCGTCAGTCTACGGAGACCCCCTTCCGGGACAGGTGACCCGGTCCACCGTGCCCCTCATGTTACGTATTGGCCCCTCAAAGCAAAAGGACAATGTGGAGTAAACTGTTCTGTTCTAACAATTCAATTATAAATTTATTGCAAAAACAAGATACATAGTTTATGATATAAGAGTATAGAGCCCCGACACGGCCGTGTTTCGCACAGTGGCTGCGTCAGGGGAACCGGAAGGCGTTCAGATCATCGTAGTACATTATTGTAAATTCATCTCCTGAAAAATTTCAGATACAATTCAAAAATACTGCTGAACACTGCGAGTCTGGTAGTGATACCTCTAGTGTATTTATTTAATGTGGCTTCTCATAATGTCTTACTTCAGCTTATCCAGTCCCAATGTGTATAGCAGGGGGCCAGATGAAGAAATCCTATTATTGGAAGGGTGAGAGAGAACAGTAAGTAACAGCGTGGAGGCTGCCACGGCGATCGAGAAGGTAACGAGGACGTGGGGAGATGGACCTGATGGATATCACTCAGCTTATTCAATTGATGGAGCAGGTAGCTCGAAGGCGTCGGGAGGGGGGAGGGGGAAGGACTGAAATTCATGGGTGGGGGAGAGAGTAGGAATAGGAGAGAGAGCACCCCGTGGGGGAGGTGGAATAGGGAGCCACGCTTTCATTTTTGCCTTGATCCCAGGGTGTCTAATACCAGCTCTGTAGTGTGCATGGTGTTTTTTGCTTATGATTATGGAACGCTGTGGTTTGAGCGGAGCAATACTAAGAAAAGTGTGAAGAAGTGTGCTTGTGTTTTCCTCACATGCAACCCGGTGCTAATCTACTGATGACCGGGCATTAATGCAATCTGAAGTTAAATAGAAGGAGAAAGGGGGAAAATGAGGCAGCTCAGTGTAAGACGGGTACGTGCGCCTGCTGGGCGGGTGGCAGGCAGAGAGGCAGATTCAGCGTTTGGCAGGATCTCAGCCTGCCGAGTCGGTGGCTCCCAGTCTCATGGCTGAGGAATGCTTGTACTTGTCAGCAATAAAACCTTCCATCCTGTGTTTATTTAAAGGGTGCAAGCAATGTTTCATCTGAGAATAAATATCCTACAAGCAAACATTTCTAAGATAAGTTTAGAATCCTTTCTAAACAAGCGGCATTGTTATGGGCTTTGTTTTTTTGTGACAGTCTGCATGTGTGCTATATTTCTATTGCATTTATACCCCACCTTATCAAACCAATGGTTTGCCCAAGGTGGCTTTCAACAAAATAAAAAATAGTAGATATGACTCGGTTATTTACTCTTTCAGATAGTAGAAAGACTAGGGGACACTCCATGAAGTTAGCATGGGGCACATTTAAAACTAATCGGAGAAAGTTCTTTTTTACTCAACGCACAATTAAACTCTGGAATTTGTTGCCAGAGGATGTGGTTAGTGCAGTTAGTTTAGCTGGGTTTAAAAAAGGATTGGATAAGTTCTTGGAAGAGAAGTCCATTACCTGCTATTAAGTTCACTTAGAGAATAGCCACTGCCATTAGCAATGGTTACATGGAATAGACTTAGTTTTTGGGTACTTGCCAGGTTCTTATGGCCTGGATTGGCCTCTGTTGGAAACAGGATGCTGGGCTTGATGGACCCTTGGTCTGACCCACTATGGCATGTTCTTATTTTTCCTACAGTACCGTGTGTAATAATAAAATACATAATAATACAAAATGAATAAAGCTTTACAACAGACTTATCACGTCCCCTACTCTCAATGGGGAATGATCAAGGATGCATCACACACCTAAAGTCTAAACAGCAGGAATAAACACAATGAATCTAAGCTAAATCCCCTCCACCATTACACACGGGGGGGCTGCTCAGGAAGGGGCTCGCTGAATCGCTCCTTGAAACTTTCGGGGATGTGAAGTGACTCTCAGTTCCCCTCGCTGAGCGCGCGAGAGATTTTTTTCACAGGATGCTTTGGCGTGGAAACGGAGAAACGATTGCAGTGGGCCGCTCACGTCTGAACCATCGCGTTTGGCCTTCCTTAGGACTCTCACCTTGACTAATGCGATGTTACTGAGAGAGGTTCAGTGTAAGTTCTTGCACGGGGCGAATTTCTTTTTATCAGGTTACAGCTTTTAAGGCAAAATGAGCAGCCTCCAATCGCTGTCCGTACAGAGACTTTAGCACCTTCCTTTTCATTTTATCACTGGACTAGAATTATCATCTTTTTGGCAGACCTTTTGGGGGTAACTGCTGCCGCTTGGGGGGGGGGAGCGTATTATTTGACGATTGCTCTGGTCTGAAGATTTGTCAGAAAGGGGCAACTATAATTGGTCAGAAAGCCTTTTTTGTAGTGAAGGGTGGTATTTTCACAGTATGGAGGAGCCGAGAGTCCCCCCTCCTTTTCTCAAAGGCGCAATACGTTAAACAGCGACCTGACAAACTCCACACAAGCAGGCCGGCGCGACGCCATGCGCTCAGGCTGGTGCACAGGTTAACCCGTGGCTGGACGCGCCTCCGTAACCCCTGACGTGCATCCAAACCAGCGCGTAGCTAATTGTGCTCGTTACATGTAAATGCCATGTTGATGAGGCTATTAGCTATTTCCCCCCTTATGTAAAAAATAAGGGGCAGATCCTAATAGAAGCACGCGTAGCCGCACGTATCTTTTAAAATCCGGGGTCGGCGCACGCAAGGGGGTGAACATTTGTGCACCTTGCGCGCGCCGAGCCCTGCGCACGCTGCCCGTTCCCTCCGAGACCGCTGCGAAATTGGAGCGGCCTCGCAGGGAACTTTCCTTCTGCCTCCCCCCACCTTCCTCTCCCTTCCACTACCTAACCCACCCCCCAGCCCTATCTACCCCCCCCCACACCTTTATTATAAAAGTTACGGCTGCCTGAGGCAGGCGTGACTCGCGTGCGCTGGCTGGCTGCCGGCACGCGATTCCCCGGCCCGGGAGCAGTTTCGGAGGCTTCGGCCACGCCCCCGAAAGGCCCCCGGGCCATCACCACTCCCCCGACACACCCCCGACACGCCCCTGAACGCTGCACCACCCCGACACGCCCCCCAAGCGAAGCCCCGGGACTTACGCGCGTCCCAGGGCTTCAGCGCGCCACAGAGCCTGTCCAACAAAGGCTCGGCACGTGCAGGGGGAGCTTGGAGCAAGTTTTCGGGGGGTACGTGCGTATATTACGCGCATACCCCTTTGAAAATCTGCCCCTAAATGTGCGCCTGATGCACACATTCTTACTCTCAGAAATTAACGCCAGCCTCGGAGCTGGCGTTACGTCTCGAGGAGCCCCAAAAGTTAACCGAAAAGCAAAAAATTACTGTTAACTTAGGTTAGGTTAGGGAAATGGACGCTCAATTAATGAGCGTCCGTGTTCCTAACCCGCGCTCAGCCACTTCTCCTGGGCGCCAGATGCTGAGGGGGCACTAGGGACGCATAGTTTCCCCTGGCGCCTCCTTTTTAATGCAGCGGTTCATTTGTCTGCTGCATCGCGTGCCCGGGAGAGGAGGATGGGCGCGAGTTAGAAACGCGGGCGCTCATTCATGTTATTGCGTCGGCCTGAAGGTGTGCAATCATAATATCGACATAGGAGTGGAGTAATAGTTGGGTTGGCGCTACGTTACCCAGCAGGATGCAGATGCAAAGTTTGGCTTGCGGGGTCTCTTTTCGCCATAGGCGTCACTTTCTTATTTATTTATATGTATACATGCCGCAGATAGCAAGGTGGCTTACAACATATGTAATAGCTCACACGGCTACAAACAATCAATTAAAACAGAATAAAAAAATGGATAAAAAGGATAGAACAAGGGAACGATAATATTAAATGGCTCCTTCAAATTAAAGTTAACAGAATGCCTGCTTAAATGATTTGAGAACCATATTTACAGACCCTATCCCCTATGGTTCAAAGTGAAATTCTTAATTACATGTGATCTGCCTCCGACATGGTTCTGTTTTGCTGCAGAATACCATTTTGTTTTAGTGAATATGGCGTTGGTTATTGGTGTAGATTTCTGGAGACCTCATTGCATGTCTTCCTACTGTGGAGGGGCCTGGAGGTAGGGCTTTGGGATGGTGGACGTCTAATGACTGTTTATGGATAATTTCTTCTGCTTATCTTAGAGTGTATAAGGAAAACTTGTACGGCGGGTCTTTGTTTGTACTTTTATTGATTTGCAATAAAAAGTGTTTTTTCATAAGCTAAATCAACTTTCACCTCCAGCATTCCTCAAAAGGGCCCCTTTGGCATGTCTGCTGATGACATTCCACCATAGCTGTCAGGCTTGTGAAAGCATACACTCAATGACATCAGATGGGAGGTGGGGCCAGGAGCTGCCACTGGGATAAATGAAAGTCCCTCACTCCCAATGTTAAGACAGAATAAGTGTGTTTATATATATATATGAGAGAGAGAGAGAGAGAGAGAGAGAGAGAGAGAGAGAGAGAGAGAGAGAGAGAGAGAGAGAGAGAGAGAGAGAGAGAGAGAGAGAGAGAGAGACCATAATATCAAGGCCCATAGGCAGGTATTTGTATCCCTAGGGTAGGCCCACCTAGTAACTCGAGGTGGGGATTAGCTAAGTGTGTAGGGGGTTAGGGGCCACTTTGACATGCTACGTGACACCTATGAACAGAACAGTGGTCTCTTGTGAAGATTTGCTGGCCTTCGGAGTGAGGAAACTCACTCCAAGATGAGATTTGGGCAATGTTCTCTCAACCTAGCTTGATGTTACCCAGGTAGAGAGTCCATCAAGCTAGGTTGAGAGACCCTTGCCCAAATCCCATCTTGGAGTGAGTTTCCTCACTCCGAAGGCCAGCAAATCTTCACAAGAGACCACTGTTCTGTTCGTAGGTGTCACGTAGCATGTCAAAGTGGCCCCTAACCCCCTACACACTTACCTAATCCCCACCTCGAGTTACTAGGTGGGCCTACCCTAGGGATACAAATACCTGCCTATGGGCCTTGATATTATTCTCTCTCTCTCTCTCTCTCTCTCTCTCTCACTCTCACTCTCACTCTCTCACTCTCTCAAATGGTCCCCCAGTGGTTGAATACAACAGGTCTGGCACTGATCACAGAATCTGAAATGGTATCACAATTTGCACTAACTTAGCTCTTCACACAGGTAATAAAACACACCCCTTTTGCTATCACATGCAGTAAGTACCACATTTTGATAAATCCAGGCCTAAGTTTGTACCTGAGGCAAGAGAGGGTAAAGTGACTTGCTCAAGGTCAGAAGGAGCAACAGTAGGATGTGAACGCTAGTTTCCCTGGGCCATAGCTCGCTGCTCTAACCACTAGGCTACTCCTCCACTCTGAGTGTGTGGTGCATTCTCTAAAGGTTGTGATACATTTCACTGGACTAGCTTAAGAATTATCCAAATAAGGTCTGTACATGATCTGTTGAGACCACATTGTACAGGGGCCTCTGTGTTCTTGAAAGCTAATGATTAACAACATCTCTGGATCATTCTTATGTTGGTCCAATAAATGATAGCACAGCCTGCAGAGTGTTACGCCCGTCAGTCGCAGATGGCAGCGACCACTAATGCTCACCTCTTTCTTTGCTGCCTTGACATCACTGGGGAAAGTGGCAGCCTCCTCCAGCTACCGCCGACCTTCCTGGCGTTCCCGGGACAGCGAGGGCGCTGACGACCTCCACCTTGCCTCGGGGATCACTCAGGTGCGCGCGCACAGGCCATTCTTAAGCACCTCATGGCGGGAACCTCGGGGGC
The DNA here is from genome assembly GCF_901001135.1 of Rhinatrema bivittatum. Classification (NCBI taxonomy): domain Eukaryota; kingdom Metazoa; phylum Chordata; class Amphibia; order Gymnophiona; family Rhinatrematidae; genus Rhinatrema; species Rhinatrema bivittatum. The sequence continues at coordinate 14,056,910 of NC_042620.1, forward strand.
GTCCCCTCCAGATGATGTCTTCGCTCTGCTGTATTTAAGCTGCCTGGCCCTGCCTATTGACGAGTTAGCAAGGAGTTCCCTCGTTGCTGAATCCGCTTCACTCTTATGGACTTCCAGTATCAGTTTCTACACTTCAGCGTGAGACACTTTGGGTACCTGTTCTTCGGGGGCCCTTCCTCGTCTCTGGCTATTCGCTCCTCGGAGGGCCTTCTGCCTTGGACTGCTGTCTGTTCCCGTTCCCCGGGACCTCTACTGGAACTACCACTCTATGAGTACCTTGACTCCACGGACCACTGCTATACCAGCCTTATTGTGGGATCCTCTCCGGTGTACCCCGTGCCTCGGGCCACTATCGTGTCATCTCTAAGTGAGGAACCACTCCGGTGTACCCTGCGCTGCAGGCCACTACTGCATCATCGCTACAGGACCCTCACTGGTGTACCCCGTGCCTCGGGCCACTACCGTGTCATCTCTAAGTGAGGAACCACTCCGGTGTACCCTGCGCTGCAGGCCACTACTGCATCACCACTATGGAGAGACTTCTTCAGTGTACCCCACTCTGCGGACCACTACCAGATCTCCACGTCTGAGGTATTCCCTCTGGGTACACCTCTCTGCTCAGACCTTGTTACTTTCTCCTGCACCCCCTAGCTCCATGGGCTGTGCCTTTCTACTTCTCTAATAAAGACTCTATTCCACAGCTGCGTCTGACATCCGCTGAGACCGCGCCTCCTGACGGTGAGGCTCACAGGGCTCCTCCCTGTGAGTGGTACCATCTCTCACCTCAGCCCAGGGCCCACACACCCACAAGTCATAACATATTGCTAACTCCATGGACTCGGCACAGGTCTCAGCGATTCAGGCCATCCCTGGTCTGGCCCAGTGAATTTCAGAGCAGCAAAAAGTATTAGAGACTTTGGCCAATGCCATCAATCTGTTAAGCACTTAGCTGGACTCTGCCTCGACGCCTGCCAAACCAAATTCTGCTTCACATGGGTTGCCGTTCCGGCCTTCTGTGCCCTTGCCAGCACCCCCTCACTTCGCAGGTGACCCCTTGTTATGTAGGGCTTTTTGAACCAGTGCAGCGTGCAATTTTCTTTGCAACCTGCATATTTCCCCAACGTAGTGTCCAAAACTACGTACATCTTATCCCTCCTGGACGGAAAAGTTTGGCCTGGGCATCACCCCTTTGGGAGCAAATGGATTCGATTCTCCACGACCTGCCAGGCTTCCTCGCCCTGTTTCGCTCTGTATTCGATGACCCAGGCTGAAAGGCCATCTCCGGGTCTATGCTCCTGCATCTGCAACAAGGTTCCAGATCTCTGACCGATTATATCATCGAGTTTAGGACTCTCTCGTCTGAATTGCACTGGGACCTGGGTTGCCTGCGTGCTATATTCCTCGTATCAAGGACGAATTAGCAGCACGAGAACTCCCTGAGGCATTGGATTCTCTTATAGACCTCACCGGTCGCATTGACCGCCATCTTCGTGAGCGTTCGCACAAGGCTAGAGGATCCGAGAGGATGGCTTCAGGTGATCCACGCATTTGCCCAACATCGTCCTCTCAGACCGCTACTACACAAAGCACCGAGGAAGAGGAACCAATGTAAATGGGCCGTAGCATTCTATCCTCAAAGGAAAAGTGTTGTCATCAAAGATCTGTTCTTTGCATGTATTGTGGTCAACCGGGTCATGTGGTACCCTCCTGTCCACTCTGTCCGGGAAACTACCAGGCCTAGGTTCTGCCGGAGGACTTCTAGGCCTGACCTCACCCTCTCCTCCGTTAACTCTGCCAGTCTCAATTAATTTGGACGCTCAGGAATTTCACATCCTGGCATTGGTGGACTCTGGGGCCAGTGGAAATTTTATCCTAAGACAACTTGTGGAACACCTTCGGATTCCCACCGTCCGTACGTCAACGCCATTACTGCTCTCCTCCATTCATGGCAAACTGTTACCAGGCGAAGTTACTTTCTCCACGGTCTCCATCCGACTCTGCACTGGATCTCTGCACACAGAGACCATTTCCTTTCTGGTACTGGACAAGGCTATACACCCTGTGGTCCTTGGACTACCGTGGTTAAAACTACACACTCCGAAATTCGATTGGATCACTCTACAATTGTCCCAATGGGGCAACTCCTTCCATAAAAAGTGCTCGAAGGTCATATCCCCGATATCTTGCCTAGCTACTATGACGTCCCTTCTGGGCCTCCCGCTGCAGTACTACTCCTTCGCGGATGTGTTTTCGAAGAAAGCTGCAGACACCCTACCTCCTCACCGCTCATTTGATTGTGCTATAAACTTATTGCCTAACACTGTGCCTCCCCGAGGAAGGGTCTACCCACTTTCACTAACAGAGACAAAGGCCATATCTGAATATATACAAGAAAATTTGGCAAAAGGCTTCATTCGGCCTTCCAAATCTCCCACTGGAGCAGGATTCTTTTTTGTGGGGAAAAAGGATGGCTCCCTCCGGCCGTGCATAGATTACCACGGCTTAAACAAGATTACCCAGAAGGACTATTACCCCCTTGCCATTAATCTCTGAAGTTTTTGACAGGCTCCAGGGGGCCAAGATATTTACCAAATTGGTCCTCAGGGGAGATTACAATTTGGTCAGGATATGCCAGGGTGACGAATGGAAAACCGCATTTAACACCCACAATGGCCATTTTGAATACCTGGTAATGCCGTTTGGCCTCTGCAATACCTAAGGGACAACCAGTTATATGCCAAGCTGGAGAAATGTTCTTTCGACCAGGAGTTTGTCCCTTTTCTAGGCTATGTGGTCTTGAGTGGGGTTTCCAGATGGATCCACAAAAGACCAAGAGTATTTGCGATTGGCCTCAACCAACGAGCCTTAAAGCGCTCCGAAGATTTCTTGGTTTTACAAACTACTACAGGTCATTCATCCACCATTATTCAACATTGGCCGCCCCACTCACAGCCATGACTCATAAGGGAGCCAACTCCTTCCAGGAGCTCAAGGAGGTGTTCTTACAAGAACCATGCTTGCATCATCCCGACCTCCGATGACCCTTCATCGTCGAAGTAGACACTTCAGACGTCGGTGTTGGTGCAGTATTCAGCCAGCATTCAGCCAATCACACCTTGCACCCATGCTCTTTCTTCTCCCGACGCTTCTCCCCGGCTGAGCATAATTATGGAATTGGGGACAAGGAATTACTGGCAATTAAACTGGCCTTCAAGGAGTGGTGTCCCTGGCTCGAGGGAGTGCAGCACCAGATCATGGTGTATACTGACCACAAGAGCCTCGAGTACCTGCACCATGCTCAACGCCTTAATCACAGGCAGGCTTGTTGGTCCCTCTTTTTTACTTGGTTTAATTTCCTACTACGATACCGGCCAGCCAATAAGAACGCTCGAGCTGATGCACTCTCCCGTTCTTTCACCACAGAAGACGTTCCGGATATTCCACCACACAACATTGACCCAACTAAAGTTCTCCTCTCCACCACACACACAGTGCCATCTGGGAAGACGGTGGTTCCCCGACCACTTCAAAGGAAAATCCTACCAGCAAGCATGATTCCTTGCTGGTAGGTCACCCCAGACAAGCTAGAACTCTTTCCACTCTCCAGAGATTCTATTGGTGGCCAACCATGAAGAAAGATGCTCAAGCATATGTGGAATCATGTCCCACTTGCGTTCGTCAGAAGCCACCGGTGGGCCATCCTTGGGGTCTCCTACAACCTCTTCCTGCACCTAGTGAACCGTGGACACACATAGCCACAGATTTCATTGTGGACCTACCTCCTTCCAGTGGCAGCTAAACCATTTGGGTTACCGTGGACCGATTTTCAAAGATGGCTCACTTTGTGGTGTTACTTGGTCTTCCTTCAGCCCCGGAATTAGCAAAATTGTTCAATTGCCGCATCTTTCGCCTCCACAGACTCCCGAGACATATACTCTCTGATTGAGGTGTTCAATTTACGGCTAGGTTTTGGAGGTCACTACAAAACTCATAATAAAAGCTTTTAAAAAATATATCTGAAGCAGGAAGCCTGTAAGGGAGTTGGATGGACTGTTAGATGATCAAAGGGTTAAAGGGACACTTAAGGAAGATAAGGCTTTCTCGGAAAGATTAAATTAATACTTTGTTTGGGGGGTTGTTGGGGAGATACACATTCTGGAGAGGGTTTTCAAGGTTGATGATTTGGATGAAGCGAACCAAATCACGGTGAACCTGGAAGATGTAGTAGACTAGATTGACAAACTGAAGAGTAGCAAATCACCTGGACCGGATGATATATAACCCAGGGTTTAGAAAGAACTGCAAAATGAAATTTCAGACCTATTACTAATAATTTGTAACCTATCATTAAAATCATCCATTGTACCCAAGGACTGGAGGGTGGCCAATGTAACCTCAGCATTTAAAAAGGGCTCTAGGGGTGATCCAGGAAACTATAGATTGGTGAGCTGACTTCAATGCCTGGAAAAATTGTGAAAGCTATTCTAAAGATCAAAATCAAAGAACATATAGATATACATGGTCTAATCGGACTCAGCCACATGGATTTACCCAAGGGATGTGTTGCCTCAAAAATCTGCTATATTTTTTTGAAAGGGTTAATAAACATGTGGATAAAAGTGAACCAGTAGATGTAGTGTATTTGGATTTTCAGAAGATGTTTGACAAAGTCCCTCAAGAGAGGCTTCTAAGATTGCAAACTGGTTAAAAGACAGGAAACAGAGAATAGGATTAAATGATCAGTTTTCACAGTGGAAAAAAGTAAACAGTGGAGTGCCTCAGGGATCTGTACTTGGACCAGTGCTTATTATTTTTTTTAATGTTTATTTATCAAGTCGGTTACACATGAACAAGCAGAAGAACAAAATCAAACCTTAACACGTCAACAGCTGTATTTGTAGAATTAACCAATACCCTTTGCTTGACTAGATTTCAACGAGTATAGACTCCCCACACGCACCACCACATTCACACCAGTAAAGGTTCCCACACACTTAGAACAGTAAACTGGCATCCTCAGTCAAAATTATGCAAGAGGTTTTTGAGTCTCTTCCCATAAGCAAAACTAATGATAATCGATTACTTAGTTTTTCTTTTTAAGAAAATTTTCCTTCCTCAGCAACTCCAATGTAGCAAGGTGATACAGTTCCATCTTCCATTGTAGAAAAGTAGGCAACTTGTCCCCCTTCCAGTTTAAGAGAACCAACGTCTGGCAGCAATAAAGACATAAAAAGGAATTTTTGACCCCCAGAAGGAAGCATACAAAAAGGTGGGAAGAGATGTAGTAACACCAAGACATGAGAACTCTCTACAGAGCATTTCAAAATTATTTCCAGAAAAGCAAAGATTTGTCGCAAAAAAGGATAACAATTTATGACAGTCAATAAACATATGAGACATTTCCCACCAAGGTTTTACATTTAAAATGTTTTAAATTGTATTTCTTGCATAGCTGCAGAAAAAAGAGTGCAATAAACTGCTTTAAATGTTCTACTAATGTGCGAGGCCACCAGAGGTTCACCCAAGCAAGTGCCAATTTGTCAAGTGTTACGGATCTGACTCCCGAAGAGGGAGGAGTTAGCAATCTGTTGTGAATCTGCTCCTGTAAAAGGGGAGGAGTTAGCAATCTTGATATGCTTCGGCTTCTGTGGAGAGAAGAGTTAACAAACTGTATGGGTTTAGACTGTGGAGTAGCAATCTGATATGAATCTGTTGCTGAAGACTCCTGATGGAGAAGAAGTAGCAATCTGTTACCAGCGGAGTGCTTGGAGAGGGCACTCAGCTGTAGAGGAATGTAGATAGGTGGATCCTTGGGCCGATGGCAGATGACTGCGCCCCCAGGAGGATATCCTGAGAGGGACCACCGGCTAAGCTTGAGTACGGAGACAGACACAGATAGTTTTTTTATTAGACAGGTTAGTAGAACCACCAGAGGTGGCAGTAGTGAGCTGATATGCCCGGCAGGGCTGAAGTCACTCAGGTACTGGAACAGCGATCCCAAGGTTGAGCTGTAGAGAAACTATAGATAGTGAGTAGACAGGGTATGCTGTGTTCATAGCCAGAACTAGATGACAACATTCACATAAGGTCTTTAAGAAGCTCAGTAGCTGGAAAGGCTTAGGCCCTCGAGGAGCGAGTACCTGGCTCCAGGGAAAGCTCTGAGAGAGCAGTGGTAACTCACAAATGTCTATATCTGCGATAGCTTCCAGGCAGTAGAGAATCTTCAGAGCGTTCAGGAACATGGGCCCTCGAGAAGCGAGTACCAGTTTCTATCGGCAATCTGAAATAAAGAAAAGAGAGCGAGGCCCCTGAGGAGCGGGTACCCCTGGTAAGTCTGAGGATGCAGAGTTGCTTAGGTAGAGTAACCCTTGCTAACTCGATGTGTTAGCAAATACTGAGACCTTTTATATTGGAAGCGGATGACGTCATCTCAGGGGACGCCCCCTGGGTTCGCGCCATTGCTGGTACATCAATCGGAGCACGCACACGCCCTACATCATCAGGAACATGGTGGATCCACAGCGTCGTGCCGGTCCGGAGACGCCGGAGAGAGACGGCAAGAAGACGCCGCGGCAGCTAACCGTCCATCAGACCCGGAGGGAGTTGCCACAGAGGTAAAGAGGGCGGAGTGAGGGCATCGAGCAGCAATGGATGCAACATCCGGTGTCCCTGGAACGGCTATGGTGCTGCCTCCTGCCATGCTTCTCCCAAGGGCCTACTAGGGTGCACGCGCGCACACCACCCACGTCTTTATTCCAGCATTGGCGCGAACCTCGGTGGCGTTCCCCTCTACTGACGTCACACCATCCGGGGGCACTTAGAGAAGATAAGCCCATCGCGGAAAGATTAAATGATTTCTTTGCTTCGGTGTTTACTGAAGAGGATGTTGGGGAGGTACCCGTACTGGAAAAGGTTTTCATGGGTAATGATTCAGATGGACTGAATCAAATCACGGTGAACCTAGAAGATGTGGTAGACCTGATTGACAAACTGAAGAGTAGTAAATCACCTGGACCGGATGGTGTACACCCCAGAGTTCTGAAGGAACTAAAAAATGAAATTTCCGACCGATTAGTAAAATTTTGTAACCTACCATTATAATCATCCATTGTACCTGAAGACTGGAGGACAGCAAATGTAACCCCAATATTTAAAAAGGGCTCCAGGGGCGATCCGGGAAACTACAGACCGGTTAGCCTGACTTCAGTTCCAGGAAAAATAGTGGAAAGTGTTCTAAACATCAAAATCACAGAACATATAGAAAGACATGGTTTAATGGAACAAAGTCAGCATGGCTTTACCCAGGGCAAGTCTTGCCTCACAAATCTGCTTCACTTTTTTGGAGGAGTTAATAAACATGTGGATAAAGGTGAACCGGTAGATATAGTATACTTGGATTTTCAGAAGGCGTTTGACAAAGTTCCTCATGAGAGGCTTCTAGGAAAAGTAAAAAGTCATGGGATAGGTGGCGATGTCCTTTCGTGAATTGCAAACTGGCTAAAAGACAGGAAACAGAGAGTAGGATTAAATGGACAATTTTCTCAGTGGAAGGGAGTGGGCAGTGGAGTGCCTCAGGGATCTGTATTGGGACCCTTACTTTTCAATATATTTATAAATGATCTGGAAAGAAATACGACGAGTGAGATAATCAAATTTGCAGATGATACAAAATTGTTCAGAGTAGTTAAATCACAAGCAGATTGTGATAAATTGCAGGAAGACCTTGTGAGACTGGAAAATTGGGCATCAAAATGGCAGATGAAATTTAATGTGGATAAATACAAGGTGATGCATATAGGGAAAAATAACCCATGCTATAGTTACACAATGTTAGGTTCCATATTAGGTGCTACAACCCACGAAAGAGAACTAGGCGTCATAGTGGATAACACATTGAAATAGTCGGTTCAATGTGCTGCGGCAGTCAAAAAAGCAAACAGAATGTTGGGAATTATTAGGAAGGGAATGGTGAATGAAACTGAAAATGTCATAATGCCTCTGTATCGCTCCATGGTGAGACCGCACCTTGAATACTGTGTACAATTCTGGTCGCCGCATCTAAAAAAAGATATAATTGCGATGGAGAAGGTACAGAGAAGGGCTACCAAAATGATAAGGGGAATGGAACAGCTCCCCTATGAGGAAAGACTAAAGAGGTTAGGACTTTTTAGCTTGGAGAAGAGATGGCTGAGGGGGGATATGATAGAGGTGTTTAAAATCATGAGAGGTCTAGAACGGGTAGATGTAAATCGGTTATTTACTCTTTTGGATAATAGAAAGACTAGGGGGCACTCCATGAAGTTAGTATGTGGCACATTTAAAACTAATCGGAGAAAGTTCTTTTTTACTCAACGCACAATTAAACTCTGGAATTTGTTGCCAGAGGATGTGGTTGGTGCAGTTAGTGTAGCTGTGTTTAAAAAAGGATTGGATAAGTTCTTGGAGGAGAAGTCCATTACCTGCTATTAATTAAGTTGACTTGGAAAATAGCCACTGCTATTAATAGCAATGGTAACATGGAAAAGACTTAGTTTTTGGGTACTTGCCAGTTCTTATGGCCTGGATTGGCCACTGTTGGAAACAGGATGCTGGGCTTCATGGACCCTTGTCCTGACCCAGTATGGCATGTTCTTAACTAGAGAAAGAGCTTTCTCCATTGCCTGCCCTAAAATATGGAACTCCCTCCCAAAAGATTTGAGAACCCAACCTAACCTCAAAACTTTCAAAAAAGATCTAAAAACAAGGCTGTTTCACAAAGTCTACATTGAAACTCAAACCTCACAACATCCCAAAACCCAAAGGAACGACAAACCAAATACATAAAAGAACTTGTCTCCAACCAGCACCTAAGAAACCCTCCTAACTCCTAACTCAAAAATGAATTTTTTCTGGACTATAAAAAAGATTAACTTTTTGTGTAATATGAATCCTGTTATACCTTAATTCACAATTGTTAAGAATATGACACTTTGAATCTTGTAAACCATTGTGATGGCTTCACCAAATTACGGTATATAAAACTCAACAAATAAATTAATTAATAAATTAACCCCTTCAAAAAAATGAAGCAGATTTGTTAGGCAAGGCTTCCCTTGGGTAAATCCATGTTGACTGTGTTCCATTAAATCATGTCTTTCTATATGTTCTACGATTTTGATCTTTAGAATGGTTTCCACTATTTTTCCCGGCACTGAAGTCAGGCTCACTGGTCTATAGTTACCCGGATCGCCCCTGGAGCCTTTTTTAAATATTGGGGTTACATTGGCCACCCTCCAGTCTTCAGGTACAATGGATGATTTTAATGATAGGTTACAAATTTTAACTAATAGATCAGAAATTTCATTCTTGAGTTCCTTCAGTACCCTAGGATGCATACCATCCGGTCCAGGTGATTTGCTACTCTTTAGTATGGGGTACACTTTCTTGGGAGTTTAGCAGCAATGGAGAAAAATAGTATATAAATAGCCCACCTTCACCTGCCTTCACAGTCATTGAGATCCAGATGTGGTCTTCCACCTGCTTCGCTGTTGAAGACGTGCACAGGTTTGGTTTTTTTTGGTTTTTTTTACAGTGATGCTGTGTACTCACTATGTCATAGTGCTATCAAAGGATATATGTGGCTTTTCAGGAAGGGAGGTATTGCCATTTGCTACCCTCACCACATTCTGTTGGTGCTGCTGCTGCTTAGTTTTCAAGTTTGCAACTGCATATTTTTCACTATTACCCAGACTTATTTCACAATTAACCTTCACTGAAGATTATTTAATTATCCACCACATGTAGATGTGCTGGGTAGCAGTACAGTTCTGCCCCCAGAGCAGATTGCCACAGGAATAACAAACTATTTTCTGCTGGTAGGGATGCAGGATCAAACAATTCATTTTAGTTTGTTCATTAGTTTCATAGATTTATTTATTTATTTATTTACATCTTTTTACTATACCGACGTTCAAGACGAAGATTCTTATCACGCCGGTTTACATTGAACCAAAACTGGAGAAAGTTACAAATAACAAGTATCTTCAAATCAATTAAATATAAAATATAGATGAGAGAATAAAGTATAACAAGGGGGATGACATAACATATAACAAGGGCTGATCAACAACAATGTAGAAGGAAAAAAAAAAACCCTCGAGTGAGGAAATAACTAGATTACAGGCTATCTCCGCACAAGGTACAGATCATGAGTAGGGACAGAGTAAAATGGGCGGGGGGGGGGGGGGGAAGGGACGGGGGGAGGGAGAGGACACAGGGGTCAGGAAGGGAAAGAAATTTGAAGTCGTAACAGCAAGAAATGTACGTTAACTGAAGCAGGAGTCCGTGTTAGTGTTGCGGGATGTTAAGGAAAGGCTTGTCTGAATAACCAGGTCTTCAATTTCTTTCTAAAGGTGAGCGGGCATTGTTCCTGACGAAGCTCTGTTGGTAAAGCGTTCCAGTGCGTAGGTGCGGCGGTAGAGAAGGCGCGTTTTCTTAAAGAGGGGTGGAGCGTAGCCTTGGCGGAAGGGGTGAGCAGGGACGTTTTGTAGTAGATCCCAGTCATTTGTCAGATTTGCTTAAAAAAAAAAATTATTTCCATTGTTTCATTGGGTTTTTTTTTTTCATTTTAATCAATGGGGGAAGGCCCATCGTCAAGGCCCAGGTCCAACACCACAGCCCCATCACCAGGGCTCAGCCCTGAAGCTGGAATGTGGCCAAGGCCAGGTTCCATTGCTGAGGCCTAGGCATACATCCTGGCTCAATGCAGGGGCCCAGCTGAAGCTGAGTCCCATCACCAAGGCCCAGGACTCGGCCCATTGCCAAGGCCCAGGACCAGGCCCAATGCTGGGGCCCAAGCTTAGACCTCCCACAGGTCTTCTTTCTTCTTCTGTCAAAGAAAAATGATGCTGTCTGATGGAAGGACACACCTCAATTTCATCATTGGGACATCTTCCACCTTTCTTGGCACCTTCCAGTCAAGAGGAAGGCACCCCAGCAATGTTACTGAGGTATAAACTTCCACCAGACAGCATCATGTTTCATCAACAGAAGAAAGAAAGAGACCTACATAAGGCGAGGTGCTGGGCCTCCAGGCCTAGGCCTCAGGCCTGAGTCTTGGCAACAGGACCCAGCCTTGGGCCTAGGCCCAGGCCCAAGCCTCAGTGACGAGACTTGGCATTGGGCTGGGTCCTGGTGTCAGGCCTAGGTCTGGGTCTCAGCCTGGGATCTGGCGTTGGCCAGCCCTGGCTTTGGACCCAGACCTAGACAGGCCTTGGCATTGGGCCCTGGCATCTGCCTCAGTGGTGGGAACTTGCCTCGGTTGGGCCCCAGAATCAGGCTCAGACCTATGTCTTAGGTCTTGGCCTGGGCCTTGGTGATGGGACCCAGCATCGGTGACGGTACCCATCCTCCTGACAGGCCCTTGGGGTGTGACTAGGCCGAGGCCTGGTCCTGCTGGAGGCCTTTTTTTATTTTTTAAATGCATGAACACGAAAGTTCCTGAAAATAGTTAGGCATTTTCATCTGAGGCTAATTTTTGGTTTGTTTCATTCGTACAAATAAAAAATGGCCTCATTCATTGCATTTTACTCATTCTTTTAAAACAAACTCTCAACCCTACCTGCTAGATTCTAGGCTGGAATCCATCCCAGTCCAATATTAATCAAATATTGGTACCACCTGACAGCTGTTTAGTTGGCTTGTGTATTATTCTATTGTATTCTTTGATTTTTATACCACCTTTCTCTCACACGTGAAACTCAAGGTGGTTTACATCATTCATAAAAAATCCAGAAGGCCACATCAGTCAAAAATAAACCTTGAGGAGGCTATGATTAGGATCAATGGGAATTTGCATTTGCTTTCTAAGTGGTTTTTTAAAAAATTGTTTAGTGTTGAATATAGGGAAAACAGAGTGGAGGATGTTTTACAAAGACCATTGGAATTAAAGATAGAAGGGGTGGAGTAGGGAGCCAGTTCAAAAGTAAAGACCTTGGGGGTGATTTGTAATGATCAGTGGCATTTTAAGTCTCACATATCCAGGGAAGTAGCGCAAATATTTTTCAAGCTCAGGTTATTGAGGAATCTTTGGGCATGACTATCATTGGCAGTTTTTCGGTTGGTGGTTCAGACTTTTCTTTGGCCTCGGATTGATTATTGCAATGGGTTGTTGGTAGGGTTACCAGCTAAGTGCGCCTTATGCAAAATATGGCAGCAAGGCTGATTTATGGTTATCCTCGAAAGGTCAGTGCAGCCCCTTTATTAAGGCAGCTGCATGGGCTTCCAGTTCAGCAAAGAGTCCGATTTGATGTACAAAATGACTGAATGACAGAGGGCCAAGTATATACAACAGTTGGTAGAGATTTACAAACCAAGGAGTTGAGGCAACTCAGCATCAGAGATTTTATTTAAAGCACCAACAATGAAGGAGGGAACAAGAAGTGCAATTGGGAAGAGACTCTTTTCTGTCATAGGGCCTGATGTGTGGAATTCAGCGCCAAGAGAGTTGTGGATGGAGTTCAACTATCTGCTTTTTCAGAAGAGGGTGAAATTTTGGCTTTTCCCTTGCTAGATCTGTGAACAGTATGTCTTATGTCCTTGGTTCAGGACACGTAATTTTTATTAATTTGAATTAATGTTATATTTTATTTAAATTTTGTTTAGTTTGTATGATTTGTTTTTTATGCTTTTACTATGATTTGTTATTGTATATAGATTTGTGTGAGCAGTTAATAAGAATGAATACATAAATACATTCCCACCTGGCACTGGTTGCTAGTTTCAGAAAAGAGGCCAATGATCGACTTAGGTGAATGGAGAGTGAACTTCCCTTTCACCTTATGAGCTGCATGTCTCTCTTCCTCACCTGACTGAGAGCACCCACGGAATATCTTACTAATTATTTTCATGCCTGAGGGAACACAGATGACACCAGAGAACATCAGAGCTTAAGGCAATGCCTGGCAGGTCAGGAACTCCCTCAGTAAATTAGCATTAAATGGGAGGGTTCTGTGTAAATGTTTACCATTTAGCATAAGAGAAAACCACAGAACAGCTGGAATGTCCTAGCTGAGGACCCTGGAGCTGCTCTGTACATGCAATATTTGCACTCACATGCATTACAAATGAAATGGGCCCTGCCAGCAGCACTCACAGAGCTACCAGATCTCCCCGTTTCTGAAATTGTTGCTGTTCTTTTCTATTCTCTTCTCTTCCTACAATGAAGGTGAAATAAAACATTTTTCTCTTATCGCACCAAATCTCCCCTGTGCACCTCCAATGTTCATTTCTGCTACCACCTTGGACCTCTGACGTCCCTTTACCTCTCACCCCTGAGGACCTTCAGTGTCCAATGTCCAGTCCCCTCACTGATGAACACTAGAATATCAGGACTCCGAGTGCCCTGTGAACAGAAGGCAATGAGCACGGAGGTCCAGGAGGAGCAGGGACACTGCAAGCCTGGGGTCTGGCTGACTCGATCTCTTTGCTCAGCTTGGCTGGGGTCGGTGAGAAGTCGATTGGACAGCAGAAATTGGAGGTCTGTGAGGTAAATGGACATTGAAGGTCCATGGGAGGTGGATGGGGGTTAACGGATTGCATCCGAGGTTCCGAAGGTTGGCGTGGAAGTCACTTGTAGAAATAGGGAATATGATGGCAGATAACGGCGGTAAGACTTGTCCTAGAGTTCACAAGAGGCAACGTTTTCCTGTCTCTTCTAGAAGAAGAGAATGAGACATGAGGCTGGAAGGGAACAGTTTCAGGAGTATTTCTTCGCAGAAAGGATTGTGCATACACGGAGAATGATGGCGGATAAAAAAAATAAGTGTCTAAATTTAAGAAGCTATGGGACAAGCACCAAGGATCCTTGGTGCTGGGAAAGCAAGACTGACGTCAGAGATCAAGCAGAGTGTGTGGTATGGCAGTAGGCAGAGGAAACGGGCAGAGTGCATGGTCCTGGCAGACTTTATCTGCTGTCTGTTTCTCAATAAAACCTGTATTTGAGGTTTCCTAGGTATATAATGGGACTCATTTCAAGACCAATGAAGAAGCAGATGTCATTGAGGTCTGGTAGTGGACTCCATACGACTCCAGTGAGGGTCAGATCTGAGCATTCAGCTCGAGACGATTCCCTTCTCCACTGGTCCACATTTGTTTGGAAGGCCTTTCTCCGTGGGGAAGCCTGAGGATCTGTTTGCCACCTGCTCTCACTGGAAAGCAGGCTGGGAGCTCATTTTGGATGTAATGTAAGGTGCTATAGAAAGGCAGATTATTTCATTGTCTTTGGGAGAAAAAAAAAAGCAATGAAGTGGATTTTCTTATAAACCCAGTTAAAGGATGACACGCTGCTGTTTACTGTGAGGGTGTTGGGTTGGCTGAAAAGCCCAGTGCAAACTCCAGGCTTGAGAAGAGCCACAGCCGTGAGTAAACAAGAGGTGCACTTAAGTAGCTGCAACCGTTCCCTCCACACTGAGACCAGGAGGTACAGCTGGCTCTGAACAGCTCTTTGTTCACAGTACATTCAGTGCCTAGTGACCCCCCCAATGCACGAAAACTGTGCCCTAGCTCTGCACCATTCCTGGAGGTTGTTCATGCATTGAAAAAGTAGTCCCTGACATGCCCAGCCCCCACATCCTCAGTAGCCTCAGCTCTGGCCGCTGGATTCTAAGGAAGTGTCTCGGCCACTTTTAGCTTCCGCATCACGCTGGAGTCTCCAACCCCTTCGGTCCTTGCATTTTGCTTTCGGCTTCTTTCTTGAGGTAGGCGAAAATCTCCAGTAGGCTCTGACAGCTCGGAGAGGATATTCTAAAGGTGAATTACACGTCTACCTCTGTAGAAATCACATGCTCCACCCCTTGCAGGTTCTGTTTTTTTGCCTGAGTCCTGCGGAGTCATCGCCCACAGTGAGTGAGAAGAGGCCAATAACTTGATATATTCAGGAGCTTAGGTCTGCACCTGCTGCTTGCACAGACACACAGAGCAGAGAAGTCCTGCAGCACCATACACTTGGCTGCCACCTAGTGACCGGATCTGACATTTACATGTTGAATTCAAGTTCTTCTAGAACTTGCTTTTTTGATATTTCACCTGGAGAGTGATGTATTCAGCTTCACGCCATCTGCTGTTTAACGGCTTTCCAGCTAATTTCTTCTTGCGATGGCATGTATATATGAACTCCGGTAAATATTCCACCCTGAGTCCAAGAGTTCCAGCTTGTATCTCAATAACCAATTATTCTTTCTTCAGAAGCTTCATAACACAAAATATTATCTTTTGTTCCTTGAAGATATCTGAAAACACGTTTGTCTGTCTTCCTTGTTCAGCTGTATAGCAAGTATTGAAATGGCTCAAAGTGCAAAAGAAGCATCTGGTGTTGTTGCCTGCACAAGTTACATCCAATAAGACTCTGGAACATCTGGATGATCTTCTTTTTCTTTGTGATTTAGCTCTATGGGTATTAACACTTGCTTACAGTCATTCATGCTGAAAAGTTTACGAATACTTCAATATAGTTCTTTTAATCGATTGACAATGTCCATGCCTAAGATTCGGTTTGGCTCGCCTAAATATTTTAGTTCAGTCTTGCCTTTACTACATGTAGAAACTGTTACTTGTTGTTGCTATTAATATGTTATCTACCATAAATAGCCAGTATAACATATTCTTCTCCTTGTCGCAGTATCTAGATGCATTGATCTGATTCTATTTGGCGAGAATCCTTGTTGTGTGATATTTGGTCTAATGCCATGTACAATGCACAACTTGATTGGTTTAATCCATGCATTGCCTTTTTGAGCTTGCAAACTCTTGTCATCTTTTCCTCTTAATCAGGTCCTGAAGGTTCCTCTATGTAGACTTGAAGATTTCACATCAGATTGTCATCAAATTAAATGTTCTTCATTTGCTAAAGTCAGTAATAATCTGAGTTGTCATTTTCATTACAGTCTGTTCCACAATGCTGTTCATAACCAACTGCCGCTAGTCATGCTGTGTATCACTCCATATCATCTTTAGGACTTAACGCCAGCTTAAATACCCATTTCAGTTTAATAACTTTCATGTGCTTCTTTCTTGGCACTAGTTGCCAGTTTTTCATCCTGTTGTGAGATGAAAGCTCTTCACAATAGCCTCCTCCCACTTATTGTGCTGGCCGGTCTTCATCACATCTTCTGTGCATATTGCTTCTTTCATTTGGTGATACACACTGTTGCAATAAGACGTTGCCTTTGGTTTAGGAGCTCGTCTATCAGAAAGTCACGACTTACAGATTATGTGACATACTCCTGCTTGTCTGGTTGTTATAATGAGATTTCACCATGTGTTTCTGCCATGGATGATGGAAGTTCATCTGATGACTCTGTCTTGTTATCAAATGACCTTTCATCATCACTTCTTAGCATTTCATCAATATGTTAATGTCCAATGTTCTCTTCGCTTGTCAAATAAGTGACTTGATCATATTCCCCTAAAGTGTCACCTCCATTTTATAGAACTTCAGTTCCTTTTCCTAACTCAAGAAACTTCGGCTCTCTTCTTCACCTCGGGATCATATAAGCAATATCCTTTCCTGTTTTCATAATAACCAATGAAGATTTTAGATTTAATATTAACATCTAACATCTCCTGATATTGCTTGGGAATCCGGGCCTACAGGAGACATCCAAACCCTTTGAAGTATCCTGATTGCCTCTTTTCATTCTTTTTCTGGCGATTTTTCTTGTTGTTACAGCAGTTTCTTACGTAAGCAGCAGAACTTGCTGCTTCAGTCCAAAACTTGACTGGTAGTGCAGATCTTATCAGCATTGTTCTTGTTGCTTCTGATAGCCGGCGATTAGCACGTTCTGCAATTCTGTTTTGGGACGGTGAACATGGAACTGCCTTCTCGTGATGAATTCCATACGCCTTCATAAAATTCTCAAGTCTTATCTGAGATAAACTCACTTCCATTGTAGATAACGGACGGTTTGGCATTCTGAGTATCGTGCATAATGAAAATATTTGTTACTTGGTCTTTGTGCTGAAGGAAAAATGGATTCAGCTTCCAGCTGCAATTATCCACAATGACAAATATATACCGCCTGCCACCGATAGAATCTGCTGGCACGGGTCCACATAAATCCATGTGCATTAGCTCCTATGGGTTTCTGCTTGGTTCCTTGGAAATTGCCTTAAATGGTTTACATTTGAGGCAATCTTGCCGTGTCTCTAGAAATCCTGTCTTCAAGTGAATACCTTTTGGTTTTCCCAGTTTTTGCTCATAGATTATACTGTCACATGCCACAACTTGGCATTAACTGCTTGTGCAATATTTGCGTGATCACTCACTGGTCTGGCCTTGGCGTTCATCCGGAACATTCCACAGTCTTTAGATGCAGTGAACAAAAGTTCTTTTCCATTTTTTACTTTGCAAATGACTTTGTCAAAAATCACATTGAATCCAGCGTCTGTTAATTTGGAAACTGCTATGAGATTGTCAGCAATTTCAGGTGCATACAGTCCCATCTTCAGCAATCCGACTCCATTTAGCTTGACTTGAATACTTCCTACTCCCTCTCCTTCCATCTGCCATTGTTACAGATCTGTCCTTTTCTGCACTGTAGTTATGAAGTCATTTTTTTTCTAAACTTACATTCAGTTTAATTTCACATTGTTTGGGATGTTGTTTTATGCTGTTTATGTTTTATCTATTTTGTTAACTTTAATGTTGTCATAATTATTTGATTATTATTTACTATTTTACTATATATAATTGTTAATTTTATGTTGATCTGTTTTACATTTTTTGGAATCTGCCTAGGACAGGACCAGGTAATAGGTGGAATACATATTGCTGTAAATAAATAAAATTATTCATGCTATCCGGTTAAATCAGAATCTAATGAAAATGGTTTTTTATTGTGAAATCTTTGTGCTTTGTTTTTACATTGAATGTATGTTTGTTCTTGATGGATCCAGTGGTGGTCATTAAATGAATCTTTGGCTATCTTTGCTCTGTGACAAATTGTTTTTTTGTTCATCCCTTTAATTTATTGAAAAAATGTTTTTAATCCCCGTTTGCATTTTGAGAATTTGTATTACCTTTGGGTGCAAAACAGCAATCTCTTGCAAAAGTCCACATTTCTTGCAGTGTCTGTAATTCTCATTTTTACAGTCACTGTCTCCAAATACAGAGCATTTGGTAAAGAATCACAAGCAGCCTTGGTGTGTAAGATAAATAACATGCAGAGGTCATTTGCAGGGAGGGGGTTGGCTGAGGGCTGAGCCAGGAAACACAAAATGTTTGGTGTGGACCGAGTTATTTTTCTAAGAGTTCTCCACTTTAGAGCCCTCCAGGGCTATCCATGTCCCCCCCACTGCAGCAGGGGGGGGGGGGGGGGCAGTGCTCAGTAGTATGTGGAAAAGTGACCCGATATAGTTTCTTTGTATTTATTTATTTATATCCATTTCTTTATTGCCCAACCCAGCAAAGCTCAGGGCAAAGCTCAGCCAAATGCATGAAATGGGTTACAATACCCACATCACACAATCCGTCTCATCCTAAAATCCACTTTAAACCAAGCCACCACAATTTATCTCCCTCAAATGAAACCACACTATGACCCAGTCCCTTCTTGCCAGTTCCAAAGATCTGGGTTTCTGTTCACATTATCACATTAGCCATAAAATTATACTCCCTGTCACTTGGACCGGTGCTTTTCAATATATTTATAAATGATTTGGAAAAGAATACGACGAGTGAGGTTATCAAATTTGCGGATGATACAAAATTATTCAGAGTAGTTAAATCACAAGCAGACTGTGATACATTACAGGAGGACCTTGCGAGACTGGAAGATTGGGCATCCAAATGGCAGATGAAATTTAATGTGGACAAGTGCAAGGTGATGCATATAGGGAAAAATAACCCTTGCTGTAGTTACACGATGTTAGGTTCCATATTAGGTGCTACAACCCAAGAAAGAGATCTAGGTGTCATAGTGGACAACACATTGAAATCGTCGGCTCAGTGTGCTGCGGCAGTCAAAAAAGCAAACAGAATGTTAGGAATTATTTGGAAGGAAATGGTAAATAAAACGGAAAATGTCATAATGCCTCTATATAGCTCCATGGTGAGACCGCATCTTGAATACTGTGTACAATTCTGGTCACCGCATCTCAAAAAAGATATAATTGCGATGGAGAAGGTACAGAAAAGGGCTACCAAAATGATAAGGGGAATGGAACAGCTCCCCTATGAGGAAAGGCTGAAGAGGTTAGGGCTGTTCAGCTTGGAGAAGAGACGACTGAGGGGGGATATGATAGAGGTCTTTAAGATCATGAGAGGTCTAGAACGGGTAGATGTGACTCAGTTATTTACTCTTTCGAATAACAGAAGGACTAGGGGGCACTCCATGAAGTTAGCAAGTAGCACAGCCCGGTCTGTACACAGGCCTCCCGATAATCACCCCTGGGAACTGGAGGAGACGTCAGCAGCACAGAGGGAACCAGGCATGGGTCCTACAGAAAGCAAACCCTGACCCGAGGAAGGATTAACAGCGCATGGGCAGCCACGGAGAGAAAAAGGGCCAGTTCAGGAGGTGTAAGGAAGCAAAAAACGGGCCCCCCCCATCTCAGACTAAGGGACTTTATCAAAGACTCTGCCCTTTCCAGGAGCCACCCCCCCCCCCCCCCCCCAAACTTCCGTCTGAAAATTACAGGTTCCCTATTCCAGGCTTACGGCAATCCCTGCGGTTCCCTGGCTGTCAGTCAGAAGGAAATACAATAAGCCAAGTTCCTCTTCTCATCCTCACTGCCCTTCAGTTGTGCAAAAAAAGCCACAGGCTTCAGCCGACTGGGCAGAGGGGTCCAGCGAGCAGGGACAGGTGAGGGCCGCCTCCGACGCCTCTGCGGTGCTCCTGAACGAGGTGAGTGCATGCTGGAGAGATTCTCTTTACATCCCCGCTGCATCCCCTGCTAGCACAGTCCCTCAGTCAGCAGTCAGGCGTCCGGGACTGGCCTAAAATCTCATAAGAACATAAGATCATGCCATGCTGGGTCAGACCGAGGGTCCATCAAGCCCAGCATCCTGTTTCCAACAGTGGCCAATCCAGGCCATAAGAACCTGGCAAGTACCCAAAAACTAAGTCTATTCCATGTAACCATTGCTAATGGCAGTGGCTATTCTCTAAGTGAACTTAATAGCAGGTAATGGACTCCTCCTCCAAGAACTTATCCAATCCTTTTTTAAACACAGCTATACTAACTGCACGAACCACATCCTCTGGCAACAAATTCCAGAGTTTAATTGTGCATTGAGTAAAAAAGAACTTTCTCCGATTAGTTTTAAATGTGCCCCATGTCCCTTCTGGAAGGGGCTCACGTGGCGACTCTGATGCCAGTAGTAATAACAATGTATGTATTTATTTATTTGTTGCACATCCAGACTTGTTGATCTGTGCAATTCTTCTATCATTTTTAAATAACAAAGTCCCTGAAAAAATCTGGCAGGCGGCTGTCAGAGATGTAGGGCAGAGCATTGGGGGGGTTTCCCGTGCTCCAGCCCTGCAGAGAGATGGTAGGAGTTCTCCTCGTGGATTTCGAGCCTCTGGAGGGAGGCTCTCAGCCTCTCCTTGGGTTTCCAGTCCTGCTGGGGGGGGGGGAGGAGGCCACAAACCCAGAGAGTGGGTCACTGGGCAGCTCTGGATTTAATCCCAAAAATGGCTTCCTCGGACAAAGAGATTCTTTCTTTTTATTTCAGCAGGTGTTGGTCATAAGGGGTAACGCCAGCGCGTCGAAAACGCGCGTCCAAACGCGGGTTAACAGTGCCCTCCGCCGGAGCGCACTGCACTGTACCGGCCCGATGGCTGGATATCTTTGAATAACAAAGCCCTGGAAGACCTCCGGCCACTACCTGGCACCACCTCGCATGCCCTTCACAAGACGCGGCTTCATGCAAACAGTTCTGCCGCATGTTGTTCGTTTTCTGAAGTCATTCACCGGGATTTCCCACTGGGCTGTTGGTGGAACTTAGTCAGTATTTTGCTGAGCCCCTTTTAACACCCCAAATCAAATCTTCTTGCTGCTGCTTTAAGTTGTTATACATGCTCTCTTTTTGTAAAGCCGCAAAAGACCTTTTGCACATCTGCTGCTTCTCTAACCTACCCTAAACCACTTTGGGTGAAAGTTTGCATTCAGAAAAAGGCAGGTAATAATAAATCCAACTAAATAAAAAAGATAAAAGCAGGATTCCCGGAGCCGTCCCTGTCCCGGAAACATAAGAGGCCTGTGCTGCACCACTGCTGCTGCTCCCAGGGAGCACCAGCTTCCGCCAGGCTACGGCCCGGTTACTGCAGGCTGACTAACACCCTCCGCCTGGACCCAGGCAGAGCGCCCGCTAAACACAGGCCCGTTTGTTCTGTCCCAGCTCCTCCAGCACTGGGGGGGTGGGCTGTGAGGCAGCTTGAGGTAACGAGCTCTTTCCCACGCTAACCAGCACATCCCACGGTAGTGAATCAATGCACTTACAATCAATTTGGCAAACATGAGAAATGCTGATAAAACAGTGAGGGACAGAGGAGTCATTCAGACTCCTGGGAACTTTCAAGTTGTGATCCCCCCTGAGGGGAGGAGAGAGTGGGAAGAAGCCATGCGTGTATCATACATGCAGGACAACCTGTCTAGTCTGCCCATCCATAGTAACCGATCAGCTTTACATTCCCTACCACTTCTTCAGGGATCCTCGCTCTGTCTTTATCCCATGCTTGCTTGAATTCACAAACTGCCTGTGTCTCCACCTCCTCACGCCTCCACCACCCTCTCTGCAAAGAATTATGTCCATGCCCTTATCCCATCAACTTTCTCTGTTCCAGCCCTCCCTGCTAATCCACACTATCTCTCTCCACCACCCCTCCACGGAGGATCCCAGGATTGTTCCCTTCCTCACAGCTCAGAAACTTGTGCTCCCTCACTCTGCCCTCAGCTGAGTCCCAGGTCCTGGAGCCGAGCTCGGCTGCCGTTTCTCCCCTCCAGCTGCCTGAAGTGCCTGTGTTCCAGGCTGATCCACTCTTTGCCTGTTCCCTGCAGGCTTACTGAAGGGAAGTGACTGGAAGAGTACAGAGATGGCAGATCTTTTTAGTGTTTCCCCTGAGACCTGGCCATCAGTGCAAACTTCCCAAGGCTCTGGATTTATTCAGAGTTGTTAAATCATAAGAGGATAGTGAGACATTACAAAAGGACCTTGCAAAACTGGGAGACTGGGCATGCAAATGGCAAATGAAATTTTATGTGCACCAGTGCAAAGTGAGGCACTTAGGGAACAGTAGCCCATATTATAGCTACACAATGCAAGGATTCACATTAGGAGTCATCATTTAGGAAAAGGATTTAAGATGTCATCGTTGATAATACATTGAAATCTTCAGCTCAGTGTGCAGCAGCAGCCAAGAAAGCAAATAGAATGCTGGGGATTATTAGGAAAGGAATGGAGAATAAAACAGAGAATATCCTAATGCCTCTGTATCACTCCATGGTGCATCCTCATCTTGTGTTCATATATCATACACAAACAGAATGCTGGGGATTATTAGGAAAGGAATGGAGAATAAAACAGAGAATATCATAATGCCTCTGTATCACTCCATGGTGCATCCTCATCTTGTGTTCATATATCATACACAAACAGAATGCTGGGGATTATTAGGGAAGGAATGGAGAATAAAACAGAGAATATCATAATGCCTCTGTATCACTCCATGGTGCGACCTCATCTTGTGTTCATATATCATACACAAACAGAATGCTGGGGATTATTAGGAAAGGAATGGAGAATAAAACAGGGAATATCATAATGCCTCTGTATCACTCCATGGTGCATCCTCATCTTGTGTTCATATATCATACACAAACAGAATGCTGGGGATTATTAGGAAAGGAATGGAGAATAAAACAGAGAATATCATAATGCTTCTGTATCACTCCATGGTGCATCCTCATCTTGTGTTCATATATCATACACAAACAGAATGCTGGGGATTATTAGGGAAGGACTGGAGAATAAAACAGAGAATATCATAATGTCTCTGTATCACTCCATGGTGCATCCTCATCTTGTGTTCATATATCATACACAAACAGAATGCTGGGGATTATTAGGAAAGGAATGGAGAATAAAACAGAGAATATCATAATGCCTCTGTATCACTCCATGGTGCATCCTCATCTTGTGTTCATATATCATACACAAACAGAATGCTGGGGATTATTAGGAAAGGAATGGAGAATGAAACAGAGAATATCATAATGTCTCTGTATCACTCCATGGTGCATCCTCATCTTGTGTTCATATATCATACACAAACAGAATGCTGGGGATTATTAGGAAAGGAATGGAGAATAAAACAGAGAATATCATAATGCCTCTGTATCACTCCATGGTGCATCCTCATCTTGTGTTCATATATCATACACAAACAGAATGCCGGGGATTATTAGGAAAGGAATGGAGAATGAAACAGAGAATATCATAATGTCTCTGTATCACTCCATGGTGCATCCTCATCTTGTGTTCATATATCATACACAAACAGAATGCTGGGGATTATTAGGAAAGGAATGGAGAATAAAACAGAGAATATCATAATGCCTCTGTATCACTCCATGGTGCATCCTCATCTTGTGTTCATATATCATACACAAACAGAATGCTGGGGATTATTAGGAAAGGAATGGAGAATAAAACAGAGAATATCATAATGCCTCTGTATCACTCCATGGTGCATCCTCATCTTGTGTTCATATATCATACACAAACAGAATGCCGGGGATTATTAGGAAAGGAATGGAGAATGAAACAGAGAATATCATAATGTCTCTGTATCACTCCATGGTGCATCCTCATCTTGTGTTCATATATCATACACACACAGAATGCTGGGGATTATTAGGAAAGGAATGGAGAATAAAACAGAGAATATCATAATGTCTCTGTATCGCTCCATGGTGCATCCTCATCTTGTGTTCATATATCATACACAAACAGAATGCTGGGGATTATTAGGAAAGGAATGGAGAATAAAACAGAGAATATCATAATGTCTCTGTATCGCTCCATGGTGCATCCTCATCTTGTGTTCATATATCATACACAAACAGAATGCTGGGGATTATTAGGAAAGGAATGGAGAATAAAACAGAGAATATCATAATGTCTCTGTATCACTCCATGGTGCATCCTCATCTTGTGTTCATATATCATACACAAACAGAATGCTGGGGATTATTAGGAAAGGAATGGAGAATAAAACAGAGAATATCATAATGTCTCTGTATCACTCCATGGTGCATCCTCATCTTGTGTTCATATATCATACACAAACAGAATGCTGGGGATTATTAGGAAAGGAATGGAGAATAAAACAGAGAATATCATAATGTCTCTGTATCACTCCATGGTGTGACCTCATCTTGTGTTCATATATCATACACAAACAGAATGCTGGGGATTATTAGGAAAGGACTGGAGAATAAAACAGAGAATATCATAATGTCTCTGTATCACTCCATGGTGCATCCTCATCTTGTGTTCATATATCATACACAAACAGAATGCTGGGGATTATTAGGAAAGGAATGGAGAATAAAACAGAGAATATCATAATGCCTCTGTATCACTCCATGGTGCATCCTCATCTTGTGTTCATATATCATACACAAACAGAATGCTGGGGATTATTAGGAAAGGAATGGAGAATAAAACAGAGAATATCATAATGTCTCTGTATCACTCCATGGTGTGACCTCATCTTGTGTTCATATATCATACACAAACAGAATGCTGGGGATTATTAGGAAAGGAATGGAGAATAAAACAGAGAATATCATAATGCCTCTGTATCACTCCATGGTGCATCTTCATCTTGTGTTCATATATCATACACAAACAGAATGCTGGGGATTATTAGGAAAGGAATGGAGAATGAAACAGAGAATATCATAATGCCTCTGTATCACTCCATGGTGCAACCTCATCTTGTGTTCATATATCATACACAAACAGAATGCTGGGGATTATTAGGAAAGGAATGGAGAATAAAACAGAGAATATCATAATGCCTCTGTATCACTCCATGGTGCATCCTCATCTTGTGTTCATATATCATACACAAACAGAATGCTGGGGATTATTAGGAAAGGAATGGAGAATAAAACAGAGAATATCATAATGTCTCTGTATCACTCCATGGTGCATCCTCATCTTGTGTTCATATATCATACACAAACAGAATGCTGGGGATTATTAGGAAAGGAATGGAGAATAAAACAGAGAATATCATAATGTCTCTGTATCACTCCATGGTGTGACCTCATCCTGAGTATTGTGTGCAGTTCTGGTCACCACATCTCAAGAAAGATAGAGCAGAATTAGAAAAGGTACAGAGAAGGACGACCAAAATGATAAAGGGGATGGAACAGCTCCCCTATGAGGAAAGGCTGAAGAGGTTAGGACTGTTCAGCTTGGAGAAGAGACGGCTGAGGGGAGATATGATAGAGGTCTATAAAATGATGAGTGGAGTGGAACAAGTAAATATTAATTGGATGTTTACTCTTTCAAAAAGTACAAAGACTGGAGAACATTCAATTAAGTTACTAAGTATTTTATTTTCTGCTTTCAGCCACTTCAAAGTGAATTATATTCAGGGACTGTAGGTATTTATTCAGCCCAGAGGACTTACAGTCTGAGTTTGTGTCTGAGGCAATGGATGACAAAGTAATTTATCCAAAGTCAGCAAAAGTAGCAGCAAGATTTGAACGGTTGCTTCTGTGGTTTATAAGCCCATTGCTTTAACCACTAGGCTATTCCTCCACACTTAAAGTAAGCTGGAGAAAATATTTTTTTTACTGAACATGTGCTGGAGGATGTGGTGAAAGCTATTAGTGTAGCTGGGTTTAAAAAAGCTTTGGATACGTTCCTGGAGGAAAAGTCCCTAAACCCTTATTAAGGTAGGAGATGCAGAAATCCACATCTTATCCCTGGGATAAGCAGCTTGGACTCTCTCTAACCCTTGGGATCCTGCCAGGTACTTGTGACCTGGATTGGCCACTGCTGGACACAGGATACTGGGCTTGATGGACCTTTGGTCTGGTCCAGTATGGCAAGTCGTATGTTCTTAGTTCCCAGGTCTGGTCATTAAATCAATTACCATTCCCAAAAGCATCATTGGGGCTGGCCCCATGCTGAAGGCTGCAGCACGGATTTGGGTTCAGACCCAGCCGCCTCCCCCCTCTCCCCCCAACACACCTTCATCAAGGCTGGAGAGGCCTGGGCCTGTCCTTTCTGAATTAAAATGGCCAGGCCCTTTCAACAAAGCACCCCTTCATCTGTATTTCTGTGACCGAACCCAGTCCTGGCAGCGCACACAGACGTGGAGAGAGGGCCCGGCCAGAGCCATTCTGATGACAGCAGGGAGGATGCATGGGCCTGTGTGAGGCCCTGGCACAGCTGAGCGCTGTCACGTACACAGGGGGGGGGGGGGGGGGGGGGTTGCACATGCAGAATGTGACGACACATTGAAGATTGCACCCAGAGCAGGGCATGAAGCAAGAGGCCGGGTGGTGCGCAGCGGTGGGAAGGCGACATTTCACAGCGGGGCAGTCCGTGTCCTCGGAAGGGGTGACAGGTATGGAGGCTGAGAGGGGACTTGTCCCCAGAGACCCAGCCTAGTGCGGTTTCAAGGTAAGAAGGATGGCCTTTCAGGAATCCTCCTCTCCCCGGTGACGTGAGGAGGGTCGGGTCAACGAGACGTGGAAGCGACTGAAATCGCCAGAAACGTGAACCTGGGAATCGCAGTCCTGGCGACTTGAGAATGTCCTCGCCTTCTGGATCAAAAGGGTCTCTCTCTCCCCAGGCTGCGGTCTCGGGGGGGGGGGGTAATCGAGGGTTAAATCATGTCCCCCAGGTCCCCGTGCGGGCCTTCCCTTTCAGTTTTGCCTCTGGGCACAGCTGGACCGTGGACTTTCTGTCCACGTAATGTGCGGGTGAAATCTGGCAGGGAAGTGGCACGCGGATAGCGGAAATCCTCACACCCCCCCCCCCCCGTCCCCGGGAACCCCCACGAAACGTACGCAGGCCGCAGAAACCCGCGAGCGCTCTGCGCCGCGCTTTTACCCGGTTAAAGGGCTTCCGAAATTTGTCCTTGCGGCGTCATCCCGTTGTGTTTCTCACTGGAGCGCCGGCAGGCCCCCCCCTCATGCCGGTAACTATGGGGGAAATCCAAAACCAGGTCCCCTGACCCGAGGAGTGGGGAAAAGGGGAGCTCTCTGACCGGAACAGGGGGGGGATCTTGAAGCTTAACGAACGCATTAATGCTTCATCCTGAGGCTGGAAAGGGGTAGGGAACCCTTAGCTGTGCTGTCAGGAGCCCACGTTCAGGCCCTCTTGCAGGATAAGAGCGTCTGACAGGCGCTGCTGTTCTACCTCCTGAGGATCCCTGGCTTCGGGCCTGCTCGGCCTCTCCCCGCCCTGCATCCTTAAGAGCTCTCAGATGTTGTACGACGCGGGCCGTCGCCACGGGACTGAGGCTCGGCCTTCTGCAGGCGGGCGCCGGGGACAGCCTGCAGAAGGGGGGGGGGGGGGGGGGTGGTGACCCAGCTGTCGAGCGTCAGCGCCACCTGCAGGCCAGACCGGGGAATACCTGCGCAGCAGATTCCTGGAGGAGCGGTGGGGGGTGCGGGCCCCGGGGGATGGGCTCTCCCTGCTGTGGCTGGGCGAGATGGATGGACGGGTTAAAAATAGGGGGAACACGGGAAAAGGCCAAACATGACCCCCCCCCTCCCCAAATGATGCAGCCTGTCCCGAAAGACTTTCTGAGGGACAATGACCCAGGAGCTAAAACATTAGAAACAGAGAATCTGATGGGCAGATAAGGAGCACTGGGCTCATCCAGAATCTGCCCAAATCTCGTCCCCGCAGCCCCCATTTGCTTTAAGAGTCCTCTTTCTGGCACTGTTATCGCTTGCCCCGCCCTATGCGTGAGGAAGAACTGCCTGTCTTCCTCCGGAGTCTGCCTCACCGCAGCCCTGGGGCGTCCTTCCCTCTGAACCACGTTGGCTTCTTGTGCGCTGTTTATACCTCTTGTGCCCCTCCCCCCCTCCCCCCGGGGTATATTCAGGTCCTTCAGTCTGATGCCCCTGGGGCGGAGGGGCCGGGCGCTGCCTCATTTTGGTGGCCCCCTCTGTATCCTCCTGAGGTCTCATCAGCCCCCCCCCCCCCCCGTGCAGAAGCCGTAGCCCCTCAGGAGAAGGGAAAAAAGGTCAAGAGAAGAAGGAAAACCTGAGTCAAATTAAGGGGGAGAAAAAAGCAGGTGGGTGAGATGAGGGAGGGCAGGCCGGACAGGCGCAGGCTGAAGGTGGAGGGGCGTGCGTGAAAGGATGGGACGGGCTTGGGATATGAAATAGTGACGCACATCTTAAGCAAGCTGAACGTTTTGTAAATTCTCTGTTTCCCCACATAAAGCTTGGAGGAACCTTGATGGAAAGATTTTCGGTTCCTTTGAGACTTCTATACCATCCTTGACCCCCCTTTCCCATCTTCTATTTCTGGGGCCCCCTGAACAGCCCATGTCCGTCCCTGGGCTCCTGGACGCCCTCAGTCACCACAGCTCCCACCTTCAGGATGCGATCAAGGAAGTGAAAGCCGCATAGTGCACCCCCCGAAACAGGCACAGAGCACCCCCTTCGACCCTAACACCCTTCGGTAGCATCTCTCCGTCGCCTGGCCCCTGACACCTTTGCTCCTCTGCTTCCACCTTTCCCCGTGCATCCCTCCTCTGCCTTGTGTACTTCCATGGGCTGCTGGAAGAGAGGGTCTTGGGAGTCTGCTGCCCTCCCGGGGGGGTGGCCGATGCTGGAGCAGGCACATGTTGTGCAAGCAGTAGCATCTCTCCGTCGCCTGGCCCCTGACACCTTTGCTCCTCTGCTTCCACCTTTCCCCGTGCATCCCTTCTCTGCCTTGTGTACTTCCATGGGCTGCTGGAAGAGAGGGTCTTAGCAGTCTGCTGCCCTCCTGGGGGGTGTTGGCCGATGCTGGAGCAGGCACATGTTGTGCAAGCAGTAGCATCTCTCCGTCGCCTGGCCCCTGACACCTTTGCTCCTCTGCTTCCACCTTTCCCCGTGCATCCCTTCTCTGCCTTGTGTACTTCCATGGGCTGCTGGAAGAGAGGGTCTTAGCAGTCTGCTGCCCTCCCGGGGGGTGGTGGCCGATGCTGGAGCAGGCACATGTTGTGCAAGCAGTAGCATCTCTCCGTCGCCTGGCCCCTGACACCTTTGCTCCTCTGCTTCCACCTTTCCCCGTGCATCCCTTCTCTGCCTTGTGTACTTCCATGGGCTGCTGGAAGAGAGGGTCTTGGGAGTCTGCTGCCCTCCCGGGGGGTGGTGGCCGATGCTGGAGCAGGCACATGTTGTGCAAGCAGCCTAGCAAAACGCCTCTTCTTCACGGGTCTCTGACACTGCGCCGATTGCACAGGAGGTGGAAGCTCCGTCGCAAGAGGTGAACAACAGAAGTGGCAGTTCCTGTTCCGAAATCTCACCGAGCCCAGGACCCCGCGACCGCACAAGCCCCAGGGGAAACAGAAGACGCGCTTGCACAGAGCCCTGCGCGTCGACTCCGGCAATGCTGCCGCTCGCAAAACCGGAAGTGAAATCCCCGGGAGCCCAGAGCGCGGGCAGACCTGAGCCGGTGGCGGGGGTGCGGCCGTGAGCAGAGCCCCTTTTCACTGGGGTCCGTGCGTGACCTGCGCCCGTTTTTCCGTTCCTCGGCACCGCGACACGTCACCCTGCTCTTCTCACGCTGCAGAAGCACAGGCGCCGCGGTGACCTGGGATGGAGGAACGGGGAAGCAGTAGGGTGCGGGGATAGGGACCAGAGAAAACTATCTGTCATGTTTGAGCGCCCGTCACGCCACGCTGCAGGAGGAGGCGCTCTCTCTCTGGCAGAAAGTAGGAATTAAGAGGGGCGCTAGCGGTGAATCTGAGAGACTGAGATCACGTCCAGCGAACCCTGAGGCTCACCCCCTCCTGAGAAAACGGCTTGATTGATTGATACGGCGTAAACGCTTGGATCCTCGGCATTTCTCCGCTCAGCTGCGCCCTGGATTGCTTGCGTCTCACCTCTGGAGCAGGGCCTCGCCACTCTTCTTCCAGGAATACGTGGGGGACCCCCCCCCTATCTTGAATATTTTTGTGGCCGTCTCTGTCGCTTCCTACAGGCCTGCCCCACTGATGTCTGAGGGGGTTCAATGTAGTTTCAGCTTCTAGACCACGGCCCCCAAATCCTCCTCACTGTTAGCAGTAGAGCTTGTCAGGCGGCTGAGGGTCTTAATGGGTTGATTTTCAGCTGAATGCTGAGGAGAGAAGGACTGGGAGGATGGAGAGCTTCAGTATTCCTGGAAACTTCAAGGGGTGAAGTTTCAAAGACTTTTATGTGGGTGAGAAATTAGAGTCAACCCGCCTGAGCCACCTTATCTGGGCGAGTGGGTTCGCGGCCCCCTAAAAGTGCAGCTGGTACTGGCCCAGCCCACGTACTTTCAGCTGCACGGAAAAGCACTCCAGGGACATTTTGGAGGCAGGTTCCAAAAAGTGCACGCCCTGTAGGCTTGCACCTAACTTACGCCTTGTACTAGAAATGTGACTTGTTTTATGTGGGCTAGAAAGCACGCGCACACCTTTACGTATTGCTCGTTACCTTTAAGGGGGGTTTTACACACATCGACCCCCCCCCCCCCCCCATCTCTGCAGGTGAATCTGCTACTGAAAAGTATGCACGGAGCACGACTTCACACTCGGCAGAGAAACCATTTGCGCACATTCTACTTGCGATTTTAACAAGCGTGCGTGTAAATGTTACACCTGCGCGGGAGCACGCGCGTGCATGTACCGGCATTGCTGAAGGCGACCCTGCCCCTTGAAAGGAAGCCTGAGTCCTGCTGCGGACCTGCTGGTTTCTCTCTGGGGGGTGGGTGCCGCTTTGGAAAACCTCTTGCATCCTGCCGGAGCTCTTCTGCAGTCCAGCAGTGATTCCGTGCACTGGGATCAGGACCCCTCCCAGTGAGAGTCAGAGCTACTTCTGGGTGCCTTCCTTGCTGTAGAAAAGAGCACTTTTTGTTGCACAGTCCTGCCGGTTGGCCATAAGCCAGCAGAGTTGTGGTGAGAAGCAGGAGCTTCCCAGCTGCTAAGATTCATAGTACAAGGGCCTTTCTTCTTCGGAGCTCTCAGGCTCTGCTTTGGGATTCTTCCTGTCAGTACGGGGCGGTTACACTCCTGTCCCTGATACACAGAATGGTCTCGGGTGGTGAGTGCAGTTCACGGTTCCTTTCAATAGAGGGCAGCACAGAGATCTTTGAACATTTCCGGGGAAGAGCCACGCATAGGACATTTCATCTCACTTGAGAGGGCCCCTGGGGAGGTCCCCTTCAGAGACTGGCAGGGCCCTTTGATGATTTGAAATGCTATAAAAGGGGAGGCAGGGGGCAGATTTTGCAGGAATGGGGCAGAGAGAGCGCCTGTAATATTATTTCTAGATTTCTCAGAAATTGGCAGCTCTGTCACACCCCCAGGGACCTTGCACCTTGCCTTCCCTTTCCCTGCATCTGCCCCCCCCCCCCTTGAGGAAAAGGGGAGTGCATTTGTGTGTGGTGCACGCCCTCCTTCCCCTCTATTTCCTCTCTCCTCCCTTCCTTCTCATTCACTCTCCTCTCACCCCTTTCTCTTCCTTTCACCTTCTCTCTCCCTCCCTCCCTTCTGTTCCCTTCCTTTTCTTTCCCTCTCACTCACCCCCTCCACTCCTTTCTCTTCCCGGTCTTCCTGCAAGCGGCCCTCCATTTGCCGGATCTGGCGGAGGGAAGGAAAGGTGCGGCGGGCCAGGAAAACGAGCTCAGCAGGGCCAGATCCAAGCCAAGGGCTGAGGTCTGGGGACCCCTTCCTTACAGAAAGAGAGTGCAAGGGGAGTCTGAATCGGTCCTGGCCACAGGAAGGAAGCAGCTGGGGAGTTACCTTAAGGAAAACAGAGAGGAAGGAGCCGAGTTTAGGATTCCAAGGAGGAAGGAGTCCTGGGACCTGAGTGAGAGGAATTAAGTCCTTAAGCAGGATAGTTCCTAATGCAAAGCAAGTCCTGTTCTTTGAAAGCCAGAAAGAAAGCGACTTACAGGGAAAAGTGAAGTGACAAATAAAGAGCCAGGAACTACTGCAACAAGCAAAACCATTCCCAACATCCAAGGTCTCCTGTAGTAGGGAACTGGAGAGAGAGAGAGAGAGGTTCACCAGCGGTTCAGTGAATACAAATGTGAATAAACTCTATGAATTGTGCTGTCCATCGCTCGCTGATTCCTGCCCTATCTCCATAGGAGCAGAGAATGAGACCTGCATTGCTTGCTGCAAACGCTTTCATCGCTGCGTTTCTTCTGAAAAGAGATTATTTTCATTTGGGGGCCGCATATGGAGGACGGTCGCAGTCGTACGGGGAGTGCTGTGTCTCGTGCCACTGGGAGGCCGGGCAGAAATCCACTCCGTCTCCTCATATAAAGAGCCCCATGTGCGACGGACTGAGCCGGCCGGTGCACGTCTTCCGCAAGCCCACCTGCAGCCATTGGTGCTTCCATATTTTCTCTGCTCCTAAGTCACTCTTAGACCATTTTCCCCAGAGGTATTACAGAAATCGGTGACTGTACCGTCACTCGGAACTGGAATACTTTTAGGCACTGGATAAATATGTCACCGTGACCAGGGACGGTTTGGTCGCAGACAAATTGTTCATACTTTAGGTCTCCAGAATTATTTCGTCAGGCTGTTCCATCTCTGCTTTTTCAGTTGCAATTTGCTAAACGCCTGACTCCTCTGGGATTATGCACCTGGCTTCCCACAATTAGTCAGCCCATGCATTCAGAAGAAATAGTTTTAAAAAGAAAGAATATGCAAAATATTAGATCTTCTAAACTCTCACTTGTATCTCTCATTATCACCCTCAACTTCATCCTCCAGCCCATGTCTCCAGCAACATCAGTCCATACTGATATTGGGCTCCAATCACAGCCATGAGCCTTCCCAGCTACCAGCCATATGATGTCATCAGCCAGGTCCTATACCTGCCATATGACATCATCAGATGGGCTCTAGCTGAATTCTATTGGCTAATATCTCTGTAGGTATGAAAAGCAGTAATGCTAATCTATCTCACTGTCAGGGTCTTAATCTGTTGCAACATCGCTGCCCGATGGCTTCACTCCGCCTACCTTTCTTTTTCTGCGACTCCTCCTGCTCCATGTGGACGTCTGGCTGCCACAGCGTCTGCCCGCTGTCCTCTCTGGCGTCCCCGGACCGGCTTGGGCGCTGCCTCCCGCCATGCTCCTCAGGTACCTTAGGGCGCACGAGCCGCGCGGCCCTCATTCTTATTTCCTCATTGGCGTGAACCTCAGGGGCATCCCCCTGTGTTGACGTCACGCTGCCCGGATATTTAAGCCTGCTGTTTATTGCTAGCCTCTGAATTAGCAAGGGATTTCCTACAGATGGGATTCTCTCTCCATACCCAGCTACTCTGCCTCCAACTTCTAATTGGACTCTTGTCTGCTAACGGGGGTAACCGCTCCTCGGAGGCCTCCCTCCTTCTTTCAGGTCGCTATCAGTAACTGGTACTCGCTCCTCGAGGGCCCATGCTCCCTGACCCGCTGCCTGTATCCATCTCCTCTTCAACTTGGAAGAATTCGCTACAGACTTCTACCATCTACTCCTCAGAGCTGATTCCCTGGAACTAGGTACTCACTCCTCGAGGGCTTGGCTCCGTTCCAGCGCCAGTGCCATCTCATAAGTGGAACTGCTGCGTGAGTACTTGCCAATGAGTCTCTGCTCCCAGGGATCTGGTACTCGCTCTTTGAGGGCCAGCTCTCCCTATCTCGGGGCTTCTCCGTACTGGGGACTCTGTGAATGTCTTATTGTACTCATCTCTCTCAGTTCTCTCCACTACAGCACTGCTACCAGAGGAACCGCTGTTCCAGCGCCCTGGGGAATACCAGCCCAGCCGGGCTACAACATCTGCTCACTACTGCCACCTCTGGTGGTTTCTCAAACTGTCTAAAGAAAGAACTATCTGTGTTTGTGTGTCCAGAGCTGAACCTGACCTGTGGCCCCTCACGGGACGTCCCCCTGTGAGTGTGGTCAGCTGCCACAGTGTCCAAGGGTCCACCCAAACCTTACAAAACATAACATAATCAGCAAGATACAAGGTTTCCTACAGCTACTTTATTTTTAGGGATTAGTCAAATTAACTTATGCACAAATATTCCTATATGAGAACATAAAATAAAGGGAAAATATTTATTAGACAGGTATAATAGTAAATCAAGAATTGATGATACTTTTCAAGAAGCTTGGAAATAAGACATGGAAGGGGACCTGGGTGTTGGATTTACTGTTGGTTTTGATGGTCATTTAGATTCTTGAGAAGATTGGTAGTAAGACATGGAAGGGGACCTGGGTATTGGATTTACTTTTGGTTTTGATGACACATGTGGATTCTTGAGAAGCTTGGAAATAAGACATGGAAGGGGACCTGGGTGTTGGATTTACTTTTGGTTTTGATGGTCATGTGGATTCTTGAGAAGCTTGGAAATAAGACATGGAAGGGGACCTGGGTGTTGGATTTACTTTTGGTTTTGATGGTCATGTGGATTCTTGAGAAGCTTGGAAATAAGACATGGAAGGGGACCTGGGTGTTGGATTTACTTTTGGTTTTGATGGTCATGTGGATTCTTGAGAAGCTTGGAAATAAGACATGGTAGGGGATGGGTGTTGGATTTACTGTTGGTTTTGATGACACATGTGGATTCTTGAGAAGATTGGTAATAAGACATGGAAGGGGACCTGGGTGTTGGATTTACTTTTGGTTTTGATGACACATGTGGATTCTTGAGAAGCTTGGAAATAAGACATGGAAGAGGACCTGGGTGTTGGATTTACTTTTGGTTTTGATGGTCATGTGGATTCTTGAGAAGCTTGGAAATAAGACATGGAAGGGGACTTGGGTGTTGGATTTACTTTTGGTTTTGATGGTCATGTGGATTCTTGAGAAGCTTGGAAATAAGACATGGAAGGGGACCTGGGTGTTGGATTTACTTTTGGTTTTGATGGTCATGTGGATTCTTGAGAAGCTTGGAAATAAGACATGGTAGGGGATGGGTGTTGGATTTACTTTTGGTTTTGATGACACATATGGATCCTTGAGAAGCTTGGAAATAAGACATGGTAGGGGATGGGTGTTGGATTTACTGTTGGTTTTGATGGTCATGTAGATTCTTGAGAAGGTTGGTAATAAGACACGGAAGGGGACCTGGGTGTTGGATTTACTGTTGGTTTTGATGACCACGTGGATTCTTGAGAAGCTCGGTAATAAGACATGGAAGGGACATGGGTATCTAAGTACATTAAAAACAAGAAACCTACAAGGGAGTAAGTTGGATTATTAGATGAATGGGCAATAAAAGACCATAGCAGAATAAAATACATTCTTTGCTTAACTCTTTACTGAGGAGGATGTTGGAGAGATATCCAGACCAGAACCATTCTTTGGAGGTGATGATGCAGAGGATCTGGATCAAATCATGTGAATCTGGAAGAGATGCTAGAGTAAATTGACAATCTAAAAGTAGCAAACAACTGATACCTGATGGTATTCATACTAAAGTTGTAAAAGACCTAAACTATGAAATAATAGACCTGCTGCTATTTTATTTTTTATTTAAAAGTTTTATATATCGCACACTTCAAAAAACCATTCAAATCTCCTTCTATTCCTGAGGATGGGAGGATAACAAATGTAATTCCAATTTTCAGAAAAATCTCCAATGACCTAAGCAACTAGAGATTGGTGAGGCTGACATTACTGCCGGATAAAACGAGGGTATGAGGTGCCATAGGTGAACCTTCAGACTTGGGCTCTTCTCCCCTGACTTACCTCCTGATGGCAGCTCTAGCACTGTGCTCCTTCTTACCGGCAGTAGCTCCTGCATAGTCTCCCTTATTTGGCAGTAGTGGCTCTCTTGCTTCCCTCATCCTGTGCCTAGCACCCCCCTCTCTCTCTCCTCCTGCCCAGCATCTCTTCTCATTTCTTCTCCTTTCCCCACCCCATAGAATATTCTTCCCTCTCCCTCCACTTCCTGTCCAGCATCATCCAATCTTTGTTCTCTTTCTTCAGGGCCAGGATCTCCTGTTTAATTCTACCCCACCCTCACTCCCCTGCCCAGCACTCTCTCTCTCTCTCTCTCTCTCTTCACTGTGCCACCTGAGTAGCATCTTCTCTCTCACTATCCTCCACTCACTTAGGACCTGCTCAATAGAACACTTCCTCTTCATCCCCACCCAAACTCCATCTCACTCCCCACCTATTCAGCATTCTCACATCACCACCCCTCATTTGCTCATCACCTTCTCTGACCACCCCAAAACCCCACCCCATACCCTTTTTTTCTCTCTCTTTCTCCACTTCCCCACACTTATCCAGCATTCTTTTCCCTCCCTCTCTCTCTATTTTTAGCTCTCCCTCCTACTAATTGCGACAGCTCCACCAATGGCTCAGGCCTCTCCTCTTCTCTTTGGCCACTGGCAAGATGGGCTCCATCAGTGGTCCTGGGAAGGGTAGGGAGGTCCCCATCAATTTTCGGCCGCTGGCGGGATAGAGTCCATCAGTGGTGGAGGGTAGGGTAGGGAGGTCCTGGGAAGGGTAGGGAGGTCCCCATCAATCTTCGGACGCTGGCGGGATGGGCTCCACCAGTGGCCCTGTGGTGGCACTGCAGCCATTTTTAAAACTTGCAGCCTGGCACTTCTGAATGTCCTGACTGCTGCACAAGAACAGCAATCAGGAAGTGTGAGGGCTACAAACAAATTTGAAAAATGGTTGCAGTTGGTGCCTTAGATTTCTTAAAAATGAGCAAGCAGTACCTGGAGTTTTCTGGGATTTTGCTACCCTCCCCTTCCCAAATTTAGGCATTCTTGGCAACCATCTAGTTCACCTACAGGAAGAGTTGACCCTGGGAAGATATTGTTAAGAACAAAATTACTGGTGACTAGATAACGTGGCTTAACGTTTATGCTTCTGTGTTTCTGAGGAGATAAAGCCAGGATGGATGTATCCAAAGGAGGTCATGCCTTAGTAACCTATTAGAATTCTTTGAGGGGTGTGAATAAACATGTGGATAAAGGTGAGCCAGGTGATACAGTGTAGTTGGATTTCCAGAAGGCGTGTAATAAAATCACTCAGGAGGGACTGCTCAGAAAACTGAAAACCTTGGGATGGGAGGTAGCTGCTTTAAAGAGTAGGACTGAAGGTCAGGTTGTAGATTCTTCATTATCTTTGCCTTCAGCAGGGCTTCCATTGATTTCCCTACCACTGAGGTAAGGCTGACCATCCACCTCTATGTTACTACTTTTATCCAGTTCTGTGGGACTACTTCCATCTCCAAAGAGGTATTGGACAGGTCCTTTGGCAGACTCTGACTGGGGGCCCTTAGCATCGTAGGATCTTTGGCTAACCAAAAATCCTGTAAAAACACACTTGGACCCCCTATGGTATTAGGTCTGTTGTGATGTGTGTTGGGTGTGCTCTTGACCCTCCAAAAGCCCTAAAACACTAATACACTTCCTCTTAGGAGAATGCCTCACCTCAGTCACACATGCAGGACATAAACAGACCCTCACCAAATACAGAATAGAGCAACTATAAAGTAGAAATACAAATGTGACAAAAACTGGACTGGAAACCACAAGAAGCCAGACAATCTATGTAGTGTGACAATGAAAAAACAGACCAGAGCCATTCCTCAAATATTAAACAAAATTAAGAAATAAAATAAATACATAATTATAATAGCAAAACCATACTCATAACATTTCAAAAACAGTTGGCAAATAAAAGATCCAATAATTAAAAACTCATATACAAGTTTTTTTGTCTCCCTTTTTCTGTTCCCTTTTTTCTCACATTTTCTGCATCTTCAATGCTGTCTACTTTGATGCAGATTTTGTTAACACTGCAATAAGACAAGCCTTTCCTGACAATCTTTCCACAATGTTGCTCACGGAAATGTTGAAAAGAATCAGTCCAAGGATCAATTCATGAAGCACACCACTAGTATCGGCCCTTTCCTTGGAGTAAACTACATTTACCACTGCCCTGTGTCACCTCCCACTCAACCACTTTCTAACCCAGTCACGTTATGACCTATACCAAGGATTCTCAATTTATTTATAAGTCTCCTATGCAGAACCGTGAAAAAAGGTCTTACTGAAATCCAAGTACAGTACATCTAGCGATCTTCCTTGATCCAACTCTCTGGTCACCCAATCAAATAAATTGATCAGGACAAGATTTACCTCTGGTAAAACCCTGCTGCCTCGGATCTTGCAATCCATTGGATTCCAGAAACTGCGCTCTCCTCTGTTTTACCAGCGATTCCTTTAGTTTGCTCCCCACAGAGGTCAGACTAACCGGCCTGTAGTTCCCAGCCTCCTCCTTACTTCCACTGTTATGAACGGGACCCACATCCGCCCAACTCCAGTCCTCCGGGACTACTCCAGACTCTAAAGAAGGCATTGAAAAGGTCACCAGCGGAGCTGCCAAGACATCTGTCCCTTAGTACTCTCGGATGTATCCCATCCAGCCCCATCACCTTACCTACTTTAAGGGCTTGCAGATCTGAGATTTTATTGCTTAGACTATGAGCATCTGTGCCTACAGCCTTCCAGCTACAATTGCTTGGCTTGCTTACCCTCCATATAGCCTCATAATCTGGTCCCCTCCTCTACCCTGTTGCTTAAGAGCAGACCAAGAAGCGGGTTTGTAGGGCAACAGCCCTTCTGACCACATTAACATTTGTGTGCTAATTTCATTATCCACAGAGATACAGTTAACAGTGAAAAATTAAAAAATGACAGTTTTTTTCTTAACCAAACAGAAAATCATATGTAGACATCCCAGATCTCTACCAGAACCAGATTTCTATCAGAAGGAATATTCCATTGGTATGGGGAGGAAACAGATAAGTAGATAGTGTGGGTGTGTATCTCCCCCATGTGGAGCCTAGAATGGTGAGCTCTCAGAATATATAAACCCCTGCCACCATCTTAGGGTGGGGGATTTTGAGTTCACCCTTCTAGGGGCAACAAGTCCATGGCTGTTTCCAGGGTCTGTGGCTTGAGACCTGAGTTTGGAAAGGAGACAGAGAGCTTTCACCTTTTTGAAGGACTGTGTAGACCATATCTGGAAACCTGTGAATATTTTATGCTTCCTGAGATAGTTTTTGCCACTCTACTTCTCTCAGTGGGTGTACTAAGGGGGGGGGGGGGTGAGGGAGTGGTGTGTCCCAGGTGACAGCTAAGAGGGGGGTGCTGTCAAGAGGTCCCGTCCGGGGTCCACTGGCAGAGCTCAATATGCAGCGGCCAAAAAGGGAAGCTGAGAAGAAGTGATTGCTGGTGAAGACCAGGGTCATCCTTGGTGGGGTAGAGAGGTGGTAAACTGGGGTGATTGCGCCGGGATCTGGGCTTTCGCGGTCTTCCCCCCGACACCTTCCTGCACTGCTGGAAGGATTCCACTTGTCTTAAGCAGCGTCTGCCGCATGTCGGCAGGAGGCGTCATCAGAGCACGTCTGCTGACACAGATGAAGTGGGGGCAGTGCCATTACTTGTGTCTTCCCACGCGGTGCAGAAGAATCAGTCACGAGGAAGAGACGGCTGCCACCACGAACAAGGTGCCTGGCAGGGTTAGGGAGAGAGGAGGGTTTGCTGGGGTTTTAGAGCCTGGTGGAGTGCTAGCTGGGATCTTGTTTTGAAGAGAACGGGCTTCATGGGGTCTTTAGCAGGTTGTGGATTATGGAGAGATTACTTGAGAAGGTTTGGGGGAGGAAGGCTGCTTGAGGTGCTTTGGAGAAAGTGAAAAGAACTTGATGGAGTCTTTTGGGAGGGTGCAGAGTGCAATCTCAATCTTGAGGAAGGGACCTCTTTCTTGTCCTTCAGTCATGGGTTGGGGTCCCACTTTGACTATGATGCCCTGGGCTCCACACCCCTCTAAGGTCAACCCTGGTCGAACTTATCCCAGCAATAGCTGAAGAGTGGAACTGCCTCCAGGGCCTCTGCCAAAGAAGAGAGCGAGAGACCAGATGTGAGTCAGAGAGAGAGAGAGAGAGAGTATGTGAGAGTGAGCATGCGTGTGTGTGAGAGAAAGTCTGGGTAAGAGAACAAGAGTGTATGTGTGTGAGAATGAAAGCATGTATGTGTACATGTGTAAGAGTGAAAGGTGTGTGAGAGTGAGCATGCGTGTGTGTGAGAGAAAGTCTGGGTAAGAGAACAAGAGTGTATGTGTGTGAGAATGAAAGCATGTATGTGTACATGTGTAAGAGTGAAAGGTGTGTGAGAGTGAGCATGCGTGGGTGTGAGAGAAAGTCTGGGTAAGAGAACAAGAGTGTATGTGTGTGAGAATGAAAGCATGTATGTGTACATGTGTAAGAGTGAAAGGTGTGTGAGAGTGAGCATGCGTGTGTGTGAGAGAAAGTCTGGGTAAGAGAACAAGAGTGTATGTGTGTGAGAATGAAAGCATGTATGTGTACATGTGTAAGAGTGAAAGGTGTGTGAGAGTGAGCATGCGTGTGTGTGAGAGAAAGTCTGGGTAAGAGAACAAGAGTGTATGTGTGTGAGAATGAAAGCATGTATGTGTACATGTGTAAGAGTGAAAGGTGTGTGAGAGTGAGCATGCGTGTGTGTGAGAGAAAGTCTGGGTAAGAGAACAAGAGTGTATGTATGTGAGAATGAAAGCATGTATGTGTACATGTGTAAGAGTGAAAGGTGTGTGAGAGTGAGCATGCGTGTGTGTGAGAGAAAGTCTGGGTAAGAGAACAAGAGTGTATGTGTGTGAGAATGAAAGCATGTATGTGTACATGTGTAAGAGTGAAAGGTGTGTGAGAGTGAGCATGCGTGTGTGTGAGAGAAAGTCTGGGTAAGAGAACAAGAGTGTATGTGTGTGAGAATGAAAGCATGTATGTGTACATGTGTAAGAGTGAAAGGTGTGTGAGAATGAGCATGCGTGTGTGTGAGAGAAAGTCTGGGTAAGAAAACAAGAGTGTACGTGTGTGAGAATGAAAGCATGTATGTGTACATGTGTAAAAGTGAAAAGTGTGTGAGAGTGAGCATGTGTGTGTGTGAGAGAAAGTCTGGGAAGAGAACAAGAGTGTTTGTGTGTGAGAATGAAAGCATGTATGTGTAAGAGTGAAAAGTGTGTGAGAGTAAGCATGCATGTGTGAGCGAGAAAGTCTGGGAAGAGAACAAGAGTGTTTGTGTGTGAGAATGAAAGCATGTATGTGTACATGTGTAAGAGTGAAAAGTGTGTGAGAGTGAGCATGCGTGTGTGTGAGAGAAAGTCTGGATAAGAGAACAAGAGTATATGTGTGTGAGAATAAAAGCATGTATGTGTACATGTGTAACAATGAAAGGTGTGTGAGAGTGAGCATGCGTGTGTGTGAGAGAAAGTCTGGGTAAGAGAACAAGAGTGTATGTGTGTGAGAATGAAAGCATGTATGTGTACATGTGTAAGAGTGAAAGGTGTGTGAGAGTGAGCATGCGTGTGTGTGAGAGAAAGTCTGGGAAGAGAACAAGAGTGTTTGTGTGTGAGAATGAAAGCATGTATGTGTAAGAGTGAAAAGTGTGTGAGAGTGAGCATGCGTTTGTGTGAGAGAAAGTCTGGGTAAGAGAACAAGAGTGTACGTGTGTGAGAATGAAAGCATGTATGTGTACATGTGTAAGAGTGAAAGGTGTGTGAGAGTGAGCATGCGTGTGTGTGAGAGAAAGTCTGGGAAGAGAACAAGAGTGTTTGTGTGTGAGAATGAAAGCATGTATGTGTACATGTGTAAGAGTGAAAAGTGTGTGAGAGTGAGCATGTGTGTGTGTGTGAGAGAAAGTCTGGGAAGAGAACAAGAGTGTTTGTGTGTGAGAATGAAAGCATGTATGTGTACTTGTGTGACAGTGAGCATGTGTGTGTGTGAGAGAAAGTCTGGGAAGAGAACAAGTGTGAGAATGAAAGCATGTATGTGTACATGTGTAAGAGTGAAAAGTGTGTGAGAGAAAGAGCATGTGTGTGTGAGTGTGAGAAAGAGAGCATTATGAGAGAGTGTGTGTGTCTGAGAGAGAACATGTATGAGCAAGCAATTTTATTGTTTTTTGAGGAGTGGTATTTCTGTTTTTCCATTGTTACACTACATACAGAGACTGGCTTGTAGCGGTTTCCAGTTCAGTTTTTGTCTGCATGTTTCTCTTTATACTTTATGGTCTCTGTATTCTGTATTTGGTGAGGGTCTGTGTGTGCTCTGCTTGTGTGACCGAGGTGAAGTATTCTGCTAGTGTGTACTTTCTGTACAGGGATCAATAGCAGCCTGATTTATTCTGTTTTCCTAACAGAAGGTGTATTGGTGTTTTAGGGCCCGGTGTAATATTTGCAGCATTGCCTTTTCATAAGCAGGGTTGTTGCTGTTTGACTGCTGGCAGTTAGTGCCCACCTCTGTCCCCCTGGGTTTTGTGTGTGTGTGTGTGTGAATGGGAGCCTGTCTCGGTTTTGTGTGTGTGTGTGTATATGTGAAGAAAGTTTGTGTTGCCCTACTAACCCACGACAAGCTCAGCATGACTTAAAATCAAAAGTTCCCAGGTATGGAGAGTGGGGAATTTTTCCATCCTTATCAGTTTTAATTATTGGGTATCTGATGTGTCTGCCATTTTGAAATATTTTATTGCTGTTTGGAAAATGATTCAAATGTTGTAAGAGCTCTTAATTATTGGGTGTTATTGTATTTGTCAGCTCATTGGAAATATTCTTATTATTAGTACGGTTTTACTAGTTTTGAAGTGAGAAGAGGCGTGAATGAGGGGATCCAGAGGGGGCAGGGAGGGAGTGAATTGGTAATTGCTGGGGGGGGGGGAGGGGGCAGAGAGGTGATTCTTGGGGGAGGGATGCCAAAGGAAGTATCCGTCAAATCCTTTTATCTTATCTTGTTTTTCATCTCTGGGTTCTCACCAAGAGGCTCAGTGGTGGTTCTCATCCAGAGAACACGGCTGGACTGTGAGTAGTTTTGGAAAGGAGTTGGGTTTTCATCCACTGATGGAAGAAGGAGCGAAGGGGAGAGCAGGTCGATCAGACCTATTCTTAGCTTCATTTTCTTCTCAAGGAGATCGAGGGAGAAGAGGAGTAAGAAAGGTGCTGCTCAAGCACCGTTAGTAGTGAGGAGAAGACGGAAGAGAGACTTCAGGAGAGGTAGGAGGGAGTGGGATTTTTCTGTATGGACTTTGACTAAATTGAATCGCAAAAAGTGTCCTCTGTTAGCTGGGAGGAAGCTTACAAACTGCCCTAACTGAGTGGAAGGAAGGGACTTTAAATGTGCTCATCGGCATTGGAAGTGAGTTAACACTAACAATTGGACCGAAGAGACAGAAGGTCACAAATCTACTTAAACATCGTATTCTTCGAAACAACTAAAGCTGTAAAGAATTTCCATCAATTTCATTCTTCATCAGTAGACGTTATGTTGAAAACCATCCACTGCTGTTGGTGCTATTTACCGTTGACTTTAAATTGGGATTTGAGTAAATGCAATGCACAGGGCCTGGAAGAGAATTCTCCCCCTCCCCACTCAGGGACTCATAGAAACTCAGATAAATGAACAGCATGGGAAGACTTAACTTTAAGAGATTGTGTTTGAGGTGAGGATTCCTGGGGCCTTTATCTCTGAGTTGCATCTAAACGTAGAGAGCCAGCAGGCCTAGGCAGGAGTGTTCAGGGACTCTCTCCTGCTTGGTGTTGAGGTGGGGAGGGGAGAGGTGATTGGATGCATGGAACAGATTCCCAGGGGAGGTGGTAGAGGCAAAAACAGCAACGGGATTCAGGAAAGCCTGGCAGGGGCAGTGAGGATCCGGAGGTCAGCTGGGGATCTGTAGTATTGCAGTAGAAATGGGGAATGGGCAGAGAAGGTGATATTTGTGTTCTATCACCATGGGTGCCTTTCTTGAGGTTCTGGTCCGGGCCTCATCTTTACTTTTTGTAATCATTTTTTTTTTATCATCGAGATTGCTTGAGATTAAATGCATAGTTCTGGTAAGTTTGTGCGCCTCACTTGTTTCTCCCTTTCTTTGTCTCGTAAACAGACCAAGACCAAATATACAAGATGTCCTGGAGTTTAGATGTCTCAGATCTTGAGGACCTATTTAGCGGTTCTGATTACAACACAACATTCATCCCGAGTCATGATACAGCTCCTTGCCCAACACCTTGGAGCATCAATAAGTATGTTGTGGTCACAGTCTATGTCCTTGTCTTCTTCTTGAGCCTGGTGGGAAATTCTGTTGTTGTTCTGGTTATCTGCTACAACAAGCTCAAACGGTCTTCCACGGATGTTTATCTCATGAATCTGGCCATTGCCGACATTCTCTTTGCCATCACGTTGCCTTTCTGGGCAGCATACAAGGCTCATGAATGGACTTTCGGAACCTTCATGTGTAAAGCCATCTCTGGTCTACAAGAAGTCAATTTCTACAGTGGGATTCTGTTATTGGCTTGTATTAGTGTTGACCGGTATTTAGCCATTGTCCATGCTATGGAAACCGTCACTCAAAAGAGGCACTTGGTTAAATTTATCTGCGCGGGCATCTGGGTTGTCTCCATTCTCCTCTCTGTGCCTGTCCTTCACTTCAGGAAAGATTTTTATACTCCTCAGAATGGTAAAGTTTGCCATGAGGACGTAGGACCACAAGGAACAGAGCTCTGGAGGATCATCTTGCGAATCAGCCGCCACACCATTGGCTTTTTCATCCCTTTGCTAATCATGCTTTTCTGCTATGGCTTTACCATAAAAACTCTCTGCCAGACCAAGAGCGGCCAGAAGCACCGGGCCATGAAGGTGATTTTTGCTGTGGTGCTTGTCTTCCTCATCTGCTGGC
Source organism: Rhinatrema bivittatum (assembly GCF_901001135.1). Taxonomy (NCBI): domain Eukaryota; kingdom Metazoa; phylum Chordata; class Amphibia; order Gymnophiona; family Rhinatrematidae; genus Rhinatrema; species Rhinatrema bivittatum. The sequence continues at coordinate 14,101,864 of NC_042620.1, forward strand.
TGCCCTACAACATTACTGTCTTTGTCGATTCATTGATGAGGAGCAATATCGTGAATGAGACCTGTGAGGGGAGGACTCACATTGACACTGCTCTCTCCGTGACTGAGATTTTTGGATACATGCACAGCTGTATCAACCCAATTCTGTATGCCTTTATTGGGCAGAAGTTCAGGAACAGCTTGCTCAAGATCTTGGCCACCAAAGGGCTCATCAGTAAAAACTTCTTGTCACGGTATGGCCGAGGTTCTTCTTTTGCCTCCACATCTGGAAACACTTCTACAACCCTGTAGGTTTAAAGATTGACAAACTCCTTGCAGCGGAGACTGAAGCATTATTTGAGCATGCTCAGATGCCTCGCTGAGTGACTTTTATTTTAAATTGTGCACAATAATTGTCAAGGCAGTATTCTCCAGGGGTAACATCAAGCACCAGGAAAGCCTGCCTTTTGAACAGGATTCCTTCGCATGAACTCACAGTTTGCATCAGAAAAGGAATCACGCTGATATTCTACGCTGTTGATGTCCAGTGGGTTTGCCGATTTAAAGTTGTTATCTTGTGCTTGAAATGGACTGGACCTTCGGATCTCACCAGCAATTCTACTCCTACATAGTAGCTGTGAATGTGCCACCAATGCTTGCTGATTCACATGTATCTTGAGCAATTTTATCAAAGCCATGAGAATATTTTGCTAGGCACGCTTGAGGGTCACGGTAGGGCACTAGGAGAACTGAGTATTTGCTAGAAAATAACAAAAGAAATTGCATGGGGGTCACGTGAAGCCTTTAACCTCCCTTAAGGGACTGATGCAAGGGAGGGAGCCAGGCAGCAGCTCAGCCAGGCGTCCCCCTGACTCCCATTACCTGTGAAAGCGACCCTACACGGGCTCCCTTCTAGGCTGCCCCCTTTAATCCGTCACTGGTCTCTCCTGGGAGTTTCGTCGCATCGGGCTGATTCATGAGCCTCGACATCCAAATACCTAGGGTTTTCCTTCACTTCTTTAAACGGGGTTTTTTTTTTTTAAATTGCAACTCTTTTTATCGTATTACAAGAACCCGAGGCGGGCCAAGTGCGATGCAACGTGCCTGAGAGGAAGCAGAGAGCCTTAGTCATGTGGTGAGACCGTCAAACTCGCCAAATATCACAAATGAAGCTAACGTTTTGCATGGTCCTGGCATTATGATTGCCTTACGGACTAATACCCGCAGAGACAGAGCAAACAAACAAATAAATAAATAATGCCCAGTGGGACCCCCCCACCGGGGGAGCCCAGCTAGGAAAGGGGCGGCAGGGGCAGAGGGAGATGTTAAGGAGTCCGTGTCCTTGCGCAGATCTCATCCACTGCGGGGGAGCCGGGATTCACAGCAGCGGGCGCTTGCGTTGATTTTCGCTGCGCTTCCCACGAGAGAACGAGCAGGACGGGCCTCCGCGTAATCCTGGAGGGGCGGGGGGGACGGCAGCGAGAGCGGCAGAGTTATGGGATGTCCTGCCTGCCCGCGGGATACCCGGGGCACAGGCCTGGTTATTGGCTCTGGTTTTTTTGGGACCTACCTACACATTTTGTAACGTCCACGGGGGGGGCCTTTGCAAGCTGAAGTTTTTGCCCCAGTTTTGAAAGTGAAAGCGCGCCATCGGCTTCTGCCACTTTGAATGATGGCACTGCCGGCGCCAGAACAAGCGGGGATCCCTATGAGGCTGATAATTAGTGCAGCTTAGGCGGATAAACTTCAGACTTATCCAGCTATGCATGTAGCACCGTTTCAATCTTTTGTCACCCTCCTCTTATGCAGATAACTTTTTATCTGGGGCTGAAAGGTTATCCGGGTAAGTGAGGGATGAGAGGGGAATTCTGGGATGGAGCTGCTGTGGGCTGACTTCATCAGACATTCAGCCTTATCCACCTAAGTGAGCCCTGCTCTTCACCTGCTGTAAAACGTATCCAGCTAACTATTAGATAGCTGAGTATATTCAGTACCAGTGCAGTTCCAGTTGCGCCACTGGATATCTTGGCCCAAGTTACCCAGCTACGTTGCTCATCCGGATAGTGGCTGAATATGGATCTCCGTAGGCAATTTTGGACCAGATGGAGGAGGGGGGTTTCAGGGCTTCACAGACGTTTATTGGGGGTGCAGGGATTTATAAGGGAGCCTCTGGGGGTGGGCTTACGGCCCCTTTAACCAGCACATACCACCCCCCTCCCACCCCCCAGCAAGTATTGCTTTCGGCTCTGTGGTAGGGCAGGTCCGGACTTTCAGAGCACTACCAGGCACCTGGCCAGCAGGACGGAAGCCTCGTCGTGTGGCCCGCCCTAAGCGTGCCTCCGAGACCCTGCTCGCCACAAAGCATCTAGCTCAGTCCTTTAAATGTGTAAGGTCACGTGGGACAGATAATAATAAATGCATATCACTGGGACTTTGTTCTCTGCTGTCACTTATTTCCTCTTCCCCTTTTCTGCTATTGGGAAACAGGGAGTCCTGTGGTAAAACATATTCTAACAGAGATTTGGCATCCCAGTCCTCTCCAGCCCATCCTCCCCACCACGCTCTCGCTCCCTCTCCTCCCACAGCCCATCCCACCACTCTCTCCCTCCATTCCCACCCTCCCCAGTCCTCCCCACCAATCCCTGCTCTGTCCCTCCCAGCTCATCCTCACCACTCACTTTCAGTTCTTCTCTCCACCCCTAACCCAGCCCTAGCACCTTCTCCCCACAGCCCATCCCCACACTTCTCTCTTTCTCTCAAACCCCCCCCCCCCAGCACAGCCTTACCACACTCTTCACCTTCCAGCCCGTTCTCACCACTCCTTCTGTCTCCCCAGCCTGTCCCCATCACTATCTCTCTCTCCCCCTCACCCCCACAACCCGACCCCACCTTTCGGTCTCTCTTCCCAAAGCCTATCTTCAACAATCTGCCTCCCTACCTCACCCCATGGCCCCCCTCCTGATAGCCTTGTGGACCACCGGTTCAGAAGCTCTGACGTATACCTTATGTGTCTACCATATCATTCCCCTAGGATCAACATATATAGGTCTTTAGCTCTCACATGGCTGTTGCTATAAACCCTGAACCACATTGGCAGCCCTTCTCTGGCGAACTTTGACAAGCTAAAGAGTAAACAAATCACCAGGATCAGAGTCCTGAAAGAATGAAACACGAAAGTGCAAATCTGTAACCTCTCATCTCAAACAGCCGCAGTGCCTGACCACGGTAGGGTGGTTAATATAACACCCAGGGGTAATTCAGGAAACTGTAGACTGGTGAGCCTGATGTCAGTGCCAGGGAAAATGGTAGAAACTATACTGAAAAACTAAATTACTGCTCATAGAGACAGACATGACTTGATGGGGGAGAGTCCACACGGTTTTAGCAAAAAGACGTCTTGTGTTACCAATCTATTCGCTTGTATTGAAGAGGTGTAAACCATGGATAAAGGTGAGCCAGTAGATGCAGTGCATTTGATTTTCAGAAAGCATTTGATGAAGTCTTCCATGAGAGACTCCTCAGGAAATTAAAAAGTCATGGGATAGGAGGCAGTGTGCTATTGTAGATTGGTGACTGGAAACACAGGGCAGGACTAAGCGAGCAGTTTTCCAAAGGGGAAAGGTCACTAGTGAAGTGCCAGAGGAACGTGTACTAGGATTGTGCTGTTTAACATATTCATAAATGACCTGGAAAAGGGAACGACAAGTGAGGTGATCAAATTAGCACAACACAAAATTATTCAAAGTTGTTAAAACAGCAGTGATTGTGAGGAACTGGAGAAGGATTCGGGGAGATTGAGAGGCTGGGCACTGAATGGCAGATTACATTTTATGTGGAAAAAGTGCAAAATGATGCAGATAAGGCACAAAAGTTCCAACTGCAGGTACACGATGATGGGTTCTGTGTTAGGGGTCACCACCCTGCTGGAGTCCGTGTGGATAATACATCGGCTCAGTGCGAGGCAGCGGTCAAAAGAGCAAATAGATTGTTAGGAGTGATGTGAAAAGGAACGGAGCGTAAAACGGAGAATATCCTAGTGCCTCTGTACCCCTCCATGGTGTGACTGCACCTTGAGTATTGAGTGCAGCTCTGGTCACCGCATCTCAAAAAAAATATAGTTGCACTGGAGAAGGTACAGAGAAGGGCAACCAAAATGATAAAGGGGATGGAACAGCTCCCCTATGAGGAAAGGCTGAAGAGGTTAGGGCTGTTCAGCTTGGAGAAGAGACGGCTGAGGGGGGATATGATAGAGGTCTTTAAGATCATGAATGGGGTGGAACAGGTAAATAAAGGACGGTTATTTACCCTTTCAAATAACACTAAAACAAGAGGACGCGCCATGAAACTAAGAGCCAGCAGACTGAAAGCAGATCAGAGAAAGTTCTCTCTCACTCAGTGCACCGTCGAGCTGTGGGATGTGTCGGCAGAGGACGGGATCAAGGCGACGAGCACAGCGGGGTTAAAAAGAGGTTTGGACGCGTTCCTGGAGGAAAAGCCCATAGCTCACTATTAGCCAGGGAGACTAAAGAAAACTAATGCTATCCCTGGGAGTGAGGAACAGGACTTAGGTTTAATGTTTGGGGTGTGCCAGACTGGCCACTGTCGGAGATGGGATGCTGGGCTCAATGGCCCTTGATCTGACCCTGCATAGCAATTCTTAAGTTGGTGTGTACAGAGGTGATCTTTGACGCAGGCTTTTAGAGATATTTGAAATTGCTGCCTCCTGAGCATTAACATAAGAAGTGCCAGGCTGGGTCAGACCAAGGTCCATCGAGCCCAGCATCCTGTCTCTGACACAGATCCCCAACAGATCCCCAATAGATCTGTTTCTTCTATCTTGCCCCAGGGATAAGCGCTGGCTTTCCCCAGGTCTGTTTGGCTGATAACTGTCTATGGACTTTTCCTTCAAGGACTTGTCCAGTCCTCTTTTCAGACCTTCTTTGTTAGCTGCTTTCACCACGTCCTCCAGCCACAGATTCCATAGCCTGACTGTGCACTGAGTGAAAAATGCTTCCTGTGATTTCAGCCTTTCCGCTGTCTTAAGCTTAACATTATCTGGTAAGTCAATCTTAGTGACAATAGCAACATAGATATGGCTCTCCAAAATAACTGCACACTAATCTCCTTAGGAGGTTCCCCTTTATCACTTCAATATTTTTTCCTACCTCCTGGCAAAGTTCCCCCTATAGACTGAGCCAAAGGTTCATTAATCTGAACAGTTTCACAATACTTTTTGTTATAAAGCTGATATCGGCTTAGCTGAACTTGAAGCTCCCTTAAGGCTGCCCCAGGGCTTCTGCTGGTGCTGACTGGATTGCATTCACCCTCCAGCACCCTCAGCCGATAGCAGAGCCTCTACAGCTCCCGTAGCAAACCAAGAAGCAAACGCCTTCTGGGTCTCAGGTGCTGCATCTGGCACTCCTGCACCATTGGGAAAAAATGAGAGCTGCATGGAAGCCCAAACTTCCGCCAGACCCCTCCAGCACATCCCCAGAGGTGGCAGATGGAGAGAGATGGGGAGAACTGTGGAGGGATTTTCTGCACCAGCAAAGACTGACGGCTGGGGGGTCTGCTCAGACTCTGACAACCAATGCCCCAGGGATGCCAGAGCACAGGGGTCCCTGAACTCAGTCCTCGAGGGCCGCCAGCCTAGTGGGGTTCTCAGGATTTCCACAATAAATTGCAGGAAATATATCTGCACACCGCTTCCATTGTATGCAAATAGATCTCATGCATATTCATTGCGGACACCCCAAAAACCTGCCCTTGAGGACCAAGTTTAGGAACCCCTGCAACTGTGAGATCCCAACGAGCTCCAACTCGCCTTTCACTGGGTCATCTTAAATATCAAAGAGGAAGGATGAGCCTCAGAGAGGGAGAAAACCAGAAACACTTCTGGCTGTGCTGCAGCCATCTTGACTGGGTTTCAGGATATCCCTTATGAATATGCATGCAATAGATTTGCATACTTTATGCATACTCAATAGGGATATCCTGAAAAAGTGACCAGAGTGCAGGCCTGGAGGTAGGACCTCCCTGAACGCCTGCTCTAGCTCGTGCTCTGGAGCTTGGGTCGCAGTGGGAGCTTGGGACTCCTGTCCATTTGACAAACACAAGTTCCTGGGGCCCAGAAGAGCTTCCACTTCGGTCCCTTTACTGGTTATTTATTCTTATTTATCACCGTACTTATCATCCGCTGATAATGGGTCACGCTAGGCGGAATACAAACAAACGAAAACAAGACAATACCACAACCAATACATCAGATCAAATTCATCCTCAAGCATCATTAAACAAACAAAACATACAATCCATTCAGCGCAATTAAATAAGAATGCCTTCAGTCTTTTCCCAAAAACCTCAAGATCAGATGCGTTCCTGAGGTCTTCCGGTAAGGCGTTCCATAACTTTGGGCCAATAGCTGAGACCGCACGATTGCACACTTCTTGCAAATGAACCTCCTGCACATTTGGTACCGCAAGGAACTGCTGTGAAGATGACCTTAAGGCCCGCATAGGAACAATTTAGTCAAATAGCTGGGGGTTTCCAGACTGGATCTCACAATCAGCAGTATAGGAGCACTGGTAACCAGTGCAAACTCTGTAAGCTGGTGCGACAGGTTCGGTTTTAGCAATGACCCTGGTGGTGGAATTCTGCAAATACTGTAATGTACATTAATGCCCCTTGGGTAATCCCACATACAATGAGTTACACCAATCTATGGTCGCTAAAACCATCCGGCTCTACCAGAGATCGTAAATGGCATAATTGCCTCAACTTAATTGATATAACGGCTTTCATTTATGGAACAAAATTTAGTTGTGAATCAAATTGGACTCCCAGGTTCTGCACTTGTTCAGCCAATTCTATATCAACTCCCAAAATAGACAACTCAGTGATCTCAACTGGTCTGGGTGGTCTTGAAATCTAAACTATCTCGGTTTTGGCCAAACTTACAAACGAGGCATTCGCCAACAACCAATCACTAATGGCAGCAAGGCAATGTATCTTTTACCTCTGAAAAATCATCCCAAACTTGGAAGTACAGCTGTAGGTCGTCAGCATGAAACACAAAGTCAGAATGAAAAGAATCCGGTAAAACACACAATGCAGAACAAAACTCATAAAAAGCGTTGCTGGCAAACGAGAGTCCTGAGGGATCTCAGTTTTGGTGACCCTCCAGCTGGAAACCCGGTGTTGACAGCTTGCAAGGTAAGACTCAAGCCGTAAAAATACCTTGCCGTCCCGTCAATCCCACCAGTTCTCAGTGATTAAGCACAGGCGTTCTGTGTTTTTCTTTTAGGCTTGGCGAACCTGAAGCCAAATGTAGCCCCCTCTGATTCTTTACACTTGCACGCACATTCAGTTGTCACATGGTGGACTTTTCCGACTTCCCCGTGATTGTTCAAAGAAGAAAAAGCTGTTTGGGCTGCTGGATGAATCCGTCCTCGGCTACTGGGAACCACAGAGCCCGGGACTGGGGCACAGTCGCTCACCTGGTGCTCCCAGAGGAGCAGAGGTGCCCAGCAGAGCGCACACTTCAACCCACAGCTGTGTGCAGATTTTTCCTACACAAACTTTACCACCGATGCAGCGGGGAGTTTGGCGCACAGAAAATGCGTGCACACAAGAGCATGCGTACAGGTCAGCGCCCTTACATGCAAATCCCGTGCTAATGCGGGCATCGGCTATTGACCCCCTCAATGCAAAGAGGTTTTCTAAGCACTGGAAAGCGAACTCCTAGTCCGAGGTGGAGTAAGGTTTCCAGGGTAATGTTAATCTGTGGCGAAAGCGGGCGTTCTGGTGCCAGGACCTGCAGTCGGGATTTTACACACAAAGCATGTTTCCTGTGCATAAAACTCAACTTATATCTGCAGAAAACATGGTTTACCTGTAGAAATGAAGTTTTTTTTATGGTCTAAGCATTTTTTTTTTGTGCATATCTTTGGGTTATGTGCAATTTTTAACTCCTAGTTGATCTTACTGCATCGGGAGTTAAGACATTGTTTAGGATATGCATTAAGTATCTGTGACCTGAGGTTCAGCTCATTACATAGGCCCCTCAGTCAGCAACTTGACCATTTCCTCTGTCCCTTGTTAAGTAACGGATTCAGCTGTGGTGCAGCTGTGCTAGTTAGCTGGTTATACTAGCAGGGTCGCGCCGCTGAACATACCCGGCTATCTTAAAGTCTAACCGGCTACATTTAGGACAGCCCCACGGCCCAAGCAGAGTTAACTGGAGAAGGTAACCGGTTAACTTATGTGGCTAACTCTGCTCCTCCCCAGTATGCCCCCTTTTTATAGGGCTAAATTCTAGCCGGGAAACTGGTCTGATTTATCATGGCAGCAGGGATGGTGTCTGTGGGTATAAGGGAAGGAAGGGGTTACACCGCGCTGCTCGGTGCTACAGCTCATGGGGTCTGGCTGCGCCAAGATAGGCTGATTTGCATGTCTTGATTTGGAAACATTTTGCATGCGGTTCCCAGAACTGCAATACTTTATTCAAAAGTTCTTTGCTGAAACGGTTCCCCCCCTCTCTGACTTGGAATGACAGCAGCTGGGAGAACAACGAAGAATCATTAGGGGAGCACTTTTCAAGTAGCCCATGTTGCAGCAAATGTATTGTGGGTACGTTGAATCTGCCCCCGCCCTGCACACCTTATGATACATTTTAAAAGGCAAACCACCCATATAGTTTTCCTTTCAAAATGGCGTGCAAGATACGCAGGTCAAAACGTCCCACATACATTTGTTCCTGCGTTTTCTGCTGCGTTTTCTGCATGTGCTGTTTTCCGTCCATGACCTAAACACACCTTCGGGGCTGCCTTCTCACAATCCCACTAAAAGTTCACGCCTACTTCTAGCCAGTCCAAGGAGAGTCATTTTCACACCGGCCACTTTACCAGGGTAAACGGCTCTGAAAATTGCCCTCCCTATGACAAAGGAGGGGAAAGGGGCACTCGGGCAAGATAAGGTCCTGGCAAAAACGAATCTTTCCTGCAGAAGATGTTGGCAGTTTGCCCACACCAGAGACGTTCTTTGTTTAATGATGACTCACAGAAACTGAAGCCAATCGATGCGAGTGTGGAAGAGCTGCTAGAGCAAATAACAAACTAAATAATAGCAAATCATCGGGACCTGATGGTATCCACCCCAGGATTTTGAAGGAACTCAAATATTACTGGTAATCTGTTACTGTCATTCAAATCAGCCACAGTTCCTAAGGAATGGAGGTAACACCGATTATTAAAATGGGCTCCAGGGGAGATCCGGGAAACAAACAGACCAATGAAACTGATCTTGTTGCCCTGCTAAATGATGAAAGCAATTACTGGGGCAGACTTATTGGGCATATGGAGAAACATGTCCTCCACCTCCAGCAGAGGGACCTGCTAGAATCGTGCACCACGCGTGAGCTCTCTGCAGGTGGCTTAAAAGCACCAAGAGCAGGCACTAACTAACATGCCACCCTGCTCTTTGTTTGTGGAACAGATAAAAGTTCATTTTCAATAAGCCGCCCGGCAACAGAAGTATGGGCAAACTTTTCAACCCGACACAGACCCGTGCTCATCTTACGTCCTCTCAAAGGCTTTTAAAACATAAATGCACGCACGTAACTTTCACTCCCAGCCATGTTACCCTCCCCCATCCCCCACCACCCTGCCCTGGGTGGCTAAAAGTGCAACTGGTGTGAGAGCGGCTGAACATCCACTCGCACAGATTCAGCTGTCTACCCACAAAGCCTGCTTTTTAACCAAGGACATCCCAGCTAAACCTCGGAAAATTCACCCTGCAAAGATTTAGGCTCCACGTTATCCGAGTTCCAGAGGGAAGCAGGGCTCCGGAACTGTCACTGTTAGGAGGGGAGGGAACTCCTGGGTGCTCGTGAATGAAGACTTAAGATGCTGAGGTCGGTTCTGATTGTGCCGGCAGCCCAGCTGCCCTGGTGCTGTGATTCCGAGTGTCCCTTTGCTGATATTTGGATAGTGCTTCACTCAGTGCCCCATTTATTTCAGGATACAACTTCCCAACTGAAGAAGAAGAATGTCTGGAGCCCGAGGATGCGCCGCCAGGTCCAGGGGTTTGGGTAGAAAGCCGTCGTTGGCTTGTGCATGAAGCCAGCGAAAAGGACGCGGTGCATCTCAGAGGAGCCAGGGAAGAAAAATCTTCCAGTTCCTCCGAGGCCTTCCGTCCTGGTGGCTGCAGGAAGGGATCCCGGCAGCTCCGTCCTCAGGACCAGCAGCTCGGAGTCACCAGCATTGTGAAATCTCTTGCACCAGTGTTCCTAACCATCTGCCGCTTGCTTCACAGTGTGTGTGTGTGTGTGTGTGCGCAATACCTTAAGCAAACCCCAAAACTTCACTCTCAGGAAGGAGGCTGGTGCACTCACACACATGCACGGAGAAACACAAACAGGCAGGGACGCGCGCGCACACACACACACACACTCAGATATGACATTGCAAAGCTGTTACTAATAACCTGTAACTTATCATTTAAAACAGCCACAATTCCTGAAGCCTGCAGGGTGACCAGCATGACACAGGTTTTTTAAAAAGAGGTTCGGGGTGATCCAGGAAACTACAGAATGGTGAGCTGAGCAAAATGGTAGAAGCTATTCTTAAAAACAAATTTACTGGCCATGTGGACAGACATGGCTTAAGGGAGAAAAATCAACATGGTTTTAATAAAGAAAAGTCTTGCCTTACTAACCTATTAGATTTTTTTGAAGGAGTAAATAAAGGTGGATAAATGTGAGCCAGTTGATATGAGGAACGGCTAAAGAGATTAGGGCTATTCAGTTTGGAGAAGAGATGGCTGAGGGGGGATATGATAGAAGTCTACAAAGTCATGAAAGGACTTAAACAAGTTAATGTAAATCAGTTATTTACTCTCTCAGATAATAGAAGGACCAGGGGGCAATCCATGAAGTTAGCAAGTAGCTCATTCAAAACAAATGAAAGAAAATTATTTTTCACTCAATGCATAGTTAAGCTCCAGAATTCATTGCCAGAGGATGTGGTTACAGTAGTTAGTGAAAATGTGTTTAAAAAAGGTTTGGATAAGTTCCTAGAGGAAAAATCATAAACTGCTATTAATTAATATGCAATAGTAGCTTGAGATCTATATAATGTTTGGGGACTTGGCAGGTACTTGTGGCCTGGATTGGGCACTGATTTACCAACGGGCTGATACAGTACAGTGCACTCCGATGGAGCGCACTGTTAGCCGGCATTTGGACACGTGTTTTGGACGCTCTAGCTTTGCCCCTTATTCAGTAAGGGGTAATAGTGCATCCAAAACGCGCGTCCAAACCCCCCGAACCTAATAGCGCCCGCAACATGCAAATGCATGTTGCGGGCGCTATTAGTCATTCCCGCGCGATTCAGTAAGTAAAATGTGCAGCCAAGACGCACATTTTACTTTCAGAAATTAGCACCTACCCAAAGGTAGGCGCTAATTTCTGCCGGCACCGGGAAAGTGCACAAAAAAGCAGTAAAAACTGCTTTTCTGTGCACCCTCTGACTTAATATCATGGCGATATTAAGTCGGAGGTCCTGAAAGTTTAAAAAAGTAAAAAAAAAAAAAAAATTGAAATAGGCAGGCAGCTCGCAGGTTGAAAACCAGACGCTCAATTTTGCCAGCGTCCGGTTTCCGAACCCGTGGCTGTCAGCGGACTCGAGAACTGACACCTGTCCAAAAAGAGGCACTAGGGACGCGCTAGTGTCCCTAGTGCCTCTTTTTACCGCCGGGCTTAATTTAAATAATTTTTTTTACTGTATCGGGCGCACAGGAGAGCGGGCACTTGCCCGCTCTCCTGGGTTTTTTACTGTATTGGCCTGCAAAGGAGCACACACTGCAATGATAACACAGAGGCACTGATTTACTGAAGGAGCGCATGCTGCACTGATAACACTGAGAGGCACTGATTTACCAAAGGAGATTACAAACTGGTTAAAAGACAGGAAACAGAGAGTAGGATTAAATGGTCAATTTTCTCTGTGGAAAAGGGTAAACAGTGGAGTGCCTCAGGGATCTGTACTTGGACCGGTGCTTTTCAATATATATATAAATGATCTGGAAAGGAATACGACGAGTGAGGTTATCAAATTTGCGGATGATACAAAATTATTCAGCGTAGTTAAATCACAAGCAGACTGTGATGCATTACAGAAGGACCTTGCAAGACTGGAAGATTGGTCATCCAAATGGCAGATGAAATTTAATGTGGACAAGTGCAAGGTGATGCATATAGGAAAAATAACCCTTGCTGTAGTTACACAGTGTTAGGTTCCATATTAGGAGCTACCACTCAAGAAAAAGATCTAGGCATCATAGTGGATAATACTTTAAAATCGTCGGCTCAGTGTGCTGCAGCAGTCAAAAAAGCAAACAGAATGCTAGGAATTATTAGGAAGGGAATGGTTAATAAAGCGGAAAATGTCATAATGCCTCTGTATCGCTCCATGGTGAGACCGCACCTTGAATACTGTGTACAATTCTGGTCACCGCATCTCAAAAAAGATATAATTGCGATGGAGAAGGTACAGAGAAGGGCAACCAAAATGATAAAGGGAATGGAACAGCTCCCCTATGAGGAAAGGCTGAAGAGGTTAGGACTTTTCAACTTGGAGAAGAGACGACTGAGGGGGGATATGATAGAGGTGTTTAAAATCATGAGAGGTCTAGAACGGGTAGATGTGAATCAGTTATTTACTCTTTCGGATAGTAGAAAGACTAGGGGGCACTCCATGAAGTTAGCATGGGGCACATTTAAAACTAATCGGAGAAAGTTCTTTTTTACTCAACGCACAATTAAACTCTGGAATTTGTTGCCAGAGGATGTGGTTAGTGCAGTTAGTATAGCTGTGTTTAAAAAAGGATTGGATAAGTTCTTGGAGGAGAAGTCCATTACCTGCTATTAAGTTCACTTAGAGAATAGCCACTGCCATTAGCAATGGTTACATGGAATAGACTTAGTTTTTGGGTAATTGCCAGGTTCTTGTGGCCTGGTTTGGCCTCTGTTGGAAGCAGGATGCTGGGCTTGATGGACCCTTGGTCTGACCCAGCATGGCAATTTCTTGTGTTCTTATGTTCTGCACTGAGCGGCACCGATTTACCAAACGAGCGAACACTGCACTGATAACACTGAGAGGCACTGATTTACCATAGAAATGTACACTGCACTGATAACACTGAGAGGCACTGATTTACCCAATGTGTGAACACTGCACTGATAACACTGAGAGGCACTGATTTACCATAGAAATGTACACTGCACTGATAACACTGAGAGGCACTGATTTACCATAGAAATGTACACTGCACTGATAACACTGAGAGGCACTGATTTACCCAATGTGTGAACACTGCACTGATAACACTGAGAGGCACTGATTTACCATAGAAGTGTACACTGCACTGATAACACTGAGAGGCACTGATTTACCATAGAAATGTACACTGCACTAATAACACTGAGAGGCACTGATTTACCCAATGTGTGAACACTGCTTATATGTTTAAAGTAAAGCTAGAGAGAGCCAGGAGTGCCCTGGGCCTGTAATACTGCAGGTTACGTTGTGACACTCAGGGATGGATTTGAGATGAGAGCTCTCACAGGCAGAGGGGTTTGGCAAACAGTTTCCTTCCTCCCCTTCCCCTGGAAAGCAGGGAGCAGTGGGCAGAGTCTTCCAGAATTTGGCATCCAAGGCTTTAATCTCAAAGCCTTCCTGAGGTGGCTCTGTCATGTGATGCTCCGGACGTGCACTTTTGACGCTGGAAATCCCAGTTTAATTCCCCCTACCCGTCATGTACGATACGACGCTGAACTAGTCACTTAACCTCTCTCTGTCCAACTGCAGGGCCCACGTGGATGTTTCATACCAGGCCGTTTATACCCAGGGCGCTGAATAAATAGAGATGCTTATACCGTGTACAGCATGCACTGGCTACTTCTCAATGACAGAGGAATGCAGCCTTTATTAGCAGGTGTACAAGGGAGTGAGAAACGGTAGCACAATCCCCGTCAGAGAGAGCTTGCCCTGGGACTGGCCTTCTGCTCCAGCTCATCTGGGGGTCTCTAGCGCCCGTCTGGCAGATGAGTTTCAGTTCTGAGGCTCCTGCTCCTTGGTATCAGGTATTGATTTGGCATATCCTCTGTGCAAGCTCCATATCCTCTGTGCAAGCTCCATATCCTCTGAGCAAGCTCCATATCCTCTGTGCAAGCTCACACCCCAAGCCTGCCTCCTGTTCCTCAGTCCGACCTGGGTTTGGAAGCGCAGCAGGCGTGGTGCTCGTTGCAGTCAGGTACCGTGTGTGCACTGAACTTGGAAATCAGCAAGGGGCTACAGATGGAAAGTGTGAGGATTAGAGGTTAAAACCAGGGTGCCTCATCCTTCAGAGTTCTCCACCACTGACAGCTGCCTTATGACTCAATCATTATCCTCTCCTACTCCTTCCTTGTATGGCATTACTGTTCCCCACTCCCAGCTCTCATCGTGCTACTGTGGTGCTATCATCTCCCACTCCCAGCTCTCATAGTGCTTCTGTGGCACTACCCTTCCCCACTCCCAGTTCTTATAGTGTTTCTGTGGTGCTATCCTCACCTACTCTCAAGCTCTCATAGTGCTTCTGTGGCGCTATCCTTCCCCACTCCCAGTTCTCATAGTGTTTCTGTGGCGTTATCCTCTCCCACTCCCAGCTCTCATAGTGCTTCTGTGGCACTATCTTCTCCCACTTCCAGCTCTCATAGTGCTTCTGTGGCACTACCCTTCCCCATTCCCAGTTCTCATAGTATTTCTGTGGTGCTATCCTCACCTACTCTCAGCTCTCATAGTGCTTCTGTGGCGCTATCCTTCCCCACTCCCAGTTCTCATAGTGTTTCTGTGGCATTATCCTCTCCCACTCCCAGCTCTCATAGTGCTTCTGTGGTGCTATCCTCATCCACTCCCAGCTCTCATAGTGCTTCTGTGGTGCTATCCTCTCCCACTCCCAGCTCTCATAGTGCTACTGTAGTGCTATCCTCACCTACTCCCAGCTCTCATAGCGCTTCTGTGGCACTATCTTCACCTATTCTCAGCTCTCATAGTGCTTCTGTGGCGCTATCCTCACCTACTCCCAGCTCTCATAATGCTTCTGTGGCGCTATCCTCTCCCACTCCCAGTTCTCATAGTGCTTCTGTGGTGCTATCCTTCCCCACTCCCAGTTCTCATAGTGCTTCTGTGGTACTATCCTCACCTACTCTCGGCTCTCATAGTGTTTCTGTGGTGCTATCCTCACCTACTCTGTTCTCCTAGTGATTCTGTGGCGCTATCCTCACCTACTCTCAGCTCTCATAGTGCTTCTGTGGTGCTATCCTCATCTACTCCCAGCTCTCATAGTGCTTCTGTGGTGCTATCCTCTCCCACTCCTATAGTGCTTTTGTGGTACTATCCACTCCCACTCCTCATAGTGCTTCTGTGGCGCTATCCTCTCCCACGCCCATAATTCTTCTCTGGTGCTATCTTCACCTACTCCCAGCTCTCATAGTGCTTCTGTGGTGCAAATATTCCCTACTCCCACTTCTCATAGTGCCTCAGTGGCGCTATTCTTTCCAAATCCCAGCTCTCATAGTGCTTCTGTGGTGCTATCCTCACCTACTCCCAGCTCTCATAGTGCTTCTGTGTTGCTATCCTCTTCCACTCCCATAGTGCTTCTGTGGCACTATCCACTCCCAGCTCTCATACTGCTTCTGTGGTGCTATCCTCATCTACTCCCAACTCTCATAGTGCTTCTGTGGTGCAAAGCTTCCCTACTCCCAGCTCTCATAGTGCTTCAGTGGTGCTATCCTCTCCCACTCCCATAGTGCTTCTGTGGCACTATCCACTCCCACTCCCAGCTCTCATAGTGCTTCTATGGTGCTATTCTCATCTACTCCCAGCTCATAGTGCTTCAGTGGTGCTATCCTCTCCCACTCCCATAGTGCTTCTGTGGCACTATCCACTCCCACTCCCATAGTGCTTTTGTGGTGCTATCCTCATCTACTCCCAGCTCTCATAGTGCTTCTGTGGTGCTATCCTTTCCCACTCCCATAGTGCTTCTGTGGTACTATCCACTTCAACTCCCAGCTCTCATAGTGCTTCTGTGGCACTATCCTCTCCCACTCCCATAGTTCTTCTCTGGTGCTATTCTCACCTACTCCCAGCTCTCATAGTGCTTCTGTGGTGCAAATATTCCCTACTCCCAGCTCTCATAGTGCTTCAGTGGCGCTATCCTCACCTACTCCCAGCTCTCATAGTGCTTCTGTGTTGCTATCCTCTCCCACTCCCATAGTGCTTCTGTGGCACTATCCACTCCCACTCCCAGCTCTCATAGTGCTTCTGTGGTGCTATCTTCTCCCATTCCCAGCTCTCATAGTGCTTCTGTGGTGCAAATTTTCCCTACTCCCAGCTCTCATAGTGCTTCAGTGGTGCTATTCTTTCTCAATCCCAGTTCTCATAGTGCTTCTGTGGCGCTATCCTCACCTATTTCCAGTCCTCATAGTGCTTCTGTGGTGCAAAGCTTCCCTACTCCCAGCTTTCATAGTGCTTCAGTGGTGCTATCCTCTCCCACTCCCATAGTGCTTCTGTGGCACTATCCACTCCCAATCCCAGCTCTCATAGTGCTTCTGTGGTGCTATCCTCATCTACTCCCAGCTCTCATAGTGCTTCTGTGGTGCTATCCTTTCTCACTCCCATAGTGCTTCTGTGGTACTATCCACTTCAACTCCCAGCTCTCATAGTGCTTCTGTGGCGCTATCCTTTCCCACTCCCATAGTTCTTCTCTGGTACTATTCTCACCTACTCCCAGCTCTCATAGTGCTTCTGTGGTGCAAATATTCCCTACTCCCAGCTCTCATAGTGCTTCAGTGGTGCTATCCTCACCTACTCCCAGCTCTCATAGTGCTTCTGTGTTGCTATCCTCTCCCACTCCCATAGTGCTTCTGTGGCACTCTCCACTCCCACTCCCAGCTCTCATAGTGCTTCTGTGGTGCTATCCTCTCCCATTCCCAGCTCTCATAGTGCTTCAGTGGTGCTATTCTTTCCCAATCCCAGCTCTCATAGTGCTTCTGTGGCGCTATCCTCACCTATTTCCAGTCCTCATAGTGCTTCTGTGGTGCTGTCCTCACCTACTCCCAGCCTTTAGTGTTTGTGTGGCACTATCTCCCCCACTCTCAGCTCTCATACTGCATTTGTGGCACTATTCTCAAACTGCCCCCAGCTTTCATAGTGCTTCTTTGGCACTATCATCTTCCTTCTGTCTTCGAACCATGGTACCTCAGCTTCCCCACCCTCCTCTAACTTTCTCACAGTGAGCAGGCAGGAAACACGTCGTACAAATTCTTAAAAATGGTCATGTCTTATGTGTGCCCTGACTGCACAGCTTGTGGCACGTTCTGTGCCTGCACGTGTACATACTCTTATACGGGAAAATATATAAACTAAGAGCTTATCCCAGATGCAGCATATAAAATGAAGTTCTTCTAGCTGTAGGTTTAGAGGCAGAAAAGTATTTATCTGAAACCCATGACCAGGAAACATCCTTTGTGTGTAGTGAATGTGGGATGGCCACCAGCATTGGCAGAAGTGACCGGATAGTCATTAGATGTGGTCTCCACTGAATTACACATGAACTAGGGTCAGTGTTACAGCGAGTGACAAGCTATGACGGTGGCAGGGCCAGCCCCAAAGAGTCCTCCAGATCTGTGGACGGCAGGCTGCGGCGTGATCAGGTGACTTGCGTCGTTCCCTTCTGATAACAGGGAATACAGCATCGCTCTTTCTTTCCGCAATCCACGGAACAGGCCTGACACACGGCGTTCCTGCAAAGTCTGAAAGGAAAGATTTCAGCTCCATTAAACCTGAACTTACCAAATCAACAATAACTTCACAATGCAGTGCAGAATCCATAAATTATCACTCAATGACTCCCAAAAACCTGCAGTGGAGAATGCTGTCCCCTGCGCTGTGGGATTGAGAAATCTGCATTAGATACATGGGAGGACATTGTCTCCTGCTTTGTGAGATTCAGAAATCTGCATTAGATACGGGGGAGGACATTGTCTCCTGCGCTGTGAGATTCAGAAATCTGTATTAGATACAGGGGAGGACATTGTCTCCTGCGCTGTGAGATTCAGAAATCTGCATTAGATACAGGGGAGGACATTGTCTCCTGCGCTGTGAGATTCAGAAATCTGCATTAGATACAGGGGAGGACATTGTCTCCTGCGCTGTGAGATTCAGAAATCTGCATTAGATACAGGGGAGGACATTGTCTCCTGTGCTGTGAGATTCAGAAATCTGCATTAGATACAAGGGAGGACACTGTCTCCTGTGCTGTGAGATTCAGAAATCTGCATTAGATACAGGGGAGGACATTGTCTCCTGCGCTGTAGATTCAGAAATCTGCATTAGATACAGGGGAGGACCTTGTCTCCTGCGCTGTGAGATTCAGAAATCTGCATTAGATACGGGGGAGGACATTGTCTCCTGTGCTGTGAGATTGAGAAATCTGCATTAGATACAGGGGAGGACATTGTCTCCTGCGCTGTGAGATTCAGAAATCTGCATTAGATACAGGGAGGACATTGTCTCCTGCGCTGTGAGATTCAGAAATCTGCATTAGATACAGGGGAGGACATTGTCTCCTGCGCTGTGAGATTCAGAAATCTGCATTAGATACGGGGGAGGACATTGTCTCCTGTGCTGTGAGATTGAGAAATCTGCATTAGATACAGGGGAGGACATTGTCTCCTGCGCTGTGAGATTCAGAAATCTGCATTAGATACAGGGGAGGACATTGTCTCCTGCGCTGCGAGACTGAGAAATCTGCATTAGATACAGGGGAGGACACTGCCTCCTGCGCTGTGAGATTGAGGAATCTGCATTAGATACAGGGGAGGACACTGCCTCCTGCGCTGTGAGATTCAGAAATCTGCATTAGATACAGAAGAGAACATTGTCTCCTGTGCTGTGAGATTGAGAAATCTGCATTAGATACAGGGGAGAAGATTGTCTCCTGTGCTGTGAGATTGAGAAATCTGCATTAGATACAGAAGAGGACATTGTCTCCTGCGCTGTGAGATTGAGAAATCTGCATTAGATACAGGGGAGGACATTGTCTCCTGCGCTGTGAGATTGAGAAATCTGCATTAGATACAGGGGAGGACATTGTCTCCTGCCTGGGAGATTGAGAAATCTGCATTAGATACAGGGGAGGACATTGTCTCCTGCCTGGGAGATTGAGAAATCTGCATTAGATACAGGGGAGGACATTGTCTCCTGCGCTGTGAGATTCAGAAATCTGCATTAGATACAGGGGAGGACATTGTCTCCTGTGCTGTGAGATTCAGAAATCTGCATTAGATACAGGGGAGGACATTGTCTCCTGCGCTGTGAGATTGAGAAATCTGCATTAGATACAGGGGAGGATATTGTCTTCTGCGCTGTGAGATTGAGCAGGAAGTCCCAGAAATTTGCATTAGATACAGTGGTGTTACATTTATTTTATTCCCACCTTTTCATTGGTGGCTAAAAGAGTTAGATTCAGGTCATGTAGGTTTTTCCTTGTCCTTAGCGAGCCTGCAGTCAAACAGGATCGTTCATCAAAATGAGTTAGAGCCCTAACACCTGCGATAACGCATGTGTTATTTTTCAGATCGTGAGATGCGCATGCAAATTGTCACAATTTAGTCAAATGGGAGGAGTTTATGAAAATGAGGGGGTTTTATTGTTGCGTGTGATAGTGTAATGCACCTTATAATGATGTGTTTGAACTGGCATTTCGGATAAATATTGTCAATCCTGTTTTTAGCAGGAGAGGGGAATGGGAGAGCAGTGTGGAGTGTGGAGTATGGATTGTGGAGTGAAAGAGAGAAGGGAGAGCCTCTATGCTGGCACGCATATTAGTCAACTTTTTATTCCACTGTTGTAGGGTCAACTCTTAACTCGAGGTGAGCTTTTGGTGGTGGACTAGGGTTTGGGGCCAGTTTTGCATGCACAGTCAGAGGTACGGACAGCACAGTACACATCAGTGAAGACTGGACGTGATTTGGAATGAGGAAAGGGACGCAGAGATGAGATTTGTACATTGTACTCTCAGCCTACTTTGGTATCCATCAAGCTAGGGCGAGAGAACATTGTAGAAATCTCATCTCTGCATCCCTTTCCTCACTCCAAATCACATCCCAATCTTCACTGGTGTGTACTGTGCTGTCCGTACCTCTGACTGTGCATGCAAAACTGGCCCCCAAACCCTAGACCACCACCAGATCCTCACCTTGAGTTACAAGTTGACCGTCCTACAGTGGTATAAATAGTTTACTGATATGAGAGCTTTAGAATGAGTCTCTTTCTCTCTCTAGAAATGCCCTCAGATTTCCTTTTGTTTAAAAACAGGTCTTACATGGAAGCTGCTTTAAAAGGATGAGAAGGCAGCACCCTTACTTCAAAAGTAAGGGAAATTCAGTGCCAATATCTGGTAGAGGACCAAATAATGAAGTAGGTGGAGGTGCTGCCTTGGAAGGAGCTAGTCTCATGTATTATTAATAATGGTGCGCCCCCTAGTGTTCGTTTCCCAGGATCATCACAAAAGAGGACCATAAATTAAATGCTTGTTCGCCAAAACTTGGGACTCAGCTGCACAAACTGTGGGATTCGAAAACCCTGCTACTCTGACCACCTCAGACGTATCCCTGGTCTGAAGCTAGGAGAAATCCCTTTAGAGCAGTTTCAGCAAAGTATGAAGGGATTCAAGATTGCTTAATGACAAATGAATTATTACTACATTGTGATAAAACAACAGTTTTATGGATGGGGATATCTAATGTTCCATCTTCTACAGTGATTAACTATGAGAATCATAGGGTGGAGGTGCCTGACAAGACTCGTAATTTAGGTATACGTTTCGATTCTGTCCTGACTTTAAAACCACAGGTAAAAAAAAGGTAGCTCGGATAGCCTTTTTTAAACTTAAAGTTTTAAGACCATTGAGAAAGATATTATCAGGTGAAGATTTTAGATTGATAGTCTAGGCTCTATTTTTAAGCTTATCTGGACTATTGTAATGCTATTTACAGTATATTGGACTATCTACCAATTTGTTGAACACATTTCAGTTGTTACAAAATGCTGCTATTAGAATGATTTGTAAAGGAAAATTGGTTCTTACCTGCTAATTTTCGTTCCTGTAGTACCACTGATCAGTCCAGACTCCTGGATTCATTCCTCCCTGCCAGCAGATGGAGACAGAAAAAATCTTCACTGACACTGCATCATATACCCCAATGCCCCTTGCAGTTCCTCAGTATATATCTATATTAAAGCAGAAAATAGCAAAAAACTTTGATCAAGTAAAGGAAATCCAATAGCACTGAATGCATCAGAGAACAATCTTAAAACTGAGAGGACGACTCTCCCCCAAATATTCCCCTTCCCTAATTGGGCAGGTTCTGGACTGATCTGTGGTACTACAGGAACGAAAATTAACAGGTAAGAACCAATTTTCCTTTCCCTGTACATACCTGGATCAGTCCAGACTCATGGGATGTATCAAAGCCCTTACCCAGGATGAGACCTGGAGAGTCCCGCTCACAAAACACTCTCGCCAAAAGAAGGAGATATCCCATATCCCCCACATCTGGACGATAGTGCCTTGCAAAGGTATGCAGCAACTTCCAAGTCGCAGCCCTGCAAATTTCCTGTGGAGAAACAAGTTGTGCTTCCGCCCATGAGGTTCGAATGAGCACGCAAACCTTCCGGAACTGGACAACTCCATGTGATATACGCAGAAGAAATAGCCTCCTTCAACCATCATGCAATAGAGGCTTCAGAAGCCTTGGAGCCTTTGTTCGCACCACTCCACAGCACAAAGAGATGATCGGACCCCCTAAAGTCATTCATAACCTCAAGGTAACGCAACAAAGCTCTCCCTACATCCAAACATCTGAGCTCCCTCGCATGAGGATCGGATGCTGCTAAGGCAGAAAAGGCCGGAAGCTCCACTGACTGATTCACATGAAACGCTGAGACTACCTTTGATAAAAAAAGAAAGTACTGTCCGTAAAGAAACTCCCGCATCCGAAATCTGAAGGAAAGGATCATGGCAAGATAGAGCCTGCAATTCAGAAATCCTCCTAGCCGAACAGATGGCCACCAGAAAATCACTTTAAGAGTCAAATCCTTCAATGTAGTCCTTCGGAGCGGTTCAAAGGGAGCTTCACACAAACCTCTAAGGACGAGATTAAGATTCCAAGACAGGTAGGACCTCTGAACCGGAGGCCGCAGATTCATCATCTCTTAAGAAACCTAATGACGTCTGGATGAGCCGAAATAGGGGAACCATCAATCTCTGCCACGCAGAGCCCAGCACTACCATCTGTACTTTAAGCGAAATGAGAGACAAGTCCTTGGCGAAGCCAACTTGCAAGAAAGATAGATTGTCAGAGATTAAAGCCCTGAGTGGACATATGCCCTTAACGGAGCACCAGGACTCATAAACCTTCCATACTATAACGTAAGACAGGATAGTAGACTTCCTTCTAGATTGTAACTATGTAGTGACAACCGATTGTGGATAACCTTTCCTTCTCAAATGCCTCCTCTCAAAAGCCATGCTGCTAGACAAAAGTGAACAGCCTGGTCTGAAAATATTGGACCATGTCGAAGGAGACGCATCAGGTGGCCGAAGTGAAGCAGCCCATCCACCGCCAGGTTGACTAGATCCGCAAACCACGGATGCAGAGGCCACCAGAATCACCTTGCTGCAGTGCTTTTCTATGCGATGGAGAACCTTGCACATTAGTAGCCCGGGGGGAAAACCATAACGTAGAACTCCCTGAGGGCACGGCAAAACTAAAGCATTGACCCCTTCGGCCCCATGTTGCCTTCAGCGACTGAAGAACCAAAATGCCTTGCCATTCTGACGAGTCACCATTAGGTCTACATGAGGGGATCACCAACAATCTTGAATCAGCTGCATCGTGGTCTCTCATAACATCCACTTGCCCGGATCTAAGCAAGTCCGGCTCAAGAAGTCCACTTGAACGTTTTCAACTCTGGCTATGTGGGACGCTGCTATTCGCTCTAGATTTTGTTCCGCCCAGAGCACTAACTTCTGTGCTCCCCAAGCTACTGCCTGGCTCTTGGTTCCACCCTGTCGATTGATATAGGCCACTGTTGTCGCATTGTCCAACAGCACTCGCACTGCTTGATTCCATAACAGAGGCAGAAACTCCCGCAAAGCCAAACAGACCGCCCTGGTCTCTAGCCGATTGATAGACCACTCAGACTCTCTCTTGGACCAGGACCCCTGAACCAAATGAGACTGACAAACTGCTCCTCATCCAGAGAGACTGGCATTGGTAGTGACCACCATTCAATCTGGAACTTCGAGTTCCACACCTTGAACAAGGTTGGGGGTCAGAAGCCACCACGAGAGAGTCTCTCATGAAGCCCTTGAGAGGTAACTGCAGATGATACTCCTCTGACACTGGCTTCCAGCAAGCCAACAATGCCGTCTGCAGTGGTCTCATATGGGAAAATGCCCAAGAAACCAAGTCCAGCGTGGAGGCCATCGAGCTGAGAACCTGCAAATAGTCCCAGACCTTGGGTACATGCAACTGCAAAAATCGCTGAATCTGCGTCTGAAGTTTCAGGACCCAGTCTTGAGAGAGGTACACCCTTCCTACCAGAGTTTCGAACCGAGCCCCCATATACTCCAAGGTCTGCGTCAGAGACAACTGACTCTTGGCGAGATTCACCACCCAACCAAGAGACTGGAGAACGTCGAGCACTCGACAAACAGATTTGCGGCACAGAACCTCCGACTTTGCCCTGACCAGCCAGTCGTCCAGATATGGGTGCATTAGCATACCCTCCTTTCGAAGGAATGCTGCCACCACCACCATTACATTGGTGAAAGTTTGCGGAGCTGTGGCAAGACCAAGCGGAAGGGCCTGAAACTGGAATGCTGTCCCAGAATCATGAAGCGAAGAAAACACTGAGAGTCCTGATGAATGGCAATATGCAGATAATCCTCCGTGAGATCTAGAGAAGCCAGGTACTCTCATTTGCAAATCGCTGCAATGACCGATCTCAGGGTCTCCATCCTGAAGCGCGACACCTTGAGCGCTGCATTGATCTTCTTTAAATCGAGTTTCGGCCGGAAAGAGCCTTGGGGTCAAGAAAATTAATGGAATATCTCCCCTGGAGGAGCTCTGCCTGGGGAACCGGCACCACAGCTCCTATTATAGTCGATTTAGAGTCACTGGAACTGCAGACGTCTTGTCCAGGTAGCTGCATGGGAAAATCAGGAAGAGTTCTCGCATGGGACGAGCAAATTCTAAAGCGTAACTCTTTCTTACCATGCTGAGAGCCCACTGGTCCTGAGTGATCTTGGTCCACTCATAGTAAAACCGCCGCAACTGACCGCCTATAGTAGGAACGACGGAGTGGACCGGCCTCGCTTCATTGTGCAGATTTGGCTCCCACCAAAGAGCTACTGGGAGCACCTCGGTCTGGTGCAAATACTGGGGTTTTTTTTGTAACTTTATCCCAAAGAGACAAACTGCCCTTAAAGAAACAGGCAAAGTCTCAAAAGGGACCCCAAAAAGAATCCAATAGAACTTGCAGCCGCCTGAGCGGCCTCGTGAAGTGGCGGGATCTGGACAAGCAGATTTACACCCCACGGGTGCACAGACTGAGCACACACAAGGGCACCAATCCCCGGCTCAGCCGCCTCAACCGGACATGGCAGAACCCACTAGGATTCTCAAAAAAGAAAAAA
This sequence comes from Rhinatrema bivittatum, assembly GCF_901001135.1. Classification (NCBI taxonomy): domain Eukaryota; kingdom Metazoa; phylum Chordata; class Amphibia; order Gymnophiona; family Rhinatrematidae; genus Rhinatrema; species Rhinatrema bivittatum. The sequence goes on from NC_042620.1 coordinate 14,126,646, forward strand.
AAAAAACCCTGGAGGAAGATCGCTATAAAAAACTAGCAAGCTGCAGAACTGCAGGATTCACAGCCTCTGCCATCTGCTGGAGACAGAGAAATTCTAAGGAACTGCAGGGGGCACTGGGGTTTATGATGCAGTGTCAGCAAAGCTTTTCTCTGTCTCCATCTGCTGGCAGGGAGGAATGAACTCAGGAGTCTGTACAGGGAATTTGCCTTGGGCGGTTTCCATGGAGCCTTATTTACTAAAGTTGCATTGGTTGCCCATTTCTTGTAGGGTTCAGTTTCAGATATATATGATTATTCATAAGGCTATTAATTTGGAATCTCATGGGCTGGCAGATAAGTTTATCAAGTAGGTGCCTATTTGGACATTACGTTGTGCCACACAGGGTTTAGTACTCACTTCTTCTTTGCAGGAGTATCCACTCAATGGAATAAGATCAAGGGCATTATCCATCGTAGCTCCAAATATGTGGAATAAACTGCCATTAAAACTGTGACAAAAGCAAGCTTATCTGAGATTTAGAAAGCTGTTGAAGGCAGAGCTTTATAACAATGCATACTGCAGGGGAGAATAGCGAACATTGCTGATTGCTTTTCGGGAAGTTTAAGAGTCTACTTGACTGTTTTATGCATTTGTCTTTAACATTGTTTAATATCTGTCATATTTATGATTGTATGGCTGCAAATCCACATTGAATAAATAGGATTATGTGGAATAGATGATTTTTTAAAAATAAAATAAAACAAAAATAAATCCAGCTATAAACTTACCTGATAAATCAGAGTTGTTCCAAGTTACCCAATATTTAGCATTATCCGGGTAAGTCTGGTTGTGCCGGATAACTCTATCTGCATAACTCTGACTTCATACAGCTATACTCAGCGGATGGAATCACCAGCTGCATTCCACTGAATATCGAGGAACGTTATCCGGGTAACTCCGCCCAGAGGGCCTTCCCAGTCACCAGCCTTAGGCTGCATGCTCGTATTTACATGCACGTCTGCGCATGCATTTGTGCAGGGGGAGGGGGGAGGGGAGGATGAAAACATTACCTGCACTGGTGCTTCCTGCTGAAAGGGTTTGAAGTCCTTCCTGCACCCCCACACAAGCTTGGGTCAAGAGAATCAATGCCCTCCATCTTCTTCCCACAGCGCATCTTTCTCCCTGATGAACGGGTAGGAGAGAGGGAGAGGGAAAAAAAACACAGGAGGCGTGGGCAGAGGAGGGTGAAAGCGAAGTGAATGAAGAGGGAAAGAATGGGGGAGACGAGAAGGGGATGGGGGAGCAGAAGGAGAAGAGGGCGACAATAGATAGAGAGGGTTGGAGTAGAATGGAGAAGGGAGAGAATAGAAAGAAAAGGATGGAGGGAGGGAGCATGAAAATTCAATGGAGAAGAGAGAATGGTTGGGGGGGAGGGAAAGGGTGAAGAGAAGGGGGGAGGAGATGGAGAAGTGACAGTAAGCAGTTTATCAAAGGGATTCTCCATGGGTTATATGGGTGTTAATACGCAGAGAAGGACCGCCCCCTCTCTGTGACTCCTCCTCTGTCGTGTTTGCCCTTCCCCCGAGGATCCCGCCCTCCTCCGCTGTGCGCTCCTGTCCCTCCCTCCTCTGCGGCTCGCCCTTGCTTCTTTCACATTATCTCTGCCCATGCGGAGCGTTCTCCAGAAGCAGGGCAGCGTCGTCAGGAGATGGGGGCCATGGGGACGACGGGAAACAAAAAAAAAGCAAGGGCACAGCAACTTTCAAGTCTACGGGACAGGACAGGAGGTTGTTGTTCAGGGATTCTCGGAACGACTGCGCTTGTATCAGCCCCCGCATGGGAACATCCTAAATCCCATTTTTTTTGGCCAGGTCAGACATTAATTCTTGTTCAGATCAATTGCCCAGATTCAAAGGTCCCATGGGAAATCCTCTCTTTAAACTTGACAGGATCAAACTTAGATGGCCCTGCTTTCTCCCTGGCTGGGCGCCTTCTGGCCCGTCGGTCATCACAAAAGTCCAGCATCAAAGGTAAAGGTTTGGAACACAAAATCTCCGTGTGCGCAGATGAAGCTCCAGATTTCTGTCATCGACCTTGGGAAATCGGCCTGTGCTCTGATTGAATTCTTGGGCGATAACAGTGTGGTGTCTGGAAACAAAAGTTAATTCTCCAGGCCAAAGCATTGCCAGTTGGTCCAAGTCCAGCCACTTCTGAAGCCTCTCCCAGTTTAGGGTGGCTCCTGAGGGATTTCAATATTTGGGAATTAAAAAAATTGTTAAAAATTCCAAGATCTCCGTAAAGTCTACCTCCCATTATTCAAAAACGTAGGACAGATTTAATTTGTCAGGGTTCACCTCATGGGCAATCCAGATTAACGTACTTAAAAATGAATTTATTATCGCATGGAACGCTGGTCCCCAGTGATGGCTGATTAACCTCTCTCTAACCCGTGCTTAACCTCTACCTATAGAAAACAACAGGTTGTCTGTGTTTCAGCAGGAGATTGTGTACTTGGGGTTTGCACCTTTAGGTCTTGATGATATCGTAGGGTGACACCTAATGGCGTCATGGGTGAGGCTTGCAGGGGGGAACACGACCGTATCTCAGGCTGCTTTCCTCCCGGCTCTGAGTTGTTGGATGTTGCGCATTCCTCAGCGAGGGCACCAGCGGAGACATCTTCTGCTTCATGTGGGGAGTGAATCCAATGCTCTACTCCCAGGCTTCAGGCCTGGGTTCTGTTGGGAAGAGACCCCCTAGGCACTTCTGCTGCTCTCGCCCCTCCCGCCTCCTGACAGAGGTTCTGCTGGATGAGATCAAATCTTCGCCAGCTTGCTGCCCCTTAAATGTTTGTCACCCTAGGCCCAGGCATATTGGGTGCCTGTTGACAAATCCAGGAATCGTGGGGATGCCGCCAGAAAGAACAGACGCATTATTTTGGCCGCCGTGTTAGTCCGACTGACTGCACAGAAATAAAGGTTGACAGATTTATTTCAGCCTCTGAACTCAGTAAGTAACTGACCTGTTGCTGATGAACTATCCTGGGCTTTGCCAGAAATGAATTATTCGTGTTGAGGAATTTTTTTGTGCTATTAAAACAAATTTTTGCAACTGTCTGCCTGTTTGACTGTGGAAGGCCTGAGGAAGACGAAACAATTGAGGCCACCGTATTTTGTTTTGAATAAATCTGGCATATCGGAACCACCAGCTCTTTGCTCCAGGGTTTGCTTTCGCCTCTAAACTGTTCTTGGTGCGAGGACACCATTCGTTCATCCCCAGAGGGGCTCTGGTTCCCCACCCAGCACAGATCACTGTCTGAGCCTGGGACATTTTCAAAGAAGCATAGTTACCAGGGAAAGGCTTGGACTCAGCAACGGGTTACATTTTACGAACTTTAAACTGGGGTTCCATGCAACTTTTCTATTGGCTTCAGCATGTTCCCCTGTATTGTTCCTGCACTGGTATTTTCGAACCTGAATGGTGCTTCATCTAGTCTCGTATGGCAGAAGAAAATCCCACCAATAAGGTTGAGCACACTTTGGTTGGCCAAAGAGTGGGAAGGTACGGCTCTCCCTAATGTCAGAGTTTATTGCTGGCCTTCCAGACTGACGTGTCTCAGAGAATAACCAGGACCAGTGTCTTCAGCTTTCTGGCTTTCCCCTTGAATCTATTGCTTTAATACTGTTCTTCCTGCCCAGTCCTTCCCGAATAGATTGTAGCCTGATATAACTATATGCCAGTCATAGGTTCCTGTCTACCAGTTCTCCGTGACTGGCACAATATATAACACATAACATGAAAGTAACAGCATTGCAGGGCCTATGAGATAAGAAGGAGGCACTGTGGGTTAATCTGGAAAGAGGGAATGGAACATCTATTTATACTGGTGTAATCTACAGAGCTCCATCACAGACTGAGGAGATGGACAGAGATTTAATGGAGGGCATTCGCAGGATTGCGATGAAAGGGGAGGTGCAGCTGCTAGGGGATTTCAAGCTGGCGGATGTTAACATAAGAACATGCCATGCTAGATCAGACCAAGGGTCCATCAAGCCCAGCATCCTGTCTCCAACAGTGGCCAATCCAGGCCATAAGAACCTGGCAATTATCCAAACACTAAGAAGATCCCATGCTACTGATGCAATTAATAGCAGTGGCTATTCCGCAAGTCAACTTGATTAATAGCCGTTAATAGACTTCTCCTCCAAGAACCTATCCAAACCTTTTTTAAACACAGCTACACTAACTGCACTAACCACATCCTCTGGCAACAAATTCCAGAGCTTTATTGTGCGTTGAGTGAAAAAGAATTTTCTCCGATTAGTCTTAAATGTGCTACTTGCTAACTTCATGGAATGCCCCCTAGTCCTTCTATTATTCAAAAGCGAAAATAACCGAGTCACATCTACTCGTTCAAGACCTCTCTTGAACGAGACGTCCCAACTGCGGTATCTTCTAGAAGCCGGGAGATCCTGGATTCTCTGCAAGGGGAACTGTTTCTGTCAACGCTAACAGAACCCACACGGGAGGGGGCCAATACTGGACCTGGTGCTTACCAACTGGTAACAATATCTCTGACGTTATAGTGGGAACCAGTGGACCACCGGATGGAGTGGGTCAGTATTAGAGCACAGGAGCTGAAGGTTCATTCAAAGGCGAGGGTCAATATGGGGGCAGGACCTCAAGGGGTCGTTGGCTGGATGGGAAAATCTCAGGGGAGTAGAAGGGGCAGTGGGCAAAACTAAAAGGGGATGATATAAGGGCAATTACCCATTTTGTTAGTTTAAATAAATAAAGGGAAGACGAAAGAGACCGTTATGGTTTTCTAAAGAAGCAGCTGAAAAGGTAAGGGAGGAAAGGTTCACGTTCATAAAGTACAAGAGATCGCAGAAAGAGGAAGACAGGAGTCATATCTGGGAAAGCTGAGAGAAGCTGGAAAGCAGTCAGAGAATGCAAAAATCAAAATGGAAGAAAAACAGCAAATACGTTAGTGATAGAAGGAAGTGCAAAAGTGGCATTGTGAGACTCAGAGGTGAAGGGGAGGAATATGCAGAGGCTGATGAGGGAAAAAGCACAACTGTTTAACAAATTCTGTATTTCTGGTTTATACCGACCTGTGAAAGTCCAGGAGCAGCACCACATGAAGCAAAGAGAAATAAGATTGGACAGCAAGTAAACCTCAATCAGTCTTCAGAAAAGTATGTTTGTCAGGAGCTAACTAAAAAACGAAAACGCGACGGGGCCGGCTGGGATGCACCTGAGGGTACTGAGGTAATTTAGAGAGCTTCTAGCAGCTCCGCTGGTGACCCTTTCAATGCTTCTTTAGTTCCAGAGGACTGGAGATGGGCAGATGTGGTTCTTATTCATAACAGTGGGAGTAAGGAGGAGGCTGGGACCTACAGGCCGGTCAGTCTGACCTCTGTGGAGAGCAAACCGATGGAATCACTGCTAATACAGAGGATAATATGGCTTCTGGAATCCAATGGTCTGCAAGATCCGGGGCAGCAGGGTTTTACAATGACTGAGTGACAGGAGAGAGTTGGATCAGGGAGAGCGCTAGCACTCGGATTTCAGTGAAGACCTTTGACATAGGAGACCGAGCGCCTTTGGTATGGATCCTAGAGAGACTGAGTGGGTTAGAAACTGGTTGAGTGGGAAGCGACAAAGGGGAGTGGTAAATGGTGATTTCTCTGAGGAGGGGGATATTACTAGTGGTGTGCATCAGGGATTGGTCCTTGGACCGCTTATTTCCAACATTTCCTTGAGCAACATTGCAGAAGGGTTGTTGGAGTAGGTTTGCCTTTTTGCTGATCATATCAAAAGACAGCCTGAAAGGTGTGGAAAATATGAGGAGAGATCTAGCAAAGCTCGAGGAATGGTCTAGAGTCTGGCAGCAAAGATTTAATGCTAAAAATGCAGAGTAATGCATTTAGGATGCAAAAACCCAAGAGAGAGGTAAAGTATTGGGAGTGAAATCCTTCTAAGCACAAAGGAAGAGCGGGATCTGGGGGTGTTTGTGTCTGATGATCTTAATGTGGCCAAACAGGTGGATAAAGCGACAGTAAAAGCCAGAAAGCTGCTTGGCTGCACATGGAGAGGAGTGGTCAGCAGAAAAAGGGAGGTGACATTGCCCCTGTATAGGTCCCTGGTGAGACCTCATCTAGAATACGTTCTAAGAATGAGGTGCAGTCTCCAGAATACTGTTCTGGAGACTGCACCTTCACAAGGATATAAACAGGATGGAGCTGGTCCAGAGGGGGCTACTAACATGGTCAGTGGTCTTCGTTCTAAAGCATAGGGGGATAGACTTAAAGATCTAAACATGTAGACCTGCGAGGAAAGACGAGAGAGGGGAGATGTGATAGAGACATTCAAATATCTCAGAAGTTTCCATACACAGGAGGTGAGACTTTTTCAATGGAAAGGAGGATGAGGGTGAAAAGGGGTAGACTCAGGAGTAATCTTAGAAATATTTCTTTACAGAGAGGGTGGAACGGCCTCCCAGTAGAGGTGGTGGAGACAGACAGTATCTAAACTCAAGAAAGCATGGGATAAACCACAGGGGATTTCTGAGAGAGTGATGGGAATTGTAAAACTAAATTAGTTGGTCAGATGGGCAGACTGGATAGGCCGTATGGCCTTTTACTTCTGTCACATTTCATTGCGGGTAATTTTCAAAAGAATTTTACATGTTTAAAATTAGATTTTACATTGCATTAAAATGCATTTTCCCCATGTAAGTGGGCTATTGAAAACTGCTACAATATGTGTCATTGAATTCTCAATAGGTTTTACCCGGGTTAAACGTGGGTAAATGGCTTTTGGAAATAGCTACAAAAATGTTACCTTCACATGCGTTACACATTTGAAAATTCACTTGTATGTTTCTAGGGAGAGAATGTGCTCTGTGGAAACCTTCATACTTACATGGGAGATATTATAACGTTTTTTGAGGTGCTGGGGACAGTGGAGAAAGACATTTTGAATGCGTTAGGTTTTCTGCTCTGGATTTCTCCCTTGCTGGGTCACTTAGGTAGGTGAGATGAGTCGTACCTCATTGCAGGGTGCTGGTTTCCCAGCCGCTGACGATAGCTGTACGGTTCACAATAACGTTACATTGGAAGTATTATCCTAAAACTGAGTTCTGGCATAGAGAAGCATATAAAATAGCTCTTATTGAAAAATTGTGTTCCTCTCTTCAAAGTGAAAGGCTGAGATGTGATTTTAACATGGAGGTAAATAGTTGATCATGCTATGATAGTCTTACAATATCTGGCCCATGATTACTAATCATCTCTTCTGCCTATGGGACTGTCAGAGTGCTAGGGGGTATTGGACAGTTTCACAGCTCATTGGCACAGCAGAACTGGACACGCCAGAGTGATGGCATTTTAAAATTCTCCAGCAGAGGTTATGCCTACGAAAGCAAATGGAAGAGTTCTTTGGACTGAGAATATCACGATGCCCTTGTATGTGTTGTGAGTGGGCACTCGAGAGCGTGAAGCCGCTGTGCCGCAACGTGACTGACACAACCGCCGGGCAGGCTGTGATCCATGCCCGCTGGTGGGTGAGAGCACACAGGCACGAAGCTAGGCTGAGGCTGAAGACTGGAGAGACTAGGGACAGTCTGCATGCTCAAGCAGAGCTGAAGACTTGGAAGAAGAATACTCGGAAGAAGAGCAAATAAACCAGAAACTAGGACAGCTCTGATGAGAAACCAGCAGCCCATGATGATCTCTGGGGGTAGCCATCCAGCATTCTGTAAGCCCTTTCAGATTACCCGCTTGAGGAACGACTTGAGCGTAGGACCAACGAAGGCTGAGGACTCAGGACGCTGATCACAAGCACAAGGCTGAAGGTTCTGGAATAAGATGAGGGACAAAGCGAAAGCTGGAAACAAGAGCTCAGGGAGACCAGGAACAGGACTCAAGAACTCGGACTCTAAAAACCAAGGATGAGGACCTCAGAATGAAGAACTCAGAAGACAAAGACAGGAGCACCAGACTTGGACCTCATGGCAACGAAGACAGGAACAGGAGACCTATGGAATTCAGGAGACGAAAATAGGAACAAGAGACCTGGAACATGGAGGACCTCGAAGGCCAGGAAATCCATGGAAGACCACAGGGTCTGAAGACCTTGCAAAGGTCTGGAGGCAACGAGGGAGAAGTGGCCTTTTAAAGGCCTGGGGCAATGACATCATCAGAAGGGGCCACAATCCCTTTAAATCTTGAAGAGGGGCCGTGCACGCGTGCGGAGGGGATGCCAGCCTCAGTGACGTCGGCGGCGAGGGAGGAGGTAGTTGGCGCTCCAGGCCGCGAAGGGTCATGGGCCCCGTCGGCGGCATCTGGGACAGCAGCGCTTCGGGCTGCGCAGGAAGGCAGAGGCAGCATCTCACCGCCTCGTGGAAACAGGGGGCAGTGACTCCAGCCGCGGAGAGCAGTGGCACCTGGGCAGCGCTGGCAGGTGAGCGAGGCTGCTCGCAGGGGCCCTCCTGTGAGCGGAGTCACAACGGTATGGATTCATGGTGCAACTGCAGCTCAGAGCATTGTACGGTTCTGGTTGCCCCCATCTCAAAAAAAAAAAAAAAGACATAGCAGAATTAGAAAAAGTGCAGAGTATAATGACAAAAATGATAAAGGAGATGGATTGAGATGGAGGAGATGTTTGTTGTTTTTCGTTAGTAACATCATATTGTTTCAATGTCATATTGTTATCATTGTTATTCTGTATCCTCCCAACTGAGTTCATTGTAAACCGGCATGATGTGCTTCACGAATGTCGGTAAATAAAAGTTATAAATAATAATAAATAAATAAATAAATAAAGAAAGCTCCCTTGTAGAGAAAAGCTAAACAGGCCCTTAGGGCTCTGGAGCTTGGAGAAGAGACGACTGAGAGGGGATAGGATTGAGATTTATTTACCTTTCAAACACTAACACCTGGAGGACTCTCCATGAAAATTAGCAATCAGCACAATTCAAAACAAGTCACAGTCAGGTAAACCTGGGAAAGCCAGCGTTTATCTCTGGAGTGAGGTGCAAGACGCAGATCAGCTATTGGGAGATTTGATGGGAGCTTGCGATCTGGCTGCTCCCTGGTGAGGACAGGATGCTGGGCTCGATGGACCTTGGGATGACCCAGCATGGCACTTCCTTTGAGCTTATGGATGTTATAGGGTGTGGAAATGTCTTACCCCTGACGCACAGAGCTGACCGTCAGAGCCTAGTGGCGAGGTGAGCAGAGGGTACGTTTTGCTCGCTTTGAAACTTTGAATTACCCCTCGATTACGTTTCATTTACAAGCATAAAAAAAATGGAAGGCTGTTTTTGGAGTCTCCGCTTCTCCTGAAGCAGAGAGCTGTGCTCTCGAAACGCTGCGGCACCAGGGACTGGAGGGATTTGTGTTGCCGTTTTTGTGAGGGAGCGTACTCAAGCCCGCATCGCTCCTCCTCTGGACTGATAACCAATGTCGATCCTCAGAAGCTTTTCCCAGATAAGTCTTGTATTGAAAGAAAACAAAAAATGTCTTCCTGAACCTTCCATTGTCCTGTTTTGGACCTGGTCATCCAGACAGTTTGAAGCAGTTGTCTGGCATTGTTATGGTGCTCGTTTATGCTCAGGACATACAGTAATATTGCTTCCTTGAGATATCGCTGCGGCTATAGAATTCAGAGTGAAATTCACTGGGTTTTTTCGTTGCGTTACATTTTGCTCTTGGGTTCATTACGTTGTTTACTGAAACACAGACCAGGTCAGAGCACAGAGGAGGGAAATGAGGATCTTCTGGACCGGGACTTTTGTGTTTGCACTTCCTTTAAACTGGGAAATATACTGTAAGTTTAACCCTATATATCAGGTTAAAGACATGGGATTTTCCATGGAACCTTAAATCCGGACAATGCTCTGTCCTATAATTTGCCTAAAATCTGTCCATACGAAAAGGACCATGGAAGACGAGCTCTTAGTGCCAGCTGGGCCTCTTACCTCACTAGCTCCAACACCCGGGCCTTCAAGCTTTGGATCATGTCTTTCTGCTCTGCTATCGTTTCAAGGTACTTATGCTCGTCCTCTTTTCCATCTTGCTCTCCTTTCTCCGGCCCGTTCCCGCAGCGCTCACAGTCCAGGCTGGCTCTAGGCGAAAAGGAAAGTGCTCGGAGAAGGCACCACCTTGGGGGAGATGAAAAGGCTCACCTGCAATAGTCTCAGAAGCAGGAGGAGGTCAAGGAACGCCAATGTTCATTCCTTCGTCGGTAATCACGAGGACGCGCTGCTTCCTTGCAGATCATCCCCTCTGGGTATTTGTAATTTCTCTGATTTGGGGAGGACGTTTTTGTCTTGCCTCCCTACGTAACCTTTCGCCTTATTCCTCCCCATCTGAGACTCATTAAGAGGTCATTAGGCAATGCTTCTCTTATTACTGTAGCCCGCCTGTCTCTCATTATGCAGTCCTCGTGCATTCCCAAACCTCTCTCTCTTTACTCTCTCCTGCCTGATTATCATCGGGGAACAAACATGCATGTGCTCACACCATCTGTCTCTCATCAGGTGGCCATCATGCATGGCCTCTCTGCAGGACTCACCTCCTCAGCTGCTCTGCCAGGCCCTTCAGTTCAGTTTCCTTAGCCCTGAGAATTTGGTTCTTTAGCTGAGATTCTGTCTTCACCTTGTCTAATTGATCATTCAGGCTCTGTCAAAGGAAACATATATGAAGATTTTTAATACATGTTCATGGAGAAGGGGTTGGGTGGGAGGCCTGCCAACGAATCAGTGGCCCTCCCCACCTTCTGATTTGACTATTCCATTTTGGGTCATGACAGTCATCTTAGCAGAATATGGTAATATGAAATGTCCTTGCTATAGTTCTTTTGTTTATGTATGTTTTTTATGCTTGTTAACCGCTTTGATATCCATATGATGTACGTGGTATATACATTTTTAATAAACTAAACTAAACTACTGGGAAATCTCATTAAATATCCTCCCTGATCTACCCAGTCCTGCCCAGTGAAAAGAGGCACAGCATTTGCCAAGGGAAAGTTTACAGAATCCATTTCACACACAGCCGATATACAATGGACCTTTCATCCTGGCTTCCAGTGCCGTCTTCCCTTCTCTTAAATGCAACCTGTAATGAACCTGCAGCTCCTTCTGTAGCCTGTTAGGTATTTACCATTAAGCCAACAGGTCTCAATGCTGAGTGATGTCTGTAACTTCCTCCCCCCCTGAAGGTTGGGAACTCTGCTTCTTGTGGACTCAAGCCAAGAATCAAACTTGGGTGGCTTGTGTGCTAATGAAATGAGTTCCTCTAGTCTTAAGAGCAGAGAACACAGCAGAAGCCAAGATGACACGACTTCTACTGCCTAGCTAATCGGAAGACCTTCTTCTACCTAGAAATACAGAATATGATTCACATGTTGCCTGCAAGGCTCATCTTGTCTATCCTACATCTCTTTCCATAGAAGTACTATAGATTCAATTTAATTTTCTGACTTGATCCTTGCTTTCATGTGCTTATCCCCTGCCTTCATTAATCCTGATACTGTTCTGTTTTTGCCTTCACCCTCCTGATTTTGTGAAGAAATACTATTTAACTTTGGCCAACTGGTTGAATTAGTGCCTATAGAACAGAGGATGGCTGGTTCTACTCTCAGCCAGCACACATTTCCCCAAAGAAGGTCTCTTGAGGCCAGCAAACAGAATGGCTGGTTGAAACAGAGTGAGCTTACTATTAATAGCAGATCTCCTACCTCTTTCAATTTTCCAGCTTCTTCCTTCTGTTTCTGCACCAAATCTGCCAACTCCATCATTTTGCGTCTCTGCTCTTTGCAGCTTGCTCTGCAACTTTTGATTTTCCCCTTCCAGGTTCCTAATCCTCAGATCTTTGTCCTCTGGAATACCTTTTGCTGCCCGAAGACTCTCGAGCTCAGAAAGCAAATTCTTTCTATTTCTTTGACTGGTCTCTGTTTTCTGACCTAACTCCATTGTCCCTCAGCCAGCTTCTCCTCCAAGGCCTCTTTCTCTGACTGCCCGTGGGAAAGTTGCTTTCTGGTCTCCAGTTCAACACCGATTTTTCTCGGCTCTCAGCTTCTCCAGCTCCATTTTTTTCACCTGGCACTTTAATTGGGCATGTTCCTCACTTAGAACCAAATGCGTATATTCCAGATCTTTCTTTTGCAGCACCAGGGCATCTCTCTCAATCTGAACGATGGCCAGTTGTTCACTCAGTGCTGCTTTCTCGTTTTGCAGATTGATCTTCAATTCCTCTACTTCACGCCCAAGTATTCCAGCTTCTTGGGTCTTTTCTTTGAGGGCACTGGCAGCGGACTGCAGCTCCTCCGTAAGAGTCTCTTTCTCTCTTGAGACTTGTCGCAGTGCTTGCCTGAGATGTCCTTCCTTCTGTAGGACCTTAACCATCTCATCTTCCTTCCTCTGTCTTTGCTCCTCAGAAGCTGTCAGCTGCCTTTTCACTTCATGCAAAGCCTCTTCCAGCTTAACCTTTTCTCCAGACACTTGTACATTCATTAGAGATTTTTCATTAGCCAGTGTACAGTTGTTGTCATCATCTCAGCTAACCTTGCATCTGTGGCTGACTTTTCAGAAAGCGCCTCCCTTAGTTTCACTGATGTGTCTTCTGCCTCCTTCTTCAAAATCCTGATATGCTTCTCTTTGTCCTGCAGGGCCTGGTCCTTGTGTTCTACAGCATTTTTGAGGGACCTAGTTTGATCCTGACACACAAGAAGTTGCTTATTGAGATCCTCAACCTCTAGCTCAGCAGATCGAAGGCTTTGTTCTCGAGACTTTGAAGATTCGAAAAGTACATTCTTCTCCTTCTCCAGGTCCTCTTTCTCCAAAAGACAGTTTGCTAGCTTCTGTGCTGTTTTCTCATTTTGCAGCTGTGTACGCTTGAGCTGCTCCTCAAGAATCCTTTTCTCCTCCTTGAGTTCTGCTTCCTTTCCATCCACATTAAGCTGGAGGCCCGAGCCTTGCTCCATCAGCTGCTTTTCAGTTGACCCGCAGCTTGATGACCTCCAACTCCAGAGACTCAATGCGAGTGTCTTGTTCCTCTGCCCACTCTTCCCTTTTGTTCAGTTTCTGACTGAAGCGACTGGCACTGAGCCTGCAGCTGCTGGCACTGACATTTCTGCGGCCTCGCACTCCAACTGGAACGTTCTCCTCTCCGCCTCCTGAATCCTCAGTCTTTCCTCCAGTTCATCCAGAGACTTTGCTAGCCCAGCTGACTCCCTCGTGGTTGTCTGATGCTCACTGATTATTTCATTCATTTCGACGTCTTTAAGCTCCAGCTTTGTCTGGAGTTCACGCAGCTCTTCCATCAGGTCCTGCTGGCGCTTTTCTCATACCCGTGCCAGGTTCTCTCCCTGCTGTACATTCGCCTTTTCAAGCTCCTTCACGTGGATCTCTGCTAAATACGCTTTCTCTTCGGCATGGGTTTCTATCAGTTGGATAATTTCATTTTCTTTACTGGCGATCTTTTGCCTCAGTTCATTTACGAGCGCATCTAATTCCTCTAGAGTCTCGTTCAGAAACGCGTTGCTATCCAGCAGATCGGAGGCCTTTTCCGATTGCTTCTCCAGTTTCTCACTGCATCTTCCCTTCATGGCTTCCAGTTCTTCCCGAAGTCTGCCCTGCTCCTCGGAGTGAGCTTGGTCTCGCCTCTCCAGGGCAGTACTTAGCTCCTGTCCAGCTCTGAGGCTGCTTTCCAAGTCCCGTGCTAGTTTATCGATCTGAGCCTGAAGGTCTAGGTTGCGCCTCTTGACCTCAATCTCTCTCTTCTCGCTGGCTGCCAAGCTGTCCAGCAGATCGCTAACTTTCTGGACGTCTTCCACAGTGGCCCACAGCTTTCCGATGAGACACTTCCTTCAGCAGGGTGTCCAGTTTATTCATCAGCTCCATGTTCTGTCTTTCCAAGGAAGAAATTTTAGCTTCATACGCCCTTGCTTCTATACGTTCAGTCCCAGAAGCCGCCTCAGAGGTCTTCTGGCCCCTCGTGCTTTGCTGCTCACTGTGTCCATAGGCTAAAATCTTCTCCTCTTGTGTTGTCACGGTTTTTCTGTTTATATCAACATTGATATGTAGGGGTTCATTCTAAATTTAATTTTAAAAAATTAATAGGGTAACGTTAGCAAACATGACTAGATATAGATTAACCAAGCTTTCATGGACACAGTCATATTATTTCCTTGCTTGTATTAGACATACAGTCTTAAGTTAAAGAAATATGTGTGTGTGTTTCCTATCCTATGTTACGATTCTGGCCGCGAGCAGCGCGACCAGACCCTTACCTCCGTGTTCCTGGACCTGTTCCCGCTTCTGCTGGCCTGGTTTGTGGCCTGTTTGGCGGCATCCCCGCGGGGGTCGTGCCACCGGGAAGCCTCCCGTGGACGCCCTGCCTCTAGGCACACGCGCACGCTACTTGGGCACTTATCTAGGCCATTTCCCGCCAGTCGTGGCTCCGCCCAACTCCTGACATCAGACACCGCGGCCTCGATAAGTCAGCTGCAGATGTTCAGTCCTTGCCTTGCAATGGGTTACCATCCGGTTCCCAGCTGCTCCGTGCCCCGGAGTAGGTCGTTTGGAACTCGCTCCGTTCCTGCCTGCCTGCTACAGTACCTGCCTGGATCCTGCTTGCTTGCTACAGTACTTGCTTGGTTCCTGCCTGCTTGCTACAGTACCTGCCTGGATCCTGCTTGCTTGCTACAGTACTTGCTTGGTTCCTGCCTGCTTGCTAAAGTACCTGCCTGGATCCTGCTTGCTTGCTACAGTAGCTGCCTGGTTCCTGCTTGCTTGCTACAGTACTTGCTTGGTTCCTGCCTGCTTGCTACAGTACCTGCCTGGATCCTGCTTGCTTGCTACGGTAGCTGCCTGGTTCCTGCTTGCTTACAGTACCTGCCTGGTTCCCGCTTGCTTGCTACAGTACTTGCTTGGTTCCTGCCTGCTTGCTACAGTACCTGCCTGGATCCTGCTTGCTTGCTACAGTTCCTGCTTGGTTCCAGTACCCGAGTCTTGCTGCAGTTCCTGCCTGGTTCCAGTACCCGAGTCTTGCCGCAGTTCCTGCCTGGTTCCAGTACCCGAGTCCTGCTGCAGTTCCTGCCTGGTTCCAGTACCCGAGTCTTGCTACAGTTCCTGCCTGGTTCCAGTACCCGAGTCCTGCTACAGTTCCTGCCTGGTTCCAGTACCTGAGTCCTGCTACAGTTCCTGCCTGGTTCCAGTACCCGAGTCTTACTACAGTTCCTGCCTGGTTCCAGTATCCGAGTCCTACTACAGTTCCTGCCTGGTTCCAGTACCCGTGTCTTACTACAGTTCCTGCCTGGTTCCAGTACCCGAGTCCTACTACAGTTCCTGCCTGGTTCCAGTACCCGAGTCTTACTACAGTTCCTGCCTGGTTCCAGTACCCGAGTCCTGCTGCAGTTCCTGCCTGGTTCCAGTACCCGAGTCTTACTACAGTTCCTGCCTGGTTCCAGTACCCGAGTCTTGCTACAGTTCCTGCCTGGTTCCAGTACCCGAGTCCTGCTACAGTTCCTGCCTGGTTCCAGTACCCGAGTCTTGCTACAGTTCCTGGTTCCAGTACCCGAGTCCTGCTACAGTTCCTGCCTGGTTCCAGTACCCGAGTCTTACTACAGTTCCTGCCTGGTTCCAGTACCCGAGTCCTGCTATAGTTCCTGCCTGGTTCCAGTACCCGAGTCTTACTACAGTTCCTGCCTGGTTCCAGTACCCGAGTCTTACTACAGTTCCTGCCTGATTCCAGTACCTGAGTCCTGCTACAGTTCCTGCCTGGTTCCAGTATCCAAGTCTTACTACAGTTCCTGCCTGGTTCCAGTACCTGAGTCCTGCTACAGTTCCTGCCTGGTTCCAGTATCCAAGTCTTGCTACAGTTCCTGCCTGGTTCCAGTATCCAAGTCTTGCTACAGTTCCTGCCTGGTTCCAGTACCCGAGTCTTACTACAGTTCCTGCCTGGTTCCAGTACCCGAGTCTTACTACAGTTCCTGCCTGATTCCAGTACCTGAGTCCTGCTACAGTTCCTGCCTGGTTCCAGTATCCAAGTCTTACTACAGTTCCTGCCTGGTTCCAGTACCCGAGTCCTGCTGCAGTTCCTGCCTGGTTCCAGTACCCGAGTCTTGCTACAGTTCCTGCCTGGTTCCAGTACCCGAGTCCTGCTACAGTTCCTGCCTGGTTCCAGTACCTGAGTCCTGCTACAGTTCCTGCCTGGTTCCAGTACCCGAGTCTTACTACAGTTCCTGCCTGGTTCCAGTATCCGAGTCCTACTACAGTTCCTGCCTGGTTCCAGTACCCGAGTCTTACTACAGTTCCTGCCTGGTTCCAGTACCCGAGTCCTACTACAGTTCCTGCCTGGTTCCAGTACCCGAGTCTTACTACAGTTCCTGCCTGGTTCCAGTACCCGAGTCCTGCTGCAGTTCCTGCCTGGTTCCAGTACCCAAGTCTTACTACAGTTCCTGCCTGGTTCCAGTACCCGAGTCTTGCTACAGTTCCTGCCTGGTTCCAGTACCCGAGTCCTACTACAGTTCCTGCCTGGTTCCAGTACCCGAGTCTTACTACAGTTCCTGCCTGGTTCCAGTACCCGAGTCCTGCTGCAGTTCCTGCCTGGTTCCAGTACCCAAGTCTTACTACAGTTCCTGCCTGGTTCCAGTACCCGAGTCTTGCTACAGTTCCTGCCTGGTTCCAGTACCCGAGTCCTGCTACAGTTCCTGCCTGGTTCCAGTATCTGAGTCTTACTACAGTTTCTGCCTGGTTCCAGTTCCCGTTCCTTGCTACAGCATTGTTCGCTGTTCTTGTCTGGTTCCAGTTCCCGTCCAGCTCTCCAGTCTACTCGCCTAAGTCCCAGTGGCCGGGCCCCTACGGGCTCCTCCCGGGGGAGCACAGGCTTCCAGGGTGAAGAGCACCATCCACGTTCTGCCTGACATCTGCCTCCCGACCTGTGGATTACTAGAGACACTGAATATCTTCTCCCAGTCTCTGATAGGTCGGCCCAAGGGTCCACTAAACTGAGACTCCACAACAATCCTATGCATGGCAAATATAGACTAACAATGGTTTTATCATGGAAAAATTTTAAGGCATAATGACCAACAGAGGATTATAGTGAAATATCGACTCTGGAGGTTATTTATCTCATGGTGTTCGGTATTATTCCACTATAAAATGAAAAAGGTCACCTTTTAAAACCAGCCTGAAAGCACAGGGGAAAAAGTCTGCTAATGTTATGGGTGGCATCAGAGAGCTGCAGTGAGAGGTCAGGAAGTAGAAATACCCAGAGCTGAAGACTGAGAGCATTCTTGTATTCTGTAGTTCTTACCTCTGAGAGGTGCAAATTTTCACTGTAAGCTGGCAAAGATCTGTCAGTATCTGTTTTATTGCGCCCTGAATGCCTTGAGGGCATGGCTCAGCTGCCTGCGTCTAGGGGAACAGGCAGCAGTATGGGGAGGGGCACACTTACATACACCCCAACATAACCTAAGATCTACAAATAAGGGGCTATTAATGATTCCATCAATTCGCACGGCACATTTAAGTGAGGTCAGATCCAGGGCGAGATCTATTGCAGGCCCTAAATTATGGAAAACGTTTACCTGTCGAATTACGATTACAAAATAATTTGAAAAATAATTTTAAGAAAGATCGAAAATCATGGCTTTTTATGAAAGCGTATCAGGATAAAGAATAGGATTAAGAAGGCATAGAGAGAATATTTAACAATTTCAGGAAGCAAGTTTAGGACAAGAGAGCACTATTAATATTGAGGCACTTTACCATGATTTTATTGTCTTATTTTATTTTATTCTTTCATTTTTAATTTTTATACTTTTATGCCTTATTTTATTTTTATTTTTATTTATTTATTTGTATTTTTCTATACCGGCATTCACGGAGTTCGTATCATGTCGGTTTACATAAAACAAGGGGTGAGAAATACATTATAACGTAAATAACTAATAACATAAGAGTATACATTAAAAAGTAAAACAAGTGCATGGAAGAAAAAAGTTACAATAAAACGGGGGTCATTCTAACTGGGATTAGAGTTAGAGGAAAGATAAACAGTTTAACGAGAAGTAAAACATTGTAATGATTGGTAGATAGAGACTGTTTCAGTTTAATAGGAAATGATCAGTAATGCTGCATTTGATGGTAGTGAATCTTTAAGGGTCCGGAAATGCTTTCATGAACAGCCATGTTTTCAGTCTTTTCCTGAAGGTTTGAAGACATGGTTCCTGTCTTAGTTCTAGGGGGATGGAGTTCCACATTGGGGGACCTGCTGTGGAGAAGGCCCGATCTCTCAATGTTATATGTTGGGTGGTATTGTTGTGTGGTACCTGTAGATATTCTCTATATGCTTCTCTGATGTTTTTTAAGAGCTATTTGTAGATGGAGTGGAGCCAGTCCATGAATATTCTTGTAGATTGTGGTGAGGGATTTATGAATTATTCTGTAGTGGATTGGTAACCAGTGTAGGTCTTTAAGGACTGGTGTAATGTGATCTCTTCTTCTTTTGTTTGTTAGAATTCTTGCTGCGGTGTTCTGTATCATTTGGAGCGGTTTAGTATGTGATGATGGGATGCCTAGTAGGATGGAGTTGCAGTAATCAATTTTCGCAAATATTATTGCTTGGAGCACTGTTCTATAATCATGGAAGTGAAATAGGGGTTTTATTCTTTTTAATATGTGCAGTTTGTGGAAGCAGTCTTTGGTTGTTTGGTTGATAAACGATTTCAAATTTAGCCTGTTGTCTATGGAGACTCCTAAATCTCTTACTTTTGAGGTTTGCAAGTTGGCTGGCGGATTTGTAGTGATTTTGCAGTTATCTGGAGAGATTAGAATGAATTCACTTTTTGATTGGTTTAGGATTAGATTTAAGCTGGATAAGAGCTCGTTAATTTCTTGAAAGCAATTTTCCCAAAGTTCTAGCGCTTTAGTGATGGATTCTTTGATAGGGATCACAATCTGGACGTCGTCGGCAAATATGAAGTGTTTTAGGTTCAATTTGTTTAGCAGTTGGCAAAGCGGGAGAAGGTATAAGTTGAAAAGTGTTGGTGAGAGAGAGGAACCCTGAGGAACTCCTTGTGATGATGGGTATCTGGAGGATTCTTTGTTGTGAATTTTAACTTTGAAACCTCTGTTTTCTAGGAATGTTTTGAACCATGTTAGTGCTGATCCTGCAATACCGATGTTCGCTAGTTGATTTAGTAATATGGCATGGTTCACAGTATCGAACGCTTGCCGATAGATCCAATAAGATCAGTAGGAAGGCCTGTCCTTTATCGAGGCCCAAAATAATGTAGTCAGTCAGTGAGATGAGAAGGGATTCGGTGCTTGAGGCTTTTCTAAAACCGAATTGAGTGGGGAAGAGAATTTTGTGTTCTTCTATGTAATCTGCTAGTTGTGTGTTAACTAGTTTCTCCATCACCTTGGCAATGAAAGGCAGATTTGAGATTGGACGGAAGTTGTTAGGATCTTTGGGGTCCAAGTTAGGCTTCTTAAGTAGCGGTTTGATGGATGCTATTTTGAGGTCGTCTGGGTAGAAACCCTGGATGAATGAGCAGTTTATAATGTCTGCTAGGGTTTTGGTTATGGTGTCCGGGATTAGCAGTAGTAATTTAGACGGAATCTGGTCTAGTGGATGCGATGAGGGTTTCATTTCTTAAGAAGTGTTTGGATCTCTGAGGAGGAGGTGAGTTCAAGAGATTGGAGGGAGATGTCTTTATTATGCAGAATGTAATTGCTGGTTGGTGTGCCGGGTATTATGCTTTATTTGTGTTAGTAGGTTGGTGATTTTATTACTGAAGAAGAGTGCCAGCTCATCAGCTTTTGTTTGAGCTTGGTTAGGTGGTATGTCAGGAGGGTTTGCCTGAGTTAGATTGGAGACAAATGTGAATAGCGCTTTGGAATCGAATATAATGTTATGAATCTTGTGTGCATAGAAGTCCCTTTTTGTTTTTAAAGTGGAGCTCTTGTATGATTGGAGGGCGAGTTTGTATGTAGAGAGTGTGGAGGGGGGAAGGGGCTTTACGCCATTTACTTTCTTTTTGACGCAGGTCGAGTTTGAGGTTTTAAGTTCATTTGTAAACCATGGCTGCCTTTTTGACGCACCTTGTTTGACTTTTTTTGTTATCCACGGACATAGTTTGTTTGCCACGGTTTCTGGTTATGGAGGACCAGGAGTTAACGGCTGCATTGGGTGATGTGAAGTCCATGTGTGAAAGTTCCGTGATTAGATGATTGCTGAGTTCATCAGAGGCGCATACTTTTCTGTAGAGAAATGAGTGTTGTGGGGCGTGATTATTGTTCATTTGGGTCATTGAGAAGGTGGTGGAGATTAAAGAGTGGTCTGACCAGGGAACTTTTTTGTAAGTGGGATGTACTGAATGTGTTATACCTGAGTTCACAAAGATAAGGTCCAGTGTGTGACCTGCCTTGTGGGTAGGTTCATTGATTATTTGTTTGAATCCCATTGCAGACATGGCTGTAAGAATGGTTTCGCAGCTGGTTGAGAGTGTGGGGTTATCAACGTGCAAGTTGAAATCTCCTAGGATTATCGTTGGGAAGTCTGGTTTTAGATAAGATGCTAGGATTCTAGGAAGGGTGATGGGTCCGTTTCTAGAAGTCCTGGAGGGGCATATATTAGAAGGATTTGTAGTGAGTCTGATTTGAAGAGACCTGTTTCTAATTTCGAGTCAGATTTGATTGGGTGATGAGTGAATCTAAGATCTTTCTTAGCTGCTAAGAGAATGCCCCCACCCCTTTTTTTCTGTCGTGGGATTGAGAAAAGTCGTATGTTGAGTAGGTAGTTGATTAATTAAAGCTATATCTGTAGATTTAAACCACGTTTCTGTTATAGCACATAAGTCCGGGTTGCATCTAGGAGAAGATCATTAAAATTAGTGATTTCTTGGATAGTGATTGAGCATTAAATAATATCAATGAGAACAGAGTGAATCCTAGAAGTTGTGTGATTGGAGTAATCATGATGGGGATAAGTGATTTGTAGGTGCGTTGATTGTAGATTATGTTTGATTTTCCTGTGAGTAGCGTTCTGTGATGGAGAATCGGTATTGGGAGACCGTGGTGCATTGTTTGCATTGTTAGGAGCGAAAGTGGTGTTAGATGGTATTAGCTGAGATGAATGCTGGAGAGGCTGGATGCTGGGGAGATGAATTGGAGAGGCTGGAAGAATGCTGGAGCGGATGAATGCTGAGTGGCCGGATGAATGCTGGAGTGGCCGGATGAATGCTGGAGTGGCTGTATGAATGCTGGAGAGGTTGGTCGAAAGCTGGGGGGGCTGGATGAAAGCTGGAGTGGCTGGATGGATGCTGGAGTGGCTGGAGTGCTGGAGTGCTGGAGTGGCTGGGTGAATGCTGGAGAGGCTGGATGAAAGCTGGAGTGGCTGGATGGATGCTGGAGTGCTGGAGAGGCTGGATGAATGCTGGAGAGGCTGGATGAATGCTGGAAAGGCTGGATGATAGCTGGAGTGGCTGGATGAATGCTGGAGTGGCTGGATGAATGCTGGAGAGGCTGGATGAATGCTGGAAAGGCTGGATGATAGCTGGAGTGGCTGGATGAATGCTGGAGGGGCAGGTATGTGTATGAGACCTGGAGAATGAGATCACTGGACGAAAGCTTGGGTGATGCTGATGTAGCGTGCTTGGTTGTAGAGGCGAGTAACGTGGCAGAGTCGTTAGTATTTTAAGTATTTTAATCTTACCATTTTGCTTATTTACCACATTATTGTTACTAAATTTTCATTTTATTGTAATGTATTATTTGATTTTGCATGTGGTATTTATAATTTTATTTTATCATTTGTAATGCATTCTCTTTTTAGGTTTTATGCTTTGTGAACCGTTGTGCTAGAACACTGAACACCGGTATATAAAACCAATAAATAAATAAATGTGGTGTGGTGGTGTGCCAGGGCACAAAAGTGGAGTTATCAAGCAGCAATCTTATCAGAAAGAGAGGAAGGCTGCAGGGGGAAGTATAAAGTTGGGAGCCTTGAATATGAAAACCGGAAAAAACCTGAGCCAAGTAACTGCACCGCAGGCTCGAGGTTGTTTTGGAAAGGTGAAAAAATATAAGTAACGTAGTTGAGGGTTTGACTCTGCATTTGATTAATTTCTGAATGGTCTCATGGGAGCTCCTTGTGCCATAACTCCACCCCTGATTTTCCTTCTGTTTCAGCAGCAAACCAGACCCTGGCCCACCTGCTGGGCAGACACTGAGCATCACGGACCCCTCCTGGAGTCACAGAGGTCACCTCGTTTTATTTATTTTTAAATTCCAAAACTTCCAGAAAAATATCTGCTCAGTGCGCATTACAAGCAAAACATCCATAATATCACACTTACATAATACAAATAAAACACAAAAGGCTAAGAATCAAGATCACAATCACATGCAGGCCAATAGTCAGTAAGGTTGCTAAAGATAGCCGGCTAACTTGTACATCCTGCTGAATATGTTTGCCTAAAGTTCTCCATTTCATGTAGCGGGATAACTTAAAAACCTAACTAGTTATGTTGAATAGAGCTGGTTAGATTTTTAGTTATCCGCCTTGTGTGGCCAGATAACTTCCGACTTAACCGCATATCTTCAAAATATATCTGGTTCGTTAAAAAAAAAGTAAAAGGGGCCTGAGCTCTGCTGCTCGTATTATTACAAACAGTGGCCTACGTGAAGACAATTGCCCCTGTGAGGATGTTCAGCAGCGCATTATGTACAAAGCTGCAAAAGTCTTGGTTTTTAATTTACTAAGACTGGATTAATGCCCTTTTGAGAATCTACATTCCTATCAGGTCTTTTCTGTCTGCTCACAGAGGCTCTTCTTCATACCTCCTCACACGTTTAGATGAGACCCGAGAAAGGGGGTTTTCTGGGTGGCTGCACCAGAATTGTGGAATTCCTTACCACTACATGTCCTAGGCCGTATCTTTGCTTAAAACCTGTCTCTCCAAACTGGCATATGGATAGTTTTGCATTGTTTTAAGGTAATTAAATTACTTAATTTTTTTCTTTGAGATGTAATGTTTTACTGTGACTTTATCTTGTTTACAGCTATTTTATTATTGTCTATGATTTGTTTTATCTTGCTATATGTTTTATTATATATTTGTGTTTGTAAGCTGCACAGGGCTCTGTGCATGAGGTGATGCATATATTTTTAATAAACACCAACAAACCTCTGAGATTTGGTTTTCCCCGTCGTGGTTCAGAATTCTTTGCGTGGACTGTTTGTACGAATCACTTGAAAAAAATAAAAATAAATTATTATTTGTATTTATTTCATTTGATGTATCACAAATCTATTTATGTCATCACAGCAGTTCACA
Organism: Rhinatrema bivittatum; assembly: GCF_901001135.1. NCBI lineage: Eukaryota > Metazoa > Chordata > Amphibia > Gymnophiona > Rhinatrematidae > Rhinatrema > Rhinatrema bivittatum. Next base: position 14,149,980 of record NC_042620.1, read on the forward strand.
AAAAAATATATAGAAATAAACTACAACATACAACAATCAATACACTAAAACCATTTTCACATAATTACATTAGCTAATGTAAAAAAACAAAGTAATTGTAAAACACAGAAAAGCATACAATAACAAAATTATAAAGCTAAGAATACAATATTAAAAAAAGTAATAGAGAATGCTAAAAAAGAATGCAAATTAATCATTAGAATTGCATATCCCCATAGGCCAGAGTAAATAACCGAACCTTCAGAGTCTTACAAAACTTAAAATACTGATACTTAGCAGAAAACTATTCTGCGAAGAAGGCGCAGCAGAGCTGAAAGCTGCCCTACCAATCAATTCTAGTCTGATCACAGTGAGAGAGAAGGTGCAGTCAGCAGATCTTGTGGTGGGCGAGTGAAATACTCAGCTTGGTTTGTATGGAAGCAAGTGAAGAGCAGTATGCCGAGGTTAGCCCCTGTGTCAGGCCTTATAAAGCCAAGGAAAGAATCCGGAATTTGACCCTGGAAGCAATGGCTAACCTCTCCAGTTTCTGCAGAAGTGGAGAAGCTCTCAATCAGTTCTTCTGCCCACCCCCCCCCCCCCCAAAAAAAAAAAAAGCATTTTAGCAGCAGTGTTCTGGAGCAGCTGGAGACATTTAAGCAAGCTCCGTCATGACAGAACACGTTGCAATAATCCAAATGATCATCGTTCCCTCCCAGCCACCCGCGTAACCTCTCACTAATGTCCACATGCCCAGCTTGAGAAACATTGCTGGACTACAGGGGGCTGAGGCAATAATCCTCGCTTAGACAATGGGGGCATCTCCGGACGTCAGCCTGCGAAAAAGGACCCGGCGCGGCTTACAACATAGCAGTCACGCAGAGTGGCGGAAACCTGGATCATTTCACCCCTCTCGTTGTCCAGTTCTACCCTGGTAACTTTAAGTTCTTTATGCATTGGGATCCATTTATTTCCAAACAGTTGATACGCCGCCTTTTCCCCCCGCGAGTGGTCTCAAAGCAGCCTACGATCAAGCACAATAGCGATTGCGTTAGTGGTGGTACCGTGTGTAGTCGTCATAGCATCAAAGTCCAGGCACGAGGGATGCTGATTGGTTGCTAAGTCATCACAGCATAATATGTCCTCTGTTATTTACTTAAGGCCTATTTATTTATTTATTTTTATTTATTTATTTAAGCAGTTTTATATACCGTTGAATGGAGAAAATCTGTCTCAACGGTTCACAAAATTCAAATATAATAATAACAAAAGAATAGTTAAAAGAAAGAAACAATACATATTATAATATTATAAATAACTAAAAACTATAATCTAAAAATATAGAATTACCAACAATAGGAATAAAAATGCTACCTTTAAAAAAGATTAAAAACAGTGAAGAAATGAAAGTAGAAATATTTGAAGTCTCTCAAAATCTGTCATTACCTATGGATTCTTTTGTGTCCTCTATTCTTCTGTATATGCTTGCCGAAATAACCAGGTCTTTAAATCCTTCCGAAATTGTTTCTCATCATGTTGCACTCTCAAGTCTAATGGTAATTTGTTCCAAAGCTTTGGACCCGTGATTGATATGGTTCGTTCCCTTTCGCATAAGTGGGCCGATTTGATATTAGGAATTGTAAGGAGACCCTTGTTGGATGATCTCAAATCTCGTTGCCTATTAGTGATATGCAGTTCTAAATTATTAATCTGCATTCATTTTTAGCATTCTCTATTGCGTTTTTTTCTATTGTATATACCTTTGTAAAATTTGGGCAAGTGGGGGGAGGGTCCATGGGCAGCGCTTAATCATAGCTGCTTCGGGCCGATATTGACTGCTATCCAGTTAAACTTCCACGGGTAAACCTAGCCAGAGAAAATATAGGCCGAAAGTCACCCGGTTAAATTCCTGTTTCCTGCGCCACTCCCTGGGGCCTCTGAATCTCCCACAGTTTCTGCTTCGCTCCCAACGCAGATCTGGCGGGGCTTCTGCAGGATCCCTGGGAGAAGGAGGTAAGGTACAAGGCTCTTCTCTGGGGAATTCTGCAGGCCTCCCAGGATCTCCGGGCCGCGGTGTTTTAAGAAAGATCGGCTCTCTTACCCTGTAACCAGTGGCCAGGCCGCGTCCAGATCCGTCCTCTTCAGCGAGAGGTTGAAGGTGACCGTATTCAGCTCGTAGAGTTGTGCGAGGATGCCGGAACAGAGGCCCTCCGTCAGGAACGGGTTCCTCGAATAGTACCACTCCCTGAAGCACAAAAAGAGGGCCACGATTCCGCTCACGGCTCATTTCACACACACACACCGGCACGGTCCCGCCTTTCATCTGTTCTGCGCAGACGCCGTGCCCAGCGTGGTTGGGGCGCGTCTCCAGCGCACACTCAGATGGCAAGGGCTCTAGGGTACTTGGTGGTGAGACCCGGGAAGGGATGTGTGTGCTGCATTAAGCCTGTGACTTATAAGAAGCAAAGAGGAAGGCGACAAGGCCTGGAATAGCCAGGGTGGCGGAGGCCAGTGCTATAATGGAATGTAAACCTGCTTGGGACAGATACAGAAGGCAGAGGTAAGGACAGGGTTTAGAGGCTGGTAGAAGACATGGAGGGGGGGAGCTGGTGTTGGATCAAGTATGGGGAATGTATATGATCATCTACCCACATGGTCCTTATCTGCCATAATCTATTCTGCCTACACCAGAAGCACTATGCACAGCATATACAGCAGATATCATGGTATACCTGTGTCTCTTGTACCTTGTACAGAGAAAGGTCTCGGGGCATCTCACTATTCCTGGCACACACACACTGGAAACAGTAGGTCTTGGGGTACTCATTTATTTCTGGAAAATACACTGGACACCGCAGATCTTAAGGTATCTGTATAAGTGGCACACATATTGGACACACAGTTTCTGGGAGCTAGGGTATCTCTGGTACACACATTATACACAGCAAGTCTCAGAAGTACTTGAATAATCCTAGCATTCACCCACATGCACAGGCTGTACAGAGCAGGTCCCTGGGTACCTGGGCATCTCCGGCACACACACTGCACACAGCAGGTCTTGGGGCTACTTGAATAATCCTCACACACACAGACCCGTACACTGTATACAGAAGGTCTTGGGGTACCTAGCTTTCTTGGGCTCCATGAAGCAAATCTGCAAGGAATCTGCGAGCTGTTGGTGAACCAGACAGTACCGGATGAAGGCTCTTCCTCTTCCCGTGGGAGTCCTGAGCTGGAAGATAAGGAGAGAACGTTTGCTTTACTATCCCGCCGAAGCTCAAGGTGCATGCGTACTCTGGTACCTGGGTACCTAATTTTCCCTACCTGGCTAGTTTCTCTTTAAAAACTAATTACAAGGAGCTTGGGAACAAAAGTGCCCCCCCTGCTGTTTCTGTGGACGGAGGAGCATATGGGGGCAAAACTCTGCAAACAGGTTTGAAAATGGAATTCTGTGTGTGCAGTTTACTGGGCGTTGCTACTCTGGGGTAACTCCCTTTTGAAATGGTCTTCGATATGTTCAGAAACATGTAATCTCGGGATTTCGTGCTCAGGAAAGCAGGTTAAGTAGCCATTCATTAGAGATGCTGTGAGAGCATGAGGTGCAAGGCGTGGGATGCTGTGAGAGCAGGCAGTGCAAGGGGAGGGATGCTGTGAGAGCGTGCAGTGCAAGGGTGAGATGATGTGAGAGTATGAGGTGAAAGGGGTGGGATACTGTGAGAGCGTGCATTACAAGGGGAGGGATGCTGTGAGAGCGTGCAGTGCAAGGGGTGAGATGATGTGAGAGCATGAGGTGAAAGGGGCAGGATGCTGTGAGAGCGTGCAGTGCAAGGGGTGGAATGATGTGAGAACGAGCAGTGCCAGGGGTGGAATGCTGTGAGAGCATGAAGTGCAAGGCGTAGAATGCTGTGAGAGCGTAAAGTGCAAGGGGTGGGATGATGTGAGAGCATGAGGTGAAAGGGATGGGATGCTGTGAGAGCGTGCAGTGCAAGGGGTGGGATGATGTGAGAGCATGAGATGAAATGGGTGGGATGCTGTGAGAGCATGTAGTGCAAGGGGTGGGATGATGTGAGAGCATGAGATGAAATGGGTGGGATGCTGTGAGAGCATGTAGTGCAAGGGGTGGGATGCTGTGAGAGCATGCAGTGCAAGGGGTGGGATGATGTGAGAGCATGAGGTGAAAGGGGTGCTGTGAGAGCGTGCAGTGCAAGGGGTGGGATGATGTGAGAGCATGAGGTGAAAGGAGTGGAATGCTGTGAGAGCATGTAGTGCAAGGGGTGGGATGCTGTGAGAGCGTGAGGTGAAAGGGGCAGGATGCTGTGAGAGCGTGCAGTGCAAGGGGTGGGATGATGTGAGAGCATGAGGTGAAAGGGGTGGGATGCTGTGAGAGCATGAGATGAAAGGGGTGGGATGCTGTGAGAGCGTGTAGTGCAAGGGGTGGGATGATGTGAGAACGTGCAGTGCCAGGGGTGGAATGCTGTGAGAGCATGAGATGAAAGAGGTGGGATGCTGTAAGAGCATGCAGTGCAAGGGGTGGGATGATGTGAGAGCATGAGATGAAAGGGGTGGGATGCTGTGAGAGCATGAGATGAAAGGGGTGGGATGCTGTGAGAGCGTGTAGTGCAAGGGGTGGGATGATGTGAGAACGTGCAGTGCCAGGGGTGGAATGCTGTGAGAGCATGAAGTGCAAGGCGTAGAATGCTGTGAGAGCGTAAAGTGCAAGGGGTGGGATGCTGGGAGAGCGTGCAATGCAAGGTGTGGGATGTTGTGAGAGCGTGCATCAGTCTAACTGGCCTCTGCTGAATTTCTCTTCCAGTGTTGATTCTTCAGCTGTGGCCTCACAGGAAACCTCATGTTACTCCTTACGGCATGAAGCCCAGGACAGGTGCCCTGCTTACACTGCCCCTCCCTTCCCCCCGACCCCCAGGCTAGGATTTAGACAAACAATGTAGGAAACTGCCTTCCATTGTAAACGTTCGTGGGGGCCGGAGAGCTGCTGGTGTCACACTGCCATTTGGGCCTGCCCCCGCCACAGGTGCAGACTGCAGTACATCCTGTAGAACGGCACTGACAGGCCCCGCGGCAGCCCCTCGGGCAGGTCTCCGTAGTAGCCTGGTGTGGGAAGAGGGGATGGGGGCCACTGCGGAGCCTGCCAGCGGGCTCCCAGGCCTTGCGCTGAATTTTCTGTAAGGAGCAGCCGTTACCGCAGGGCGAGCACCGCGGCTCTGAGGTGAGAGGGGGAGGAGCTGTGCAGGTGTGGCGGGGGTGGGCTGCGGGTGTCCGTGTCCCTCGCACCTCTGACGACCCCCCTCCTGCGCCCTATGTGAAGGCAGGCAATGTGCTCTCTACTGATGTGGCCCCCAGCCTCAGGAGTGCTGGCATCCGGTACGTTAAAGGAAAAAAAGCGAGGAGCGAGAGATTAAAGGATGAGGGGGGTGAGACGTAAAGCCTAAGCAGATCGACCTTCCATTTCCAGATATCAGGATTAAGCACAGATGTTGGGACCCTGCCCACCGGCTTCACTGCCCAGTACCCAAGGGACCATGGCAAGGGTGGGGCAGGCTTTGCACTTCCAGTGTGAGCTCCTACCTCGGGGATGGAGCCCACGAACGCGATGCCCTCGGGTCCACCTTTCATCTCGCTCAGGGAGTGGCAGAAGAAGTCCCAGTAGTCCTTCCGGTTCCCAATCAGATTTCTCCTCTCCTTCTGGTCAAACTGACAGAGCGAAATGTAAGAAAGAAGTCAGCGGATGAGACGGGCACGACCCGTCTGCCTTCAGCGGTAATAGTGCACCCCCCCCCACCCCCGAGAGCCCATCCTGAGTGCAGCTCTCATGCACCTTTTCTAGAGTGCACTCTCTCGCTCTCTCACTTCGTGACTCTCAAGGTTTAGCTCTGGGCCCACTTCTATCTTCCCTTGGCTCTCCTAATGTCCCCGTGTGGCTTCTGGTACCCTGTCCTAAGCCCCTCCCTGTCCTCTGCTCACTGCCAGGCTAATTTATCTTGCCTCGCCGACATTTCATGCTGCGATTAACTGGAACCCAAGGAGAGAAACAAGGTCCTGCAGTTGCCCCTGTCCCCCAATTACCTGCCCCTAACCATGACCGGCCTTCCCTCCTGCCCCTCGCGCTCTCCTGGTCAGCACAGCTGTCCCGTGGTTCCACGCTGTAACCTCCGCCTCTGCATCTCGTGACAAACCCTTCCCGCCTGCGCCCCGCCACCCGCCTGTACCCCTTCACAGGTTCCCTCGTCTTCCCGTGACGGCGCGTCCCGCGTGCCAGGGCCCGCTTGGCATGTCTCGCCTCCGCTTTCCTGGCTTTCTCCTCTCTGCTCTCCCGCCGTTCTCATTACGCGCTGAGAGGACCCGAAACCCCATCCGGGGAGGAAAAAAAAAAGGCCCAAGAGAGGGCAAGTTCCTGTTGTATGCGTGGCCGCCGTTTTTGCGCTGTTAGTTGTGTAGTTGAAAAGAGATCATGTTTATTTATTTATGTATTTATGTATTTAAATCTTTTTCTATACCGTCGTTAAGGTGGGTACCGTCACAATGGTTTACAGTAAGGCACATAAAAAGTAATGATACTAAAATCTGTCAGTTTACACAGGTGCCATAAGGTTCGGTAACATAGTTTGTAATCAATATTAATTGATAAATGTGATAAATCATGTCCAGGTCTCTCTATATCAGTTTTGAGTGTAACACTAACTTTATAATTGTAACTTCTCCTTTAGTGATGAGCTTATCTATTTAAAACTCCACACTCAGTGATTGCTGTAGTGTGTGTGGGTGTTCAATTGTTCGTACCTTGCACTTCCCTGGCTTCTATTCTCCCCACTCTTTTTGAAAAGCTTGTTTAAAGAGCCGGATTTTTAAATTTTTTCTAAAGGCTTTGCTGTCTCTTTGTAACCTTAGCTCCAAGGGCATGGAGTTCCACAGTACGGGTCCTGCCAAGGATAAGACCCTTTCTCTTACCTGGGTTAGTCTTGCTGTCTTGACTGATGGAATAGTTAGAAGAGCTTTGTTGGCTGATCTTAGATTTCTGTTGGGGATGTGTACGCGAAGGGCTGTGTTTAGCCAGTCTGCGTTTTCGTTGTGTATTAATTTTTATGTATGGTGCACAGTGTTTTGTATTGTATCAGGTAATGCCTTTGTGTGCATCCCGTCCCTTGTCTGCTCTGTCAGGCCTGCATGCAGACTCCCGATTTCTGTTTCCCACGAGGCAACACCATGATGCATCATATAAAATTGTTCTTCTTTTAAACGAGCAAGACTTATGTTATAACTTTGTAAATTTAGGACAGCGACGGTTTTAACGATGGAGAAAACCTGTGTCCAGCCACCGTAAGCGCGAGTGACCTCAGGGGGGAGTTTATATTCTTGCCGTGCCCCTAGTGCTGAGAGCTCCTGCCTCAGGAATAGAAAATACTGCATTATTATTATTATTATAATTATAAATCTGTGTGACCCCACCCCGGTGGGGCCATGAAAGAATTTCTGTTGTCTCTTCGGGGCAGGAACCCTGGCTAGTTGGACACAGGCTTGAGTTCTTTATGGGTGGGGGGAAGTTTTCTTTCAGGACCCCCCAGTGCTAGGGGTGTTGTGCAGATCTGTATATCCCAGAGTCCCTCTGAGGGCAATCGGTGCCAATACAAACCCCTTCCGGACTCCGTGGGGTGTCCAAACCAGAGTTTACTGGCAGATAAGGAGTTGGATGAGGCAGAAATGATTCCGTCCTCAGCCTGACAGCTGAGCCACTTGATTTACAGCTCCTTCTCTCAATCTGTGCAGGAGGGTCCCTCACAGGGTCCCAGGGAGCGGGGGCGTGCAGGCCCCGGGTGGGAAAGGTACCCGCTTTTGTTGAGTGGCAGGGTAAAAAGGGACAAAACAGTGGCGGCACAGAGAGTCTCTCTCTCTCCCCAGGCGCGAAGGCTGCGGGTGGGCGTCCTCAGAGATGTCAGAAAAGTTCTAACTCGCGGCTTTAAGTCAAGTCCCTTGGTTTGGTTTCCTTCTACCTGGACCCCTGATAGGAGGAATCCCTGGGGAACAGCAGCTTCAGGTGGGAAGGGGCAGCCAAACACTTCCGCCTGGGCCTCAAAATGATCTTTCCTCCCTTGTAAATCAAATTACCTCCCCCGGGAGGGTCCTGACACCGGGTCACCGCCTCCTCCTCCGTCCTCGATGAGGTGTAGAGGGGGCGGGCCTTCTCCAACCCGAGCGGTGCCAAAACTAGGGATCCCCAACCCCCGAGTCCAGGTGGTGCACAGGGTTTCACCGGGCCTCCTAGCAAGGAAATTGTAAAACCCCTGAAAATATACCCCGAGGGATTAGCCCGGAAACCCTCCCGAGCCTGGTCAGCTTCCACAGGCAGGGTTAACCCGATTCCCCCCGACCGGGCCTGAAAAATACAACTCAGCTACCTGGTAACTTCACCAAACCCATACAGGACTGCTCACAGACTCCCCCCGAGGGGGACGGCCATTCCAGACACCCCCCCCCCCAAAGAGAGGGGCTGCGTCTGAATGGTACCCTCCCCCTTACAGGCCCGCACTGCTCTAGCTAAAAGCTAGGACTCCCCCGGGGCTTGCTGGTAGCGTGCGGTGCCATGCAAACACCTCTTACGCTCTTAAGAGACTGAGTCTGGGCGACTGGCCCCAGAATTGTGAATTGAACGGAGAGGATTTGGCTTAGCTGACAGGTGTAGGAACGGTGCGACTTTTATTTATTTATTTATTTAGTAATTTTCTATATACCGCGGCACGTAAGAAACATCACCTCGGTTTACAGTAAATCAATAAATCAGCAACAGGCTTTACAGACAATATGAAATTAAGGTGGAAAAAAAATATAAATCATTTAAGAACAATTTAAGAACAATCAACATAATATAAATCAGTTAAGAACTAGTTAAGAACAAAAGCAATTAAACCAATGAAAGTCATATTCCATGGTTAGTGGAATATGTTAGTGGAATATATAACCACGCCCTTTCAGACAGTGACCCGGAAACGCATTTATTGCCATTAGTGAGCAGGGCAGGCACTTCCTCTTCCGCTATGCAAAATACAGAAAGGTAAAAGACGCACGCGTCCCACAGCTGACAGAGGAAACTTCCCGCTTTATCCTGTCAGCAAGAGCGGAAACAGAGGCCACAGCAGGGAAATCTGTGGTACCCTGCTAGCAGGCCAGAAATGAAGCCTGAGCAGGGACAAGCCGGACCAGCACCAGAACCTAAGATGTGTCCCTGATGCTCTACTGCTTTACTGGTCCTTTACTTGGCTTAATATCACTTTGTAATGTTTTCCTTCTTTTTCTTCCTTTTTATTTTAATCAGGCTGTCTATGACTTTAGCTCAGGGGTGGGCAAACGTTTTTGTGCGGGGGAGGGGCCACATTACACGTTATCGAGCACAACGAGAGCCGGAGGGCGGGGCGGGTCCTCGACACTGCAATCAAATCCCCACCACTTGCTGCGGACATTTCAGTATCCAGCAGGCTTAAGCGCCATCAATTTTAGCACCCGAGGAGCTCCTTCAATCATGGATCCCCAGCCTCCACCAACATCAGAAAAACCTCCAACCCAACAGGTCCAAAGAGTTTTCCCAGCTCGCAGACCTCACTTCAGTCATAAATGCAGGCCATAAAGTACAAATAATAAGGTGCAGGCAAAAACGTGGGCTGGGAACCACTAAAAGCCAAACTCATACGCAGTGCATTAATGCAAAAACAGAAACATCCCCATTCCTCATAAAACAAAATCAAGAAATATAACTCAGTCATAACAGTGAGGAAACCGTACTAATAAAAAGCACATTTCAAAACAGATGGCAAACAGAACATCACCTAATAATTAAGAATAAGGATAAAAAAACTTTAAACGTTTCCCCCAAATCACTGGGTCTCTCTTCGCTGGTGGGGCTTGTTAACCCCGCAGGCGCCGACGCACCAGGTCTCTCCTCTCCCCGTATAAGTGCTGCGATTGGCTCTTACAGAAAATGTAAGAGCCAATCGGAACAGTGATACAGGGGAAAGGCGGGCATGCAGGTGAGCCTTACAGCAAGCCTATCGCACGTTTATTCAGGATTCTGCGCGGCACAGACGCTTATCTGCCCGCCCGGCCTCGTGGAGAGAAAAAGTGTTTGGCCACGTGCAAAACCGCCTGCCTGCCGTCAGGTGCCAACGTCATCGGCAAAGGCCGGGTCCCAGCGTCATGCAGAGAGGACTGCACGGGCCTTTGCCGATGAGGTCTGTCCTCGGCAAACGTCGCAGGATGCAACTAATGCTAATTATAAAACATTCGCTGGGCCGAATAATAATCAGTTTGTGGGCCTGATGTGGCCCACGGGCCATAGTTCGCCCCTCCCTGCTTCGGCACATGTGAAACCGTCATGCCAGCGAAGTGATGTGAATCTGAATCACTGCCATACCTGCAGCAGCTGCTCCAGCCTGGCGCAGAGCCTGTGCAGCTGGGGGCTGCCATCAGTCACCGGGAGGCTCTTGTCTCTGTACTCGCGGTGAATCTCGGCAATGGTGTCTAGATGGGAAGAAATAAGAACCACGTCAAGTGATCTACCCAGGGCTTCAGCCAACCCACAAGCCGGATGGTTTTACTTCATTTATTTTGTATTGACATGCGGCCCTAAACCAGACTGCTGCACAGCAAATTACATTCAGCTGCAAAGAGTCCCTGCCCTGTAGAGCTTACAATCTAATTGAGTAGCTGAGGCCCCTGGAGATAAAGTGACAATGCCCAAGGTCACAGCAAGTGCCAGTGGCAGACGCAGGACCTCAGCCCCAGTCTGCTGCTTCCCAGCCATCAGTCTAACCACAAAGCTCAGCCCTTTCTCCTTTCAGCTCTTTAAAATCTAAAGTGGCTAGAAATAAACGAGAGAGGAAGAATGATCCAAAGCTGACGTTGCAGCTGAAGAAGACGCCCATGCGGTCTCAGTTTCGGAGAATTCTCCCGTTGTTCCACTTTAAGGTATCACGACCCCGTGCAGGATCCCCCTTTCTGTCCAGGACGGATGTAAGAGCCAGGACTCGCATTTCCTCAGGAGCAAGGCAGCAGCGCCACTTACAAAGGGCAACCTAAAATCCTCTCGGGATTAGGAGTCCAGACCCCGCTCCGTGCCTTGGAGGAGCCCGTTATACCGTAAAGTAAGAATAAATAAATAAAGCGGGGAAGAATTACTTAAAAAGAGAGGGAATGGCTGGGAGGTCTTCAACCTCCTTCCTTCTCCTCGTGCCCCAAAAGTCTCTTTCTAAAGGTTCCCGAGTCTGAAGCTCCTCCATTGGAATATTCACAAAGAGGGTAACTTTCAGAACTGCTTGCGTGCGCCCACTTATGCGTGCTACTGTGTTTTATAACCTGCGCCGAAATGATGTGCACAGGTTATGAAATATGAGCACATATTTGTGCGCAAAACCACGAGAAAGTTCGGACATCCAGATAAATGCCGGTTTTATCCGGCTAAGTGGTGGCCGGTAGCCAGAAAAGTCCAAAAACCACTACTTAGATGGTACCACTTTTCAGACTCATCTGGCTATGTAGGCCTAGCCGATATAATGCCGCTACTTATCCAGGTAAGTTCAAATTTGTCAGTCTTAAGTAGCAGGAAAGGCGCTACGTAGCCAAATAAATTGGAAATTAGCTGGCTAGGTGAGGGCAAAAGATTTCCCCGCATGTTTGTACTTTCAGTTTTAAAAGGATACGCGAGTAGATTTTACTCACGTTAAATTTGATGCTTTTAACACGCTTAAGCCGGGAATTTTATAAAGGCAATGAAACAACCAGTCTTACCAATTACTCTACCAGTTTGCCCAGTCCATCTCTTCAGCCTGAAGTGCTCCCGTTGCCCCCAGACCTCCTGCCCGCTCACTCGTTCAGTTTCATGATCATTTGCACCAGATATTGAGGAGGAGTAAATATACGTGCGTAAAAGACTTACGCGTGTCGCTTTGGCAGGTTTTAAAATAGCAACTTCTGCACGTAAATGTTGTCCCCGCCCACCAACGCCCCTGACCCGCCCCTTTTTTTTACACGAGCAGTCACTCGTGGACTCCAATTTACGCGCCTATGTTGTGGTTTTGGAAATGCATGTATTTGCATCTGTGCTACTTTGTCGAGATGTGCTTCGGGTAAAAGTTTCATGTCGGCCTTCGTTTCGGGGACCCCCCGTGGAAATTTCGTTTTTCCCATGGTTCGGGGTATTTTTTTCGGGAGCCCCAATTTTAGGGTTAATGCGAAATATCAGGAGTTAGTGCGCGCTAACTTCCGATAGTGCGCACCAACCTGACAGGAGTTAGCGCGCGCTAACTCAAAAATGAATTTTTTCCGAAATTTCGGAAAAAATTCAATTATTTTTCGGTTCTCCTGAAACATTCCGAATTAGGCAATTTTGTTGAAATGTCCTAATTCGGGAAAAATGATTGCACATCCCTACTATTTTGTGCGCACATCATTTGTACATAAGAACATGCCATACTAGGTCAGACCAAGGGTCCATCAAGCCCAGGATCCTGTTTCCAACAGAGGCCAATCCAGGCCATAAGAACCTGGCAAGTACCCAAAAACTAAGTCTATTCCATGTAACCATTGCTAATGGCAGTGGCTATTCTCTAAGTGAACTTAATAGCAGGTAATGGACTCCTCCTCCAAGAACTTATCCAATCCTTTTTTAAACACAGCTATACTAACTGCACTAACCACATCCTCTGGCAACAAATTCCAGAGTTTAATTGTGCGTTGAGTAAAAAAGAACTTTCTCCGATTAGTTTTAAATGTGCCCCATGCTAACTTCATGGAGTGCCCCCTAGTCTTGCTATAAAGCGAAAGAGTAAATAAACGATTCACATCTACCCGTTCTAGACCTCTCATGATTTTATCTTTCAACCTCTTGACTATGTTTTCCACAGACTACGTATCTGGAGCTATTAGAACTCTTCCCCTAACTTCTTTAGCCAGTTTGCTGCTGTCGGCATGTAACATATACGAGAGAAGGGAGGTTTTGGCTGACTCTGTCCTAGTATTGACATAACAAGAGGCAGAAAACAACCAAGCCCTCAGGATTCTGGCCAGGCAGGCTTCACTATATATTTTCAAATTCGGAAGGGCTCCTTTCCATCGAAACTTTAATAGCAAAGGATCTAATTTCTTAATATCTTTTTGCAATAGTCGAAGTGGGAGAGTTTGAAGGACATATAGCCACCTAGGAAAAATCACAGTTTATGTACATTTTATATGTCCAACCGAAAGAAAGAGGTAGATTTTGCCATTGTTAGAATTTAAGCTTCAAATATTCTAGCAACGGAGAGACATTGATGTTATAAAGGAAGTTCAATTCCTCTAGCAAATAAATACCCAAGTACTTAAAAGAGCCAGAAGCCCATGTGAAGGGGAAATCTTCTCCCCACCAGGTCCCTATTGTTTTTGGAAAAGCCAAAGCCTCAGACTTGGAGATATTCAACTTAAAAGCCTTAAAATTTCCCAAATTGGTCAAAAACGTCTCTCAAATAACCCAGTGAGGATTTGGGATGTGCAATGAAAACCAATAAATCATCTGCAAAAGCAGCAATCTTGAAAATATCAGAACCCAAAGGAATAGCCGCAATCCCCTCAGTTTCTCGTATGACTTGAATTAACGCCTCCAGAGAAAGTAAAAATAACAATGGGGAGAGAGGGCAACCCTGTCTAGTACCACGGCCAAGTGTAAATTCTGCAGACCTATAGAATCTTAAGACTTTGTAAAAAGGAACCAGTCAGTCCCATTTCTGTTAAGATGAAAAACAAATATTCCCACTGCACACAATCAAATGCTTTCTCTGCATCAAAACTAATCAGCAGAGAGGGACTATTATGCCTCCTAAGCATTTCCAAGGAGGCTAAAATAAGTCGGACATTAGTAGTACTTATCGTCCCCTTACAAATCCATCCTGGCTGACTGAAATAGAATTGGGAAGGAGTAAAGCAAGCCTAGCAGCCAGTATTTTGGCCAATAATTTGATATCCACATTTAACAACAAAATTAGGCGATAAGACTCAGGAAATGAAGGATCCTTCCCCTGTTTAGGGATTACTATAATCGAAGCTAAATTGGCCGCCATTGGGAATCTCCCTGCTTGAATATGAGCTTCATAATAAACTTCATGGGATCAACTAACTTATCCACCAAAATTCTATAACATTCAACTCTTGAAGCCATCTGGTCCTGGGGTCTTACATAAACTAGCCTGCATGAGTCCATTAAGTATCTTTGTTTGCGACAATGGCACATTTATCCTATTCAAGTGTTCAGAGCTAAATTTGGGGAGAATTATTTTATTTAAGAATTCCCTGGCTTGATGCAGATTACATTCCTGAGAAGAATAAAGATTTGTATAGAAGGATTCTAATATAGCAAGAATTTCCTGATTTCTGTTGGACATAGACCCCTGGCTATTCCTTAACATTGCTATATATCTAGGGCCCACACTAGATCATATCAAATTTGCCATCAACTTGCCACATTTCTCTCCATAATGAAACATCTTGTATTTATAATTTTAAAAAAACCCTTTTTTCGCCCTGTGATGTATCAGTGTTAATGGTAGTTTGTGTAGTAATATAATGTTCCCTATTTCCTTGGTTTTTGAACTTGCCAAATCTCTTTTAGCTCCCTAAGTTGCTTCTCCAATCTCAATAAGGCAGTATCGATATCTTTCCGCCACTTAATAGAGAATGCTATTATATTCCTTCGTAACACTACCTTTGCAGTTTTCCAAAAGGGTTCACAATACGTTCCTGATTATGTTCCAGAAATAAGTCCCACTTACATTTAAGAAATTCCTGAAAGACAATGTCATGCGCCAAATAAATTGGGAATTGCAAGATTCTCTGAGTGTTTGGCATTTGCAATGTCAACCACATCGGTGATTGATCCAAGATTTCAATTACATCAATGCCCGAGACAGACACCCTGGAGAAAAAAGAACGAGGCACCAACAAATAATCAATTGTAGAAAAAGTTATATGTGCCCCGGAAAGATGGGTATAATCCCACTCAAATGGGTGAAGAACCCGCCATGCACCTAGTGTCTGCAATTGGTCATTTATGAAAGGGATTCCTTTCCGAGGATTCAACTGAGCACCTGGCGATCCTACAGACTTATCTAATGCAGGATCATGGACACAATTAAAGTCATCCCCAATGAAAATAGCCCCAGTATCATATCCAGATAGTTTTCGTGAAATTCCTGAAAAAAATGCATGACCATAATTATTGGGTGCACAAAGGTTGCAAAGAATGATGGGCTGCCCAAATAAATCAGCTTCCAGTATGAGAAAAAGCCCTCCCAGGTCCTTATGCACCTGCTTTACTGCGAAGGCACAAGTCTCGTGCACCAAAATTGCTACACCAGCCTTCCTATTTCATGCAGATGATTACCAGACATTGCCTACCCCCCAGCGCTGCAATCTACTATGCTCTACATCAACATCATTAAGGGGGGGGGGGGGGTTCTTGTAATAGTGCAATGTGTACTTTTTTCCTATTTAGTGCAGATAACATTTTTGTTGTTTAATAGCAGAAGTATTACCGCATATGTTCCAGGAAACAATTTTAACAGAACCATTATCCATAATCCCCGATAAGAAGCTTGAAATGTAATGCAAGACTCGGTATTCTTTGAGGAAAATCACAGGCAAGGGCCCCCCCAGCCTGGATCCTCACCTCCAATAACCGTATTCCAGATTAATCGGCCAAACCAAAATGGTCGATGCTTTCCCTCTCCCTATCCCAAACTTCTGTCTCTATCATCCCCCCTCCTGTTTCCCCCTCCTGTTTCCCTCTCCAGTCCCCCTTTCTTCTCCTAACCCCCATCTCCTCCTCTGCATGCCCTGACTGCCACCTAACCAAACCCCAAAAACCATCCCTGTCTGGAGAATTTAGTCATAAAATCCTATCTACCGTGCAGACCGATACCAACACTACCCATTTCCAAGATCTGCCCCCAGAAAGAAGAGAAATAAATCAGAGAGAGGAAAGCTACCTCACCATAATAGGCACCTATAGCGTGCACGGCGATGGCCAAGAAAATAAAAGAACAATAGAGAGATGGTCTCCCCCGCTCCTTAAAAGCTGGTAAAGTCTAACAGAAGAATACAAATATTTTTGCGACGTAGCACAAAGTTATTCCAGCAAGCAAGAAGGAGGAAACAACCAAACAGTCCATCGGCGCTCAAGCAAAAAACTACAGCATGGGTTATTTTTCCCTAAATGCAACACCTTGCACTTATCCACATTAAATTTCATCTGCCATTTGGATGCCCAATCTTCCAGTCTCACAAGGTCTTCCTGCAATTTATCACAATCTGCTTGTGATTTAACTACTCTGAATAATTTTGTGTCATCTGCAAATTTGATTATCTCACTCGTCGTATTCCTTTCCAGATCATTTATAAATATATTGAAAAGCACTCATCCAAAAATTCACCTAATATTGTTATTTTTTCCATTCCAAGAATTATCTATGTAAATCCCACCTATGGAAGGAGCCAGATAAATAATTCCATCTCTCAGTTGTGCAATGCCCACACAACTAAAAGATCTCCTAGGCGTGGGGAGGAAAACCTGGAGCAAAAAAGAAAACTGACATAAAATAAAATAAACACACAAAGGCCGATATTCAATGCCACTTAGCTGGATACATTTGGACTTATCCACTAAGTGGTGCTGTTTTATATTTGGCCACATTCAGCATCTATTTTAGGATGGTGAAGCTAACTGGAAAAATTATAAAACAAAATGTATCAAAAAACATCACTGAATGTCTTGCTAAAAAAAACCCACAATAAAAGGCTCTGCTTGTTCCTGCTGCCAGAGATAAGCCTTTCACCTCATGGCTGTATCCCTGTATCTCGTCCCATTTCTCTCTTTAAACAAAAGCATCCTAACCTTTTATACTTAATTAAAAAGGCTCATTAGTATTCAATCCATTGCTTTTTATTAGCTATTGGGAAGGAAGGAATAAGTAATGTGTTGCTTAACATTTGTCATTTCAAATATAACCAGTATTTTACAGACTGAATGAAATTGGTTAAGGGGTAAATTTTATAAACTTGCGAGCTCACATACACATGGATGCCTGATTTTATAACATGCGCGCACCGGTGCACGCATGTTATAAAATCAGGGGTCGGCACACGCAAGGGGGGTGCACAATTGTGCAACTTGAGCGTGCCGAGGCCCGCGGCCTTCCCCCGTTCCCTCCCAGGCTGCTCCAATTTAGGATCTGCCTGGGAGGGAACTTCCCTACCCCCTAATCTATCCTTCCTACCCCTTCCCCTAACCTTCCTGCCCCCTAGCCCTATCCTAACCCCCCCCCAAAAAAAGTTATCTTACCTCTTGCACCTGCCTCGGGGCAGGCGCAGGTTGTGCGTGTCGGCACCTTACCGGCACGCGATCCCCCAGCACAGCGGCAAATGTCCGCTGTGACAGGAGACTCTGACCCCACCCTGCCCCGCCCCCAGACCGCCCCACCCCTTTTCTATGGCTCTGGGACCTACGCGCATCCCAGGGCTTTACACACGTGGCCGGGCCTTTTTAAAATAGGCTCTGTGTGCGTAAGACCACCTATGCACGTACATCCACTGGATTTACGAGAATAGGGCTTTTAAATCGGGCCTAATTATAATAAATTCTAGTATCTCCTTTTCCAGTATTGTCCACTTAGTGTCACTGTTGTCCTAGCAAATAATTCAGCACTGATCAGCCAAAGGGCCCCCCCTGCTGACATCAAATGAAGGTAATAACCATCACAAGAAAGTGTTAATGACCCTTCCTTGACTTTCAAATGGCACAATTTGCATTTGCCTTCCTCTGTAAATGACAAAAGAAATATTTCAAGGAATTCCATCAAGTTACTATTGGGCATTTCCTGAGTTTAGAAGAAAGTGGCCAGGGGTTATCTCCTTTGTAATTTAATTTACTCTAGCCAGGCAGGAAAAAGAACAATTTAATAAGCCATTAGCTTACATTTATTTTCATGCAGAGATCTTAATCACTCTATGGGGTGAAGGTGTGTGATCTTTATGGGATTTAAAAATACCTACTTTTCAGGTCCTTGATAACTGGAAAAAGTTCTCCATTGCCCGCCATCCTGTGGTAAACTCATATGGTTCTGAAATGAGACATAAAGTATCTTGCAAATGATTAACCTGCAGAGAACCCTACAATTCATTACATATATGACAAAACGTAAGCCTATACAAAGCGATCAGGTATGTATGTAGAGCTCATGTTCACCCAAATGAAGGCTGCAATCCTTTAATTCTTCACAATGAACCTGGCAAGTACCCAAACACTAAGAAGATCCCATGCTACTGATGCAATTAATAGCAGTGGCTATTCCCTAAGTAAACTTGATTAATAGCCGTTAATGGACTTCTCCTCCAAGAACTTATCCAAACCTTTTTTGAACCCAGTTACACTAACTGCACTAACCACATCCTCTGGCAACAAATTCCAGAGCTTTATTGTGCGTTGAGTGAAAAAGAATTTTCTCCGATTAGTCTTAAATGTGCTACTTGCTAACTTCATGGAATGCCCCCTAGCAGCCCTGGAGGTAGGGACGGGGGAAGGTATGGGCTCCAGGAAGCCCGAATTAAGGCTGCTAAAGGTCCCCTGGCGTGTCCTGAACGTCTCCGGTCTTAGCTGGGCCACGTTATGCCTGGAGGAAGCTGTTGATGGTCTTGGGGGGGGGGGGGGGGGGTAACCTGCGCGGTGCGGGCAGACTGGATGGGCCATGTGGTCCTTTTCTGCCGTCATTTACACGGGCGTGCAGAAAGCGCGCAGAGAAGCCGGTTCCCGCCCTTTACTGCCATCTGCCTCCTTGTAAAAGGTTTCTTCCTCTCTCCTCAGCCCGGTTTTTCTGAGCTAACACCCGGCTTCAGGTGCTCTTGGGCTCTGCTGTGCTGTCAGATTTCATCCCTGGCTTTCTTTGTGCCTCTTTCCGATTCTTTATCCCATTAAGTCCCAAATATGTTAAGAAGGACCCTTGCACATAATGGGTTAACGCTCTGCCTGAGGACCCCCACCCACCCCGGCTCACCTAGGTCTCCGGGAGGTGTTTGCCCTGTGGTTTTGCTTGCACAATGTCTTCTGTGAAACGTTTGCCCTTCCAGGAAACGAAATCCTCGGGCAAAAGTTGCTTCTCTTTCTGAGCCGTGCAGGAAAGGCAGGGGCTTGCAGCTTCCGCGCTCTTAGAAATATCCCTGTGATCCCAGAAAAAGCAAAGGAAAGCCTTTAAGTAGAAGGAAAGCCGAGGCAGAAATAGGACAGCAAACCTTCCGACCCCCGCCCTGATCACCCACCGGGGGCCCCCGGGGAACAGAAGCCGCCCCCCCCCCCCCCTACCTTCCAGGTCTGCAGACCGCACCTCAGCTCCTCGGGACCTGCAAAGCGAAAGAGGAAGCTACTGCACGCCCGGGGCGAGAGGAGCGGCCCCAGCCTGTCCACATCCAGCTGTCAGCGCAGCCTTTGACAGCTGGAATTTAAC
The DNA here is from genome assembly GCF_901001135.1 of Rhinatrema bivittatum. NCBI lineage: Eukaryota > Metazoa > Chordata > Amphibia > Gymnophiona > Rhinatrematidae > Rhinatrema > Rhinatrema bivittatum. The sequence continues at coordinate 14,169,479 of NC_042620.1, forward strand.
CAGGCGGGGACCAGTCCCCTCCTCCCTCCCTCCCTCCACGAAGCTTCCCCACCTCTGACAGCCTCCAGCTGCTGCCAGGCCCCCCCTTTTTGCGGTACCACTTAATGTTGGTGTAAGAGGTGCATCTAAGGCAGAAACCCTTCCCCGCCAAACAACGCACGGGATTACCGCCTGGTCCTGTCCCGGTTTTCCCCATTTCAGGTCGTCTCCCTGAAACCCTCAGGCGAGGTCAGTGGCAAGAGCCGGCTTCTTTCAGCTTCCACCTGCTGCGCAAGCCTCGACACGTCCTCTCTGGGATTTACTGTGGCTCAGCCCGCGTGGGCCCACTGGTGCCTGCCGATGCGCTGAGAGCGCCCCCAGACGCCTGCCAGGGAGCCGGCCTTTTTCTGATCCGCGCTGGCGGCTTAAATACAAAACCGCAGCGTGAACTGCTGGGTTTGGGAGCGCTCCTTGCTCGATCCTGGGCGGTCTCGCTTCGTTCATCGCGGCGTGGGCTGCTGGGTGGGCCTGCGGCTCGGCCGTGGCTCGTCCCGCTGAAGGGAGGGAGAGGGGATTTTTCGGCGTTCGGAGCTCGTTACCTGACGGGATCCGGTCGACCGCAGTCTTGACACGTGTCAAACCCTCGCTAACGGCGTATTTATTCCGGGAAGGCTTTCGTTTGACTGTCTGGGTGACGCTGTGAATTTTGCTATTTATCTAAGCAATTGATCTGTATTTAATTGCTTAGAAGTCATAGCACTAAGTACCTGATTCACACAAAATGGGAGAAAAGCCGTAATGAATCTCGCCCTAAGTGACGTACGAATCAAAATGAACTCAATTAAAAAGTATTTGTTTCTTAACGGTTGCGTTTGTCTCTTCTAAAATGTCCATGTTGAGATTTGTTTTAAAGAGCTTCTGTCTGACTTTTGTCCGAGATGGGAGTCGTGGACCCTTCGGCTGAGCTGGGGTTTGGCGCAACCTGCAAGGAGGAGGAGGAGGAGAAGCCCTGCAGGTGCCCACTGAGGCAGAGGTCCAGCTGCAGCTTCGCCTATGCCACCCACGGGGTCTTAGGTGGGGGCCTCTGCAGGTGGTCGGGAGGTCGGCTGAGGTTGCTGGGCCGGCAGGCAGGGGGGGTCTCTGGCAAGCGGCGTTTGGAATACGCAGGAGGCAGGTTATGGGCGATACCGGGAGTCCGTCCGAAGGAAAGGCGGGGCAGATAGGCAGGGCAGGAAGGCGAGGAGGAAGACAGGCGGGCAGACGAGGAGACGAAGAAGAACTGAAGACCTGGAGATGAGGCCCACTGGAAGCGCAGATGAGGAAGGCCGGGCAACTCGCACCTCCGAGCACTACAGACCTGCTACAGAGGCAAGCTACTGTTGGAAGGCTGCCCCTTTTATAGGGCAGCATCAATGGCGTCATCTCTAGGGGCCACGGGGACTTTCCCACCGCGGTCCTTTTAAGGAAGGAGAAGCGGATGCACGCGTACGCCTACAGCGGGCGTGCTGCGCGGGAATCATCAGCGGCATCTTACCGTGGCAAGGAATGGCAATCGGCATGCCACGTGTTCTGGCGGCATATCCTGCCGCAACCCGGGCCAGCCCGGAGGTAGAAGCAACGGTGCGTGGGGGCACGTATGGACTGCCAATCGCCTAGAACTGCTGGAAATAAATAACTAAGGCCATGGAGGCAAATCTGGGACTGGATTTCTGTGTGATCTGACTCGGGCAGCAAATCTACCGATACACGTTTGGGTTTATAAAGTTCTTTACGTATGGAAGCTTGAACGTAGACCCCCATCTGGGCCCAAGTAATAAGGAGAGGGTTAAAACTGCACTGAAACAGGCACACGTTCAGCTTCATAACACGCAGGCTGCAAAAACAGTTAACTCCCAGTGCAGTGAGCTAATGGTGTGCAGATACGTCGGGGGTTTAAAAAAATGTGCACCAGGTGCATAGATCCAAGATAAAATGTGCGCTCGACACAGGCCGATGCCTGGGGGAAAGGTGATTTATGCACACAAAACATGACAAAATTGTTGTGGGTTTGGGCTGCAGCCAGGGTGTAGTGTTGTACACCACCTGCAGGAGTGGCGCAGGAGGGCAAGGTTGGAGCTAAGTGTGGGTGGTCTGGTGAGGCTGGAACAGGAAGAAGCGCAGACTGCTGGAGCTCAGTGACAAGGTGAAGCTGGAATAGAGCTCTGGAGCGAGATGCAGGCTGACTGGAGCTCAAACACTGGAACTGCATGCAGGAAGGAGTGGAACTGGAACACAGGAAGAGATGGAGCTGGGTGCAGGTAAGGGTGGACCTGGAACACAGGAGCAGATGGAGCTGGATGCAGGTAAGGGTGGACCTGGAACACAGGAGCAGATGGAGCTGGATGCAGGTAAGGGTGGAGCTGGAACACAGGAAGAGATGGAGCTGGATGCAGGTAAGGGTGGAAGTGGAACACAGGAAGAGATGGAGCTGGGTGCAGGTAAGGGTGGACCTGGAACACAGGAGCAGATGGAGCTGGGTGCAGGTAAGCGTGGAGCTGGAACACAGGAAGAGATGGAGCTGGATGCAGGTAAGGGTGGAAGTGGAACACAGGAAGAGATGGAGCTGGGTGCAGGTAAGGGTGGAACTGGAACACAGGAAGAGATGGAGCTGGGTGCAGGTAAGGGTGGAACTGGAACACAGGAAGAGATGGAGCTGGGTGCAGGTAAGGGTGGAACTGGAACACAGGAAGAGATGGAGCTGGGTGCAGGTAAGGCTGGAACTGGAACACAGGAAGAGATGGAGCTGGGTGCAGGTAAGGCTGGAACTGGAACACAGGAAGAGATGGAGCTGGGTGCAGGTAAGGGCTGGAACTGGAACACAGGAAGAGATGGAGCTGGGTGCAGGTAAGGGTGGAACTGGAACACCAGGAAGAGATGGAGCTGGGTGGCAGGTAAGGTTTAACTGGAACAGCAGGAAAGATGGAGCTGGGTGCAGGTAAGGGTGGAAACTGGAAACACAGGACATGATGAGCTGGATGTCAGGTAAGGTGGAACTGGAACACAGGAAGAGATGGAGCTGGGTGCAGGTAAGGGTAGAACTGGAACACAGGACATGATGGAGCTGGATGCAGGTAAGGGTGGAACTGGAACACAGGAAGAGATGGAGCTGGGTGCAGGTAAGGGTGGAACTGGAACACAGGACATGATGGAGCTGGATGCAGGTAAGGCTGGAACTGGAACACAGGAGAGATGGGAGCTGGTGCAGGTAAGGGTGGAACTGGAACACAGGAAGAGATGGAGCTGGGTGCAGGTAAGGGTGGAACTGGAACACAGGAAGAGATGGAGCTGGATGCAGGTAAGGGTGAAACTGGAACACAGGAAGAGATGGAGCTGGGTGCAGGTAAGGGTGGAACTGGAACACAGGAAGAGATGGAGCTGGGTGCAGGTAAGGGTGGAACTGGAACAAAGGAACAGATGGAGCTGGATGCAGGTAAGGGTGGAACTGGAACACAGGAAGAGATGGAGCTGGGTGCAGGTAAGGGTGGAACTGGAACACAGGAAGAGATGGAGCTGGGTGCAGGTAAGGGTGGAACTGGAACACAGGACATGATGGAGCAGGATGCAGGTTAGGCTGGAACTGGAACACAGGAAGAGATGGAGCTGGGTGCAGGTAAGGCTGGAACTGGAACACAGGAAGAGATGGAGCTGGGTGCAGGTAAGGGTGGAACTGGAACACAGGACATGATGGAGCTGGGTGCAGGTAAGGGTGGAACTGGAACACAGGAAGAGATGGAGCTGGGTGCAGGTAAGGCTGGAACTGGAACACAGGAAGAGATGGAGCTGGGTGCAGGTAAGGGTGGAACTGGAACACAGGAAGAGATGGAGCTGGGTGCAGGTAAGGCTGGAACTGGAACACAGGAAGAGATGGAGCTGGGTGCAGGTAAGGCTGGAACTGGAACACAGGAAGAGATGGAGCTGGGTGCAGGTAAGGCTGGAACTGGAACACAGGAACAGATGGAGCTGGGTGCAGGTAAGGGTGGAACTGGAACACAGGAACAGATGGAGTTGGGTGCAGGTAAGGGTGGAACTGGAACACAGGAACAGATGGAGCTGGATGCAGGTAAGGGTGGAACTGGAACACAGGAAGAGATGGAGCTGGGTGCAGGTAAGAGTGGAACTGGAACACAGGAAGAGATGGAGCTGGGTGCAGGTAAGGGTGGAACTGGAACACAGGAACAGATGGAGCTGGATGCAGGTAAGGGTGGAACTGGAACACAGGAAGAGATGGAGCTGGGTGCAGGTAAGGGTGGAACTGGAACACAGGAAGAGATGGAGCTGGGTGCAGGTAACGGTGGAACTGGAAAACAGGACATGATGGAGCTGGATGCAGGTAAGGCTGGAACTGGAACACAGGAAGAGATGGAGCTGGGTGCAGGTAAGGCTGGAACTGGAACACAGGAAGAGATGGAGCTGGGTGCAGGTAAGGGTGGAACTGGAACACAGGACATGATGGAGCTGGATGCAGGTAAGGGTGGAACTGGAACACAGGAAGAGATGGAGCTGGGTGCAGGTAAGGCTGGAACTGGAACACAGGAAGAGATGGAGCTGGGTGCAGGTAAGGCTGGAACTGGAACACAGGAAGAGATGGAGCTGGGTGCAGGTAAGGCTGGAACTGGAACACAGGAAGAGATGGAGCTGGGTGCAGGTAAGGCTGGAACTGGAACACAGGAACAGATGGAGCTGGGTGCAGGTAAGGCTGGAACTGGAACACAGGAAGAGATGGAGCTGGGTGCAGGTAAGGGTGGAACTGGAACACAGGAAGAGATGGAGCTGGGTGCAGGTAAGGGTGGAACTGGAACACAGGAACAGATGGAGCTGGGTGCAGGTAAGGGTGGAACTGGAACACAGGAATAGATGGAGCTGGGTGCAGGTAAGGGTGGAACTGGAACACAGGAATAGATGGAGCTGGATGCAGGTAAGAGTGGAACTGGAATACAGGAACAGATGGAGCTGGGTGCAGGTAAGCATGGAACTGGAACACAGGAATAGATGGAGCTGGATGCAGATAAGAGTGGAACTGGAATACAGGAACAGATGGAGCTGGGTGCAGGTAAGCATGGAACTGGAACACAGGAATAGATGGAGCTGGATGCAGGTAAGAGTGGAACTGGAATACAGGAATAGATGGAGCTGGATGCAGGTAGGAGTGGAACTGGAATACAGGAACAGATGGAGCTGGGTGCAGGTAAGAGTGGAACTGGAACACAGGAACAGATGGAGCTGGGTGCAGGTAAGGGTGGAACTGGAACACAGGAAGAGATGGAGCTGGGTGCAGGTAAGGGTGGAACTGGAACACAGGAAGAGATGGAGCTGGGTGCAGGTAAGGGTGGAACTGGAACACAGGAATAGATGGAGCTGGGTGCAGGTAAGGGTGGAACTGGAACACAGGAATAGATGGAGCTGGATGCAGGTAAGAGTGGAACTGGAATACAGGAACAGATGGAGCTGGGTGCAGGTAAGCATGGAACTGGAACACAGGAATAGATGGAGCTGGATGCAGGTAAGAGTGGAACTTGAATACAGGAACAGATGGAGCTGGGTGCAGGTAAGCGTGGAACTGGAACACAGGAATAGATGGAGCTGGATGCAGGTAAGAGTGGAACTGGAATACAGGAACAGATGGAGCTGGGTGCAGGTAAGCATGGACCTGGAACACAGGAATAGATGGAGCTGGATGCAGGTAAGAGTGGAACTGGAATACAGGAATAGATGGAGCTGGATGCAGGTAGGAGTGGAACTGGAATACAGGAACAGATGGAGCTGGGTGCAGGTAAGAGTGGAACTGGAACACAGGAACAGATGGAGCTGGGTGCAGGTAAGGGTGGAACTGGAACACAGGAACAGATGGAGCTGGGTGCAGGTAAGGGTGGAACTGGAACACAGGAACAGATGGAGCTGGGTGCAGGTAAGGGTGGAACTGGAACACAGGAATAGATGGAGCTGGATGCAGGTAAGAGTGGAACTGGAATACAGGAACAGATGGAGCTGGGTGCAGGTAAGCATGGAACTGGAACACAGGAATAGATGGAGCTGGATGCAGGTAAGAGTGGAACTGGAATACAGGAACAGATGGAGCTGGGTGCAGGTAAGCATGGAACTGGAACACAGGAATAGATGGAGCTGGATGCAGTTAAGAGTGGAACTGGAATACAGGAATAGATGGAGCTGGATGCAGGTAGGAGTGGAACTGGAATACAGGAACAGATGGAGCTGGGTGCAGGTAAGAGTGGAACTGGAACACAGGAACAGATGGAGCTGGGTGCAGGTAAGCATGGAACTGGAACACAGGAATAGATGGAGCTGGATGCAGGTAAGAGTGGAACTGGAATACAGGAATAGATGGAGCTGGATGCAGGTAGGAGTGGAACTGGAATACAGGAACAGATGGAGCTGGGTGCAGGTAAGAGTGGAACTGGAACACAGGAACAGATGGAGCTGGGTGCAGGTAAGGGTGGAACTGGAACACAGGAATAGATGGAGCTGGAATACAGGAACAGATGGAGCTGGGTGCAGGTAAGGGTGGAACTGGAACACAGGAACAGATGGAGCTGGGTGCAGGTAAGGGTGGAACTGGAACACAGGAATAGATGGAGCTGGATGCAGGTAAGAGTGGAACTGGAATACAGGAACAGATGGAGCTGGGTGCAGGTAAGCATGGAACTGGAACACAGGAATAGATGGAGCTGGATGCAGGTAAGAGTGGAACTGGAATACAGGAACAGATGGAGCTGGGTGCAGGTAAGCGTGGAACTGGAACACAGGAATAGATGGAGCTGGATGCAGGTAAGAGTGGAACTGGAATACAGGAACAGATGGAGCTGGGTGCAGGTAAGCGTGGAACTGGAACACAGGAATAGATGGAGCTGGATGCAGGTAAGAGTGGAACTGGAATACAGGAATAGATGGAGCTGGATGCAGGTAGGAGTGGAACTGGAACACAGGAACAGATGGAGCTGGATGCAGGTAAGAGTGGAACTGGAACACAGGAACAGATGGAGCTGGGTGCAGGTAGGAGTGGAACTGGAACACAGGAACAGATGGAGCTGGGTGCAGGTAAGAGTGGAACTGGAACACAGGAACAGATGGAGCTGGGTGCAGGTAAGGCTGGAACTGGAACACAGGAACAGATGGAGCTGGGACTGGGGCAATACAGGACAAAACAGGACAAGGACTACAAAGAACATGGAGTTCGAATGCCCAAAGGAAGCATTGGCAAGGAGAGCCCCTAGGGGCAAAGGAAATAGAGGCCTGGAAACAGAAAAGACCTGCGAGTCTCAAGAGACCTGTCAAGACAGAAGGCCGGGGGCCACAGGACATACAAGGAAATCAGGAAACAGAAGGCCGAAGAAAATGATACTTTAAGATCGTCGGCTCAGTGTGCTGCAGCAGTCAAAAAAGCAAAGAGAATGTTAGGAATTATTAGGAAGGGAATGGTTAATAGAACGGAAAATGTCATAATGCCTCTGTATCGCTCTATGGTGAGACTGCACCTTGAATACTGTGTACAATTCTGGTCGCCGCATCTCAAAAAAGATATAGTTGCGATGGAGAAGGTACAGAGAAGGGCAACCAAAATGATAAGGGGATGGAACAGCTCCCCTATGAGGAAAGGCTGAAGAGGTTAGGACTTTTCAGCTTGGAGAAGAGACGGCTGAGGGGGGATATGATAGAGGTCTTTAAGATCATGAGAGGTCTAGAACGGGTAGATGTGACTCGGTTATTTACTCTTTCAGATAATAGAAGAATGAGGGGGCATTCCATGAAGTTAGCAAGTAGCACATTTAAGACTAATCGGAGAAAATTCTTTTTCACTCAATGCACAATAAAGCTCTGGAATTTGTTGCCAGAGGATGTGGTTAGTGCAGTTAGTGTAGTTGGGTTTAAAAAAAGGTTTGGATAAGTTCTTGGAGGTGAAGTCTATTAACTGCTATTAATCAAGTTTACTTAGGGAATAGCCACTGCTATTAATTGCATCAGTAGCATGGGATCTTCTTAGTGTTTGGGTAATTGCCAGGTTCTTGTGGCCTGGTTTGGCCTCTGTTGGAAACAGGATGCTGGGCTTGATGGACCCTTGGTCTGACCCAGCATGGCAATTTCTTATGTTCTTATGAAGGCCAAGGCCAAGGAACAAGGCTGAAGGAAGCAAGAGTGAGAAGGCCCGGAGGGCACGAGGAAATACAGAGAATGGCCTGGGAAGACTAAGGAGCCCAGGGGAACTCCATGCTGAATCTGGGTCTGGTGCAGGTGGAAGAGAGGGGCTTGGCCAGCCAGGGGCAAGAGCTGGTGGAGGTCGGCAGGCAGAGACCAGGGACCAAGGATGAGTTGGTAGTTCAGAGCCAGGCTCCTCAGGGTCCTCTGGTGGAGGGGAGGCTGCACAGCAGCCAGGAACGCAACACAAATTTGATTTGTGTGCACAAAAATGTTTCTAGCACAGAGAGCATTTTTTGCGTGCATACAATGTGTTTATGCACAGAACACCTGCTTTGTGCGTGCAAATCAGGATTTCAGCTTCTGCCCATAGACTTAGGCACGCGCTGGAAACTTTCCTCCGCCTCTGCCTAGGGTTAAGAAAACCTGAGTATAGCCAGGGGCAGATTTAGGATTTTGCTACTGTTGGGGCCCTTTTGGTTCTTTCACGCCCCCCACTTCCTGGGGGACAGCAAATCTTAGCAGCCTGCTGCCCAGGGCCAGTGCAAAGCTATTAGGTGCCCTAGGCAAACCTTCTCCTTGCGCCCTACCCTCCTGTGCCCCCCTCCCTGGTCCAGGCTCCGGCACTGACCTCATTCGCTCAGACAGGCCCCCTCTCTTCCACACACATAGGTTTCCTTGCCTCATTCTCACTCGCACCCTTACACAGGCTCCCTCCCTGTCTCTCACGAACACCATTGCTCTCTCGTACACGCACAATCCCTCTCACTCACACCATTGCTCTCTCATACATGCACAATCCCTCTCACTCACACACACCATTGCTCTCTCGTACACGCACAATCCCTCTCACTCACACACACCATTGCTCTCTCGTACACGCGCAATCCCTCTCACTCACACACACCATTGCTCTCTCGTACACGCACAATCCATCTCACTCACACACACCATTGCTCTCTCGTACACGCACAATCCCTCTGACTCACGCACACCATTGCTCTCTCGTACACGCACAATCCCTCTGACTCACGCACACCATTGCTCTCTCGTACACGCACAATCCCTCTGACTCACGCACACACTCCCAGACAGAAGCACTGCTCGTGGCCGTGAGTGGGACGGGCTGTGCTCGTGGCCCCACATGGCCGCTCTTTGCCGCGCCCTAGGTGACCACCTAGTTTGCCTCTCGGGACGCGCCGGCCCTGCTGCTGCCCCTAACTGGTTGATAACAGAAACCCAGGGCTGAGTTAAGCCCGCGCTCCTCCCTGCATTGCGGGGTAACGGTTGATGCCTTCGTCGTGCGTGAGATTTCCGTGCCAGGGCTGCTAAGCGGTGTGCGCAGTTTTACATGCCCGGTTTTTTTTTTTGTAAGCGGAACTCCTCACTGCCTCGGGCGTAACATTTGCACACAAAAGTTGTGCGCACAGCCGTAGGCAAAGCCGTGCGCCCAGCTTGTAACAGTCCCTCTGTAAGCTAATCAAACCCTCCGTCAGGGAGGTCACCCCGAGGAGACACTTTACATCAGTTCAAAAGCCAGAGCTACCAGAGGATGGGGAGGAGGCTCCTGGAGGGATTCAGCTCTCGCCAGGCACCGCCTGCAGCACCGGGGGCTTGAGGGGCTCAACTGAAAGGCTTTAAGAGAGCAGGTTGGCCACGTAAACGATTCCGGCTAACGTGTCCGGGATATTCGGCGGCGTGGCTGCTGTAAACAGGTTTCCGGATAAGGGAAGACTATGAATAGGCAAACAGACGGAGATGTTTGCTCTCGGCAGCCTTTGAGAGCTGCGGTTACTGTGGGGCCGTTTTGCCACAAGGTGGCGCCAAGAGCCTGTGACATCAGGGTGGCCTCCAAGCCCCTTCTGCTGCTGCTGGCTCTGAGGCTCTTGCAGGCAGACAAGGCCCATCCAGTCTGCCCAGTTTACTTAACTGGTGTAATGCCAGAGACCTCCAGCTGATCTCCACCTTCCCCTTCCTAAGGATCCCCTCTGCTTATCCCTCGTTTCCTCGAAAGCTGCTGCTTTTCCTCCCTCCCGCTGCCCTTTGAATACGAAGAAATGTTTTCTAATGTTCCTGATCCTGGGAGCGTTTTGGATTGGGGTCACTGAGTGCATGAGCAGGGGGTAGAAGGGGAAATAGAGAGGTGATGGTGGTGTGCATCCCCTCACCTTCCAGCACTCGCTATCTCCCCCCACACCCTCCAGGGGTGACCCCAGGACACCAGGCTGAGGGGGAGCCACCCTGCCGCTGGGCATTTGTCCCAGCACGGGAGGGGGGGGGGGTGCTCCTGCACGGCCCCGTCGGCTGATGCCCCCCAGGGCCACCTTCCCAGACAGACAGACATTTTGGATGGGGACCACCCCTCAGCTGTGCCAGTGCCGAGGGTCAGCCAGCGGGTCACATCCACCACTGTCCTTCCTCCCTCCCTGGCCCCAGTGCTCTCCTCCTGTTGGCACTGGCGCACGGGGCTGGTGCATAAAATCTCATTCAGCAGAGGGAGCAGGAAGGGAAGGGCTGAGGCCCCGCTCCCTCTGCTCCGCAGTCCAGCCCTCCCTCCCCTCCTGTTGTTTCTCCCCGTCCCAGGCAAACCCCAAGGAACGGGAAGAGAGGGGTCGGCACTTTTTTTTAAATGACAGGAGTGGGATTTAATCTTTTGGAAGGGTGATCTAAAGTGAACCCCTATGACAGTGTGATTGGTAAACGAGCCCCCAGCACCATCCCACAGGCCAGGCTGTCTTCAGTACGCAAACACTGCGGGGACTCCCCCGTGGAATCTCCCGCTTCCCAGTGAGTGGGGGGCACTGGGACGCACCGACAGCCGCACATCGAAAGCATCTAATGGGACTCATGCGCAGGGCATCGAGAGGAGGGCGCTCTGCTGAAAGGGTCACCGAACCTAGAAAAGGGGATCCAGGGAGGCAGCATTTCAGAACCAAAATTCTTGGCTAATTTTTGTTTGGTGAGGTTTTTATTTTTAGGGACAGAGAATGTGGACTAGTGATGCTTGCAGAGAGCTGTCGAGCTTGTAGAGCCGGATTCCAATCCCACCTCCGCTGCTCACTTTACCACATAGGCAGAAGGAGCCTCACCACTGCTCTTTTACCCTCTCTTTAGTGTGTAAGCCCATTCCACATTTTTCTGCAATCTCAGCATCCTCCAAAACCCTCAGTGGCTGCCTCCCCCTGCCTCCTGATACATATTTAGCTAAACATCGGCGGGGGTTCCAACCCCCTGGCGGTGAACAAAATAGGAGAAGACCCTGCGCACTGCCGGCAGCAGAAGGAAGAGGAGAGGCGTCATGGCCACCTGCGGTAGGAGGAAGAAAGCAGGCCCCAAGCGCCACCAGTGGACCCCATCCCACCGGCGGTGAAGGCAAGAAGAGGCCCGTGCAAGAGGCGATCGGAGCAGAAGGGATCCCGTGCAGCTGCTGCTCCTCCTGTGCCGGTCAGCAGAAAGGAAGTGCTAGCCCCGCAGTTTCTGGTCAGATCATGCACGGGCCTCGTCTTGTCTTCGCTGCCGGTGAGATGGGGGTCCACCAGCGGCCCTCTTCTTTCTTTTTCGGTCCACCCCCACCACCTGCAAGCACCAGGCCTCGGCAGGAGGTAGAGAAAAGGCTCCGAGGCCCCCGGTGGAGCCCAGCTCGCTAGCAGCAGGAGGAAAGAAGAGGCCCCTATCTGCTTGCTGAGCTCAAGCCTCTCACCACTACAACAGAAAGGGGAGACTGAGCCTGATGGATAGCATGTGTGGGTGTGTAGGTGAGACAGCATGGGTTGCCTGAGAGAGAGCATCTGTCGTGTATATATGAGAGAGCATCTGTGGGTGTATGTGTATGTGAGCATGCGCCTGTGTGAGCATGTGTGAGAGCATCAATGTATATGGGTGAAAGCAAGTGTATGTATATGTATGAGAGAGCATCTAGGTATGTGAGAGTATCTGCGTGTATGTATGAGAGAGCATCTGTGGGTGTATGTGTATGTGAGCATGCGCCTGTGTGAGCATGTGTGAGAGCATCAATGTATATGGGTGAAAGCAAGTGTATGTATATGTATGAGAGAGCATCTAGGTATGTGAGAGTATCTGCGTGTATGTATGAGAGAGATTCTATGGGTGTATGTGTATGTGAGCATGCGCCTGTGTGAGCATGTGTGAGAGCATCAATGTATATGGGTGAAAGCAAGTGTATGTATGAGAGAGCATCTGTGTATGTGATAGTATCTGCGTGTATGTGAGAGAGAGCTTCTATCCGTGTGCCTGAGAGCATGTATGTGCATGAGAGGGCATGTGTTGTGTGTGTGTGTGTGTGTGAAAGAGCAAGTGTGAGAGCAAGTATGTGGATAAGAGCATGTGAATGTCTGAGAGAGCATCTATGTGTATGTGAGCGCATGTATGAGCATGAAAGAACTTGTTTGAGAGAGAGGAAGGAGAAAGTTCCCCTGCTCCCCCCACCCTAATCCACAGAAATCTCAGGGAGTCCAGAAATCAAAGGTTCCCAGGTATGGAAAGCGGGAATTTTTGTATTCTTACTAGTTTTAATTATTGGGTGCTATGTAATGTGTTTGCTAGTTTGAAATATTTTATTGGTGTTTGGGAAACTTTTTCATCATTTGTATATGAGAGTTAATTACTGGATGTTCTATTCATCAGCTGATTTGAAACATTTATTCTTTTTATTAATATGGTTTTACTATTATGATTGTTTTATATTTTATGATTTTTTTTGTTTGATGTTTTATGAGGAGTGGTATTTCTGTTTTGCCATTGTTGCACTGCGTATAGTCTGGCTTGTGCTTTCCAGTTCAGTTTTTGTCTTCATGTTTGTTTATGCTTTATGATCTCTTTATTCTGTACTGGGAGAGGGTCTATCTTTGTTCTGCATGTGTGTGTTTGGTAAATTCATTGCAGATTTATTGTGGGTTTCTATGCTGCTTTACCTATTGTTTGGAATCTGCCTTTGTAATTTTTTGTAACATTTAATTTGTTTGTGTTCTGTACTTTTAGATATTTTGTTGATTGTTTTGCATTTTGCAAATTTTATTATGTGTGTTTATTGTTATCCACTAAGATTTTTGGATTAGAGGACTACAAAGTTTCTAAGTAAATAAATAAATAGACAAATAAAAGTGTGACTGAGGTGAGGTGAGCTATCCTGCTAGTGTGAAGTTTGTGTAGGGATCTAAAGTAGCCTGGCTAGTTCTGTTGTCCTAATAGGAAGTGTATTGGTGTTTAGGGCCTTCTGTAATATTTGCAGTGTTGCCTTTTCATAAATAAGGTTTTTACTTTTTGAATTAATGCTGTTTTTCTTAGTATGGAAGGCTTACGATATTGTACCTGTAATTCAGTTTACTCCTGGCTTTCTGAGGATAAAGCCCACACCCAAAATGCATAACAATAGGCCTAATACCATATGCATCCCAAGTGCATTCTTTGCAGGGTTTTCTGGTTGGCACTCAGCAGTGCATGTACAAATAATATATATGTTGTTAGGATATCTTTTGAATGTCCTTTTTCATGTACAATTATTTATTATAAATGCAGAATTTGTAATTGCGGGTGGCGATTGCAGGGGGGTGCGGGCACGAGGCTGTACAGGGCCTGGTCTGCCTTATGCCCTTCCAACGGCTCAGAGAGAGTGCGCCACGCACAGACCACCACCACCATTCCCCCATCTCCCACTTCTCCAGGGGGAAAATGCTGGGGAAAGGTGGGAGGCAGGGCTTAGGGTTCCTGGGAGTGTGGCGGGTTTGCCAGCTTCCCAGAAACATCATCACTCTGCCACTCCTCTGGGAACTCTGACCCCTTCTTTCCCCCTTCTGCAACATTTCAATCATTAAAAGGGCCAGGCTGCATAGAGACTCCCCTCGTGATGATTTGACCTGTGCGGGGTGAGGTGAGGTGGGGCTGGGGGAGGCCCATCTCATCCCTCGTCTCAGGCAGCAGATTCTCTGGAGCCGCCCCTGGCCAGGGTTTTGTCATGAACAATTCAGTCTACATTTCCAACAATGCCAAGTTGATGTCCTGCCCTCCAAAAACCAGGCAGCAACTTTCAGGATTGCAGGAGACCCCCTAAAGTGCAGACTACAAGTCCCAAAGTTCATTGAGTCCTAAGTTGCACTCTCCTGTCCTCCATGATCCAGAGACATTTCCTAGAAACATAGAAATAATGGCAGAAAAGGACCAAATGGTCCATCCAATCTGCACAGCAAGCTTATGGTAGTATCTCCTGCGCCTTACTGGTCACCCCCTTACTTATCAGTTTCCCAGTTGTTGGTTGCTGTCTGAGTTCCATTCCCCATTACCTCTTGCCGTTGAAGCAGAGAGCAATGATGGAGTTGCATCAAGAGTAGGAAGGTTTATTGGTTAAGGGCAGTAACCACCACTCCAGCAAGTTACCCCCATGCACTCTTTCCTTCATTTCCATCCTCTAACCTTTAGGGATCCACAGTGCTTATCCCATGCCCCTTTGAAATCTTTCACTGTTTTCATCTTCACCACCTCCTCTGGAAGGGCGTTCCAGGCATCCACCACCCTCTCCGTAAAAAAATATTTCCTGACATTGGTTCTGAATCATCCTCTCTGGAGTTTTATTTCATGACCCCTAGTTCTACTGCTTTCTTTCCAATGGAAAAGGTTTGTTGTTGTTTGTGCATGATTAAAACATTTCAGGTATCTGAAGGTCTGTATCATATCCCCCCTGCACCTCCTCTCCTCCAGGATGTACATATTCAGGTTCCTCAACCTCTCCTCATAAGTCATTTGATGGAGACCTCCCACCATTTTGGTCGCCCTTCTCTGCTGCCTCCATCCTGTCTCTGTCCCTTCGGAGATTCAGTCTCCAGAACTGATCACAGTACTCCAAGTGAGGCCTCACCAAGGACCTGTACAAGAGGATTATCACCTCCTTTCTCTTACTGGTTATTCCTTTCTCTATGCAGCCCAGCTTTCTTCTGGCTTTAGCTATCGCCTTGTCACATTGCTTCGCTGCCTTCAGATCCCCAGACACTATCACCCCAAGGTCCCTCTCTTGCTCTGTGCACAACAGCCCTTCAACCCCCATCACACACAGCTCTTCTGGATTACCGCACCCCAAATGCATGACTCTGCACTTCTTGGCATTGAATCCCAGCTGCCATCGTTCAAGCTTCCTTAAATCCTGTCCCATTCTCTTCACTCCTTCCAGTGTGTCCACTCTGTTTCAGATCTTAGTATCATCCGCAAATAGACAAACTTTACCTTCTATTCCTTTCGCAATGTCACTCACAAAGATATTGAACAGAACCAATCCCAACACTGATCCCTGTGGCACTCTGCTTAACACTGTTCTTTCTTCAGAGTATGTTCTATTTACCATCACACGCTGTCTTCTAACCATCAACCAGCTTGTAATCCACGCCGCCACCTTGGCGCTCACTCCCAAGCTTCTCATTTTATTCACAAGCCTCCTATGCTGGACCACATCAAAAGCTTTTCTAAAATCCAAGCAGATCACATTGAGTGCTCTTCCTTGATCCAATTCTTTAGTCAGTCAACCAAAAAAAATCAATCAGATTTGTCTGATAGGACCTTCCCCTGGTGAATCCATCCTGCCTCGGATCGAGCAACCCAACGGATTGTAGATAGTTCACTATCCTTCATGACTTTACACTGAGCTTAGCAGGAGACTCGGCACCAACAGCAGGTTGAGCCAGGCCTGGTTTTACCCCACTGCATCTAGGGACATGTAGTTCATCAAGGGCAGCAGGACTGCAAGCCTGTGTATGCAGTGGAGTAAAACCAGGACAGCTCAGCTGGAGGCCTCCTTGTGACATGAGCAGAAAAAATTCCTCTCAGCCACTAACCACATCTGAAGAAACAAGATCTGGCCAGATCCTTAAGACATGGTCAGAAGGATTAATTACACCAAGCTATAAACATGGGGGTACCACAAACCCAAATAACTAAAGAGAGAGCCGTGTCAACAGTAACATCAGTTCTTTAACATCCTCGAGAAATAAATTCTAAAATTCTTAATGAACAGCAGAGGTCTGCCCACAAGTCAGATCAGATTCCTTCCAAAACACAGAACCAGTGACCGCATCTTTATCTTACAGACCAGATTAACCAATGTGTATAAAGCACTCCCTCAGGCAGAATATTTGCATGTTTTACTGACTTAACAAAAGCCTTTCATTCTGTCGGGCATCCTGGCCTTAAACTACTACAAAATGAAACCTGTGATATAAAATTAAATCCAGGTGTTCAAGGCAGAAAATAAACAACCTGCAGATAGGAGGGCGGCGTGAGACCTGGATATGGGCCCCCGCCCTCTTATTTTCTCTGTCACTGATCTGCCCGCCCTATTGGAGAGATCTTTTGCCTCAGAACTCAAATGAAATGCCTGCTACAGGCAGAAGATGTGCTCATTTTACCCCCTACCCCAGAACGTCTACAAGAGATCCGCTGCAAATCCCAGGCCCTACAAGTAAACCTGGAAAAATACCAAAATGATGACTTTCCAAACAAGGCCAAAAAAATCTCCAACACAAATTCAAGTTCTTCCTTAGCAAGAAGTTAAGCATGCCCTAGGCCTAGACTATACATAGGGAGCCCGAGCGCGATTTAGCTGGATAAGTGCCGGCCGCTGAATATCTGACTGTGTTTAGCGGTCGCCACGTAGCCAGATAAGTATTTATCCGGCTAAGTAGATAGGCAGATATCTTGTGGATGGGCAATTGGAGTTCTGGGGCGGCATTAACTTAGCCGGATCAGTGCTGATATTCAGATTTATCCAGTAAAATTAACCAGATAAGTTAGTCCTGCCATAGAGCTGCTCAACTGATTCAGTTAGAACTTATCCGGCTAAATAGCAATTTGTCCATGGATATTCAGCAACATAGCCATGTTGCTGAATATCCCGTGTAAGTTATCCGGATAAGTTTTATCTGGCTAAGTTATCTAAATGTTTAGGTTTGAGTATCTGGCCCATCTTAGTTAGCCTGAGATTAAGCGCATCTGGGAGCTTTAAATTGGCTGTAATGACACTGGAAGAAAACGCTCTGGGCAAATCCCCCCCCCCCCCCCCAGTAAAACTACTATTAAAATGATTCAGTAGCATCAATCAATCAATCTTCTTATATGGGAATGGAATGGAATAGAATCCCAATAGAAATCCTGCAAACACAAACTCCCCATCCACAGATACACCCCTAATAATGGGTGCAGAGCAGAATCAGGATGCGCCACACCGCCTCCCAGGTGCTCCTCTCTGTCAAATTATATCGCAATGACAGAGAGGAGCACTCGGGAGGAGGTGTGGCGCTTTATGTCCGGGATGGCATAGAGTCCAACAGGATAAACATCCTGCATGAGACTAAATACAAAATTGAATCTTTATGGGTAGAAATCCCTTGTGTATCAGGGAAGACTACAGTGATAGGGGTATACTACCATCTACCTGGTCAAGATGATGAGACGGACAGTGAAATGCTAAGAGAAATTAGGGAAGCTAACCAAATTGGTAGTGTGGTAATAATGGGAGACTTCAATTACCAATAACATCAAGAGTCAAGAATTATCCACTGTAATCCATATTGTCAACACCAAAAGTGGAAAAAAATGAAGCTTAGAAGTAAAGGCTAAAGAAGGCGTCAGCAAGCCTGACGTTGTATGTTCACATAGAGACACCAACCGGTCTTTTCAATCATTCGCCTTCTTTTAGATTTATTAACTTTCAACAACTTTTTGTTCAAAAATTTTTTCTTTTTCTTAAAATATCCTCCGTTAGTCATAGACTCTTTAAAGCGGATGTATTTAGGGCCGTATTGAAATTAAATACATCCGCTTTAAAGAGTCTATGACTAACGGAGGATATTTTAAGAAAAAGAAAAAATTTTTGAACAAAAAGTTGTTGAAAGTTAATAAATCTAAAAGAAGGCGAATGATTGAAAAGACCGGTTGGTGTCTCTATGTGAACATACAACGTCAGGCTTGCTGACGCCTTCTTTAGCCTTTACTTCTAAGCTTCATTTTTTTCCACTTTTGGTGTTGACAAGACTTCAATTACCCCAATATTGACTGGGTAAATGTATCATCGGGACACGCTAGAGAGATAACGTTCCTGGATGGAATAAATGATAGCTTTATGGAGCAATTGGTTCAGGAACCGACGAGAGAGGGAGCAATTTTAGATCTAATTCTTAGTGGAGCACAGGATTTGGTGAGAGAGGTAACAGTGGTGGGTCTGCTTGGCAATAGTGATCATAATATGATCAAATTTGATTTAATGACTGGAAGGGGGACAGTAAGCAAATCCACTGCTCTCGTGCTAAACTTTCAAAAGGGAAACTTTAATAAAATGAGAAAATTTGTTAGAAAAAACTGAAAGGAGCAGCTACAAAAGTAAAAGGTGTGCAACCTCACGCCTATGTGTTATGCCTATGCCTACATTAGGCTTTATATATTGTATTTATATGTTATAAACCCCATATATTTATTTCCAAGTTATTTCTACCTGTTCATTGTAAGACGATTACTTGTCACTGTTAAAGTTCAAAATGTAAACCGAATTGATCAGTAATTCTGTTATTGGAAAGTCGGTATAGAAAAGCTATAAATAAATAAATAAATAAGAGGCGTGGTCATTGTTAAAAAATACCATTCTAGAAGCACAGTCCAGATGTATTCCACACATTAAGAAAGGTGGAAAGAAGGCGAAACCATTACCAGCATGGTTAAAAGGGGAGGTGAAAGAAGCTATTTTAGCCAAAAGATCTTCATTCAAAAATTGGAAGAAGGGTCCAACAGAAGAAAATAGGATAAAGCATAAACATTGGCAAGTTAAATGTAAGACATTGATAAGACAGGCTAAGAGAGAATTTGAAAAGAAGTTGGCCGTAGAGGCAAAAACTCACAGTAAAAACATTTTAAAATATATCCGAAGCAGAAAGCCTGTGAGGGAGTCAGTTGGACCGTGAGATGATCGAGGGGTTAAAGGGGCACTTAGAGAAGATAAGGCCATTGCGGAAAGATTAAATGATTTCTTTGCTTCGGTGTTTACTGAAGAGGATGTTGGGGAGGTACCCGTACTGAAGAAGGTTTTCATGGGTAATGATTCAGATGGACTGAATCAAATCACGGTGAACCTAGAAGATGTGGTAGGCCTGATTGACAAACTGAAGAGTAGTAAATCACCTGGACCGGATGGTATACACCCCAGAGTTCTGAAGGAACTAAAAAATGACATTTCAGACCTATTAGTAAAAATTTGTAACCTATCATTAAAATCATCCATTGTACCTGAATACTGGAGGATTGCAAATATAACCCCAATATTTAAAAAGGGCTCCAGGGGCGATCCGGGAAACTACAGACCGGTTAGCCTGACTTCAGTGTCAGGAAAAATAGTGGAAAGTGTTCTAAATAGCAAAATCACAGAACATATAGAAAGACATGGTTTAATGGAACAAAGTCAGCAGGGCTTTACCCAGGGCAAGTCTTGCCTCACAAATCTGCTTCACTTTTTTGAAGGAGTTAATAAACATGTGGATAAAGGTGAACCGGTAGATGTAGTGTATTTGGATTTTCAGAAGGTGTTTGACAAAGTCCCTCATGAGAGGCTTCTAGGAAAAGTAAAAAGTCATGGGATAGGTGGCGATGTCCTTTCGTGGATTACAAACTGGCTAAAAGACAGGAAACAGAGAGTAGGATTAAATGGGCAATTTTCTCAGTGGAAGGGAGTGGACAGTGGAGTGCCTCAGGGATCTGTATTGGGACCCTTACTTTTCAATATATTTATAAATGATCTGGAAAGAAATACGACGAATGAGATAATCAGATTTGCAGATGATACAAAATTGTTCAGAGTAGTTAAATCACAAGCAGATTGTGATAAATTGCAGGAAGACCTTGTGAGACTGGAAAATTGGGCATCCAAATGGCAGATGAAATTTAATGTGGATAAGTGCAAGGTGTTGCATATAGGGAAAAATAACCCATGCTATAAGTACACAATGTTAGGTTCCCTATTAGGTGCTACAACCCAAGAAAGAGATCTAGGC
This sequence comes from Rhinatrema bivittatum, assembly GCF_901001135.1. NCBI lineage: Eukaryota > Metazoa > Chordata > Amphibia > Gymnophiona > Rhinatrematidae > Rhinatrema > Rhinatrema bivittatum. The sequence goes on from NC_042620.1 coordinate 14,189,677, forward strand.
GTCATAGTGGATAACACATTGAAATTGTCGGTTCAGTGTGCTGCGGCAGTCAAAAAAGCAAACAGAATGTTGGGAATTATTAGGAAGGGAATGGTGAATAAAACGGAAAATGTCATAATGCCTCTGTATCGCTCCATGGTGAGACCACACCTTGAATACTGTGTACAATTCTGGTCGCCGCATCTCAAAAAAGATATAGTTGTGATGGAGAAGGTACAGAGAAGGGCTACCAAAATGATAAGGGGAATGGAACAGCTCCCCTATGAGGAAAGACTAAAGAGGCTAGGACTTTTCAGCTTGGAGAAGAGACGGCTGAGGGAGGATAAGATAGAGATGTTTAAAATCATGAGAGGTCTAGAACGGGTAGATGTGAATCAGTTATTTACTCTTTCGGATAATAGAAAGACTAGGGGGCACTCCATGAAGTTAGCATGGGGCACATTTAAAACTAATCAGAGAAAGTTCTTTTTTACTCAACGCACAATTAAACTCTGGAATTTGTTGCCAGAGGATGTGGTTAATGCAGTTAGTATAGCTCTGTTTAAAAAAGGATTGGATAAGTTCTTGGAGGAGAAGTCCATTACCTGCTATTAAGTTCACTTAGAGAATAGCCACTGCCATTAGCAATGGTAACATGGAATAGACTTAGTTTTTGGGTACTTGCCAGGTTCTTATGGCCTGGATTGGCCACTGTTGGAAACAGGATGCTGGGCTTGATGGACCCTTGGTCTGACTCAGTATGGCATGTTCTTATGTTCTTAAGGTTTATCTTTTTGCCAATGATGCCAAAATCTGTAACAAAGTGACAGCCAGGAAGATGTGGAAAACATAAAGAGGAATCCAGCAAAGCTCGAGGAATGGCCTAATATCTGGCAGCAAATATTTAATGCTAAAAAATGCAGAGTAATGCATTTAAGATGCAAAAACCCAAGTGAAAGGTACAGAGTAGGAGGCGATATTCTTCTAAGGACAAAGGAAGAGCGGGATCTGGGGGTGATTGTATCTGATGATCTCAAGGTGGCCAAACAGGTGGATAAAGTGATGGTAAAAGCCAGAAAGCTGCTTGGCTGCATAGGGAGAGGAATGGTCAGCTGAAAAAGGAAGTGATATTGCCCCTGTATGGGTGCCTGATGAGACCTCGCCTAGAATACTGACTACAATTCTGGAGACCCCCACCTTCAGAAGGATCTAAACAGGATGGAGCTGGTCCAGAGGGGGCTACTAACATGGTCAGTGGTCTTCACTCTAAAGCAGATGGGGAGAGACTTAAAGATCTAACTATGTACACCTTAGAGGAAAGGCGAGATAGGGGAGATTTAAATATCTCTGAGGTTTCCATGCAGAGGAGATGAGCTTTTTTCAACGGAAAGGAGGATCTAGAACGAGGGGTCATGAGATGAGGGTGAAAGGGGGTAGACTCAGGAGTAATCTCAGGAAATATTTATTCACAGCGAGAGAGGGGGATGTGTGGAACGGCCTCCCGGTGGAGGTGGCGGTGTCAAACATAGTGTCTGAGTTTGAGAAAGCGTGGGATAAACACAGGGGATCTCCGAGGGAGGGATGGGAATTATAAAGCTAAATGACTTGGGTAGACGGGGAGACTGGATGGGCCATGCGGTCTTTTTCTGCCATCTATTTCTTAACTGCCCCATTAGTGCATTGTAAACAGCACTGATGATCTAAGCAGGATAAATAGCAGCCATAATCACCCTGGAAGCTGAATGGTCCTTTACAGCCCTTGATGAAAACAGTGCCCTTAATTTCTTCCGGCTGAAACGTAATAAATGTGTGACCCTTACTGCTCTCAGCTGACAACGCCGGTTCCTGTTAGAATTTAGCTCTTTCCTCGGTCCACTCGGGGAGTTTATCCGCTGCTTCTCCCCATTGTTAGAGTTTTCATCCCAGGTAATTACTAGGAATGGAAAAGTCCCAGATCCCCCACCTGTGCTGCGGCCTTCGCTGTTCTCTCCTCACCTGATCAGTGCCGGTTTCCGGAGTGGCTCTCTCTCACCACCTCCTCCTCTCTGGCAATGAATTCGCATCCATCCTCCTGGAAGCCAGCGCCAGTCTTCAGGTTCTTTCTAGGCTAAGGACCCCTCTTCCCTTTAGCTAAACCGGATTCCTGGGCCCTGGGACAGTGCAGTGTTTATTGTACATTCTGTAACCTGAGGTTTTATTTTACTGTTATTTGTTCTTCCCCCCTTTTATTTCAATTATTCACGTATTTTTCTTTCTTTCTTTAGATTTAGCTCCGGGAAGTTATATGCAGGTATTTCCCTGACCCCAGAGGGCTCACAGTCTGTCTGTACCTGACGTGTCTTGTCCAAAGTCCCAAGGGGCAGCAGTGGGATTTGAACATTGGCTTCTATGATTCTCAGCCCCGCCGCTCTAACCACTAGGTCACTCCTCATGCCAATAAAGTTATCTGAACATGGACATGACCCTCGCCTTGTATTTTCCTGTGACCACTTTCACTCTACCCTGAGCTTTTAGGAGTCAATGACAAACCGTCCTCACTTTCCTCTCCCCTCTGCTGCACCGAGTGACCTTCCTGTGCCACCCGTAGGACACCTCCCATCTGTGCTGCAGGGACACTGAGCACTTTCCTCTCCCTCTGTGGTGACTTCTAGAAAGTGAAAGGGGCTCATTCTTCTCACCTCTGCAGGATGGGGGAAGCAGGTCACAAGGCTAAGAATGCAAGGAATGTCAGACTTTTGATTTGCGAGGTAGGAATTCCTGAACTGAGCAACTGAATGCAGAGAAAAAGACTGGTCCTCTATGGGAGCAGAATGAGACAAGAGAGTGTGGACTGTGTGCAGACTAAGGAGCAGGAGCTGTGCACTGATAGGGTTTGATGTGCACTAAGAGAGAGCAGGAGCTGTGTACTGATAGGGTTTGATGTGTACTAGAGAGAGCAGGAGCTGTGCACTGATAGGGTTTGATGTGTACTAGAGAGAGCAGGAGCTGTGTACTGATAGGGTTTGATGTGCACTGAGAGAGCAGGAGCTGTGTACTGATAGGGTTTGATGTGCACTAAGAGAGAGCAGGAGCTGTGTACTGATAGGGTTTGATGTGTACTAGAGAGAGCAGGGGCTGTGCACTGCTAGGGTTTGATGTGTACTAGAGAGAGCAGGAGCTGTGCACTGATAGGGTTTGATGTGTACTAGAGAGAGCAGGAGCTGTGTACTGATAGGGTTTGATGTGTACTAGAGAGAGCAGGAGCTGTGTACTGATAGGGTTTGATGTGCACTAAGAGAGAGCAGGAGCTGTGTACTGATAGGGTTTGATGTGTACTAGAGAGAGCAGGGGCTGTGCACTGATAGGGTTTGATGTGTACTAGAGAGAGCAGGAGCTGTGTACTGATAGGGTTTGATGTGCACTGAGAGAGAGCAGGGGCTGTGCACTGATAGGGTTTGATGTGTACTAGAGAGAGCAGGGGCTGTGCACTGATAGGGTTTGATGTGTACTAGAGAGAGCAGGGGCTGTGCACTGATAGGGTTTGATGTGTACTAGAGAGAGCAGGGGCTGTGCACTGCTAGGGTTTGATGTGTACTAGAGAGAGCAGGGGCTGTGTACTGCTAGGGTTTGATGTGTACTAGAGAGAGCAGGGCTCTGTGCTGATAGGGTTTGATGTGTACTAGAGAGAGCAGGAGCTGTGTACTGATAGGGTTTGATGTGTACTGAGAGAGAGCAGGGGCTGTGCACTGATAGGGTTTGATGTGTACTAGAGAGAGCAGGAGCTGTGCACTGATAGGGTTTGATGTGCACTGAGAGAGAGCAGGGGCTGTGCACTGATAGGGTTTGATGTGTACTAGAGAGAGCAGGGGCTGTGCACTGATAGGGTTTGATGTGTACTAGAGAGAGCAGGGGCTGTGCACTGATAGGGTTTGATGTGTACTAGAGAGAGCAGGGGCTGTGCACTGCTAGGGTTTGATGTGTACTAGAGAGAGCAGGGGCTGTGCACTGATAGGGTTTGATGTGTACTAGAGAGAGCAGGGGCTGTGTACTGCTAGGGTTTGATGTGTACTAGAGAGAGCAGAGCTCTGTGCTGATAGGGTTTGATGTGTACTAGAGAGAGCAGGAGCTGTGTACTGATAGGGTTTGATGTGTACTGAGAGAGAGCAGGGGCTGTGCACTGATAGGGTTTGATGTGTACTAGAGAGAGCAGGAGCTGTGCACTGATAGGGTTTGATGTGCACTGAGAGAGAGCAGGGGCTGTGCCCTGATAGAGTTTGATGTGTACTAGAGAGAGCAGGGCTCTCTGCTGATAGGGTTTGATGTGTGCTGAGAGAGAGCAGGGGCTGTGCGCTGATAGGGTTTGATGTGTACTAGAGAGAGCAGGGCTCTCTGCTGATAGGGTTTGATGTGTACTAGAGAGAGCAGGGCTCTGTGCTGATAGGGTTTGATGTGTACTAGAGAAAGCAGGGCTCTGTGCTGATAGGGTTTGATGTGTACTAGAGAGAGCAGGGGCTGTGCACTGATAGGGTTTGATGTGTACTAGAGAAAGCAGGGCTCTCTGCTGATAGGGTTTGATGTGTGCTGAGAGAGAGCAGGGGCTGTGCACTGATAGGGTTTGATGTGTACTAGAGAGAGCAGGGCTCTCTGCTGATAGGGTTTGATGTGTACTAGAGAGAGCAGGGCTCTGTGCTGATAGGGTTTGATGTGTACTAGAGAAAGCAGGGCTCTGTGCTGATAGGGTTTGATGTGTACTAGAGAGAGCAGGGGCTGTGCACTGATAGAGTTTGATGTGTACTAGAGAAAGCAGGGCTCTCTGCTGATAGGGTTTGATGTGTACTAGAGAGAGCAGGGGCTGTGCACTGATAGAGTTTGATGTGTACTAGAGAAAGCAGGGCTCTCTGCTGATAGGGTTTGATGTGTGCTGAGAGAGAGCAGGGGCTGTGCACTGATAGAGTTTGATGTGTACTAGAGAGAGCAGGGGCTGTGCACTGATAGAGTTTGATGTGTACTAGAGAAAGCAGGGCTCTCTGCTGATAGGGTTTGATGTGTGCTGAGAGAGAGCAGGGGCTGTGCACTGATAGAGTTTGATGTGTACTAGAGAAAGCAGGGCTCTGTGCTGATAGGGTTTGATGTGTACTAGAGAGAGCAGGGGCTGTGCACTGATAGAGTTTGATGTGTACTAGAGAAAGCAGGGCTCTCTGCTGATAGGGTTTGATGTGTGCTGAGAGAGAGCAGGGGCTGTGCACTGATAGGGTTTGATGTGTACTAGAGAGAGCAGGAGCTGTGCACTGATAGGGTTTGATGTGCACTGAGAGAGAGCAGGGGCTGTGCCCTGATAGAGTTTGATGTGTACTAGAGAGAGCAGGGCTCTCTGCTGATAGGGTTTGATGTGTACTAGAGAGAGCAGGGCTCTGTGCTGATAGGGTTTGATGTGTACTAGAGAGAGCAGGGCTCTCTGCTGATAGGGTTTGATGTGTACTAGAGAGAGCAGGGCTCTGTGCTGATAGGGTTTGATGTGTACTAGAGAAAGCAGGGCTCTGTGCTGATAGGGTTTGATGTGTACTAGAGAGAGCAGGGCTTTGTACTGATAGGGTTTGATGTGTACTGAGAGGGAGCAGGGGCTGTGCACTGATAGGGTTTGATGTGTACTAGAGAGAGCAGGGGCTGTGCGCTGATAGGATTTGATGTGTACTAGAGAGAGCAGGGCTCTGTGCTGATAGGGTTTGATGTGTGCTGAGAGCAGGGACCTTGTTGGTAGAGTTTGTTCTCAGAGCAGGATGTAGTCTGTTGCTGACTTTTATGCTTTCACATTTCCATCTCTCTGCCTCCAGTTTCTTTGTCCCTGTCCTTCTCCCTCCTTTCTGAGTAGGTGGCTTGTCTGAAGGGGGGAGATCTACACCAGCTGCCTTCTCATATACACTGTGCCCATTCCCTCCATTTTTTCTTTGTATCCTTCATCGAACTGATGCCAAATTTAAAATGAAAAAGAGTCCCTAGAAGCAGGTGAGAAATGTTAGCCCAATAAAAAGGGGTCCCCTGTAATCTGTGGGCCTTTATTTCTCAAAACCTAAATTTAGTAGTGAGACCTGAGATCCGTGGATTGCAGATCTTTGTCCCTTGTCACAAAGACAGAGTCCGAGCAGCTGGAGCTCTCCCCTCCTCTCATCCCTTGGAGAGGATCGGCACAGGTGCACCTTCCCTCACCCTGCACCCCCTTCATTTCTTTTCTTGTCCTGCCAAAAACTGGCATCGAGGCCTGGCCCACAGCCTGGAGTTCCTCCCTCCCCCGCATAAGCCTTAATAACCAGATTTCTCGGCAGGGAGCAGGGGGGCTTCCTTGAGCGAGACATCGCTGAAGCCGAGCTGCCCCGCTCGGCTTCAGCTCTTTGGACTCTTGCATGGTTGCCTAGGCTGCTGAGCACGAAATCCTTTGCACCAAGCGGATAATTTGCATGGGTGAAACACTTCCCTGAGGGGAGCGGCTCTCTCCCCTCTGCCCAAGCCTGGGCTACTTTCAGCTCTAGCTCCCGCGCTCTTCTCCTTCCTCCTGAGAGAGCAGTTGTGATTCCTTTCCAAGGAAGCCCCGGGGTTCGTAGGGTGGAAGGTTGCTCGCTCCTCTTGGCTCTGTACCATTGGATTCTCCCGCCATTGCCACGGAAGTGAATTCCTAGCAGCCTCTGGGGTGCACGACCAGCTGTAAATGTTCTGTAAAAGGTTGTGTGTCCTCGCTGCCAGCTTCCAGTTCTCACTAAATTGTTCCCTACAGATGCTCGATCTGCAGGTGGATATCATCCAGTACCCTCCATTCACAATCGTCTCCAAGCAATGATGTCTTATGTACCTGCTATCCGAGCAGCACAGGAAGGTACAACTGACATATATGAGCAGGGCCAAGGAGACCAGTGCTGCCAGAGATAAGGGACTAGGTAGAGGAAAGTACCCATTGATACCTGAAGAGGTACAGTTAGGACGCACATGAACTCTATGACATTGTAAGACCTTCAGGATGTAAGGAAGGTACAGCTGAGGAATTTGGGAAAGTAATATGGGGATACACATGAGCTTCAGAATACCTGATGACGTACAGGAAGGTACATTTAATGTATATGAGGCCTTTTTTATCTGAGTATGCACAGTTAAGCTATTCATTAGGTCTATGATATTGTAGCAGATACAGAGACATAAAATTGGGACTGTACATAAGGTCCATGATAGCTGAGGTGCTACAGGTGGGATATATATATATAGAGAGAGAGAGAGAGAGCGAGAGAGAGAGTCAAACAAACAAAAGACAGTAAAGATATTTAAATGAATAGTCCCCACCCACTACAACATATATTTCTATTAATGAGGGAACAAAATATAATACAAAAATGTTTTATTTTTACTGTAGTAAATAACAATAACATTATCCACTTATTAAAATCTCTATATAGAGCAACTTTTCATACAACATTTTTTTTTCAGATAAATGTCCATATAAACTTTATGAGTACATAATACTCTCCTCTAAATCAATCTCATTATTGATTGTAGAATCATATGTAACTTCCATATAGTGAAAAAGATATCATAAAACACTTTCAAATAAATCTTCCATCACCAATGAGTGTTAAAATCACAGAGAATCTTAGGGACAATCTTCTATAAGTGGATAATGGGATTATTGTTATTTACTACAGTAAAGATAATTGTTTTTGTTGGGGTTTTTTTGCTGTAATAGAATTGTGTTATATTTTGTTCCCGACCTCTAAGATACCCAAGCAGCTGCATAATGGAGGATTTGTTTGCTAATTTCCTTTCTGCTGCAACATCATAGATCCTATTTAATCTCTGGGTCTGTCTTCACTTCCACACAACCAAGGATCCTCTGTGTATTGCTTGCCTTCACCGGCTCCCCCAGGCCGCCGCAGTCTACCCCCTTCGGGTCTGCTATCATGATCTCTGTGCTTTAGATCCAGTGATCCTCAAGTCCAAAGGAGCGCAGCCGGGGAGAGAGACTCAAGCACATGAAGGTGGGGGTGTCAGGAGTCCTCGGGAGGCCAGGAGCAGAGCATCTGTCCATACAGTGAGGGCATTCCAGGAGGGTGGGAAATTATTCAGTTCAGTGCCCACCCGTGGGTCCCACCGGCTTTAAATGTGGTATATTTTACAGTTTTATGATTTACGTATCGGATTCCTGTTTTATTATGGATGTTTTTACTTCATCGTTGAACAATATGGAAATTAAATAGATAAAGACTGTACTGCTTGCAACTATTTTATTTGACTGGTTGCAGTAAAAACTTTTATTTTGGAAAATCAAGCTGTGCATTCAATGTCTCCTTGGAACTGCTTCAGAGAATCCACACCAGTCGAGACTAAGCCCTGGTACTGAGCGTGCCCCCCCCCCCCCCCCAGCTAACCATTGTATGGGTGGGGAGGGGGATTGCTAAATGCAGGTCACTAGGAGCTAGGTTTTTGTTTTTTTTGTAACTTACATCCTCCTTTCCCCTCTCCCACCCTGCCAAAATAATCAGGCTTTCACTCTTAGTGCTGGAAAGTACAACCAGGCCGCCTGACAGGAATGATAGAGATCTGGACAGCAGGCATCGTATTCCATGTTACAAAGAAAGAGTAAATTTATAACCAGCGAGAGTGAGGAGTAAAATGCCCGTGTCATGCTGTAATTATCGGCCCTAAACCCGGAGCATCGGCCTGCACAGAGGGATAATTGGATGATCTCAGGTTTAGGAAGTGGCGTGCAGGTATGGGATTTGCACAAAGCTGCTCCAGTCATCAACGTCCCACAGGACCGGAATATCCGCGAAGAATTAGAAACGCTTCTCTCAGCGGATCAGGTGTCTGCAGCAGCATTTACAGTCAAAGGCAAAAAGGGATTGGAAATTACTTTGCAAAGGATGAAACCTCTACTAGACCCCTCTCATTCTGCATCCAAAGCAAGGAAAGGCAGTGCTGACTAGCAACTCTCTGGCTTTCACCTGGACCCCTGGGGTTGCTGGGGCTGCAGAGCCGTGGCCCAGACGCCCAGGTGCCAGCGCGCGCGGCAGCTACACTGCTGAGCTCGCGAGCACGTGCTGACGAAACAGGGCAGGAAACTGACTCTAGGGATGCCGACCAGACCCTGTTTACTGTGCATCAGCTCCAAGGGGTGACAGCTACCGATTGCATCTTTATACTGGGCTAGACTACAAATCCCAGGAGTGACGACAGCTTGCAGCTCAGAACTGTGATGCTGCATCTCACACTGGTGCATGCTGGGAAAGCTCTCCCTGTACAGGATTGCTTGCTCCCCAGCCATGGTTTCCCCATCCCAAGAGAACATGCCCCTTAATGGAGAGTGCCCCAAATTTCCTGCTTCCTACTCTAGCCCCTGCTTTCTATCCCCATTGCTAACCAGGCAGGAGGGGCAGGAGCAGGGAGCCCACCCAGCAGCCATGAAAAACAGGGAAGAGCTTCTGCTCCTCGCTCTAGCCTCCTCCCCTCCTATCCACCCAACCCTCACCTGCTGCCTGGGGTACAGGGCTTTTCTCTGCCCAGAGGGGAGGAGGGAGTCGCCCACAGCTCTAGTCAGAAGAGAATGATTTGGAGGGGGGGGGGGGGGCAGAGAGGGTAGGGGGAAATGCTGAAAGGGGATAAAAGCTGTTGGTGAGAGAGGAGGTGAGTGCTTGGGAGGAGGGGGGGGGGGGCTAGCCATTTGAAATGTGGGAGGACAGGAGGGCTGTAAATGCTTGGAGGAGGGAGGCACTGTTGCTCCTGCCAGCTAGAGGTGGAGAGAGAATCGGGAGAACAACCCTGGGCCACAGTGGCGGGGGAAGAAGACAGAATAGACACACCAAGGATCATGGGGGGGGGGATGTGGATGTGGGGAGAGGAGAACAAACCTAGGATAGGTGGCAAGGATAGAGGAAGGGAGGGAGAGAGGGAGGACCAGGTGAGAGGGAAAGGGCGAGAGAGATCCCAGGAGAGGGGAGGGGCAGGAGAAGGGAAGCGAGAACGATCAGTGATTGAAGAGGAAACCCCCTAGGATAGAGAAGGGGGAGGAATAAGGGGAGAAAGGACACTGGGTAAGGGGAAGGGTGATGGAAAGAGGAGAGAGAGATGAGAGAAGACCATTTATTGGGAAGAGAGAAATGGAAAAATGACTTGGTAGTAGGAGGAGAAAGAAGATGGGGCTGAGGGACAGAGAACACTGGATAGGGGGGAGGGAGAGAGGACTCAGTTTAGAGAGGTACTGAGTGGGTGGAGAGAGAAAAAGGACCCTGGATTTGGTGAGGTGGCACTGGCAGGGATGAATCCTGGAAAATAAGAGGAAGAAGGATATGAGGGAGGGAAGAGAAAGGAGGAAAAGAAGAAAGAAGAGAATCAAAGGCTGAAAGAAGAGGCAATATTACAAAATCCACTCTGAAGATAGGGAGAACCAAAATAAAAAAAACAGAGTCCCTAAAAGCTGGAAAGAGCTCACCAGTGATGTCCCTTCAGCTAAGCTCATGACCACTGGAAAGATCACTTCTTCTCTACCCAAAGCCCAAGACCCAGGCAGGATTAGGAATAATCTCCTCTCACCCAAAAGTCTAAGATGCAGACAAGCCTGGAGATTACTTCCTGTTAGCCAAAAGCCCAAGACCCAGGCAGGATTATGAAAGAGAACACAAGCAAATCCATCCATATCGCCAGGCCTTTTTATTCTTGTTGTCTGAGAACTCAGTACCCAAGGCTTCTGACTCCCCTTGTCAGGGTGAGAATCTGTTTGCTTCCTAGGACTGTTTTCTCTCACATTCCCTCTCTCACGCAGAATTCTGCAATGTAAGACTTCTTCAGTCAAAGTTCTGTAATGTAGGATTTTGTTATCCTTTATTTTTAAAGTGATGTTTCACTGCAACAGTAGTCCAGGGGGGCTGTGACATGCAAATCTCCTACCCGAGTCTCTGACTCATCTGTTCAGTGGTCATTTAAGCACCTTCACAGTAAGGAGTCTGGCAACCTTTTCAATCTCACTTGGGTTTTCCTGGGCTGGCGGCTCATGTTACAGAGCTGCATTGCCCTCTTGTTCTGCTGCAGTTCACTTAAATGATAAGCCTGCTCTTTACCCACTCTCCCTTGGGAGGAGGGCTTTCATTAAGTTGCCAGAGGTCAGTGACCGATGTTGCAAAATAAACTTCAGGAGACACTTCTTCAGGTGAAGGGCAGATGGCATTTTCTGTTTTTTTTCCCCCTCTCTGTTACGGTTTCCTGCCTTTGTCACCATCATCCATCAGTGTTTTCTTCTTTGCTCTAAGTATATCAATTCAGATACCCATTGAAGTTGGCTAGATACATTCTTGTGTGGCCCCTTCTTGGTCTCTAGAATGAGGTTTATGTGTTAAAATTTAGAATCTCTCAGCTTGGAGGTTTCACTAAGGGGTCAAAGGTGTTTTGATGTGTTTTATTTTCTACAATGGGGGATCTTCTAGCAAAAGAGGTTCAGAAGGAGTTCAGAGGGTGTGCATGTATTTTAGCTGAGTGGCAAGGTGGGTCTTCCCTCTGCTGGTGGGTGCAAGGTTTGGCTAGGGGTTGTTATTATTTACTCTGCTGGTGGGTGCAAGGTTTGGCTGGGGGTTGTTATTATTTACTCTGCTGGTGGGTGCAAGGTTTGGCTGGGAGTTGTTATTATTTACTCTGCTGGTGAGTGCAAGGTTTGGCTGGGGGTTGTTATTATTTACTCTGCTGGTGGGTGCAAGGTTTGGCTGGGGGTTGTTATTATTTACTATGCTGGTGGGTGCAAGGTTTGGCTGGGGGTTGTTATTATTTACTCTGCTGGTGAGTGCAAGGTTTGGCTGGGAGTTGTTATTTACTCTGCTGGTGAGTGCAAGGTTTGGCTGGGAGTTGTTATTATTTACTCTGCTGGTGAGTGCAAGGTTTGGCTGGGAGTTGTTATTATTTACTCTGCTGGTGAGTGCAAAGTTTGGCTGGGGGTTGTTATTTACTCTGCTGGTGAGTGCAAGGTTTGGCTGGGAGTTGTTATTATTTACACTGCTGGTGAGTGCAAGGTTTGGCTGGGAGTTGTTATTATTTACTCTGCTGGTGGGTGCAAGGTTTGGCTGGGGGTTGTTATTATTTACTATGCTGGTGGGTGCAAGGTTTGGCTGGGGGTTGTTATTATTTACTCTGCTGGTGAGTGCAAGGTTTGGCTGGGAGTTGTTATTTACTCTGCTGGTGAGTGCAAGGTTTGGCTGGGAGTTGTTATTATTTACTCTGCTGGTGAGTGCAAGGTTTGGCTGGGAGTTGTTATTATTTACTCTGCTGGTGAGTGCAAAGTTTGGCTGGGGGTTGTTATTTACTCTGCTGGTGAGTGCAAGGTTTGGCTGGGAGTTGTTATTATTTACACTGCTGGTGAGTGCAAGGTTTGGCTGGGAGTTGTTATTATTTACTCTGCTGGTGGGTGCAAGGTTTGGCTGGGGGTTGTTATTATTTACTCTGCTGGTGGGTTGTCTCCAGAGGACACACGGTTTGGAGGATTTCAGGGATGGTGGCTGCTAACATCTTGTGTGTTTGATGTTACTAAACTTTTTATTTTTTTATCCGTGTTTTCTTTTGTTTTTTTTTCTTTTTCTTTTATTCTGTATATTGGATTTCAGACGGTGTGTTGAAAAAATGTTTGAAATAAATACCTAAAAAATAAGCTCGGAGCAGGCAGTGAGGCTACTGGGTGAGGGAAATCTGAAGTCAAGCCGAGGCATTACACAGCTTTACCACATCCTGGTGACCCCCAGCCTCCCCCAACCTCCCCCGGACTCCCATCAGTGTCAGCTTCCAGAATTAAAGGATTAGGTTTTCTCAGATTGGGGAAGGAAGAGGAGAAGGGATGTCAGGTGGGTGATGAAGGAAGGGAGGGAGAGTGGGGGAAGCAGAAGGTGGTGCTGCTTTCACTCCTTTCATCTCCTCTGAAAAGCCAGATTAGTGGAAGAAGCTGGCGGCCCCATGAGACTTGGGGCATGGGCAGAACATCTGTGAAACAAATCTTTAGTAGTGCTGCCCTGGCACCTCTACCCCGCCCTGCTGGGGGTTTGTGGCTTTATAACTCGTTCCATTCCACAGGTGCCCTCCTGTGTGATGAGTTTATCCAGGCCTGCAGCTGAGTCCCAGGTTACACCGAGCCTGATAGCCACATGGTGAGAGCTCGCAGACAACCCAGCCGTTACCCTCTCTTCTAGGTCTGGCAGGAAATTTTGACAGTTTTTGGAAGCTCTGTTTCTAAGGCCCATCATTTTATTTTTCTCAGTAACATATATCAGTGTTTATTACAGCAATAATGCAACGAGAAAAAAATCAGTGCAAAATGAAACCCACTCATTAGGAATGTGCAGTCATTTTAATTCGTTTTGGCATTTTATGTGCATAAAGTTTTTGTGTATAAAATTTTATTTTATGCACCGAAGTACAACCCATGGGCTGGATTTTGAAAGCTCTACGCGGGTAAATCCCCGGGACGCGTAAAGCCCCGGGACGCGTCTAAGTCCAGGGGCTTTACAAAACTGGCAGGGCGGGGCCAGAGGACTCCGGCACAGCGGCCATTTGTCGCTGTGTCAGAGGATCGCGTGCCGGCACGCACAACCTGCACCTGCCTCCAGGTAGGCGCAAAAGGTGAATTAAAATTTTTTGGGGGGTTAGAGTAGGGCTGGGGGGGATATGTTAGGGGAAAGGGTGGGAAGGTTAGTTTAGGGGAAAGGGGGAAGCCCGTGGACATAGGCATGCGCAGGTGCACAATTGTGCACCCCCTTGCGTGTGCCAACCCCGATTTTAGAACATGCGCGCGCATGTTATAAAATCAGGCGTACATGTGTGCACACCGGGTAGCGCGCGCAGGTATGAAAATTCACCCCTATATGCATAAAATTGAATTTTATGTGTACAAAATGGCACAAGACATGCACAAACTGCCAACAGGAATGATACAAACCACAGAAAATGTACCGAATAAAAAGGATCAAACGAATGAACGAACCAAATCGAAACTTTGTGTGCACATCCTGACTCCTATTTCTTGTGGACAGAAGTAGGAAGTGCCGCCTAGCCTCTCCTTCTCTGCAGATGAGGGCTGGGATTGCACTGCACTGTGTGGGAAGAAGACTTGGTACCGTGTGATGTGCGAAGCCTGGGGCTTATGATGAATTCTACAGGACCAGAACAAAATTCTGTATGTTGAATGTTATAAATTTTGGGCAAAAGATCAGTAAAACCCAAATAGTTTTTCTAAAACCTGAGATGATTTTTGATTTAAAAAATATCATTGATGCTGTAAGTGAAGGGCCCTATCACTGTGACAGATAGACAAGCAGAGACAGGATCAGGAGCAACAACAACAACACCACCCTGGCAAAGGAATCCCCAAAGGCCTTGTTGCCGAGGAGCTGGCTAGGCGCACTGAGCTTCCTTATATCTCAAGGCAGTGATGATGTCATCAGCCAGCGCCACAGGAAGCCTTACAAAAGGCTGAGAGTGGGGTCTGCTTCCCATTCAGGACTATTGGATGCAGCATGGTGCCAGGGACTATGTCAGAGGAACCTGCAGCCAGAGGGTGCCACTGGGGAGGTAACAGGCATTAGATAGACCTAGAGAGCTGCATCTCTTATCCCTTTCTCCTTACCTAGTGAAACTACATTGGTTACTAGTTAGGGGTCATGACCAATGTTTAATCTTTATTTATTTATTTATTTATTTATTTATTTAAAATCACTTCTAGTCTGTCTTCTAACAACAATACCAATCAAAGAGGTTTGCAATACAAATAAAACACTGATATGTGAAATGTGCATCAACACTATTGAAGGGGCAACATCCTATTTCTAAGAAGATTTACAAAAAAATATTTTATCAAGGATTATAATTCTCACAATGTAGTATATTTGCTACAATGTACATGCCCCCAATTATATGTGGGGCGCACTTCAAGATCAGTAAAAGTCTGATTATGTAGCCTCTTACCTTCTCTCTGCCTGCCTCGCGGCCTGGAGGCCACAGTCCCCGGTCTTTCTTGCGGCTGGAGCCGCTCCTCAGTCTGCCCTCTGCAGCTTGAGAGCTGCTGACAATGCTGGGCCTGTTTCTCGGCCCCCTGCTCTTCGGTGTTAGCAGCAGCATGTCCGCTGGCCATGGACCTGCACAACTTCCTGCTTTCGGTTCCTAGGGTGCGGGCCGCACCTCTTTACAAGATTTAAAGGGCCCGTGGCCGGAAATGCCCCGGCCCCACTTGATGACTATTTCTGTCTCAGCCCTATAAGAGGGCCTCACCTTAAGTCCTGCCTTGCCTTGCATTGGAGTTACTTGCTTCTGGAAGTCTCGTCTTCCAGTGCTTCGTCAGGCCTTCGTTTTTCGTTGGAGCTCCATGTCTCGTCTGCTTCCTGTGTCCGTGGTTTCTTAATGTTCCATGTCTTCATGTCCTGAGGTTCCAATTCCTGATGTTCCAGGAGTCCAGATGTTCGTCTCCTGTTCCTGATGACCGTGATGTTCTTCGCCTGATTCTGATGTCCGTGATCCAGTCCAGATGTCTTGTACCTCTGGTTCCTCGTTGCCACCCTTCCTGGCATGCCACGTCATGGTCCACGACCAGTCCCACGGGCGGGCTGTGTAGGGCGCCTCGTGGTGCAATGCCTTCCTCACTTCTGCAGCACAAGTCTCCGGGAGACTTCTGTTTCTGTCCTTGTCCCTGGTCTATGAAGTTCCTTGTGCCTGCTCCGTCCATGCCAAAGACTCTGCCAGTACCTGTGCCGTTCCAGCGTGGTCTGTGACCAGCCACTGGTGGCTGTGTAGGGTGTGCCCTGGTGCAGGCCATGACAGCTTCTGAGACATGTTCCTTTCATTATTCCACATCTCGTCTAGAGACTACTTCGAGTCCAGCGTGGTCAGTGACCAGTCCTGCGGGTGGGCTGTGTAGGGTGCGCTGCATCGCAGTCTCAACTTAGTACTTTGCTTGAGTCTTCTGAATACCTTGAACCCTGCTTTAGTCTGCTGAATACCTTGAACCTTGTTCCTGAGTCTTCATCTGTGTGCCCAAGTACCTTGTTCCTGAGTCTTTGTTTGTACATCCAAGTATCTTGTTCCTGAGTCTTCGTCTGAATCTCCATGTTCTGGTCTTCACTGCCGCTTCTTGCCGTTACTCAGTGGCAGGTCCGAAAGGGCTTGGAATGGTCAGAGGACTGTTCATAAGACCACCATTGCATTGGTGGCCTTCCCGAAGCGTGCAGGTCTGGCAGAGGGTCAGACTTTGTTCTCATCCATGCTTGGACACGTCTCACCAACCCTCGGTGCTGTCTTGGATTTGTCTGGGATCGTGCTGAGGTCCAAGGGCACACAATCCCCTCAAGATGGGATAGCTCTCCTAGCATTCCCGAAACATAACAGAATGCAAGGCCTCTCAAGGCCTCCCGAAACATAACAGATTAAGAGAACACCGGAGTCGATTACATACTAAAAAGTTAGACATGCCATTAGTTAAACATTGTTTGCAAAACAATCATAGTTTTGGTCACCTCCTTTGGACTGTTTTAGATGCAGCCATCATTTCTGATAGAGGTGGAGATATTCAAACTCTTTTAAATTATAAGGAACAATGATGAATTTTCAAATTGTCATCAAGTTTTCCATCAGGTATGAATGATAACGTTGAGTGGATGTCATTAGTTTGAACTCCCATAGTAGCTTTAGCGTATTGGTCCCTTTAAACGTTTCTTTGTTGTCTATTGGTTAACTTTTGGTCCAATCAGTTTGTATAAATACTGGTTTGTAAAATGGTGGATCCTTGGAAACTCCAAAATTGCAGTACAGTGTGATGGCCGTTTTAAGTTCATTGCAACCAAGACACGTACGTATTTTATTTAATTCTATTACATTTGGATTTTTGGGGTGTTCATTGTAGACAGTAAATACATTTTTGTAATTTTATTTTTTAATTTCAGATTTTGATAATGTGCCTGTTTTGGCCCCTGAGGAAGGAATGCTTCCAAAATATGAGCCGTGTCGGGCAGGCATATTATGTTATAAAAGAGATTCGTGTCTTTGGTTTCATTAATGATTCTATAGCTCTATAAATTTATTGTTCAAAAATCTGTATGAGACCTATGATTATAATTTCTAATGGGCGTTTGATCACTTTTGGTGGTTGTCTAAGTTTATGACAAACCATAAATAAGTGAATCTGAAAATTATTCATCCATTCTATATATGAATTCTCAATAGCACTCAAACAATTAAGTTTCCTACATGTACAACTCTTGATATATTTTGATGTATTTTGTGATATTCAAAATTAGTGACTCACTCTGCAATATACGGAATTATGGAATATCAAGAATAAGAAATAAATAAATTAGATCTACATCAGTTAGAAGGGTCTTTTGCTGTTTTGTACCTTATGTTGTAGAATAATCTCTCAATGGAAATTAGATTCTCCAATAGCTTCTTTCCTTATGGACGTTATAAAAATGTATTAATTTTATTTCAAAGCATTTACAATCTGCCAATCCAGCAATTATTTCTCAGCAAAGTACAGCATAATCATATAAAGCAATAATCAAATAAAATACAATTGATAAAGCACACAATAAATGAAAAAATAAATAGCTTTGCTTGGAAAATAAGAAAACAGAAATACTGCTTCAGTGAGTCCTTACCAACAGAACTAGAGAAAGCAATCCTGGTTATTCACTCCAGCTAGGAATATTATTTTTCTGGTGTACACCTTAGTAGTCTGGTAGAATATTTGTAATGATTCCCTCTGTTATGGAGGCTGTTTTGTGCATTCACATGGGGTACAGGGTATTTTACTCTTAATGGTATAATCTTGGCCAGCATCCTTTTTTTTTAGCTGGCTATTGTATTTGGAAGCTTTTACTTCCTGTGCAAGATTTGTATTGAGGGGGAGATTACTTATTTGTATTTGTTTTGTTTGTTACTTATAACATGGGCATTGTTTTTTTGTTGTTTTTATTTTTTTGTATTTATTTACCGATATCTGGATTGTTAATTTTTTTGTATTTGTTTTTTATAACTTGTTCTGGGCACCCTAGTGGGAAGGCGAGTAAGTAAATGTTTTTAAATAAATAAATATCAGTGAAATAGGAACAGGAAGGCGGCCATCTTAGCTTCCAGAAGCCTGGATCTCCCATGATGCACTGCAGATAACTCTGCCCCTGGAAGAGGCAGATATGAACAGCAGACACAGCAGGACTGAGTGGTTGGGGGCCATAAGTGATATTGAAGAATGCTGGCCACACAGAGACATTACTGTGAAACTTCAGACACTAGCTATGTGCTGCTTCCCGTGACTGAAATAACAGCGTTTGCCTGTCCTGAAATAACACTCAGCACGTTTATTTATTTGTGTATTTTAAAAGAATTCATTTTCTGCACACATAGCAATAATGCCTGCCGGACCATGTCTCTGCCGCACGATGCCGTACCGTGCCCTGGCCCTGTCTGTCCACGATCTCGGGGTCCACTCTTGCAAGCCCGTGACAAATGGGGATTTGATAGGTTCCAAAACGCTATCTTTCCTGAGCTCCTTCTTCCTGGAGTGCATAAGGCACCGAGCAGGGATGGAAGAAATAGTGCAATGAGGGCAGAGAGCCCTAGAAGTGCCCTCCGTCCCGGTGCATATTTAGTTGTGCAGTTATCCGGCGCCGCTGGCGCAAGTTACCTCGCCCTGTCCAATGATGCGGGGAAGTCAGCGGTGATGCTGCTCTCCAGTCCCCTTCCTGCTAGAGGAACAGGTTTCCCAGGCTACCTGCTTGCAAATCCGGGTGATGTCTCGCATGCATAATTCGGAAGCAGCGCATCTTCTGCCCAAGGATTTAATTCCCAAGAAAGTCTGGAAGGAAAAAAAATGAGAAACTCCACAGAAGAAACTTTGCTGCCACGTTTTGGGCGAAGTCCCCTCGTGCTGCCACGTTTTGGGCGAAGTCCCCTCGTGCTTTTTGCAGAAGCTTTTTCTCTTGCACGATATTTTCTGTGGAAGCTGCAGAAAATGAGATAGTAGGGTGAAAGGTGCCACTGTTGTCAAAACTGCGCCACAAAACTGCCTGACCCAGACTGAAATCCCAGGCAAAGCATGAGCAAGCCGCCCTCTCACAACTTACGAGAAAAAGAGAGAGCCGCCGTCAGTGAGCAAGGTTTGCAGCTCAGAGTTTAGCTTGATCGTCACCGAGCTGCCACAGGGCCCGCCTGCAGAGGAGATCCGCAAGTTCTGGGAAACCCAGGAGCTAAAGCACGATGGGCCGAGAACCCGGATTTCTCCAGCACCAATGAAGCTCCCAGAGGAACTCTGCATGGCCGCATTCAGCAGGAGTTGTTAGAAACTTCCACTGGCTTATGACGTGCGGTGCTTCTCGTGCTTTAACAAGGATACTTCAGCGTTAGTTTACAGCCTCTCTCTGGGAGCTCTCCCTCCCTTTCCATTCACGAGGCATGTGCCTGCCCTCTGCATCGGCCTGCTCTGTCGAGGACGGGGAGAGCGAACGATAACAGCACTGTACAGAAGTGATGCTATGTATTTAACAGGACCTGGGCCCTTGGAAAGTGAGCTTGATGACAGGTGCTAGATATTTTTCACTCTGTCCCGCTAACCCCCACGCAGCGGCCAGATAACACAGCTGCGGAGCAGATGAGCCCCTCAGGATCTCTCGGTGAGATGGTTTAATCCCTGCGGCTTTCCCAGGGATTGGATTGATGGATGGAGGAAAAGGATTTTAGCAGATAAAACCAGTTCTCTCTTATTTATGGAGGGAGCTCTCCTGGCCTTATTACTTCGTTTATTTGGAGATTAAAAGTAATCCTTTCAAGAGGAGCCAGGCCTCGTTATTCGCGCTGCGTGCATGATGGCAAAGACGGGGGCGCAGATCTGCACGGTAGAGACCGTCAGTACTTCCTATGGTGCAAAGTATCACAGCTCAGCTCGGTGCAGCAGAGTAAGCTCAGCGCTTGGCATGGTGGAGGCTGGCGTAGTTTAATATATACTGAAGATCGATAGAGCTCAGCATGGTACAGACCAATAGGTGGAGAAGGCAAATGCCTATGGGCAGCCACCTGCTCTGCCTTTATGAGTCACTACTACCACGCATTGCTTCTGAGGTGCTCTGCTTGATGTACGCAGCGCTGTACAAAAATATACAAGACAGTCCCTGCTCGGTAGAGCTTACAATCTAATTAAGACAAGCATGCAGGGCAAAAGGGACTTTGGAAATTTAATTTATTAAGAAAATGGTTAAAAATCAATATAGTGTGAACACTATTAATCAGGGGTTAAGATCTAAAAGCAGCCTCTAAAAGGCTGGATTTGAATAAGGCCAGAGAGAGAATCCATTCCAAGCACCTGGCGCAGCCAGATGGAAAGCACGGAGCCGGGGGCTGGTGGTAGAGGGATAGGAGTGACTTGTCTGATGAGCGGAGTGCAGGAGGAGGGGTGTAGAGAGAGATAAGAGAGGAGAGGTAGTGAGGTGCTGCAGAGGGAAGGCATTTGTAGGTGAGAAAGAGGAGCTTGAACTGAATGCGGGAACGGATAGGGAGCCAATGCAGTGACTTCAGAAGAGGGGTTATACGGGTGTAGTAACAGTGACAAAAAACAAGATAGCTGAATTTGGGGTAGCCAATAGTGGAGAGAGATGGCTCCCTGGGAGACCTGGGAGGAGCAGGTTGCAGTAGTCCGACTGGGAGTTCATGAGAGACCGGATAAGGGTTCCGGTTGTGCGTTCAGAAAGGAAGGAAGGAATTTTGGTGTCATTATAGAAGAAGAAACACATTTTAGCAGAGCTTTGCATATGTGTGGAGAAGGAGTGAGAGGAGCCTAAGATTATCCCGAGGCTGCAGGCTGGGGATACTGGGAGGAGGAGGACGGTGTTATCCACTGAAACAGAGAACGTGGGTTTGGGGGAGGGGGGGCCTGCCTTGGCCTTGTTGAGTTTCAGGTGGCGGTGAGACATCCAGGCAGTGTAGAAGCAGATCTGGGAGTCGTCAGCATTAAAATGGTCCTGAAAGCCATGGGAGGAGAGCAGAGCGCCAAGGGAATTAGAATAGAGAGAAGAGGAGAGGCCCGAGGACAGAGGCCCGAGGCTCGCATGGTAGAGGATGCCGGACGTTTGGGTCAGTTGAGGTGGTGCTGAAGACTTACAAGGGGTTATTTAAGTGGCTTTTCAAACAAGCCTTCCCTGACAACTCATAACCACATCCAACTCCTGTAATATTACTGTAAATATTCATTAAGTTATTTATTTTTTTCCCCTTACAATTCTTTTTATTCCCCACTGTTCCTATGTTTCTCTCCTAGTTATTCTACCCTTGGTTTTTTGTAAATGCTTCCCCTTTGCACAAGTTATAATTGCACAATATATTTGCTCTCTCCGAGACACTGTTACTGTTACAATGTCAATGTTAACTGTTTCGTTTTTTATTGTAATCCCTAGTTCAATGTAATCTGCTCTCCTCTGAGGCACTGTTACTGTTTCAATGTAAACCGAATTGATTTGTAACTTCTTACAAGAATTTCGGTATATAAAACTGTTAAATAAATAAATAAATAAATAAGTTTAGTTTTACTGTTCTATGCACCCCTTGTTTCAATGTAAACCAGCATGATGTGACCTGGTCATGAATGCCGGTATATAAAAAACCTAAATAAATAAAATAAATAAATAAGTTATCCGATTCTCTGTGTATCAGAATGTAAGCTGTACAGGGGTCCAATTGATAGAGATCAATATTTAAAGGCATTTAGCTGAATTATTCACAAGTTATCTGGCTAAATGGCAAAGTTTTGAATAATGAGTGACTTCTCTGGCTAAATTCCAGTTGAATAAGTCATCATCTGTCTGACCTGTGGCTGGATAAAATGGAGACATGCCAGGGTGGGCTAAAGCCCAGCTAACTTAACAGGTCATAGTTAAAAAATATAAGAATGAAAGTGACTCTCTTGGTGCTGCCCCTCCCCAGTAAATGCCTCCAAACGCTCCCACTCACCCAGTGTCTGACAGAGCCCTGGGGACCCCCATTTGCAGCTGTGGGATCGCAGTCGCTGAGATCCCGGGTGCTTCCAGCATTGCTCTGGCAGCAGCCCAGGAAGTATAAACCGCGTTACTCTCCAGCGCTCCATATTCAGAAGCTGTCCAGTTAGCTTTAGTCAGGGATATTCGGAGGAACATTTATCCCCCTGAATACCCAGGGCGAGTTAGGCCGCTAAGTTTAGCCGGATAACTTGTCCACTGGCTACCTCACAAGTAAATTATAAAAGGTGCATGCATGCAAAAATATGCTCAGTTTTATATTGTGCATGCACCATCCTATTGCACATACGGGTTGGAGCCTTTACAAGTGTACTCACAAGTGACTGGCAGGGAGAGAGAGAGAGACTTTTAAAGGGCCAATCTGACACACTACACATATATACCACTCTAAGAGGGGCACTTTCAATTCAGGGTGGGGTTTTGGGGAGGGGGGCATTGTAAAAAGGGTCTACAGACCCTTGCACCCTAGGCAGACCAATGTAACACCCACCCTGAGTTGAAAGTGCCCCTCTTACAGTGGGAGATATATAGAGAGTGTCAGACTGGACCTTTAAAAGAGTCTCTCTCTCTCTCTCTCTCCCCCCCCCCCCTCCACCTCCCCCCAAGCAGTCTGACAGGGATAGAGAAGGAACACAGTCATGAAACCTTCCAATTTCTACAATAAAAATTTCCAAAGTGATGTGCATACATTAAAAACAATAAAATAAACATAAAACACAGCAAAACATAATACCTCACCACATCTACGTTACCACCCACCTACTCCATCTCCGATTCAACATTACCTCCATCTTCCCATCAGCCTGCATCATATTACATCAACAGATATATCACCATCTCTTGTTACCTCCTGCCTACTCTACATTTCTTAAAATAAATAAGGCCCCCTCCTTCATAGTAATACCCCCCACCCTCTCAATCTCAAACACCTCTAAAATAAGGAACACACCAATTTAACTTCCACTATCGTAAATGAACATAAGAAAATGCCATAGTCGGTCAGACCAAGGGTCCATCAAGCCCAGTATCCTGTTTCCAACAGTGGCCAATCCAAGTCACAAGTACCTGGCAATTACCCAAAAACTAAGTCTATTCCATTTTACCATTGCTAATGGCAGTGGTTATTATCTAAGTCAACTTAATTAATAGCAGGTAATGGACTTCTCCTCCAAGAACTTATCCAATCCTTTTTTAACACAGCTATACTAACTGCACTAACCACATCCTCTGGCAACAAATTCCAGAGTTTAATTGTGCATTGAGTGAAAAAGAATTTTCTCCGATTAGTCTTAAATGTGCTACTTGCTAACTTCATGGAGTGCCCCCTAGTCTTTCTATTATCCGAAAGAGTAAATAACCGATTCACATCTACCCGTTCTAGACCTCTCATGATTTTAAACACCTCTATCATATCCCCCCTCAGCCGTCTCTTCTCCAAGCTAAACAGCCCTAACCTCTTCAGCCTTTCCTCCTAGGGGAGCTGTTCCATCCCCTGAGCCAGGTTTTCATGGCAACGAGGTCTAACCACCTCGCTTATTTAAAAGAGAACGGTGATGCCATCAGCCTTGTTTTTAGCAAATGGCAAAATGTCATTTAATCTGTTTCCTCTCTAATATTCAGACAGGGCTCATTCCACAGTAGTGGAGCTGTCACAGAAAAGGTCCAATTACAAAGTCTAGTAAGTTGAAATTTCCTAACAGGGGCAGTTGGAACATAAAAGCAGACTGAGAATGAGTGGTCCTTTGAGAACATTTCCATGAGATGTTATTTCTGAAATGTAGAGATCTTAAAGTCAGGACCAGAACTTTAAATTTGCATCTTAGCTTGACCGGCAACCCGTGCAATTTCTTATGTAGAGGGGCTTCTGATTCCCTTCTTGATCTTCTCATGACTAATCTTGCAGTCATATTTTGGACTACCTGTAGCTTACAAATTACATTTCCTGGGAGTCCCCAATATATCTGGTTACAATAGTCAATCACCAAAATAACCTGTGCATAAACTCCAGACTTTAATGCTTTTAGAGTTAAGACATTTTTCAACTGATGCACAAGTCTTAGTCTGTAGTGCACAGCACTAAGTACCGCACTGATCTGATTCTCCATAGACCAGCTGAGTCCAACATTATCCCCCATATTCTATCGCTGGAATTAGCTGTAATGAGTCGTCCCTCAGTTTGAACTTGACATTTATTTACATTGGTACCCACTTGTAAAATTTCAGGTTTTTCACATTCACCACTAGGCGACTTTCCCCCAACCATTTACCCACTGCTTCCATGCAATCTGTAAGAGCAGAGAGCATCTGAGATATATCTTTTCCCAGAGGTACTGCAATTTATACATCATCAGCGTAGATAAATTTATTTATTTATTTATTTATTTTTGGTTTTTTTATATACCGATCTTCTTGCATTGGATACAAATCAAACCGGTTTACAGTGAAACAAAAAACTTGCCTAAGAGCATTACATAGAACGAAGAACATAAAACAAATTAAAATTGCCTGAGAAACATTACATAGAATGAAGAACATATAAAAGCTTTAGGTAACATGGTATTAATAGAAAAACCTCTAAACCGGATGTCTTGGAATAAAGCCATCAACGTTAAAAAATCAAACAGTTGATTGCCTCGGAAGAATTTAGGCTAGAGTGTAGGGAAGAGGAAGTCGGAGGGCGGACGAAGGGATGGGGGGTAAGAGAAACAGCGTGTCCATGGTGGTGGAATATGGGGAGGGTTTAAGGCTGGAATTAATAACATATCGAACAAATCATGGATTGCCAAGTGAGGTAAAACTTTGAGCCATCAAGGAAACGCTAGGCTGAATAGCCATGTTTTCAGTTTTTTCTTGAAGGAATGCTGGCAGGAACCAAGTAAACTCAAAATATCGTATAATTTCATCAAGAGGGGACAAATAGATGTCAAACAAAAGCGGGGACAACGAAGAACCCTGAGGAACTCCCCATTTTACCGGACATAAGGGAGAATAATGTCCATGAAAGGAACACTGAAATCTATTCTCTAAAAACTGGTAATCCGGTTCAGAACTGGGCCTACAATCCCTCGACATCATGAAATAAGAATGTCATGTTCCACCAAATCAAATGCACTGGAAAGGTACAGAAAAATTAAAAGGACCCCAGCTGCCTTATCCAGTTGTGATAAAACTAGATCAGTTAGATCCACCATGATTATCTCTGTGCTGCAACTTTATGGAAACCTCTCACTAGAATCTTCACTCTCACAGTTCTTGAGAGAACCCTACACCACCTGTGACTTCAGCTTAAATAGTTCCCCAAGATACTTTAGAGAGAGTTTTTATATCGTTTTCTCCTATGTACACCCCCCTTCTTTATATGAAGTCGTAGGAATAAACTTTTCGGAATTTTTGAGTCTAATCATGCATCTGGATGGGATCTGGATTGCTTGATCAGTGGACAACTCACAGGTATAATTCTGCCAGCCTCTTCACAGCACCCGTTCAGCACATGTACACATAACGGTGGGGGATAGCTCATTTGCATACACACTGGCAGGAATTTTCCGCAGAGCTTTGGTAAAATGGTGTTACAGGAGTGCTAGGGAGCGGTCCCAAATCCGGAGAGGTTGGTGTGCCCTTGGACCACTGCACGACTGCAGAGAGCTCCGTAGAATCGCTGAGGCAGGTAAGACGTGTCCAAGCACAGGTGGACAGGCTGAAGACCAGGGACTCTGGCCTCTGCTGAACCTGAACGCATCAGAAGAGACCCAACAATGCAATGCTGGTCTCTGGGGTAGCCCTCCGGCTACTCGATAGCCTTTTCAGACCTGCTGTATGGGAATGGCAAATGCGTCGATGGACAGAGGTCGAGGACAGGCGATGACAAAGACTCTGGAGACATGGTCAGACGAAGATACTAGAAGACATGGTCAAATGACAATGCTTGAAGACCCCGACAAACAAAGGTACTTGGAGACATGGTCGGGTGGAAGTAGTTGGAGACATGGTCGGGAGAAACTGTGAGGCAAGAAAGCAAGGCTAAGGCAGGGCTGAGGCAAGGCTGAGGCAAGACGAGGACTCCTGATGAGTGAAAAGACGCCAGCAAGATAAAACTCAGGATGGAGTGGAATCTGGATAACACGCTAACTCACACAGCCAGAGAGGAGGCTTTAGTGGCACAGTGGGCCCTCAGGCAGGTCCACTGACAGCACAATCCGCCAGAGGCTAGGCGAAGCCGGAGCCCAAGACATTGGAGGACAAGGCTTCAAAGAGAGGAGCCAAAAAAAGGTGAATGCCAAAAGGTGGGACATCTGAAGACTAGACATTGAGATCATCTGGAGACAAGGACATCGGAGACATCAAAGGACAAAAACATCTGAAGGCAGAATCATCTGGGGTATCCAAGACAAGGACATCAGGATCTCGAACTCCCAAGGCACTCAATCAAGAGCAATGAGGAGACGCTGGAAGACAGGACATCTGAACGCCAGGCCTTCCGGACTTCAGAACTGCAGGGCACTCAATCAAGAGCATCAGGAAGGCACCAAAGGGCAGAACAACTGGACATCTAGTGACGAGGACTACTTCAGACGAAGACATCTGTGAACAATGGCATCTGAAACAAAGACGTCAGGGGAGATGGGACATCTGGAAGCAAGGCCATCTGAGGACGGAGACATCTGAGGATGGAGACATGGGATCCGACGAGAGACTAGGACATGGAATGAAGATAAAGATGAAGGATCAGGAACCACAAAGGAAGACAAGGGAATTCCCATGAAGAACAGAATGCCTTGAAGAAGCGAGAAGAACATCAGAGCCCCCTGGACTGAAGAGCTGGAACAACGAGGAGTCCAGGAACAGGCAGCTCCTTGAAAAGGCAACAAAGAACTGAAGAAAGGCCCTTCTTATAGGGCTGAAGAGGAACGCCCAAGATGACATCATCAATCAGGGCCGCGGGACCTCTCCCACTGCTGGCCCTATAAATAGGCTGGAGAGGCGCGACCCCATGCCTAAGAGGCAGGACCAGGGACAGTGGTGCCATGCCACAGGTTAGAGCAGGAGCAGCACAAGGCCGCAAAACCAGGCCCAGCATGAGTGGCGGCTTCCAGGCCGCAGAAGAAAGTTGGAGGCGGCAGAAGGTTAGTCTCCTCCTCTTCCTCCCCGGGGCAGCCTTTCACCACTGAGGGTCCAGGGGACAGCTGATTGCCGGATCTCCCTGACAGCCATGAGGCAGTGAATCCCCGCAGCCACATAATAGCCAGCTGCCCTCCTCCTCTGCGCCCCGATGATATATTAGAAAATAAAAATTACCCCCCCTCCTACCTTAAATTTATTTAACCTCTGGTTACACTAGGACTAGAGGGCACTCCATGAAACTAGCAATCGGCAGATCTAAAACAAATTGTAGGAAGGATTTTTTCACTCAGCACACAATCAAGCTACGGAATCTGCTGTCAAAGGACGTGGTCAAGGCAGCTAACACAGTGGGAGTCAAAAAAAGGATCGGACAAGTCCCTAAACAGTTATTAGCCAAGCAGACTTATCCCTGGGAGTGAGGTGCAAGGAATAGATCTGCTACTGGAGATCTGCTGGGTACTTGCGACCCAGACTGGCCACTGTCGGAGAGAGGTGGCTGGGCTCAGTGGACCTTGGACTGACCCAGCACGGAAGTTCTTGGAGAACAGAGACAATAAAACAGAGAAACTCACGTGCCCTCTTGTTCTATTGCTTGGGAAGATGGCTGGGACTCCGAGGTGGAGTTCCTGGGTCTCCAGGATTTGGGAATTTCTTGGGGATCCAAAAGGATCCAGAGAAACCCAGTGATGGCGTATTGTGAGAAAGGCGCCAAGTGGCTGCCCTTTGCCTGCAGAGGAGATTTCCCTGTTCTAATTCTAGAGCAGAGTTAAATTCTGGAGTCAGGAGGAGGGCTGCCAAGAGAGGGAGACTACCACCCAGCAGAGGCTCACCTGTGACTGCTCATTCTTCTGCACTAAACTGATCAGGCCCCCGAGGGGAGCATCTCTAACGCGGATCCTGGGACACACGGATTCCCTAGGGCAGCAGCAATTCCGAGGGTCTGGATTTTATCTTCGGTATGGGTTGCACCGGATGCAAATGTTCACCTTCCCCTGCATCAAAGTACCCCAATCAAGTTTCTTTCTTTTGGGACAATCCTAATCATCAGTTCAGTACAGTTTATTTGCTATACCGGAATTCCTGGTAACATCAAAGCGGTGTACGGTAAAACCATAAAACATTAATGAATAGTAAATTGTCAAAAGCAACTGAGACTGGGGCTCTGCCCATCTCTAATACAGTCCCTGGTCATTTTCCGTCCGTGAGGTAGTGGGAAAGGGTTTTGCAGCTTTCGGAGTCCTTTTTTTTGGGAAAGGCTTCTGGGGGTTATGTAATTCCTTGGAGCATGCTCAGTTCTTCAGAGAGCAGGCGAGGGATCCCTTCAGGATTTCAAGAGCGCTATTGAGTGGTTGGCGATTATTTTGAAGAGAGAAGAAGCGACGGAAGCTGGAGGTCCCCTCAGGATTTTGAGAAGATTTGGAGATCTTGTGTGGATTGATCACTCCTTTATCCCAACCGACTGGATGAGAAGAGATCTTTTTGCCCAGGTTGCAGGAGAAAGGTTGGGGTGAACAGAAACTGAAAGAGGAGAAGAGAAATTTTGGAGAGGTTTGGATTACGAGTTGAGAGTTGACCCATATTTGGGGATGTTTTGGCTATGGGTAATGGTGTACGAGACAGGGACAAGGAACCCATTTTTCTCTGGGATCATTGGTTTGATGCCGATTTTATGTTTACTGATGATGGACTGGACACTTTCCCCTTTGAGTTGCAGTAAAGATTTTATTTTGAACACCACTTTTAGCGTCCTCGCTTTATTTTTGGTGGCTGCGCCAGCGGCCCTGGAGATTAACTTCTACCCCCCCAATCCGGACTTGGACCCGGACGCCGTGGAAACCCCGAATGGTGTTCGCAGCACAAGCCAGGGGCCGGCTACACAGCCAAAAGTGAAAATAATAAAATAGAAAATAAAATTTAAAAAAATCAACACTCAGCAAATACCTAAAAATAAGAGTCCCTACAACTAAAGTAATCCTAGAGACTAATTCACGATGGTGACGGTGCAGTACTAGGAGATGCTGACGGCCTGCAAGCCTAAAGGCCTTTAAAGCTTATCCCTCCCCTGGATTATTCGCTGGCCCCTCAGCTTCCCTGGGTCAGATGCAGAAGCAGACCAGGGGCTGCTCGTGATAAAGCCCTCCACTGAGCAACAGCATCAGCATCAGCCCCTCCTTAAGCAAAATGTCTTTCCCTGTAAATAGTCCGTGTTCTGTCCCCGTGCAGACAGGCAGCACATTCAGTCCTCTTCCGACCGCTCACACAGCTGATTCTGCTCTTCATACATCAATGGGCCCCTTCTCCTGCCTTGTCAGAGGCTCTTCCAGCCCTGTGACCTCTGCTTGAGTGCAGAGCAGGGATAAAGGCCTTAGCCCTTAAAAACTGCAGAGAGAGAGCATTTTTACTTTCTCTTAAAGTGCATTTACCTCCGATCACTTTTAACCTTTGCCCTGTACTTCTATCAGCTCCGTCTGTCTTGAGCAGACCCGATCATCAATCTTTGGCGGCTCTCACTGAATGCTGTCACCTCCCTACTTAACCTCTCTCTTTTTCTTTGCTGTCTCAGTGAAGATAGATGCACCAATCTTTTTAGAAGGTTTACTTTTTTTTTTTGCTTTGCAAGGTGACTTGACTTGGGAACGTCTCTGTCGTTGGAATGCAGAGTCCGAGTGCCTGGACCGGTTCTGATCTGGATTCATCTGAAGGTGGCTGTGTTAAACTGTGTTTGGGTTATTTCTCTGTACTTGACAGCGCTATGACTTGTAGTAGTGCACTCCTGTGTCTGGAAGAGGGTGCAGAGCGTGAAATAGCAGCAGCCTGGATGGTTGCACCGTCGCTGCCCGTTGTACAGCGGCGTCCATGGTCTGTAGTGCTGGCATCCGCCCTTGAGAAATTAATGATACGGCAATTAGGAAGGCAGCAAGAACAGAAACCAAACCGCTGCCCCTCAGCTGCACTGCCAACGCTCCCTGGAGTCTGGCCAAGGATTAATTTCATTAATTCAATTAAGAAGAATCCTTCAATGCAGCCAAGTCGCTGCCTCCCCGATGCTCCTCCACTGGGCATTTTCCCCGGGGGATCAGGACTCGCTTCAAGAGCTAATTTATGATCAGACAAAGGGGAACCACCTTGAAAACCAATCCCTCCAGATCACAGCTAGCAGCTGCATTTATTTCGGTGTTATCCGTGGCAAACCATAGCAAAACACAAAGGGGCCGATGCAACTGAAGTGCGTTGAAAACAGGCGCTGCATTGAGCTCCCGTCCTCCTAATGCGAGCCCATCCGCCTCTCCTGGGCGCCCAATGGGAGATGTTGATGAGGACCCACGCTAAAAAGCACGCACTAGGGATAAAATGTGCATCCATAGCACATCCTTGTCATCGGGTGCGTGCAGATTAGGAAAACGGACGCTCAATGTACGAGTGTCCGTTTTCCTAGCCCGCGCAAAGTCATGGGTTAGTAAACGGAGGCTGGTAAATTGAGCGACCGCTTCCCTAATCTGACCCACGTCAATACTTTTTTTTTTTTCCATAATGCTGCTTTCTGTGGTTCCTGCTACTTAGTATCGTGATGATTATTAAGTTGGACGAACCACAGAAAAGGCAGTATTTTTTGCTGTTTTGTTGAGGTTTGGGGCCTGTCAAGACTTAACGCCATCTCCAGGGCTGGCGATAATTTTTGTGGGTTAAATCGTGCGCATGGTGATATTTTGCATCGGGGTACTAGCTAATAACCTCATCAACAGGACATTTACATGCGATGAGCACTATTGGCTACGTGCTGGTTTGGACACGCATTTTGGATGCGCTAATCCTATTATTGCATTGGGAGTTATTCTAGTGAATCCCCCACGCACACACACAAGAGACAGAGGCTTGAGCGTGCTACCATTTAAGTGGACTGCAGCAGAGTGAAAAAAGGACAACGCAGCTGTGCAACATGAACCGCCAGCACAGGAATCACAGAATGAAATTGAAAAGATAGTCAGACCCCTTACTGTGAAGGTACTTAAATGACCATTGAATAAGTGAGGCAGAGATCGAGGTAGGAGATTTGCATGTCACAGCCCCCTGGACTTCTGCTGGTAATTTTGTAGGAAATATCACAAAAAAATCAAAAGGATTCAAACTCCTAAATTACAAAACTATGACTGGGAAAGGGATTTATGTGAGTAGTGCACTGAACAATTGTCCTATGAAGCAAGCAGATTCTGACCCTGACTAACAAGGGGTATTCAGACACTTGAGTGCCAAGTTCCCAGACAAAAGAAGGATGGCCAGGCAGGATAGAGGGGTGTGTACATGGTCTCTCTGTGGTCTGGGTCTTGGCCTGATGCATGCAGGGTTAGACAACAGATAAAGCAAAAGCCAGGCTGAGAGGAGGTGACTTATCTAGGCAGAGTAACAGTACATGACAAGCCATGAGCTTAACAGCTAAAATCACTGAAAGCAGAGACTGCAGAGAGCCACATCCACTGAATGCTAAAACAGCCATGAGCCTAGTGGAACTGTAAGCTCAAGCCAGGGAAAAGCTTCCTACCGAGGAGGAGAACTAAAGGACAGATGGAGGTAGAGTGGGCCCCTCTTGATTGAGGATGTGGAGCCCAGCAGCAGATCTGGAGGTGGAGTGGTCTCCCTTGAGCAAGGGGACCCCCAACCACAGTCCAGGAGGTGGAGTTGGGTCCCCCAGGAGGGCGTGGAAACCAGCAACAAATGGGAGGCAGAGTCGGGTCCCCCAGGAGGGCATGGACCCCAGTGGCAGACTGGAAGGTGGTTGGGTCCAAAAGAATGGCCTGGACCCCAGCAGCAGACCTGGAGGTGGAGTTGGGTCCCCCCAGGAGGACGTGGACTCCAGCATTGGCACGAACCTTTCAGCGGAGCAGGAGACGGTTTAGATGGGGGAGACTTGGGATAAAGGGGGGAGGATACTGTGGGGGACAACAACCCCAAATTGCCAAATACTAAACTACTACTTAATGTTCTTACTACCTTGTACAAATGTGTATAGTTGTGTAGACTTGACTGCTAGCCATGAGTAGATAAGTGTGCTGTTTGACATCCTATTTACAATGTACATAGCCATGTAGAAATGTATATATTTGTATAGACTGAGACTACTAACCACGAGTAGATAGTGTGCTGTATGACATCCTATTAGCCATGTACATAGTCATGTAGAAATGTATATAGTTTGTATAGAATGAGACTACTAACCACGAGTAGATAAGTGTGCTATATGACATCCTATTAGCCATGTACATAGTCATGTAGAAATGTATATAGTTGTATAGACTGAGACTGCTAACCACAGATAGATAAGTTGCTGTATGACATCCTGTTAGCCATGTACATAGTCATGTAGAAATGTATATAGTTGTGTAGAATGAGACTACTAACCACGAGTAGATAAGTGTGCTGCTTGACATCCTATTAGTCATGTACATAGACATGTATATAGTTGTATAGACTGAGACTACTAACCACGAGTAGATAAGTGTGCTGCTTGACATCCTATTAGCCATGTACATAGTCATGTAGAAATGTATATAGTTGTATAGACTGAGACTACTAACCACGAGTAGATAAGGGTGCTGTATGACATCCTATTAGCCATGTACATAGTCATGTAGAAATGTATATAGTTGTATAGACTGAGACTACTAACCACGAGTAGATAAGGGTGCTGTATGACATCCTATTAGCCATGTACATAGTCATGTAGAAATGTATATAGTTGTATAGACTGAGACTACTAACCACGAGTAGATAAGTGTGCTGTATCACATCCTATTAGCCATGTACATAGTCATGTAGAAATGTATATAGTTGTATAGACTGAGACTACTAATCACGAGTAGATAAGTGTGCTGTATCACATCCTATTAGCCATGTACATAGTCATGTAGAAATGTATATAGTTGTATAGACTGAGACTACTAATCACGAGTAGATAAGTGTGCTGTAATACATTCTATTAGCCATGTGCATAGTCATGTAGAAATGTATATAGGTGTATAGACTGAGACTGCTAACCACGAGTAGATAAGTGTGCTGTTTGACATCCTATTAGCCATGTGCATAGTCATGTAGAAATGTATATAGGTGTATAGACTGAGACTACTAATCACGAGTAGATAAGTGTGCTGTAATACATTCTATTAGCCATGTGCATAGTCATGTAGAAATGTATATAGGTGTATAGACTGAGACTGCTAACCACGAGTAGATAAGCCATGTACATAGTCATGTAGAAATGTATATAGTTGTATAGACTGAGACTGCTAACCACGAGTAGATAAGTGTGCTGTTTGACATCCTATTAGCCATGTGCATAGTCATGTAGAAATGTATATAGTTGTATAGACTGAGACTACTAACCACGAGTAGATAAGTGTGCTGTATGACATCCTATTAGCCATGTGCATAGTCATGTAGAAATGTATATAGTTGTATAGACTGAGACTGCTAACCACGAGTAGATAAGTGTGCTGTATGACATCCTATTAGCCATGTGCATAGTCATGTAGAAATGTATATAGTTGTATAGACTGAGACTACTAACCACGAGTAGATAAGTGTGCTGTATGACATCCTATTAGCCATGTGCATAGTCATGTAGAAATGTATATAGTTGTATAGACTGAGACTACTAACCACGAGTAGATAAGTGTGCTGTTTGACATCCTATAGCCATGTGCATAGTCATGTAGAATGTATATAGTTGTATAGACTGAGACTGCTAACCACGAGTAGATAAGTGTGCTGCTTGACATCCTATTAGCCATGTGCATAGTCATGTAGAAATGTATATAGTTGTATAGACTGAGACTACTAACCACGAGTAGATAAGTGTGCTGTATGACATCCTATTAGCCATGTACATAGTCATGTAGAAATGTATATAGTTGTATAGACTGAGACTGCTAACCACGAGTAGATAAGTGTGCTGTTTGACATCCTATTAGCCATGTACATAGTCATGTAGAAATGTATATAGTTGTATAGACTGAGACTACTAACCATGAGTAGATAAGTGTGCTGTATGACATCCTATTAGCCATGTGCATAGTCATATAGAAATGTATATAGTTGTATAGACTGAGACTACTAACCATGAGTAGATAAGTGTGCTGTATCACATCCTATTAGCCATGTGCATAGTCATATAGAAATGTATATAGGTGTATAGACTGAGACTACTAACCACGAGTAGATAAGTGTGCTGTATGACATCCTATTAGCCATGTACATAGTCATGTAGAAATGTATATAGGTGTATAGACTGAGACTGCTAACCACGAGTAGATAAGTGTGCTGTATGACATCCTATTAGCCATGTGCATAGTCATGTAGAAATGTATATAGTTGTATAGACTGAGACTACTACCACGAGTAGATAAGTGTGCTGTATGACATCCTATTAGCCATGTGCATAGTCATATAGAAATGTATATAGTTGTATAGACTGAGACTACTAACCATGAGTAGATAAGTGTGCTGTATCACATCCTATTAGCCATGTGCATAGTCATGTAGAAATGTATATAGTTGTATAGACTGAGATTACTAACCACGAGTAGATAAGTGTGCTGTATGACATCCTATTAGCCATGTACATAGTCATGTAGAAATGTATATAGTTGTATAGACTGAGACTGCTAACCACGAGTAGATAAGTGTGCTGTTTGACATCCTATTAGCCATGTGCATAGTCATGTAGAAATGTATATAGTTGTATAGACTGAGACTACTAACCATGAGTAGATAAGTGTGCTGTATGACATCCTATTAGCCATGTGCATAGTCATGTAGAAATGTATATAGTTGTATAGACTGAGACTACTAACCACGAGTAGATAAGTGTGCTGTATGACATCCTATTAGCCATGTGCATAGTCATGTAGAAATGTATATAGTTGTATAGACTGAGACTACTAACCATGAGTAGATAAGTTGCTGTATGACATCCTATTAGCCATGTGCATAGTCATATAGAAATGTATATAGGTGTATAGACTGAGACTACTAACCACGAGTAGATAAGTGTGCTGTATGACATCCTATTTCCATGTACATAGTCATGTAGAAATGTATATAGGTGTATAGACTGAGACTGCTAACCACGAGTAGATAAGTGTGCTGTATGACATCCTATTAGCCATGTGCATAGTCATGTAGAAATGTATATAGTTGTATAGACTGAGACTACTAACCACGAGTAGATAAGTGTGCTGTATGACATCCTATTAGCCATGTGCATAGTCATGTGAAATGTATATAGTTGTATAGACTGAGACTACTAACCATGAGTAGATAAGTGTGCTGTATGACATCCTATTAGCCATGTGCATAGTCATATAGAAATGTATATAGTTGTATAGACTGAGACTACTAACCATGAGTAGATAAGTGTGCTGTATCACATCCTATTAGCCATGTGCATAGTCATGTAGAAATGTATATAGTTGTATAGACTGAGATTACTAACCACGAGTAGATAAGTGTGCTGTATGACATCCTATTAGCCATGTACATAGTCATGTAGAAATGTATATAGTTGTATAGACTGAGACTGCTAACCACGAGTAGATAAGTGTGCTGTTTTGACATCCTATTAGCCATGTGCATAGTCATGTAGAAATGTATATAGTTGTATAGACTGAGACTACTAACCATGAGTAGATAAGTGTGCTGTATGACATCCTATTAGCCATGTGCATAGTCATGTAGAAATGTATATAGTTGTATAGACTGAGACTACTAACCACGAGTAGATAAGGGTGCTGTATGACATCCTATTAGCCATGTACATAGTCATGTAGAAATGTATATAGTTTGTATAGACTGAGACTACTAACCACGAGTAGATAAGTGTGCTGTATCACATCCTATTAGCCATGTGCATAGTCATGTAGAAATGTATATAGTTGTATAGACTGAGACTACTAACCATGAGTAGATAAGTGTGCTGTATGACATCCTATTAGCCATGTGCATAGTCATATAGAAATGTATATAGGTGATAGACTGAGACTACTAACCATGATAGATAAGTGTGCTGTATCACATCCTATTAGCCATGTGCATAGTCATATAAAATGTATATAGGTGTATAGACTGAGACTACTAACCACGAGTAGATAAGTGTGCTGTATGACATCCTATTAGCCATGTGCATAGTCATGTAGAATGTATATAGTTGTATAGACTGAGACTACTAACCATGAGTAGATAAGTGTGCTGTATGACATCCTATTAGCCATGTGCATAGTCATATAGAATATATATAGTTGTATAGACTGAGACTACTAACCATGAGTAGATAAGTGTGCTGTATCACATCCTATTAGCCATGTGCATAGTCATGTAGAAATGTATATAGTTGTATAGACTGAGATTACTACCACGAGTAGATAGTGTGCTGTATGACATCCTATTAGCCATGTACATAGTCATGTAGAAATGTATATAGTTGTATAGACTGAGACTGCTAACCAGACGAGTAGATAAGTGTGCTGTTTGACATCCTATTAGCCATGTGCATAGTCATGTAGAAATGTATATAGTTGTATAGACGACTGAGACTACTAACCATGAGTAGATAGTGTGCTGTATGACATCCTATTAGCCATGTGCATAGTCATGTAGAAATGTATATAGTTGTATAGACTGAGACTACTAACCACGAGTAGATAAGTGTGCTGTATGACATCCTATTAGCCATGTGCATAGTCATGTAGAAATGTATATAGTTGTATAGACTGAGACTACTAACCATAGATAAGTGTGCTGTATGACATCCTATTAGCCATGTGCATAGTCATATAGAAATGTATATAGGTGTATAGACTGAGACTACTAACCACGAGTATATAAGTGTGCTGTATGACATCCTATTAGCCATGTACATAGTCATGTAGAAATGTATATAGGTGTATAGACTGAGACTGCTAACCACGAGTAGATAAGTGTGCTGTATGACATCCTATTAGCCATGTGCATAGTCATGTAGAAATGTTATAGTTGTATAGACTGAGACTACTAACCACGAGTAGATAAGTGTGCTGTATGACATCCTATTAGCCATGTGCATAGTCATGTAGAAATGTATATAGTTGTATAGACTGAGACTACTAACCATGAGTAGATAAGTGTGCTGTATGACATCCTATTAGCCATGTGCATAGTCATATAGAAATGTATATAGTTGTATAGACTGAGACTACTAACCATGAGTAGATAAGTGTGCTGTATCACATCCTATTAGCCATGTGCATAGTCATGTAGAAATGTATATAGTTTATAGACTGAGATTACTAACCACGAGTAGATAAGTGTGCTGTATGACATCCTATTAGCCATGTACATAGTCATGTAGAAATGTATAGTTTATAGACTGAGACTGCTAACCACGAGTAGATAAGTGTGCTGTTTGACATCCTATTAGCCATGTGCATAGTCATGTAGAAATGTATATAGTTGTATAGACTGAGACTACTAACCATGAGTATAAGTGTGCTGTATGACATCCTATTAGCCATGTGCATAGTCATGTAGAAATGTATATAGTTGTATAGACTGAGACTACTAACCACGAGTAGATAAGGTGCTGTTGACATCCTATTAGCCATGTACATAGTCATGTAGAAATGTATATAGTTGTATAGACTGAGACTACTAACCACGAGTAGATAAGGGTGCTGTATGACATCCTATTAGCCATGTGCATAGTCATGTAGAAATGTATATAGTTGTATAGACTGAGACTACTAACCACGAGTAGATAAGTGTGCTGTATCACATCCTATTAGCCATGTGCATAGTCATGTAGAAATGTATAGTGTGTATAGACTGAGACTACTAACCATGAGTAGATAAGTGTGCTGTATGACATCCTATTAGCCATGTGCATAGTCCATATAGAAATGTATATAGGTGTATAGACTGAGACTACTAACCATGAGTAGATAAGTGTGCTGTATCACATCCTATTAGCCATGTGCATAGTCATATAGAAATGTTATAGGTGTATAGACTGAGACTACTAACCACGAGTAGATAAGTGTGCTACTTGAAATCCTATTAGCCATGTGCATAGTCATGTAAATGTATATATTTGTATAATCTAATAAACCTGTATATATTTGTACATACTGCCAGCATTGTTCTCAGTCCCATTTGTATAATCTAATAAACCTGTAGATAATTGTACATACTGCCAGCATTGTTCTCAGTCCCATTTGTTTTCCTGGGGTGAAGGGAGGGAAATCCCACCCACTGACACCTTCTTCCCCAGGTGGAGGCACCAGGTGCCAAGAACATGAGGATTGACGGAGTCTGCCCTGGGGGGCTCCTGCCAGGAACGCCCCACGAGGTAAGCAGTCAAGGGGGTGCTACAGTAGTGCATCCAAAGCGTGTGTCCAACCGTGCGTCCAGCTGTGCGCTAGGCTGAGCATACTATATTGCATCAGCCTCAAAGTGCTTTAAAGAAACAAGATATCCAAGAAATCTATCCCAAAACATTGCTAAAATGTCTTTCCTGGGTCTGCATTTCTTTGCTCTGTACTCTTGGGAATATTTAGAGTGGTTTTCTTTGGTTGGTCTCGGGCTTCCCTCTCTGCTCCCTCTTCTCATCACTACTCTCTAGCCAGTAGGAGCTCACGTCCCATAACTGTAGCAGCAGAAGCGTGGCTACAGATGGCACAGGCCTGAGACATGCAATGACGGCCATGTTTAAATCGGATGGTCTGGAATTAAACACAAATCCTCTGATACAGGACCGAATGAATGGGATGATTTACCAGAAGCACCGAAAGTCACGCACTCTTATTGGACTAAGACTATCACCTGTCCAGGGTCCTTGTGCATGCCATGCATAGGCAGCTCTCAAACCCATCCATGCTTTTCTGCTCACTCTGACCTCGTCCATTTTCTGGATCATCTCCGATATCCCATCCAGCTGCCTCCTCTCTGTATTTGTTCTTCTTGACCTTCTTCAGACTGACATTGTGGATCATTCTTTGCTTGTAAGAAACCTTTTCTCTTTTGGGGTTCCTGGTCTGACATTGGTTTTCTTTTTACTTATCTAACTAGCACTTCAGCATTCTGGTTAATAATTCTTCAGTTTATGTCTCATCTTAAAGGTTGAGGTTTTTTTGAGATTGTGCTCTGGGTCTCTCGCTCATTTCCATTTACCTTTCATCTCCTCCCATGAGTGCTTGTGTCACTATTTAGCAGATGATATGCAGACCTAGAGCTCATAAGTACATAGGGCTGGCCATACTGGGTGAGAACAAAGATTCATCAAGCCCAGCATCCTGTTTTCCAACAATAGCCAATCTAGGTTACAAGTACCCGGCAGCATCCCAGATTCCAAGCTACTTATCCCAAGAATAAGCAGGGGATTTCTGCAACTCTACCTTAATGATGGTTTATGAACTTTTCCTCCAGGAACTTGTCCAAACCTTTTTTAAACGCAGCTACACTAACAGCTTTCACCACATCCTCTGGCAATGAATTCCAGAGCTTAAATATGCATTGAGTAAAAAGATGTTTTCTCTTAATAGTTTTAAATGTATCACCCAGTAAACTTCATTGGGTGTCCCCTGATCTTTGCACTTTTCCAAAGAATAAACAACTGATTTAACGTTTACTCGTTCCACTCCACTCATTATTTTATAGACGGCAGAAAAAGACCGCATGGCCTATCTAAGCCTGCCCATCCAAACTAATTAATTCATCTTACGATTCTA
The DNA here is from genome assembly GCF_901001135.1 of Rhinatrema bivittatum. Classification (NCBI taxonomy): domain Eukaryota; kingdom Metazoa; phylum Chordata; class Amphibia; order Gymnophiona; family Rhinatrematidae; genus Rhinatrema; species Rhinatrema bivittatum. The sequence continues at coordinate 14,229,530 of NC_042620.1, forward strand.
ATCATTCCCTCAGAGATCCCCTGTGCTTATCCCAGGCTTTCTTGAATCCCGATACTGTCTTTGCCTACACTGCAAGCACTGGGAGGCCGTTCCAATGCATCCACCACCCTCTCTATAAGGAAATATTCCTGAGTCTACTCCACCCTCATCCCATGACCTCTTGTTCTAGAACCTCCTTTTCTTTGAAAGAGTCTCACCTCCTGTGAATGGAAACCTTGGAGGTATGTAAATGTCTCTCTTCTATCTTCCCTGAAGGGTATACATGTTTAGATCTTTCTCCCCATATGGTCTAGAAGGGAGATCACTGATCATTTTAGTAGCCACCCTCTGGACAGACTCCAATCACTTTATATCCTTTTGAAGGGAATGGTCATTGATAGTGATATAATTAACAAAACTACTGAGTATGTGTGCTTGGGATCCTGTCTCTTACATAATAACATGCCATACTGGGTCAGACCAAAGGTCCATCAAGCCCAGTATCCTGTTTCCAACAGTGGCCAATCCAGGTCACAAGTACCTGGCAGGATCCCAAGGGTTAGAGAGATTCCAAGCTGCTTATCCCAAGAATCAGCAGTGGATTTCTGCAACTCCCCCTTAATAAAGGTTTGTGGACTTTTCCTCCAAGAACTTGTCCAAATACACAGCTTTCACCACATCCTCTGGAATCAAATTTTAGAGCTTAATTATACATTGAATAAAAAAAAATTGTCTCATTACTTTTAAATGTATCAGTAAGTTCATTGTGAGTCCTATAGTCTTTGCTCTTCAAGCTCTGTTTACAGAGAGAGTTTGCTGTCCTGGGAGGGTGGATGGGGCTGAAGGTTAGGGTACCCAGACCTTCAGGATTGGGGCGGCATTATCTATGAACATTTTCCATCCTGTCTGCGGGTGAATTCACTTGCGGTGAAAGGCGGCCTTCCTGGCACGCAGTTTGGGAGGGACTTGCAAGTACCTGCATGCTTTAAATTTTCTAAAATATCACACAAACACGAGTTCTTTTTCTATGAAATTTTCCAAGGGAAACATTTCCCTGTGAAAATTGGTGCAAAGTCTGTGTGTAAAAAGTAGCTGTTGATTTCGCACTTCTAGGAGCAGGTGGAAGATTGCCCTCTTAATATACCACTTTGGCAACTGCCAATAAAGTATCTGAATCTGCGTGACCATGGTGAGGTATTTGGGCTAACGTGTCGTTTCTGTGTAGGGATCCACAGCAGCTTGGCTTGTTCTCTTTTCCTAATAGGAGGGGTATTGGTGTTTAGGGCCCCAGTGAAATATCTATAGTGTAGCCTTTTCATAGTTAAGGCTGTTGCTGTTTGAGTCCTGGGAGTTAGTGCCATTTCAGTATGGGAGGTTTACTTTCCTGAAGAGTTTGGCATTACTTCACAAAGTGCCTGGTCATAGAGGGAGTTTGTGTCACTGTTACTGAGGTGACAACAGAATTAGACATTTTTTTTTTTGTTTGGCAATCAGTAAGGGGACTCACCCTAGTTCAGCTCAGTCAACCAGACATTTCAGAGACTAGGTTCAACCAATGCAAAACGGACTTCTTTTAAGGGTAAGCTCACAAACTTAGCTGGACAATACAGCAGGCTTTTTAAAATTCCTGCACTCCACCCACCTCCAAGCTATAAAACTTATCCAGAAAACGTGGAGGCGTTCTGGTGCAGAGTTAGGTCGGCAGAAACACATATCCAGATAAGTCTGCTCGTGCTGAAGAGCAGCCCTGAAGTTGGCTAGATAAGTTTTCCTGGCTCACGAGGTCTTTATCCAACTATATTCAGCCCAGCGCCTGATCGGCAGTGCTCCTCCTGAATTCCCGCACAAGTTACTCTACTCCCAACGCTGCTGAATATCAGGCCTGTAATTTATCGCCTAGCAAAAGAGCTCCCTGCGAGTTACTATAACTTTGTCTGGAAAATTTTTATTGTGTAACATGAATTCAAATAAAAAGACTGAAAATGATACATCTCCGTTATCTGGTCAAGAAAAGGGAACGGTTCAAAATACAGAAATAGAGCAAACCAGAAAATCTATAAAACATCTGCTGCCCCCAAATACCCCCACGATCCATAAAAGGCACATTCGGACACTCTGAGTGAGGTATAGTTTTATAGATGTATATATATATATATATATATGTGTGTGTGTGTGTGTAAGCCCCGGAAGGTGAGGGGAGTCAGGTAACATTAATTCTCCCACAGGGAACCATTAACAACAAACTCCAGGGCCGTCAATTCCATGCAGGAGCTTATGGAGCTGCCATATCCACATGGCAGGGAGAGGCTGTCTCTCTCCACAGCTGTTCTTCTCTCTCCTCCCCCAGTCTCCTGCTTTCCATGAACTCTCCCCTCCTCGTCTTGTTTTCAGTTTCAAATCTCAGGCCCCAGGAGCTTTCGCTCAGCCTGGGCTCTTGCTCCTGACTGATTCCTTCTGCTGCAGACAGGGCTCTGGTTAGAGAGACTGAGACAGCCCAGGGAACAGCGGAACAGAATTAACCCCATAGGTGCTCATTCTACAGAGTCCTGAACAAAAACCAGGGTTATTCCTGTCGTTCAGGGGAGGAGAATCAGGAAGAATGCTAGGGCCACACATATATATGAAACATGGTTCAATAATATTTACAAGTATGATGTCCAATTATGGATTTTTATAGGATCACATTGGGTGCTCATAATTGTTGAGTTTAATTATTAGGATGGGGCCTGTGGGTCTGAAAGTTAATTGGGGGAGAGTGGGTGCATGGTTGAAGGGTCATCTAGGACAGGGCTTCTCATGCCTGTCCTGGGGACCCCCCAGTCAGTCGGGTTTTCTGGATATCCACAATGAATATGCATGAGATACATTTGCATATCATGGAGACTCAATATATGTTTACCTAGTTTTATATTTTTATTTGTAAGCCACTGTGAGTTAGAAAAGTATAAATAAATAAATCTGTCTCCTGCATATTCATTGTGGATATCCTGAGAACCCAATTGGCTGGGGGGTCCCCAGGAGAGGGTTGGGAAGCCTAATAACCTTTCAGTGACCCGGATAACTTCTCTCCTGTAGAGTTCTGTATCTCTTCCATGCACTTTCTTAAAGAGGGACAATGTTAGAATAACCTGCGTGACTTGGTGGGGATTTGTGAGCCTTGAAGTATGTGTGTAACCTGATTTATTCTTATGACACAAAACCAAATGGGTGAATTTTAAGACCTGCCCGTGGGAGCACATGTGTGCATGTTTGCAGGCTCCTGCACACGGACACAGTGATTTTATAACATACACACATGTGTTACAAAATCGGATATACACATGTACATGTGCACACCATTTATATTGATGCGCGCCTCTGCGTAAAATGCTGACTCCAGCGCGTAAGAGGGGGGAATTTTTAGCTTTTCTCATATCTTTCAGCTGCCTCTGTTCCTTTGCTACAGTCTCCTCTCTCCTCGCCTTCCATTCCTTTTCAATGTCTCTCTTCCCCTCCCCTCCCCTCTTCCTCCATCTTCACATCATCCCTCATTCCTACAATCCTTCTTTACCCATCTCTCTCTCCATCTTCACATCATCCCTCATTCCTACAATCCTTCCTTACCATCTCTCTCTCCATCTTCACATCATGCCTCATTCCTACAATCCTTCTTTACCCATCTCTCTCTCCATCTTCATATCATCCCTCATTCCTACAATCCTTCCTTACCATCTCTCTTTCCATCTTCACACATCCCTCATTCCGACAATCCTTCCTTACCATTTCTCTCCAACTTCACACCATCCCTCATTCCTACAATCCTTCCTTACCATCTCTCTCTCCATCTTCACATCATCCCTCATTCCCTCAATCCTTCCTTACCCATCTCTCTTTCCATCTTCACATCATCCCTCATTCCTACAATCCTTCCTTACCCATCTCTCCATCTTCACATTATCCCTCATTAAGATCATAAGAACATAAGAAAATGCCATACTGGGTCAGACCAAGGGTCCATCAAGCCCAGCATCCTGTTTCCAACAGTGGCCAATCCAGGCCATAAAAACCTGGCAAGTACCCAAACACTAAGTCTATTCCATGTTACCATTGCTAGTAATAGCAGTGGCTATTTTCTAAGTCAACTTAATTAATAGCAGGTAATGGAATTCTCCTCAAGAACTTATCCAATCCTTTTTTAAACACAGCTATACTAACTGCACTAACCACATCCTCTGGCAACAAATTTCCAGAGTTTAATTGTGCGTTGAGTAAAAAAGAACTTTCTCCGATTAGTTTTAAATGTGCTACTTGCTAACTTCATGGAGTGCCCCCTAGTCTTTCTATTATCCGAAAGAGTAAATAACCAATTCATATCTACCCGTTCTAGACCTCTCATGATTTTAAACATCTCTATCATATCCTCCCTCAGCCGTCTCTTCTTCAGCTGAAAAGTCCTAACCTCTTTAGTCTTTCCTCATAGGGGAGTTGTTCCATCCCCTTATCATTTTGGTAGCCCTTCTCTGTACCTTCTCCATCGCAATTATATCATCCCTCATTCCTACAATCCTTCCTTACCATTTCTCTCTCCATCTTCACATCATCCCTCATTCCTACAATCCTTCCTTAACCATCTCTCTCTCCATCTTCACATCATCCCTAAATCCCATAATCCTTCCTTACCCATCTCTCTCTCCATCTTCACATCTTCACATCATCCCTCAATCCTATAATTCTTCCTTACCCATGTCTCTCCATCTTCACATCATCCCTCAATCCTATAATCCTTCCTTACCCATCTCTCTCTCCATCTTCACATCATCCCTCAATCCTACAATCCCTCCTAACCCATCTCTCTCTCCATCTTCACATCATCCCTCAATCCTACAATCCCTCCTTACCCATCTCTCTCTCCATCTTCACATCATCCTCATTCCTTCAATCCTTCCTTACCCATCTCTCTTTCCATCTTCACATCATCCCTCAATCCTATAATCCTTCCTTACCCATCTCTCTCTCCATCTTCACATCATCCTTCAATCCTATAATCCTGCCTTACCCATTTCTCTCTCCATCTTCACATCAAACCTCATTCCTACAATCCCTCCTTACCCATCTCTCTCTACATCTTCACATCATCCCTCATTTCTACAATCCCTCCTTACCCATCTCTCTCCATCTTCACATCATCCCTCATTCCTACAATCCCTCCTTACCCATCTCTCTCTCCATCTTCATATCATCCCTCATTCCTACAATCCTTCCTTACCCATCTCTCTCTCCATCTTCACATCATCCCTCATTCCTACAATCCTTCCTTATACATCTCTCTCTCTCTCCATCTTCACATCATCCCTCATTCCTACAATCCTTCCTTATCGATCTCTCTCTCTCCATCTTCACATCATCCATTATTCCTACAATCCCACCTAACCTATCTCTCCATCTTCACATCAAGCTCATTCCTACAATCCTTCCTTACCCATCTCTTTTTCCATCTTCACATCATCCCTCATTCCTACAATCCCTCCTTACCAATCTCTCTCTCTCCATCTTCACATCATCCTCATTCCTACAATCCTTCCTTACCCATCTCTCTCTCCATCTTCACATCATCCTTCATTCCTACAATCCTTCCATATACATCTCTCTCTCTCCATCTTCACATCATCTCTCATTCCTACAATCCTTCCTTACCAATCTCTCTCTCTCCATCTTCACATCATCCATTATTCCTACAATCCCACCTAACCTATCTCTCTCTCCATCTTCACATCAAGCTCATTCCTACAATCCTTCCTTACCCATCTCTTTTTCCATCTTCACATCATCCCTCAATCTTATAATCCTTCCTTACCCATTTCTCTCTCCATCTTCACATCAAACCTCATTCCTACAATCCCTCCTTACCCATCTCTCTCTCCATCTTCACATCATCCCTCAATCCTATAATCCTTCCTTACCCATCTCTCTCTCCATCTTCACATCATCCCTCAATCCTACAATCCTTCCTTACCATCTCTCTTTCCATCTTCACATCATCCTCATTCCTACAATCCTTCCTTACCCATCTCTCTCTCCATCTTCACATCATCCTTCATTCCTACAATGCCTCCTTACCCATTGTTCCAAATTTCTTAACCCATGCCTTCACCATCCCTCCATTTCTCCCCTTCTCAATCTCTTCTCCATCCCCTCTGCCTTTTTTTCCTCTTGCCTCAGCATCTGCTCCCACTGTCTCTTTCCACCCCATCCGCAGCCTTTGCTCGATACATAGATTCCTCCCTGCGTCTTCGCGTGCAGATCATCACACGTTCTCTCCCTCCCCTCCCTGCACTTGGAGGCATGGACAGCAGGGAGAGGAAGGATGAGAGTAAGGGGTGTGAGGTGAAAGGTAGGCTCATAAGCTTGAGAGCCGTAGATATAATTTTGAATGTTGCATGTATAAGTTGGAAAAGGGCATGAACGCACCCAAACACATTTTGGAAATTAGCACTCGGTGCAAAGGATGCCATTACAAATTCTGTCTAGTCTATGGAGTCAGCTTTCCAATCTCGCCTGTATTTGTGGAGAACACCAGCAATATCATGGTTCCCTCAGCCTGCAACCTTGGGGCCGTCTTCGACTCCTCTCTCCTTCTCAATACACGGCTGCAACCTGGTTTTCTTCCTCCTATACATCACCAAAATCCCTCCCTTCCTTTCTAACACACTAGCAGAACCCTTTGTCCCTTACACATTTTATAAGTTGCCTCCAGATCTAAGCCTTCTCAACAAGTTTTCTGTGATAAATACATTCCCCCAAACCTCCTCTGTGCATGGTCTGTGGGTCTGTAAGCTCTTAGGAGCAGGGACTGTCCCTTATGTGTATCTGTATAGCACTGTGTACATCTGCTAGCACAGCTGAAGTGATAAGTAGGAGCAGGAAGATATTAAAGGCAAAACTTACCGATGGGTTCCTGTCCACTGGGAAAAGTCCCCCTATCCCTACAGCTGGGCAGAATCCACCTCTGGATGCCTCTGTCCCTCACGCTCTCTGGTTTAACTCATGAGTGATTTTTTTCCCTCCTGAACAGCTATTTTTGTGCTTGTGGTCTTTTTCCCCCCACATCATCATCATACTTTTCTCCGGAGTGGAAAAAGAAGTGACTCTGTTCCTTTAGGAGAACAAGGAGAGCCATGCGCCTGGTGGGAGGTGAGTCACGGCAGCCACAGAAACAGCTCTGACCCATAACAGGGGGAGGAAAAAAAGGAAACAGCTTCAGGAAGAGTCTTAACTTACCCAGAATCCTTTCCAGCAGCAGTGCTGCCCAGTCTCCAGAACTAGGGGTTTTCTGCTCACAGACCAGTGCATTCTGGGATCTGTAGTCCTGCTGCTTCCATGAAAAGAGAACAGGGCTGGCCTGATGTCTCCTTGCAGGAACTCGGTCTGTCACTGGAGAAGATGGCCCTGTCACTTTACTAGCTAGGGTGGACTGCTGTCCTGTGTTTGAAGAAATTGACCTGCTTAAACAGGAACTGGAATCACAATTGTTTGTTTTTTTTTAGTTTGGCCATAAACAGAAAAACAAAACTGATTTTCATATTCAGGTGGGTAGCTTTATGATTTTAAAAAGGGTGTATAGATTGGTTTGGGATTTCATTCCCTATTCCTTCCCTCTCATTGATAACACTGAGAGGCACTGATTTACCAAAGGAGCACATACTGCACTGATAACACTGAGAGGCACTGATTTACCAAAGGAGCACACACTGCACTGATAACACTGAGAGGCACTGATTTACTAAATGAGAGCACACTGCACTGATAACACTGAGAGGCACTGATTTACCAAAGGAGCACACACTGCACTGATAACACTGCGAGGCACTGATTTACCAAAGGAGCCCACACTGCACTGATAACACTGAGAGGCACTGATTTACCAAAGGAGCACACTGCACTGATAACACGGAGAGGCACTGATTTACCAAAGGGGTGAATGCTGCAGTGATAACACTGAGAGGCACTGATTTACCAAAAGAGCACACACTGCCCTGATAACACTGAGAGGCACTGATTTACCAAAGGAGCACACCCTGCACTGATAACACTGAGAGGCACTGATTTACCAAAGGAGAGCACACTGCACTGATAACACTGAGAGGCTCTGATTTACCAAAGGAGAGCACACTGCACTGATAACACTGAGAGGCTCTGATTTACGAAAGGAGCACACACTGCACTGATAACACTGAGAGGCACTGATTTACCAAAGGAGCGCACACTGCACTGATAACACTGAGAGGCACTGATTTACCAAAGGAGAGCACACTGCACTGATAACACTGAGAGACACTGATTTACCAAAGGAGCACACACTGCACTTATAACACTGAGAGGCACTGATTTACCAAAGGAGCGCACACTGCACTGATAACACTGCGAGGCACTGATATACCAAAGGAGCACACACTGCACTAATAACACTGAGAGGCACTGATTTAACAAAGGAGAGCACACTGCACTGATACTGAGAGGCACTGATTTACCAAAGGAGTGAACGCTGCACTGATAACACTGAGAGGCACTGATTTACCAAAGGAGTGAACGCTGCACTGATAACACTGAGAGGCACTAATTTACCAAAGAAGCACACACTGCACTGATAACACTGAGAGGCACTGATTTATCAAAGGAGAGCACACTGCACTGATAACACTGAGAGGTGCTGATTTACCAAAGGAGCACATACTGCACTGATAACACTGAGAGGCACTGATTTACCAAAGGAGAGCACATTGCACTAATAACACTGAGAGGCACTGATTTACCAAAGGAGAGCACACTGCACTGATAACACTGAGAGGCACTGATTTACCAAAGGAGCACACACTGCACTTATAACACTGAGAGGCACTGATTTACCAAAGGAGCACACACTGCACTGATACTGAGAGGCACTGATTTACCAAAGGAGCACATACTGCACTGATAACACTGAGAGGCACTGATTTACCAAAGGAGAGCACACTGCACTGATAACACTGAGAGGCGCTGATTTACCAAAGGAGCACACACTGTGCTGATAACACTGAGAGGCACTGATTTACCAAAGGAGCACACACTGCACTGATAACACTGAGAGGTGCTGATTTACCAAAGGAGCACATACTGCACTGATAACACTGAGAGGCACTGATTTACCAAAGGAGAGCACACTGCGCTGATAACATTGAGAGGCACTGATTTACCAAAGGAGCGCACACTGCACTGATAACACTGAGAGGCACTGATTTACCAAAGGAGAGCACACACTGCACTGATAACACTGAGAGGTGCTGATTTACCAAAGGAGCACACACTGCACTGATAACACTGAGAGGTGCTGATTTACCAAAGGAGCGCACAATGCACTGATAACGCTGAGAGGCGCTGATTTACCAAAGGAGCACACACTGCATTGATAACACTGAGAGGCACTGATTTACCAAAGGAGCACACACTGCACTGATAACACTGAGAGGCACTGATTTACCAAAGGAGAGCACACTGCGCTGATACCATTGAGAGGCACTGATTTACCAAAGGAGCGCACACTGCACTGATAACACTGAGAGGCACTGTTTTACCAAAGGAGAGCACACACTGCACTGATAACACTGAGAGGTGCTGATTTACCAAAGGAGCGCACAATGCACTGATAACGCTGAGAGGCACTGATTTACCAAAGGAGAGCACACTGCACTGATAACACTGAGAGGTGCTGATTTACCAAAGGAGCACACACTGCACTGATAACACTGAGAGGCACTGATTTACCAAAGGAGCACACACTGCACTGATAACACTGAGAGGTGCTGATTTACCAAAGGAGCACATACTGCACTGATAACACTGAGAGGCACTGATTTACCAAAGGAGAGCACATTGCACTAATAACACTGAGAGGCACTGATTTACCAAAGGAGAGCACACTGCACTGATAACACTGAGAGGCACTGATTTACCAAAGGAGCACACACTGCACAGATAACACTGAGAGGCGCTGATTTACCAAAGGAGCACACACTGCATTGATAACACTGAGAGGCACTGATTTACCAAAGGAGCACACACTGCACTGATAACACTGAGAGGCACTGATTTACCAAAGGAGAGCACACTGCGCTGATAACATTGAGAGGCATTGATTTACCAAAGGAGCGCACACTGCACTGATAACACTGAGAGGCACTGATTTACCAAAGGAGAGCACACACTGCACTGATAACACTGAGAGGTGCTGATTTACCAAAGGAGCGCACAATGCACTGATAATGCTGAGAGGCACTGATTTACCAAAGGAGAGCACACTGCACTGATAACACTGAGAGGCACTGATTTACCAAAGGAGCACACACTGCACTGATAACACTGAGAGGTGCTGATTTACCAAAGGAGCACACACTGCATTTATAACACTGAGAGGCACTGATTTACCAAAGGAGCACATACTGCACTGATAACACTGAGAGGCACTGATTTACCAAAGGAGAGCACACTGCGCTGATAACATTGAGAGGCACTGATTTACCAAAGGAGCACACACTACACTGATAACACTGAGAGGTGCTGATTTACCAAAGGAGCACACACTGCATTTATAATACTGAGAGGCACTGATTTACCAAAGGAGCACATACTGCACTGATAACACTGAGAGGCACTGATTTACCAAAGGAGCACATACTGCACTGATAACACTGAGAGGCACTGATTTACCAAAGGAGCAGCACACACTGCACTGATAACACTGAGAGGTGCTGATTTACCAAAGGAGCACACACTGCACTGATAACAGTGAGAGGTGCTGATTTACCAAAGGAGCACACACTGCACTGATAACACTGAGAGGCACTGATTTACCAAAGGAGCACACACTGCACTGATAACAGTGAGAGGTGCTGATTTACCAAAGGAGCACACACTGCACTGATAACACTGAGAGGCACTGATTTACCAAAGGATCACACACTGCACTGATAACACTGAGAGGAGATGATTTACCAAAGGAGCACACACTGCACTGATAACACTGAGAGGAGATGATTTACGAAAGGAGCACACACTGCACTGATAGAAAGACTAGGGGGCATTCCATGAAGTTAGCAAGTAGCACATTTAAGACTAATCGGAGAAAATTCTTTTTCACTCAACGCACAATAAATCTCTGGAATTTGTTGCCAGAGGATGTGGTTAGTGCAGTTAGTGTAGCTGGGTTCAAAAAAGGTTTGGATAAGTTCTTGGAAGAGAAGTCCATTAACTGCTATTAATCAAGTTTACTTAGGGAATAGCCACTGCTATGAATTGCATCAGTGCATCAGTAGCATGGGATCTTCTAGGTGTTTGGGTAATTGCCAGGTTCTTGTGTCCTGGTTTGGCCTCTGTTGGAAACAGGATGCTGGGCTTGATGGACCCTTGGTCTGACCCAGCATGGCAATTTCTTATGTTCTTATGTTCTTATGATAACACTGAGAGGAGATGATTTACCAAAGGAGCACACACTGCATTGATAACACTGAGAAGCACTGATTTACTATAGGCGTGCACACTGCACTGATAATACTGAGAGGCACTGATTTACTAAAGGAGCACACACTGCACCTGTAAATGTAAAGTACTCTCATTCCAAATCCCTTAGTATGCTATGGCCGTGGCAGTCCGCGGCCAGGATCAAATACTCACCCGCGGCAGCGGGTTGGTCTGGAGGCTCCTGCAGGAGCAGGGGGTCTCCTCTGGCGTTCTCCCTGTGGCCATTGCCGCTGATAGGCCGGCCGCAGAACCCAACAGGGCTGAGCTGACTCCTCCCCCTTCCTGGCTGCCTTAGAGCCGTGCGCGCGGCTGAAGATAGGATTTAAAGGGGCCACGACAGGAAGTTGCCGTGGCTCCCTCCTCAGACTCCTCCCTCATGTTAGGTATTTAAGGCAAGGTCTGCTCCTCAGATCTTGCCTTGGTATTGAGGCTTCTTGCTTGGTTTCCGGTGCCCGTGTTCCTGGACTTGCTTGGTTCTTGGTCCCACTTCGGTTCCTCCTCTGCGTTGGATTGACTCTGTGGCTCCTGACCTTCGGACTGGCTGTGGTGAGTTCCTGGCATTGGCTTTGGACCTTTCTCCTGTGTTGCTCCTGGGCTGGCTCTGGACTGCTCTCTGGACTTCGACTCTCGGACCGGCTTTGCACTATCCTTCGACTTCTACGACCGCTGGAGGCGCCTGTGTCCAGACCTTCATTCGTCTTCAGGGACTTCCTTAAGTCCCAGTGGCCGGATCCCTACAGGCTCCTCCTGGGGGGATCACGAGCTTCCAGGGTGAAGTCTTCTGTTAACACTCATCTCATCGAGCCTTGCCCTCCGACGGTAGGGACCTCACGGGTTCTCTGTCCATTTGGGTAGCACCAACTCTACCTCGGAACAGGGGTCCACCTCCTGAATTTGTAACAGAATACCAAGGCCACGGACCCGGCACAGGCTTCTGCTCGCCAGGCCACTCCTGGACTCGCCCAAACGTTCATGGAGCATGCATCGCTCTCTGCTGCTGCCCCCATTACTGCTAAGCCTGGCACTGCCTCCCCAGGTTCTCTGCCGTGCATCGCTCTCTGCTGCTGCCCCCATTACTGCTGCCCTGGCACTGCCTCCCCTGGTTCTCTGCCGTGCATCGCTCTCTGCTGCTGCCCCCATTACTGCTGCCCTGGCACTGCCTCCCCAGGTTCTCTGCCGTGCATCGCTCTCTGCTGCTGCCCCCATTACTGCTAAGCCTGGCACTGCCTCCCCTGGTTCTCTGCCGTGCATCGCTCTCTGCTGCTGCCCCCATTACTGCTGCCCTGGCACTGCCTCCCCTGGTTCTCTGCCGTGCATCGCTCTCTGCTGCTGCCCCCATTACTGCTGCCCTGGCACTGCCTCCCCTGGTTCTCTCCTGTGCATCGCTCTCTGCTGCTGCCCCCATTACTGCTAAGCCTGGCACTGCCTCCCCAGGTTCTCTGCCGTGCATCGCTCTCTGCTGCTGCCCCCATTACTGCTAAGCCTGGCACTGCCTCCCCAGATTCTCTGCCGTGCATCGCTCTCTGCTGCTGCCCCCATTACTGCTGCCCTGGCACTGCCTCCCCTGGTTCTCTGCCGTGCATCGCTCTCTGCTGCTGCCCCCATTACTGCTGCCCTGGCACTGCCTCCCCTGGTTCTCTCCTGTGCATCGCTCTCTGCTGCTGCCCCCATTACTGCTGCCCTGGCACTGCCTCCCCTGGTTCTCTGCCGTGCATCGCTCTCTGCTGCTGCCCCCATTACTGCTGCCCTGGCACTGCCTCCCCTGGTTCTCTGCCGTGCATCGCTCTCTGCTGCTGCTGCCCCCATTACTGCTGCCCTGGCACTGCCTCCCCTGGTTCTCTCCTGTGCATCGCTCTCTGCTGCTGCCCCCATTACTGCTGCCCTGGCACTGCCTCCCCTGGTTCTCTCCTGTGCATCGCTCTCTGCTGCTGCCCCCATTACTGCTGCCCTGGCACTGCCTCCCCTGGTTCCCTCCTGTGCATCGCTCTCTGCTGCTGCCCCCATTACTGCTTCCCTGGCACTGCCCTCCCCTGGTTCCCTCCTGTGCATCGCTCTCTGCTGCTGCCCCCCATTACTGCTGCCCTGGCACTGCCTCCCCTGGTTCTCTCCTGTGCATCGCTCTCTGCTGCTGCCCCCATTACTGCTGCCCTGGCGCTCCCTCCCCTGGTTCTCTGCCGTGCATCGCTCTCTGCTGCTGCTCCCCCCATTACTGCTGCCCTGGCACTGCCTCCCCTGGTTCTCTCCTGTGCATCACTCTCTGCTGCTGCCCCCATTACTGCTGCCCTGGCACTGCCTCCCCTGGTTCTCTGCCGTGCATCGCTGTCTGCTGCTGCCCCCATTACTGCTGCCCTGGCACTGCCTCCCCTGGTTCTCTCCTGTGCATCGCTCTCTGCTGCTGCCCCCATTACTGCTGCCCTGGCACTGCCTCCCCTGGTTCTCTGCCGTGCATCGCTCTCTGCTGCTGCCCCCATTACTGCTGCCCTGGCACTGCCTCCCCTGGTTCTCTCCTGTGCATCGCTCTCTGCTGCTGCCTCCATTACTGCTGCCCTGGCACTGCCTCCCCTGGTTCCCTCCTGTGCATCGCTCTCTGCTGCTGCCCCCATTACTGCTGCCCTGGCGCTCCCTCCCCTGGTTCTCTGCCGTGCATCGCTCTCTGCTGCTGCTGCCCCCATTACTGCTGCCCTGGCACTGCCTCCCCTGGTTCTCTCCTGTGCATCACTCTCTGCTGCTGCCCCCAATACTGCTGCCCTGGCACTGCCTCCCCTGGTTCTCTGCCGTGCATCGCTCTCTGCTGCTGCCTCCATTACTGCTGCCCTGGCACTGCCTCCCCTGGTTCCCTCCTGTGCATCGCTCTCTGCTGCTGCCCCCATTACTGCTGCCCTGGCACTGCCTCCCCTGGTTCTCTCCTGTGCATCACTCTGTGCTGCTGCCCCCATTACTGCTAGGCCTGACGCTCCCTTCCTCAGCAGATTTCCTTCTGTATTGTAACCTCTGATGTTCACAAATTGATCCCTCCTGATCGTTCTTTCCCTCATTGTCTTTTCTCTGTCTATTTCCTCCGCAGTCTTCGCACCAAGCCACCTGCCTGCCTCTTTCCTGTCTTCTCTCTCTCAGCATCTTCCTTGTCTCTGGAATAATCTTGCTTCGGAAGCTGAAGATGCTCCGTCACCAGTTTCCTTTTGGTTGCGGTTGTAAAATCTCCCCTGCCTGCACTTCACTGCTCTGTGTCACTCTGGCCCTGTTCTTATCTTCAATGTCTAACCAAGAGGCTACGCTGGTTCCCATTATCCTATCTCGAGGAGATCATGGAAAAGCTAAAAAAATATACATTTCTGAGAGAGGCCTGGCGGTCACCTCAGCTAGAAAGGAACTGATTTACAAATACACCCCCGGGGCAAAGATAAAATAGCTTCGTGATTACAGCAGAGAGAGCAAAGCTTGAAGCCATTGGCCTGGTCCAGATGTGGGAAACCTGAGCCCTTCCAGACTGATTGACTCCCAAGCATTTCCTCTTCTTACAAGTGCGGCCTTCTCTGCCCTGGTCCCAGGGTCTCGTCTGTCAGCGGGCTCAGGAGTCTCCTGGCTGGGGAGGGGAGAGGGCCCCCAGGCCTGCAGGCCCGGGGTTAGAGAGGGACCCCGGTGGCAGCGACGAGGAGCGGGGTCTCCACGCCCAGCTCTCCCTGCCTTAGGACTCCCAATGACGAGATTTCACCCCTTGCAAATTCTGTTTGGGGTGAATTCACCCCTTTCCCCTCCCCCTCCCCCCAAAAAAATAAATTAAAACAATGTTGCACATAACATTGAGAGTTTTAGGAAAGAAGTTGTGAAGTCCAGCGACTTGTAACGAAAGACTGAACCCACTTTCCGGTTTGAAAGGGATGCTGCCCCCCCCACATCACGGGGAAGTGCTGCAGGCTGGTCACGCCGTGAGCTGGCGCATGCGATCTCCATCGCACGCAGTGCGTGCCTCTGGCGTAGCTCTGGTTCCCCCACACCCGAGGAAGAGGAGCGTTCAGCTCTGCGGGATCAGATCAGGCATTGCTGTTTGATGCACCGGCATCTCAAGGGTTTTGTGTCGCGGCACAGCAGTGGGCGACCGCTGTGCCCCCCTCTCGTGCTCCTGAGCTGGTGTTGCACGATGAAAGGGGCCAAGTGCAAGGCGAGCAGGTCCTGACCCACCGTGAAGAGCTGCGGCCATTGTCCACTGTAGGGCCTTGCCCTGGACGGTTTCCTGTTCTGACATAAGTCATTGGATTGCAAGGATAACCCTAGTGGTTGAAGACCAGAGCCAGGGCACCTGATCTCTTTGTGACCTTGATCAACCTCCCTGTATTGAAGCAGAAGGTACAGAGACCCTGGCTCTTATCGCTTTGCTCCGTATCTGTACCATACACACTTGAATCCTGTCACTGTTTCTGTTACCACTACCTGCACTGAGAGACTCTTCCAGGCATCTTCTCCCCCCCTCAGCCGTCTCTTCTCCAAGCTGAAAAGTCCTAACCTCTTCAGCCTTTCCTCATAGGGGAGCTGTTCCATCCCCTTTATCATTTTGGTTGCCCTTCTCTGTACCTTATCCATCGCAATTATATCTTTTTTGAGATGCGGCGACCAGAATTGTACACAGTATTCAAGGTGCGGTCTCATCGTGGAACGATACATGGCGAGACCGCACCTTCTAAACAAGAACAGACTGCAGGTGGATGGCATGGCCGGCTTTTGGGGTGCGCGACCTGTGCGGTTGCATGGCCATGTCAGCATCCCTTCCCCCAAAGCCCTTCAACGTCATGTGGGCAGGGAGAAAGAGAGAGGGGGTCAGAGTGGGGGGAGAAGGAAGAGGAGAGAAAAAGGATGGATGCTGTGCTAGA
This sequence comes from Rhinatrema bivittatum, assembly GCF_901001135.1. Taxonomy (NCBI): domain Eukaryota; kingdom Metazoa; phylum Chordata; class Amphibia; order Gymnophiona; family Rhinatrematidae; genus Rhinatrema; species Rhinatrema bivittatum. The sequence goes on from NC_042620.1 coordinate 14,245,903, forward strand.
GACACTGTAACTGCCCAAGGAGGAAGCGCTGTGCCGGAGTTACTACCACTCAAGGCGGGAGGGGGCGCCAGTTTCAGCCTACAGCCAGCCCTGAGGAGTGGTGAGGCCCCCGCTAGTCTCTGCCCAGTCTTTTCTCCTCTTGCAATGGGTCCCCAGACTTTAGCTGATCTCTGGCTTTCGCCTCACTGCTTTGCAGGCAGTGCTTATCCCAGGCTTTCAGGAATTCTGTGACTTGTCTCTCGGCTCTAGCACCACCTGCCCTTTCCATGAAGAAATATCTTCTCAGGGTCTTCCTGAGTCTGCCCTCTTAGAGCCTCACATCGTGACCCCCCTTGCTTCGGAACTCCCTGTCCACTGAAACATGTTTGCTTCTCGTGCTCTATTTATACCTGTGAGATATTTGAATGCCCTCTTTCTCCTCTCCATTTAGCTTCTTAAATCACAACTCCCAGCCCCTTTGGTGCAGGCTCTGAGGTATTTTAGTAGCCCTTCTCTGGTCTGCCTCCTCTTTGTCTTTGTCTGCTCCTGCTCGCCATACTAATAGCATTGATTCAAAATGTATCTCGTCTAGAGACAAAATCAGTGCTGACGAATTTTTGCTTAAATTAAAGGGTCCACCAGATGTTGAACTGGAGTTGTCCCCAGAAGGTTTGAAGGAACTTTACAATTTTGAGCCCTTGACAATGCTCCTCCTTATAAAAAGTGAGTTTTCGGAACCATTAATGTAAGAAAGTTAAAAAAAAAAAAAAATAAAAAAAAAAAAATATATATATATATATATATAATAATTTATTTCCCTGGGTGCCTGAAGAAGGGTCCTGGGGGGAAAGAGAGAAGCAGAGCTGCATTAGCTCTAACACAGATCCTGCATTAATTTTAATTAATTGCTTTCTGACCTGTAGCGCCCTCTTAGAAAGGAAATGCAAACAAACAGAGCACTTGGTCAGGGGAGAAAGTAAGCAAGCAGCTGAGCTGAGCTTCTGCACCCAGAAAAGGAGCAATTTGGAGCCAGACTGCAGAGAGATTTGGAGAGGCCCAGAAGCAGACCTGTGTGGCTGCAGCTAGTGAGAAAGAAAAGTACATCTTTTGGTCAGAGAGCAGAAAACAGTGTTTGTTTGGCAAAGGACGAGTCCTTTACCCTGACAGATGTGGCTTGCTTTTTAACCCAGTGGTACAGATCTACTAGAAAAGGAGAACCCTTTCAAGAGAGGGTAAGCAAAAAGAGAAATTTGCATGAAAGGAAATTTAAAGTTTACCAGCAGAAGATGCGCAAAAATAGTAATCTGCTGTAATTAAACATTAGAGTGAAGAAAAGCTTGAATGGAATCTGTTTAATTGTGAATTTGGATGTTAAATCCAAAGATTTCTTCAGTCAGAGTCTGGTATTAAACCCAGAAGCTGTAAGATCTGATTGAAGCACAAGTACCCTGGCAGAATCAATGGTTGTAAAAAAAAAAAACCAGACCTGCAACAGTGAGTGAGAGGAGGTAAATCTCTAAGTTAATAACTGGAGAGAAAATCTAAGGACGGTTTCTCTGCTAACTAAAATCCTTCGATACTAGAGTTGTATTGTATGCCAGTAAGACGAATAGACACATAGTCAGAGAGAAATTAGATAAAGACACCTGTTGGTTTCATTTTTCTTTATTAGTTAGTTCACAATCCAGATTCTGCCAGAAGATAACTCACATTAAGAGTACTAGACAGTCTCTTTTTGATTTGGTGAAGTTCAGGATGGTAAGTGGTATGACCGGACAGGAACCAGAGGACTCGAGAACCAGCTGATCAAAGATTTGAAGAAGAGGAAAGCACACGCCAATGCACTCCAGCACTACCAACAAGGACTGCAGAACCGTGAGCTGTTTCCTGCACCCCTGCTATAGAGCAATGCACCCCAGCACTACCAACAAGGACTGCAGAACCGTGAGCTGTGTCCTGCACCCCTGCTATAGAGCAATGCACCCCAGCACTACCAACAAGGACTGCAGAGCCGTGAGCTGTTTCCTGCACCCCTGCTATAGAGCAGTGCACCCCAGCACTACCAACAAGGACTGCAGAACCGTGAGCTGTTTCCTGCACCCCTGCTATAGAGCAATGCACCCCAGCACTACCAACAAGGACTGCAGAGCCGTGAGCTGTGTCCTGCACCCCTGCTATAGAGCAATGCACCCCAGCACTACCAACAAGGACTGCAGAGCTGTGAGCTGTTTCCTGCACCCCTGCTATAGAGCAGTGCACCCCAGCACTACCAACAAGGACTGCAGAGCTGTGAGCTGTTTCCTGCACCCCTGCTATAGAGCAGTGCACCCCAGCACTACCAACAAGGACTGCAGAGCTGTGAGCTGTTTCCTGCACCCCTGCTATAGAGCAATGCACCCCAGCACTACCAACAAGGACTGCAGAGCTGTGAGCTATTTCCTGCACCCCTGCTATAGAGCAGTGCACTCCAGCACTACCAACAAGGACTGCAGAGCCATGAGCGGTTTCCTGCACCCCTGCTATAGAGCAGTGCATTTCAGAAGCACAGACAGAAATACTCAGAGGGACACAGAACGTGGTGCACAGAGGGAGGCACAACAAAAGTTTCACCTTTTGAGCAGGGAAGATAATTTATATTTGCCTGGGGATTTTCTGAGTAAGAACTGAAACCTGCAAGATTCAAAGAGTGAACATAGTTTGAGAAAAGAATCCTAGTTCTGGTATAAGCTTGTGTTCGTCCTTTGAACTGAAACTTATCTGATTTTTTTTGTTGTTGTTGCTTGAATCTTTGCACCTGCAGACTAAAAGAAAAAAAAAAGAAATTAATATTTGAAGATCTTTGAAAAAGCTGAAGGGGAAAGAAGGTGGTTTTAACAGTGAAAGACAAACACTTACAGGAAATATTCTCACCTGTTGAATATTTCACTTGTGGTTGTTAAAGGTAAGAACATAAGAAAATGCCATACTGGGTCAGACCAAGGGTCCATCAAGCCCAGCATCCTGTTTCCAACAGTGGCCAATCCAGGCCATAAGAACCTGGCAAGTACCCAAAAACTAAGTCTATTCCATGTTAGTAATAGCAGTGGCTATTCTCTAGGTGAACTTAATAGCAGGTAATGGACTTCTCCTCCAAGAACTTATCCAATCCTTTTTTAAACCCAGCTACACTAACTGCACTAACCACAACCTCTGGCAACAAATTCCAGAGTTTAATTGTGCGTTGAGTAAAAAAGAACGTTCTCCGATTAGTTTTAAATGTGCCCCATGCTAACTTCATGGAGTGCCCCCTAGTCTTTCTACTATCCGAAAGAGTAAATAACCGATTCACATCTACCCGTTCTAGACCTCTCATGATTTTAAACACCTCTATCATATCCCCCCTCAGCCGTCTCTTCTCCAAGCAGATGCAGTGTATTTGGATTTTCAGAAGGCGTTTGACAAAGTCCCTCATGAGAGGCTTCTAAGAAAACCAAAAAGTCATGGGATAGGAGGCGATGTCCTTTCGTGGATTACAAACTGGTTAAAAGACAGGAAACAGAGAGTAGGATTAAATGGGCAATTTTCTCAGTGGAAAAGGGTAAACAGTGGAGTGCCTCAGGGATCTGTACTTGGACCAGTTATTTTCAATATATTTGTAAATGATCTGGAAAGGAATATGACAAGCGAGGTTATCAGATTTGCAGGTGATACAAAATTATTCAGAATAGTTAAATCACATGCGGATTGTGATAAATTGCAGGAGGACCTTGCAAGACTGGAAGATTGGGCATCGAAATGGCAGATGAAATTTAATGTGGACAAGTGCAAGGTGATGCATATAGGGAAAAATAACCCATGCTGTAGTTACACGATGTTAGATTCCATTTTAGGAGCTACCACCCAGGAAAAAGATCTAGGCATCATAGTGGATAATACTTTAAAATCATCGGCTCAGTGTGCTGCAGCAGTCAAAAAAGCAAACAGAATGTTAGGAATTATTAGGAAGGGAATGGTGAATAAAACAGAAAATGTCATAATGCCTCTATATCGCTCCATGGTGAGACCACACCTTGAATACTGTGTACAATTCTGGTCACCGCATCTCAAAAAAGATATAGTTGCGATGGAGAAGGTACAGAGAAGGGCAACCAAAATGATAAGGGGAATGGAACAGCTCCCCTATGAGGAAAGGCTGAAGAGGTTAGGACTTTTCAGCTTGGAGAAGAGACGACTGAGGGGGGATATGATAGAGGTCTTTAAAATCATGAGAGGTTTAGAACAGGTAAATGTGAATCATTTCGGATTATAGAAGGACTAGGGGGCATTCCATGAAGTTAGCAAGTAGCACATTTAAGACTAATCGGAGAAAATTCTTTTTCACTCAACGCACAATAAAGCTCTGGAATTTGTTGCCAGAGGATGCGGTTAGTGCAGTTAGTGTAGCTGGGTTTAAAAAAAGGTTTGGATAAGTTCTTGGAGGAGAAGTCCATTACCTGCTATTAATCAAGTTTACTTAGGGAATAGCCACTGCTATTAATTGCATCAGTAACATGGGATCTTCTTAGTTTTTGGGTAAATGCCAGGTTCTTGTGGCCTGGATTGGCCACTGTTGGAAACAGGATGCTGGGCTTGATGGACGCTTGGTCTGACCCAGTACGGCAATTTCTTATGTTCTTATGTTCTCCTCCTAGCTGGGATTGGAATAGATTGGTGCCCCCATGGATGCTTATCATATCCTACATGTGGCCACATAATTGAACTCCAGGAGCCCTTCCATAAACTTTCTGCTTTACTCCGTGCTACTACTGCGAGAACCCCAGACCCCCATTACCATGCTGGGATCCTCTCGGCTCACCACCCCCTTTGCTTCAGATGCCAGCCACCTGTAATAAGGAAAGTGGAAATGTGTCAGCACATGACAGGACGTTTTGCTGTAAAAATGCAATGGTTCTGGAACATTTCAAAACCCGTTTCCCACAGCAGCTGGACCGGCGTGCCTGAACGTGGGGAAGATAATTTATAGACCTTTGCCTGTCTCGGTGCTTCCCACGCAGTGTGCCCCGGCACAGCTGCCCTGCCTTCCCGCCTGACCGGCTGTGCCACAGGAAAGTCGGAGCCAGGCCAGCACCCGGGCTCTGCTCTTTATCGCCTCACAGCAGCAGCAAGGGACCCCGGCGCGGTGGCTCTTTAAGCACAGACGTAGCAGAACATTTGCAGGCATGCACGCCTCTTCTTCCTAGGCCTCGCATGGGCTTTGGAAGGCATTAATTAACGGGCAGCACGCGGGCGTGGGCAGCCAGGACCTGCTTGCTGCAGCTCCCTCCAGAGCCCCCCTCTTTTGAGTCCTTCTAGCCTCTGTATTATCCCCAGGCAAGGAAGCCCTGGATGACTCTGAACGAAGGAGCTCTGGCAGCCACATGCAGCAGCAGCAAAGGTGGCTTAACGTACCCTGCCCTGGTCCACCGAGGGAGCTGCTCCATCACGGCGGGCTGATGCCTCTCGCCCTTTATTTTACAGTTGAGAAGGAAGCCCGGTGGAGCTTTCAATGCTGCTTTGGTTCTTGGGTATTTGTGGGGGGGAGGCGTACGGGTGCCCCTCCATATTGCCCTGCCTGCTCCGTGGAGGCTGGTGGGCCACATAACATTTGTGTTAACGTAGGTGCGCCTTGGGTGTGGGAAGCACCATGCTGTCTCTCGGTTAGGATGCAGCTTACTGCAAAGGGGTCCCGGGCTTCAGCTCAGCTGCTCTTCCGAGGACCCTGCTTTATTTCCCCGTTCTCCCGCTGTAGGCAGCTCGCAGCCCCAAACTCTGACAACGACTGATTATGCCCTTGTAAGCTGGTCGGGATGACCGCGTAAGAATACCCGCCTTACGCACATCTGCACGTGAGGCGCCCGCCTCCCCTTTCTACCTGCAGCTGCACATTCACTTAGTCCCATCAGAGAAGCCGAACTTTATTGTACGCGCGATCTTCAGAGCTCGCTTTCCCATGCAAGAAAGGATCCTCGCACTCGTGAAGCTTCTCCAAGCATAATCTTTACTCTTAACCTGGACACATATTACAGATACCTGCAGCGCTCCCCCCGGGGGCTCGGTTTTATCAGCTTCTTCCAGCAACCCCTAACTATTGACTTTGCTACTGGTCGGGCTGCTGGGGACCCCATCCATTTGCCTGCCTTTGCTAGTGCGTCCTATACAGCGCACTAGCACGACGAGCAGTCCAGCTTACCTGCTTTCCTGCTCCTGGCTAGGTGCCAAGACCCACTCTACGCGCTGCCCCAGTTATCTGCTGGTGCCTGTGCATCTCTGCTTCTGCATTAATACAATTGCATATAAATTACCTTGTTTATAAAACTGAAGTCGTTAATAGGGCCACAGCCGGGGGCTTGCTTTTTTGCTGTCCTGTGTGAACAATTACTGTGCTGGCTCCCCCCGGTTCATTCATTCTCTGTCCTGGACCCAGCTCCCTCCAGTGATACAAATTTAAAAATCTGACACCATCACCCCTCCCCCCCCCCCCACCTCGGAATCCATGACCTGTGCAAGGGTTTTAGGTGCCCTAGGCAAACCTTACAGCCTTGCACAACGCCCTCCCGGTCCAAACACACAGAAGAGTTATGCATAATAGCATTTTACATGAAAAATATCAAAGTACAGTGTTCTGAGGTAAAACTATCCCTTACATTATATTTACATGCACTGCTGTGATGCCAACCAGAAATCCCTGCAAAATAGACACTTGGACCCCCTATGGTATTAGGCCTGTTGTGATGTGTGGTGGGTGTGGGCTTGACCCTCCGAAAGCCCTAAAACACTAATACACTTCCTATTAGGAGAAAGCCTCACCTCAGTCACACATGCAGGACATAAACAGACCCTCACCAAATACAGAATAGAGCAACCATAAAGCAGAAATACAGACACGCAGAGAAAACCTGAACTGGAAACCGCAAGAAGCCAGACTCTCTGTGCAGTGCAACAATGAAAAAACAGAGCTATCACCATTCCTTAAACATCAAACAATAAAATAAAATAAAATAAAAACATAATCATAATAGCAAAAACATACTCATAACATTTCAAAAACAGTTGACGAATAAAAGATCAAATAATTAAAAACTCATGTACAAGTTTTTCTAAATGTCCCAAATACCAATAAATATTTCAAAACAGCAAACACAGCAAATAACACCTGAAAAATAAAACTAAAAAGGTTTTTAAAAATTCACACTCTCCATACCTAAGAACTTTGATTTCCATTCATCCTGGGATTGTAGTGGAGTAGTGGAAGTGGAATGCAGAAATATTAAATATTAAATATAAATATTAAATATTAAATATTAAGTGGAATGCAGAAATATTAAATGAATACTTCAGTTCTGTGTTCACTAAAGAGGACCCTGGAGAAGGACCTACACTAGTTAACAAGAAACTGGAGGGGAATGGAGTAGATGTAACTCCATTTACAGTAGAAAATGTATGGGAAGAGCTGGTGAAACTGAGGGTGGACAAAGCCATGGGGCCTGATGAAGTTCATCCCAGAATACTGAGGGAGCTCAGAGATGTGCTGGCAGGTCCGCTGTGTGACCTATTCAATAGATCCCTAGAAACGGGAGTGGTGCCGAATGATTGGAGGAGAGCGGTGGTGGTCCCGCTTCACAAGAGTGGGAACAGAGAAGAGGCTGGTAACTACAGACCGGTTAGCCTCACTTCAGTGGTGGGAAAAGTAATGGAGTCACTGTTGAAAGAGAGAATAGTGAACTATCTACAGTCGGGAGAATTGTGAACTATCTACAGTCGGGAGAATTGCTGGACCAGAGGCAGCATGGATTCACCATTGGAAGATCCTGTCAGACAAATCTGATTGACTTTTTTGACTGGGTAACCAAGGAATTGGATCGAGGAAGAGCACTCGATGTCATCTACTTGGATTTCAGCAAAGCTTTTGACACTGTCCCGCACAGGAGACTGGTGAATAAAATGAGAAGCTTAGGAGTGAGTGCCGAGGTGGTGGCCTGGATTGCAAACTGGTTGACGGACAGAAGACAATGTGTGATGGTAAATGGAACTCTCTCTGAAGAGAGAGCGGTTTTAAGCGGTGTACCGCAGGGATCGGTGTTGGGACCGGTCCTTTTCAATATCTTTGTGAGCGACATTGCGGAAGGGATAGAAGGTAAGGTATGTCTTTTTGCGGATGACACTAAGATCTGCAACAGAGTGGACACGCCGGAAGGAGTGGAGAGAATGAGACGGGATTTAAGGAAGATGGAAGAGTGGTCGAAGACATGGCAGCTGACATTCAATGCCAAGAAGTGCAAAGTCATGCATATGGGGAGTGGAAATCCGAATGAACTGTATTCGATGGGGGGAGAAAGGCTGATGTGCACGGAGCAGGAGAGAGACCTTGGGGTGATGGTGTCTAATGATCTGAAGTCGGCGAAACAATGTGACAAGGCGATAGCTAAAGCCAGAAGAATGCTGGGCTGCATAGAGAGAGGAATATCGAGTAAGAAAAGGGAAGTGATTATCCCCTTGTACAGGTCCTTGGTGAGACCTCACCTGGAGTATTGTGTTCAGTTCTGGAGACCGTATCTCCGAAGAGACAGAGACAAGATGGAGGCGGTCCAGAGAAGGGTGACCAAAAAGGTGGAAGGTCTTCATCAAATGACTTATGAGGAGAGATTGAAGAATCTAAATATGTACACCCTGGAGGAAAGGAGGAGCAGAGGTGATATGATACAGACTTTCAGATACTTGAAAGGTTTTAATGATCCAATGACAATGACAAACCTTTTCCATAGGAAAAAAATCAGCAGAACCAGGGGTCACGATTTGAAGCTCCAGGGAGGAAGATTCAGAACCAATGTCAGGAAGTATTTCTTCACGGAGAGGGTGGTGGATGCCTGGAATGCCCTTCCAAAGGAAGTGGTGAAGACCAGAACTGTGAAGGACTTCAAAGGGGCGTGGGATAAACACTGTGGATCCATAAAATCAAGAGGCCGTCAATAAAGAGTGGGTGGCTCGCCAGAATGACGGCTACTGCCTGGAGATAATACCCTTATTCAATAAACATACACATGGTTACTGTGACTCCAACATCACTCTAAGCTACAACAGCAAGAGGAAATGTGGAAAAAAGGATTCGCACTCACAAAGTGGGGAGTAGCTGGCTTGTTACTGCGGTTACTACCCCAAACCAAATAAGCCTGATACTTCACTTTCAATGCATATCCAGCATAGCTCTCTGCTTCAACGGTAGGGGAGAAGAAAAACTGATACTTCACGCATAGCTCTCTGCTTCAACGGCAGGGGAGAAGAAAAACTGATACTTCACGCATATCCAGCATAGCTCTCTGCTTCAATGGCAGGGGAGAAGAAAAACTGATACTTCACGCATATCCAGCATAGCTCTCTGCTTCAACGGCAGGGGAGAAGAAAAAAGGATTCGCACTCACAAAGCGGGGAGTAGCTGGCTTGTTACGGCGGTTACTACCCCAAACCAAATAAGCCTGATACTTCACTTTCAATGCATATCCTGCTTCAACCGCAGGGGAGAAGAAAAACTGATACTTCACGCATATCCAGCATAGCTCTCTGCTTCAACGGCAGGGGAGAAGAAAAACTGATACTACATGCATATCCAGCATAGCTCCCTGCTTCAACGGCAGGGGAGAAGAAAAACAACCAATAAGGGCTGAATAACACAGTCTGGGTAAAACAAATAAACATGGGTGTAGCTTGCTTATTGCGGCGGTTACTACCCCTACTACCCCTAACTAATCAAACTTGATATTTCACTTGGTTGCAGCTCCATCACTGCTCTCTACATTAATGGTGGGGGTGAAAGAGAAATAGAACCAAAGAGCTAAGAGAAACAGATAAGTATGAGAAAAAAATGTGAAGCTTGCTGGGCAGACTGGATGGGCCGTTTGGTCTTCTTCTGCCGTCATTTCTATGTTTCTATATGTTTCCTCCTTTCTTATATATACACACACAACACGTATTTATTTATTTATTTGTTTTGTGTTTTTCTATACCGGCATTCGCGAAAGGTTTCACATCATGCCGGTTTACAATTAACAAAGGGGGTATACGAAGAATAAACAATAACAAAACAGGTGCGTAACTAAGAACATTTCAGTTTCAATAAATATTGCAGTTACAATAAAACAGGGAAATACACAACTGGGAGCAGTGAAAAGTCGATAGGAAATTAACAGAAGGAACAAATTTACAAATTTGTGGTATTTACTAAGTAATTGAATATAACCATGATGATGTTTATCATGTTAAGATAAGGTCGGAAAGTTGGTTAATGGTGAGTTAAAGGTTCAGTTGGGGTCTGGGAAGGCTTTCTTAAATAACCACGTTTTGAGTCTTTTCCTGAATGTTGGAAGGCAGGGTTCCTGTCGCAGATCCGGTGGTATGGAGTTCCATAAAGGTGGTCCTGCAGTGGAGAAGGCCCTGTCTCTGAAGGTTATATGCTGAGAAGTTTTGGAGGGTGGCACCTGTAGAGATTCTGTATAGGACTCTCTGATGGGTCTGGAGGAGGTATGTTTTCTGAATGGGATTTGAAGGTTAAGCGGAGAGTGTTGATGGATATCTTTGTAGATCAAGGTGATAGACTTGTATGTGATTCTATAGTGAATTGGCAGCCAATGTAGGTCTTTGAGAACTGGAGATATGTGATCTCTTCTTCTTATGTTTGTCAATATTCTCGCCGCTATATTTTGAACCATCTGAAGGGGTTTAGTGTGAGATGAGGGGAGACCTAGTAGAATAGAGTTGCAATAATCTAGCTTAGAGAAGATTATTGCTTGGAGGATAGTTCTGTAGTCGTGCAAGTGGAAAAGAGGTTTTATTCTTTTTAAGACATTCAGTTTATGAAAGCAGTCCTTTGTAGTTTGGTTAATAAATGGTTTTAGGTTTAGCTGATTATCAATGATAGCTCCTAGGTCTCTAACGTGAGGTGTTTGTAGGTTGGCTGGTGGATTTGTGAAGTAACTGTTTTCCGGAGATATGAGTAGGAGTTCGCTTTTTGAAGAGTTTAGGATTAAGTTTAGACTGGAGAGGAGGCTGTTGATTTCTAGAAGGCACTTTTCCCAGAATTCTAGCGTTTTTGTAAGGGATTCTTTAAGGGGGATGACGATCTGGACATCTTCGGCGTATAGAAAGTGTTTTAGGTTCAGTTTGGTTAACAATTGGCAGAGAGGGAGGGGGTAAATGTTAAAGAGCGTGGGTGAGAGGGAGGAGCCCTGGGGAACTCCTAGAGAGGAAGGATAACGCTGTGATTCTTTGTTGTGTATTTTAACCTTGTAGCCTCTGTTGCCAAGGAAAGTTTTGAACCAGGCCAGTGCCGTGCCTGTTATGCCGATGTTAGCTAACTGATTTAGGAGGATGGAGTGGTTAACTGTATCAAATGCTGCAGAGAGGTCCAAGAGGATCAGAAGGTAGGCATGACCTTCATCGAGACCCATGATGAGGTGATCTGTCAGTGATATGAGTAGTGATTCAGTACTTAATGATTTTCGGAAGCCCTATTGAGTGGGGAACAGGATTTTGTGGTCTTCGAGGTATTCTGATAATTTGGTGTTAACTAATTTTTCTATTACTTTGGCTAGGAAAGGGAGATTGGACGAAAGTTAGTAGGATCTTTGGGGTCTAAGTTTGGTTTTTTTAAGAGCGGTTTGATGGAAGCTATTTTAAGGTCTTCTGGAAAGATCCCTTGGGATAGAGAGCAATTGATAATGTCTGCCAGAGCTTTGGAGATGGTGTCTGGGATTAGAAGAAGCAGTTTGGTCAGGATATGGTCAAATGGATGTGACGAGGGTTTCATTTTCTTCAGTACTGATTGGACTTCTGAAGTTGTGATGGGTTTGAATGGTTGGAGAGAAGTGTCTTTGTTGGGGTGAAGGTATGTGCTGGATGGGGTAGAGGTATTAGACTTCAGCTTTGTAAGAAGGTTAGAGATTTTATTGTTGAAGAAGAGGGCCAGCTCCTCGGCTTTTTCTTGTGCTTGGTTAAGTGGAATGTCAGGTACATTGATTTGTGTTAAATTAGATACATAAGCAAATAAGGCTTTTGAGTCGAAGATAAGGTGGTGGATCTTCTGAGCAAAGAAATCTCTTTTTGTTTTTAAAGTAGAGCTCTTGTAAAGGTGGAGGGCGGTTTTGTAAGCGAAGAGGGTGGTTGCTGATGGTGCTTTGCGCCATTTGCTTTCTTTTTGTCGAAGGGAATGTTTGAGATTTTGAAGTTCTTCATTAAACCATGGTTGGCTTTTGGACGTGTTGTGTTTGAGTTTATTTGTAGCCAGTGGGCAAAGTTTGTTTGCTGCCGTTTCTGTTATATTGGACCAGGAGTGGAGGGCTGAATTAGGAGTGGAGACGTCTAAGAGAGGGAGTTCTGAGACTAGGTACTTGTGGAGGTCTTCGGAGGAGCAAGATTTCCTGTAAGTAAATTGTGGTTGAGGGAAGTGTTTTTTGCTCAATTGTTCTAGTGACATGGTTGTAGAGATTAAGGCATGGTCAGACCAGGGGACTGGTTTGCAGACGGGCTGTGCTGAGTGTGAGATGCCTGAGTTCACAAAAATGAGATCCAGGGTGTGACCCGCTCTATGTGTGGGATTGTTGATTATTTGCTTGAATCCCATGGCAGACAAGGCGGTTAGGAAAGTTTCACAGTTGATTGAGAGAGTGGGGTCATCGACATGTAGGTTAAAATCTCCAAGGATTATGGCTGGGGACTCCAGATTTATGTGTGATGCTATTAATTCCAGCATGGGTGAGGCGTCAGATTCTAGAAGGCCTGGGGGGGCATAGACTAGAAGGCTTTGCAGATGGTCTGATTTGAAAAGGCCTGTTTCGATTTTTGCATGTGATTTAACTGGATGCTGTGCGAGTCTCAATTCTTTTTTGGCTGCTAGGAGAATACCTCCGCCACTTTTTTTCCTTCTGGGAATGGAGAAAAACTCGTAGATTTGTGTTGGAAGTTGATTTATTAATGCAGTGTCCGTATGTTTAAGCCATGTTTCTGTTATGGCGCAAAGGTCCGGATTTGCGTCCAACAGAAGGTCATTGAGTATTAGTGTTTTTTTGGTGAGAGATTGGGCGTTGAAAAGAATCAGGGAGAAAAGGGCTAGGCCTAGCATTTGTGTGATAGGGGAAATCATGATAGGAATGAGGGATTTGTAGGTGGGAGGACGTGAAATCAAGGCAGGGGTTCCTGTGAAGATGGTCCTATGCTGGAGGATAGGTATTGGGAGAGCAAGAGGCATTATGGCTTAGTGTAACTGGTGAGCTGGGTTGTTAGAATGATAATTCTCAATTTCTTGGTGTGAATGTTGGATGAAAGTTAGAAGGGTGGTTGAGTCTAGTTGGATGTGTGTAGGAGGCTGGAAGGATGAGTGCTGGATGATGTTGGATGGTAGTTGGAGACTGGAAGGATGATAGTTAGAAGTTGGTCGGTTGAGAGCAGGAGGCTGGTAGGATGTGTGCTGAAGGAAGTTAGATGAATGCGGGTCTGATGAAAGCTGGATGGAGCTGGATGAAGTTAGATGAGTGGTGGAAGCTGGAGGGATGATTGCTGGACGAAGTTAGTTGAATGCAGGAGGCTAGTCTGATAAATGTTGGATGAAATTAGATGAGTGCTGAAAACTGGAAGGAAGCGTGCAGGCGGCTTCCTTCCAGTTTTCAGCACTTATCTTATTTCAGCACTCATCTTATACACACACAAGCTCATACATACATACGCTCCCTCTCAGACAACCCCCCAGGCATCTCCAGCTCTTCTTTAGTTGGGATCTGCCAGAAGCCCTGGGCCCTCCTCTTCATTTCAGCTGCTGGCAAGTTGGAATCCACACGCAGCATCCATTCTCCCTCTCTCTCACACACACGCACAAAACCCAGGCAGCTCCCATTCTCTCTCTCACACACAACTCAGACAAGCTCCCATTCACACCCACACACTCCAGGCAGGCTCCCATTCTCACACACTCACCACCTGCCTATCCTGGGAAGGCTCCCATGCATGCATGTGCACACATGCACACACATCGCCATCCCAGGCAGGCTCTCATTTACACACACACCCCCACCCATCCATCCCAATCAGACTCCCAATTCACATAAAAAGAGACACACACCCATCCCAGGCAGGCTCCCATTCACATAAAAAGATACATACAACTGTTCCAGGCAGGCTCCCATTATCATCCACGCATGCATCCCAGGCAGTCTTCCATTCACAAATGCACACACACACACACACATACACACACACACACACACGCACACACACATACGCGCGCGCGCACACACACACACACACATACACACACACATATGCGCGCGCACACATACACACACACACACAACCTTCAAGAAAAGACTCAAGACCTGGCTGTTCATGCAGGCTTTTCCATAACTCCAATTTTATTTAACTCATAACAATCAACACACATCACCATCAATATCACTATTAGCTACCTCTTACAATGTAATTATAAGTAATTATCTGGTTTTCCTTTTCCTTTTTTCCTTCTTACTCCAAGTTCAATTTCCCCTGTTACATGTAACTGCTTTTTCCGCACAATTGTTCAAGTTTAAGCTTATTTTGCACTCCTGTTTCATGTGAACCAGCATGATGGGACTATTGTCTTGAATGTTGGTATATAAAAAACTTAAATAAATAAAAAAATACACACACGCACACATACACACCCATCACAGGCAGCATCACGCACACACATGCAAACCAGGCAGTCAGGGTCAATGGGTCATTCCTCCTCTGCTGCTGCTGCTGCCACCCTGTACATTCTTCTTTGGGGAAAGCAGCCATCCTGCAGCTCCTCCTGCATGCTGGCCCCGCGGTAATTCAACACTCGCAGTGCTAGCACTTTCTGTATTCTCATCTCGGGCATGAGGAGGAGCTGCAGGATGGGCTTTGCCGTCTGCTCTGGCCTCCTGCTTCTTCCACCGCTGGTGGGATCAGGTCCTCCAGTGACACCCCCTGGTGTGCCACTATGTGCAGTTGCATGGTTTGCACACCCGGTGGCACTGGGGCCTGAATATGGTTCTTACAGCATTTTTCTTTCAAAAGAGGACAATCATCTTAGAAGTATCCCTTTCTCACCCCTCCCTCCAGCCTATGTGTGTGTGTGCACAAACACACACACAACAAACCCATGTTCTCCGTTCGTGCAGTCCACTTGATCCGCTGCCTCGTGAATCTTCCGTGTGTGTGCACGAACACAACAAACCCGTGTTCTCCGTTCCTGCAGTCCACTTGATCCGCTGCCTCGTGAATCTTCCGTGTGTGTGCACGAACACACACAACAAACCCATGTTCTCCGTTCCTGCAGTCCACTTGATCCGCTGCCTCGTGAATCTTCCGTGTGTGAGCACGAACACACACAACAAACCCATGTTCTCCGTTCCTGCAGTCCACTTGATCCGCTGCCTCGTGAATCTTCCGTGCGTGTGCACGAACACACACAACAAACCCATGTTCTCCGTTCCTGCAGTCCACTTGATCCGCTGCCTCGTGAATCTTCCGTGCGTGTGCACGAACACACACAACAAACCCATGTTCTCCGTTCCTGCAGTCCACTTGATCCGCTGCCTCGGGAATCTTCCGTGCGTGTGCACGAACACACACAACAAACCCATGTTCTCCGTTCCTGCAGTCCACTTGATCCGCTGCCTCGGGAATCTTCCGTGCGTGTGCACGAACACACACAACAAACCCATGTTCTCCGTTCCTGCAGTCCACTTGATCTGCTGCCTCGGGAATCTTCCGTGTGTGTGCACGAACACAACAAACCCATGTTCTCCGTTCCTGCAGTCCAC
Source organism: Rhinatrema bivittatum (assembly GCF_901001135.1). Taxonomy (NCBI): domain Eukaryota; kingdom Metazoa; phylum Chordata; class Amphibia; order Gymnophiona; family Rhinatrematidae; genus Rhinatrema; species Rhinatrema bivittatum. The sequence goes on from NC_042620.1 coordinate 14,261,706, forward strand.
TTGATCCGCTGCCTCGTGAATCTTCCGTGTGTGTGCACGAACACACACAACAAACCCATGTTCTTCGTTCCTGCAGTCCACTTGATCCGCTGCCTCGGGAATCTTCCGTGTGTGTGCACGAACACACACAACAAACCCATGTTCTCCGTTCCTGCTGTCCACTTGATCCGCTGCCTCGTGAATCTTCCGTGTGTGTGCACGAACACACACAACAAACCCATGTTCTCCGTTCCTGCAGTCCACTTGATCCGCTGCCTCGTGAATCTTCCGTGTGTGTGCACGAACACACACAACAAACCCATGTTCTCCGTTCCTGCAGTCCACTTGATCCGCTGCCTCATGAATCTTCCGTGTGTGTGCACGAACACACACAACAAACCCATGTTCTCCGTTCCTGCTGTCCACTTGATCCGCTGCCTCGTGAATCTTCCGTGTGTGTGCACGAACACACACAACAAACCCATGTTCTCCGTTCCTGCTGTCCACTTGATCCGCTGCCTCGTGAATCTTCCGTGTGTGTGCACGAACACACACAACAAACCCATGTTCTCCGTTCCTGCAGTCCACTTGATCCGCTGCCTCGTGAATCTTCCGTGTGTGTGCACGAACACACACAACAAACCCATGTTCTCCGTTCCTGCAGTCCACTTGATCCGCTGCCTCGTGAATCTTCCGTGTGTGTGCACGAACACACACAACAAACCCATGTTCTCCGTTCCTGCAGTCCACTTGATCTGCTGCCTCGTGAATCTTCCGTGTGTGTGCACGAACTCACACAACAAACCCATGTTCTCCGTTCCTGCAGTCCACTTGATCCGCTGCCTCGTGAATCTTCCGTGTGTGTGCACGAACACACACAACAAACCCATGTTCTCCGTTCCTGCAGTCCACTTGATCCGCTGCCTCGTGAATCTTCCGTGTGTGTGCACGAACTCACACAACAAACCCATGTTCTCTGTTCCTGCTGTCCACTTGATCCGCTGCCTCGTGAATCTTCCGTGTGTGTGCACGAACACACACAACAAACCCATGTTCTCCGTTCCTGCAGTCCACTTGATCCGCTGCCTCGGGAATCTTCCGTGTGTGTGCACGAACACACACAACAAACCCATGTTCTCCGTTCCTGCAGTCCACTTGATCTGCTGCCTCGGGAATCTTCCGTGTGTGTGCACGAACACACACAACAAACCCATGTTCTCCGTTCCTGCAGTCCACTTGATCTGCTGCCTCGGGAATCTTCCGTGCGTGTGCACGAACACACACAACAAACCCATGTTCTCCGTTTTTGCTGTCCACTTGATCCGCTGCCTCGTGAATCTTCCGTGTGTGCACACACACACACACACAACAAACCCATGTTCTCCGTTCGTGCAGTCCACGTGATCTCTGGGCCAACATGGGTCCCCTGCGCTGCTTTCTTTATATCCAGGCCGGTCCTCGTCTGCTGCATCTCTGTCAGGTCGCTCGCCGCTCTGTGTCCGTCTGGTTCTCTCTCAGGTTCCTCTTCTGTCTGCATCTCTGTGTAGTCCCTCGCCTTCCCGTGCCATTCCTTCTGATCGCTCGCTGTCTCTCTCTCCTCCGGTCCCTAGCCGTCTTGAGACTCGATCTGCATCTTCGTTATCCCCATCACATACTTTGCCGTTCCACAGGTACCAATGCCATGTAGGCATCAGGTGGCAGCGGAAGAATCGCACTCTGTGCCGCTCTAGTGCCGCTCTAGTGCGCCAGATGTTTGCAATCACCTTCCTCCCGGTGCTTAGGGTGTTTCTCAGGAGGAGGATAACAGTACAGGCCACCCCATGTACCTGATAGTCAGCTGCTGTGCCTCTGCCGTACCCTGGACCGATCTCCTCTCCTGTTCTGGCGCAGCCTGGCACCCAGTCCCAGTCATCTCCATGCTGGTGCTGTACTGGGGACTGCCACACCCCTCCTTCCATATAAGCAGCACTGCCAAGTTGTCCTTCTACCACATGAAAGAAACAGGACTGCCAGCTGCACCCTCTGTCTCCCAGCCTCTCCCCTGCCCTGCATTCAGTGCCTAACTTACCCCTGCCCACCCCCTTATCATCCCCCTGAGCTGGCTCCTGCCCTGCTAACTCCCCCCTCCTCCTGAATCCGGTTCCGCCCCCTAGGGTTTTACACGGTCAGATGTTGGGACCCGTCCAACTAAATCGTGCAGGGGGGGGTGGCTGCGCCGGCTATAAAGCTGGACCCCGGTGCTTGCTGAAGGCACAGGGGGACCCCCCCTCGCTGTAAGGACAGGAGCGGAGTAAAGCGACGTCCACGCGGTCACCTGCCCGGGGCCAAGGCTGCAGCTCGCAGGTTCGGGGCAGGGGAGGGAGGGAGGTCCCGGGCCGGCGCTCACCTTGCAGCCCGGACTTCCTGCACCGGGAGGAGGAGGAGCAGGGGCGGCGGCGGCAATAAAAGGGGCAGGCGGGAGCCGGCGCCCGGGCTGAGTCCGAGCGGATGCCGCATGGGCTGCACCGTTAGCCTGATCTGCTGCCAGCCGGAGCCCCCGGGCCCCCGGAGGGATGAGGAGAAGGCGACGGAGGAGAGGAAGCTCCTGGCCACGGTAGGAGACGCGCCGGACGCCTTCCCCCCTTCCCCCGCAGCCCGGGGGGGGGGGCAGCTGACGAGCGATCCGCCCCCTCCCCAACCGGAGTCCGCGCGCTGGGGGCAGTTAGTGACTCACCGGGGGCAGGTGATGTGCAATCCCTCTCCCCCTTCCCACTAGGAGTCCGCGCTGTATTGTTGCCCCTGCGGTGGGGGCAGTTACTGCCTGTCTGGGACATGTGATGTGCAATCCCTCTCCCCCCTCCCCACTAGGAGTCCGCGCTGTATTGTTGCCCCTGCGGTGGGGGCAGTTACTGCCTGTCTGGGACATGTGATGTGCAATCCCTCTCCTCCCTCCCCACTAGGAGCCCGCGTGGTGTTGTTGCCCCTGCGGTGGGGGCAGTTAGTGACTATCCGGGGGCAGGTGATGCGCAATCCCTCTCCCCCCTCCCCACTAGGAGCCCGCGTGGTGTTGTTGCCCCCTGCGGTGGGGGCAGTTAGTGACTATCCGGGGGCAGGGGATGCGCAATCCCTCTCCCCCCTCCCCACTAGGAGCCCGCGTGGTGTTGTTGCCCCCCTGCGGTGGGGGCAGTTAGTGACTATCCGGGGGCAGGTGATGCGCAATCCCTCCCCCCCCTCCCCACTAGGAGCCCGCGTGGTGTTGTTGCCCCCTGCGGTGGGGGCAGTTAGTGACTATCCGGGGGCAGGTGATGCGCAATCCCTCTCCCCCCTCCCCACTAGGAGCCCGCGTGGTGTTGTTGCCCCCTGCGGTGGGGGCAGTTAGTGACTATCCGGGGGCAGGTGATGCGCAATCCCTCTCCCCCCTCCCCACTAGGAGCCCGCGTGGTGTTGTTGCCCCTGCCCCCTGCCCCTGCCCCCTGCCCCTGCCCTCCCAGGTGTAGATGCATGCGGTGCAGGTTACCCTTGTCGGTGCTGGGGGGTGAGGTGCATTGGTCTCGGGAGGCTTCTGATTAAGAATTGGGGGGGGGGGGGGGGGGGAATAGCTTCCAGCTCAGCAGGAACGTGGCCTAATGGGGGCTACAGGTCCTGGGGCCATCATTAGCAGTCCCTCGGGCTTAGGGGCTGGGACTGACCCACGATGACCTTTCGGCTGCCCAGCCACTCGGTGCCATTATAAGATGTGCACTGAATAATCCGGGCTTCTCTGGCCGAGTGGCCCCGGGCTACGGAATAAGGCTCTGGGGCCAGCCCGCTGCCGGCAGGGGCACTTTTCGCTGGGCCCCAGGACCGGACTTTTAAGCTTCTTAGGTGCCTTATTAGGTCCAAGGCCATGGCTGGCCCGAACCGAACCTGACCCACCGAGTCTCCTTGCTCCTTCGGTTATTTGGTTGGCAGGTGGAAAGTTTATCCTGCAGTTTCATCCTTTCCCGGGGGGGGGGGGGGGGGGGTGATTTTTGGATTCCATTTATATGTGAAGGGGAGCCATGCAGACCCTTGTTCTCTGAGGCCTTGTGTTTCAATAATTGTAGCCTCGCAATTTCTCATTCCTCTTCATCAGGTTTTAGCAAGATGCGCCATCAATGTTAAAACTTACAACCTATTAAATTAAGCTAACTGCTGTAAATAAGCTGTAAATAAGCTAATATCTCATGTTTAATTGTTTAAATGTTAAATAAGTTATCTGTATAACCTGCCATAACTGTTTAAATGCTAAATAAGTTATCTGTATAACCTGCCATATCTGTTGTAATTAAGCTTCCATATATATCCTCTATATAATCTATATATCCTCATTAACTACTGTAATTAAGCGACTCATGTAAACTCTGCTACGTTCCTCTACCTTTCTCAGCTGCTGGCTTTTCCTCCTTTCACGTCCTCCATCTCTCCCCCCCCCCCCTTTTCACTCCTGCTCCATCCCCCACTCCCTGTTTTTTGTAATTTCCTCCTTTCTCAAGTTTATTGTGAACCGGCGTGATGTGCTCGCACGAACACCAGTATATTAAAAGCTGTTAAATAAATAAAATAAATAAATAAATCTGCAAGTTTAGGATGGTGGGGAAGAGGGGGGTAACGTCCTGATATTGTGTTCAGTGCTGCTGTGTGCTGTTGCCTGGGCTGCATAAGAAACAAATGTATGCCAGGGTTTTCTCCGTTTCTGCTTTAATTGTTCTCAATAAAAAAAAAAAGTGTTTACATAAATGAAGATCTGCCTGGTAGTAAAACAGTGGCTAGTTTTGCTGTGACATTTTTTTGCAAAATTTTTAGCTACACCTCAGTTAATTAATTATTTTTTTTTTGCAAACAAAGTTTTGCAAAGCCAATTTTGCACCTAGATATTCTAGGAACTAATAGTTAATTAGCTGCTTTGCATGATTTAGCATTGCAGCAGTCATTAACTATTAATTAAAAAAAATAAATTCCACCATAAAACTACCTGCAAAATGTAACTTTGCCAACCTAAAGAAAGAGGTGGTGGTCTGTTTGTCATGATAAAACAGCAAATAGTGCAAACTATTGCACATATAACTCTCAGTGCTGTTTATTTATTTAGCAATTTTATATACCGATATTCATGTAACAAGTTACAAATCACTTCGGTTTAGCACACGAAACAGACTTTGCCAACTATTTCTTGGTTTGGTACATTGGCTTCTGTGTATATCTGATCTTTCTCTTCTCTCTCTATCTCTGGACCTGCAATATCTGTTATGATTATGTCTTATCTGTTTCTGTTTATTGCTTAGCTGTCCAATCAACCGCTATGCAGCTGAATATCCCTGGATAAATTGCTACTTAGCAGGATAAGTCTTATCTGTCTTGAGTTTTTAGACCTGTATTGAACAGGTCTAACTTAGATGGGCAACTTACCTGCTAAGTCTGAATATCGCTACTTATCCGGCTAAGTAGCACCACCCGATTATGCCCATTGTCTGCCCACACGTTATCCAGCTAAGTGGCAGCTGCTGAATATTCAGTGTCCGCTGCTTAAGTCCTGCTTATCTGGCTAAGTAGCTCTTGAGTCTGGACCTCAGTAAGTTTAGCACAAAGGGCATTACTGAAACTCCAACGGGAAAATCGGGGAAAACAGCAGCAAGCCAGAAAAGCCTGAGCAAAGAAGGAAATGTTCAGGGCACATGGGATCAGGAAATAAATGGATCACTCCTGGAACCTCTTCTCACTTACACTGCTGCAGCTTGCTCCTCCCAGGCCTGCCTCACTTCAGTGTAGTCTTAATTTGTCTGCACGGCCTATCTTTCTTCAAGCTCACTAGGACGGACTCTGTAAGCCCTCTTCTGAGATCTCTGCATGGGCTCCTCGCCTGCTTCCACACGCAGTCCCAGTCCTGTGAGTGCATTCACTCTGCAGCTCCTCATTTCCTCGTTCTCTGCATCCTTCCTTGTGCACGCCGCTCTGATCCGTGCCCATCTCCTTTCCTGCTTGCCACCTTGCCGTGCCGCGCCTTTGCAGTACACTTCCTGAGTCCGGGCGTCACGCTCCTTCTCTGGCCCTCTTCAATACCAGTCCAAACTCTCACCCGTTTGAGGCTGCTTTTAAGTCCTAACCAGTTCTCTACAAGAAATGCACTTCCTGTAGACTCGTATTTGTCATGAATGTTTGTGGTGACTACGCTGTAAGCTCCATGGAGCAGGGACTCTCTCACATGTGCATCTATCCAGTGCTGGGTATTTCTGGTAGTGCTTTAGAGATGATAAATGGCAGTACTAGTAGAAGCAGAGCTTCACGGCGGCTGCTGTACAGATAGCGTTTGTCTTATCTTTCTCTCTCCTACATTGAAATGGAAGCCTTCGGGTGCCTGGCGTGTGATCAGTGGAAGCACAGAAGTGCGTGTGAAAGAAGTACTAGTGCTCGGCTGTCTAAGCAGCCCTGGGAGCAGCACGCGTGGCTGCGTCAGGCTCAGACCCGGCGCTAATAATGATCCCAGGAGACAGAAACCAAACCAGCGCAAAGGACGGGAACCTCTGCAGAGAGCAGTCGGGGCCGGAGTCACTACAACGGTTTCCCCTGCTTTGCGACCGTGGGGGACACCAGTTTAGTACCATCTGATCCTCCAGTCAGCCAAGCACCGTCCGGCAACGTCTGCGCTTCTCAGGGCCCGACTCTCCGTCTCTTGCACGGTACAGCCATGAGACTTTACGCCAACAAATGCTTAGAGGAGCAACCTTCTCCCAGCACTGCTTTCTGGGATCTCTTCTGGTGACCCGGGCCTCTCTTCTTACTGCTCTGCAATCTGTCGGGCCTCCCACTCCCGTCCTCCTCTTCTCTGCGTGAGCCTTCCCTCCCTCTCACCTCTCCTTCCCTTGGCCCATTTGCTGCAGTCCTGCACTGCCTTTCTCTTCTTGCATTACCAGAGCGTTTATTTAGAAACGGATACAATACGGGTAACAAAAGAAAGATAACACGACAGCAGAAAGGTGCATCGCCTAACACAGAGTTTTAAGGCAAAATTGCTAATAAAGATTCTGAATAAAAACTGCCTTTTTGAAGGGCTACAGTGATTGAGGGTCAGAAATGTAAGACTGAAGTTAGGTTTCACTGCATTTTACTAACACTGATCAATAGGCTATGAACTAATAGACAAAATCATACCTCATGCTCCTCTCAAGCCCTGTAAAGACACCTTTTAGACTGCATTCTTAAAAATTGTTTTTACTAAGATAGTAACTCTTGGAATCCCTGTAGACAGCCAAGCTCAGAGAATATGGGTTCTGTCTGTGGCCTCCAGTCCTAGAGGTGACAGGCTCTGTATCTCTGTGCCCATCCCCTGTGCCCTCCAGTCCTAGAGGTGACAGGCTCTGTATCCCTGCTCCCATCCCCTGATCCCTCCAGTCCTAGAGGTGACAGGCTCTGTATCCCTTATCCATCCCCTGATCCCTCCAGTCCTAGAGGTGACAGGCTCTGTATCCCTGCGACCATCCCCTGATCCCTCCAGTCCTAGAGGTGACAGGCTCTGTATCCCTGCTCCCATCCCCTGAGCCCTCCAGTCCTAGAGGTGACAGGCTCTGTATCCCTGTGCCCATCCCCTGATCCCTCAGTGCTGGAGGTGACAGGCTCTGTATCCCTGCTCCCATCCCCTGAGCCCTCCAGTCCTAGAGGTGACAGGCTCTGTATCCCTGTGCCCATCCCCTGAGCCCTCCAGTCCTAGAGCTGACAGGCTCTGTATCTCTGTGCCCATCCCCTGTGCCCTCCAGTCCTAGAGGTGACAGGCTCTGTATCCCTGCTCCCATCCCCTGATCCCTCCAGTCCTAGAGGTGACAGGCTCTGTATCCCTGCAACTATCCCCTGATCCCTCCAGTCCTAGAGGTGACAGGCTCTGTATTCCTGCTCCCATCCCCTGAGCCCTCCAGTCCTAGAGGTGACAGGCTCTGTATTCCTGCTCCCATCCCCTGAGCCCTCCAGTCCTAGAGGTGACAGGCTCTGTATCCCTGTGCCCATCCCCTGTGCCCTCCAGTCCTAGAGGTGACAGGCTCTGTATCCCTGTGCCCATCCCCTGATCCCTCCAGTCCTAGAGGTGACAGGCTCTGTATCCCTGCTCCCATCCCCTGATCCCTCCAGTCCTAGAGGTGACAGGCTCTGTATCCCTGCTCCCATCCCCTGAGCCCTCCAGTCCTAGAGGTGACAGGCTCTGTATCCCTGTGCCCATCCCCTGAGCCCTCCAGTCCTAGAGCTGACAGGCTCTGTATCTCTGTGCCCATCCCCTGTGCCCTCCAGTCCTAGAGGTGACAGGCTCTGTATCCCTGCTCCCATCCCCTGATCCCTCCAGTCCTAGAGGTGACAGGCTCTGTATCCCTGCTCCCATCCCCTGATCCCTCCAGTCCTAGAGGTGACAGGCTCTGTATCCCTGCAACTATCCCCTGATCCCTCCAGTCCTAGAGGTGACAGGCTCTGTATTCCTGCTCCCATCCCCTGAGCCCTCCAGTCCTAGAGGTGACAGGCTCTGTATCCCTGTGCCCATCCCCTGTGCCCTCCAGTCCTAGAGGTGACAGGCTCTGTATCCCTGTGCCCATCCCCTGTGCCCTCCAGTCCTAGAGGTGACAGGCTCTGTATCCCTGTGCCCATTCCCTGTGCCCTCCAGTCCTAGAGGTGACAGGCTCTGTATCCCTGCGCCCATCCCCTGATCCCTCCAGTCCTAGAGGTGACAGGCTCTGTATCCCTGCGCCCATCCCCTGATCCCTCCAGTCCTAGAGGTGACGGGCTCTGTATTCCTGCTCCCATCCCCTGATCCCTCCAGTCCTAGAGGTGACGGGCTCTGTATTCCTGCTCCCATCCCCTGAGCCCTCCAGTCCTAGAGGTGACAGGCTCTGTATCCCTGCGCCCATCCCCTGATCCCTCCAGTCCTAGAGGTGACAGGCTCTGTATCCCTGCTCCCATCCCCTGATCCCTCCAGTCCTAGAGGTGACAGGCTCTGTATCCCTGCTCCCATCCCCTGCTCCCTCCAGTCCTAGAGGTGACAGGCTCTGTATCCCTGCTCCCATCCCCTGATCCCTCCAGTCCTAGACAGGGCCGGCGGAAGCACTAGGCGAACTAGGCGATCGCCTAGGGCGCTGAGCATTAGGGGGCGCCGAGCCGCTGATGGCCAATGGCCGCCGGTGGACGTCATCCCAATGGCGGCTGAGCGGTGAACTACTGCTATGCTGTGTGCCGGATACACACAGCAAGAAGATTGGCAGGACCGTGGTACAGTCGCGTCTAAACATGCTGGTGCTCCTCCTCCTCCTTCCTGCCCGCGCGGCCCCGGAAGAAAAATGTTGCCGGGGCCGCGCGGGCAGGAAAGAGGAGGAGCATCAGCCAATGCAGGAACTTATCCTCCTTCCTGCCCGCGCGGCCCCGGAAGAAAAATGTTGCCGGAGCCGCGCGGGCAGGAAAGAGGAGGAGCATCAGCCAATGCAGGAACTTCTCCTCCTTCCTGCCCGCGCGGCCCCGGAAGAAAAATGTTGCCGGAGCCGCGCGGGCAGGAAAGAGGAGGAGCATCAGCCGCGTGCAGAAGAGGATCAGCGCGGCTCGAGAAGACCGGGGCCGCTGCAGAGCCCATCCTGCAGTGGCCCATGAAGAGGAGACCCAGAGGTGAGAGAGAGACTGAGGGTTTGTACAGTGTGTATGTGTGCGTGTATGAGATGAGTTGAGAGACTGTGTGTGTGGGTGTGAGTGAAGACCTGAATGTTTGCAGAGACAGCATGGGAGAGCCTCTGTGTGTGTGAGAGACAGCATGTGATAGTGAGAGCCTGTGCTTGAGCAAGACAGCATGTGGGAGTGAGAGAGAGCCTGTGTGTGTGTGTGAGTCAGCATGTGACAGTGAGAGCCTGTGTGTAGGAATGATTGTATGAGAGAGAGCATGTGACAGTGAGAACCTGTGCTTGAGTAAGACAGCATGTGGGAGTGAGAGTTAGACAGGATGTGCAAGAGAGAGACTGTGTATAAATAATTGTATGAGGGACAGCATGTGAGAATGCCTGTGTATGTGAGAGAGAGAAAGCATGTGAGAATGAGAACCTGACCGTGTGTTTGAGGGAAGCAGACAGATGGAGAGAAAAGAAATATGTTATAAAAGGAATTGGCAAAAAAATAAGAAAGGGAAGGTGGAAAAAAAAAGCCTGTGACCAACCGATTAGAAAACTAAGATCAGACAGCAAATGTAAAAAGAAATAAATTACTTTTTACTGATTGGAACATGTAATCTTTGGGAATGTGCAAGAGTAGCACTTTCTCTATGCGGATCTCACAATGTACGAGATCAGCATAGAGGAACTGGAAGCCCATGGGGCCTGCACAGAGGAGGCAGCAGAATGGGCTTCAGTGCCAATAGCAGCAATCAGCACCTCCGCAATAGCCACGCGGCAGCAGTGACAGTGGCAGCAGAGGGATGAGAGAGGCTCTGAGGTTGCTGGCAAAAGAAAGAGAGGGGGTCTCTGCCTTTAGTGTGTGCATGTGTATGAATGGGAGTCTGCCTGGCGGTGTATGTGTGTGAATGCATGGGTGCCTGCCTGAGGGTGTGTCTGTGTATGAGAATGTATGGGTGTCTTCCTGGGGTTTGTATGTGTGAGAATATGTGCCTGCCTGTTTGTGGTGTATGTGTGTGTGTGAGAATAAATTGGTGCCTGCCTGGGGGTCTGTGTGTGTGAGAATGAATGTGTGCATGCCTGGGGGATGGAGAGGGAATGGTGTGAAAATGAATGGGAGCCTGCCTGGGGTTCAGTGTGAGAATGACTAGGAGCTTGCCTGTGTGTGTGTGTCTGTGTGAGAACGAGTGGGAGCTTGCCTGGGAGTGTGTGTTTGTGTGTATGTGAGGGAGCCAGTGAGAGCATGAGTGTGTATGAGAAAATCCAGGGGAGTAAGAGTGTGTGTGAGTGGGGGGGGGGGGGAAGAGAGTGTCTTACACCCTGAGAGTGTGTCAGTGTCTGTGAGAGCGAGAGGTTATGGTTGGGTATAAGAGCATGAATGTGTATGTATGTGACAGTGTATGTGTGAGAGAGAATGGACATGTGAGTATGTGTGAGAGAGAGAGGATAACCTCCTAATCCTCGACAATATCAGGGTGACTGGAAATCAAGAGCTCCCATGTATGGACAGCAGGGGCTTTTTAAAATCCTTATTAGTTTTAATTATTGTGTGTTATTTGATATATGTACTGTTTTGAAATATTTTATTGGTGTTTGGGAAATTGTAAAAAATGTATATGATTTTAATGAATAGAAATTCTATTTATCAGTAGTTTTAAAATATTTTATTAGTATGGTTTTACTATTATAACTGATGCTTTGTTTCTTGATTTTATTTGTTTTATGAGGAATGGTTGTTCTGTTTTTCCATTGCTAATACACAGAGTCTGGCTTCTTGGGGTTTCCATTTCAGTTTTTTCTAATTTGTGCTCCTTTATTTTGTATTCTGTATTTGGTGAAGGTCTGTCTCTGCTCTGTGTGTGTGACCATGATGAGAGATTCTGCTAGCATAGGGATCTATAGCAATTGGGTTTGTTTTGTTTCCTCAGTAGGTGGTGTATTGGTATTCTAGGACCCAGTGTAATATTTATCCTTGCTTATTCACAGGTAGGGTTATTGTTGTTTGAGTCCTTGGTGTTATTACTGTTATGTTATGATGGGATTGCAGTATAGATTTTGGGTGTCTCTTTTGCGGTGCTTTATGTTAGTTCACAATGTGTCTGGCAGTGGAAGGTGTTTGTGCTGCTGTTACTGTGAGGTGACACCAGAATTTGAAAATATCTTTTAGTATGATGAGCTGTAAGGGAAACATCCAAGCTCCATTGTTTGGGGGAATTTCAGTGGATGCACAGAGATACAGAACTGGAGGTGCAGGATTTGTATTGACATTCTGTCCCTTCCTATATATTCCAGACTTCACTCTCATAATCCATATAGAATTAGTTGAATGAGGCTATCAAATAATTTTATAGTAGTTTTACTAGAAGTGTGAAACTGGCCAGCTTTTTAAAATAATGCAGAGGACCCTTTGGACTTTTTTTAACAACACTTTTTTTTATAACCAATTTTAAAGCAGGATCCATGCTATAGAGGTGGGTGTGATGAAGAAATGTCATTTTGGCTCCCCCCCCCCCACCCAAAACAAATTCTTCTGTCTAGAGATGCCACTGATTTTCTGTGGCACACAAATGCATTGGCCCCTGGGCGCCGGAGACCCTTGGTGCGCCACTGGGTGCGAGCCATATGGGGCCGCAAGTGGTGGCAAAGAGGAGTGGAGATTTGGCGGGCCGCAAGCAGTGCCCAATCTGCTCGCGACCCAGAAAACCCCAGTCAGCGGGCGTGATTGAGAATGAGGTAGGAGTCGGGGCCGAGACCGGGGGGGGGGCGCAAGGAAGAAGGCTCGCCTAGGGCGCCAAATCCCCTTGCACCGGCCCTGGTCCTAGAGGTGACAGGCTCTGTATCCCTGTGCCCATCCCCTGATCCCTCCAGTCCTAGAGGTGACAGGCTCTGTATCCCTGCTCCCATCCCCTGATCCCTCCAGTCCTAGAGGTGACAGGCTCTGTATCCCTGCTCCCATCCCCTGATCCCTCCAGTCCTAGAGGTGACAGGCTCTGTATCCCTGCTCCCATCCCCTGATCCCTCCAGTCCTAGAGGTGACAGGCTCTGTATCCCTGCTCCCATCCCCTGCTCCCTCCAGTCCTAGAGGTGACAGGTTCTGTATCCCTGTGCCCATCCCCTGATCCCTCCAGTCCTAGAGGTGACAGGCTCTGTATCCCTGCTCCCATCCCCTGATCCCTCCAGTCCTAGAGGTGATGGGCTCTGTATCCCTGCGCCCATCCCCTGATCCCTCCAGTCCTAGAGGTGACGGGCTCTGTATCCCTGCGCCCATCCCCTGAGCCCTCCAGTCCTAGAGGTGACGGGCTCTGTATCCCTGTGCCCATCCCCTCATCCCTCCAGTCCTAGAGGTGACAGGCTCTGTATCCCTGCGCCCATCCCCTGATCCCTCCAGTCCTAGAGGTGACAGGCTCTGTATCCCTGCGCCCATCCCCTGATCCCTCCAGTCCTAGAGGTGACAGGCTCTGTATCCCTGCTCCCATCCCCTGATTCCTCCAGTCCTAGAGGTGATGGGCTCTGTATCCCTGCGCCCATCCCCTGATCCCTCCAGTCCTAGAGGTGACAGGCTCTGTATCCCTGCTCCCATCCCCTGATCCCTCCAGTCCTAGAGGTGATGGGCTCTGTATCTCTGTGCCCATCCCCTGATCCCTCCAGTCCTAGAGGTGACAGGCTCTGTATCCCTGCTCCCATCCCCTGATCCCTCCAGTCCTAGAGGTGACGGGCTCTGTATCCCTGCGCCCATCCCCTGAGCCCTCCAGTCCTAGAGGTGACGGGCTCTGTATCCCTGCGCCCATCCCCTGATCCCTCCAGTCCTAGAGGTGACGGGCTCTGTATCCCTGCGCCCATCCTCTGATCCCTCCAGTCCTAGAGGTGACGGGCTCTGTATCCCTGCGCCCATCCTCTGAGCCCTCCAGTCCTAGAGGTGACAGGCTCTGTATCCCTGTGCTCATCCCCTGATCCCTCCAGTCCTAGAGGTGACAGGCTCTGTATCCCTGCTCCCATCCCCTGATCCCTCCAGTCCTAGAGGTGACAGGCTCTGTATCCCTGTGCTCATCCCCTGATCCCTCCAGTCCTAGAGGTGACAGGCTCTGTATCCCTGCACCCATCCCCTGATCCCTCCAGTCCTAGAGGTGACGGGCTCTGTATCCCTGCGCCCATCCTCTGATCCCTCCAGTCCTAGAGGTGACAGGTTCTGTATCCCTGCACCCATCCCCTGATCCCTCCAGTCCTAGAGGTGACAGGCTCTGTATCCCTGTGCCCATCCCCTGATCCCTCCAGTCCTAGAGGTGACAGGTTCTGTATCCCTGCGCCCATCCTCTGATCCCTCCAGTCCTAGAGGTGACAGGCTCTGTATCCCTGCGCCCATCCTCTGAGCCCTCCAGTCCTAGAGGTGACAGGTTCTGTATCCCTGCGCCCATCCTCTGATCCCTCCAGTCCTAGAGGTGACAGGCTCTGTATCCCTGCGCCCATCCTCTGAGCCCTCCAGTCCTAGAGGTGACGGGCTCTGTATCCCTGCGCCCATCCTCTGATCCCTCCAGTCCTAGAGGTGACAGGTTCTGTATCCCTGCACCCATCCCCTGATCCCTCCAGTCCTAGAGGTGACAGGCTCTGTATCCCTGTGCCCATCCCCTGATCCCTCCAGTCCTAGAGGTGACAGGCTCTGTATCCCTGCGCCCATCCCCTGATACCTCCAGTCCTAGAGGTGACAGGTTCTGTATCCCTGCACCCATCCCCTGAGCCCTCCAGTCCTAGAGGTGACAGGCTCTGTATCCCTGCACCCATCCCCTGATCCCTCCAGTCCTAGAGGTGACAGGCTCTGTATCCCTGCGCCCATCCCCTGAGCCCTCCAGTCCTAGAGGTGACAGGCTCTGTATCCCTGTGCCCTCCACCTCCACGCTGTAGTGATCCACCATTCCCTCCCCCACCAGCAGTGATCTTTATTTTAGTGGCAGTCGCAGCCCTGGTCGGAGCTGATCCCAGACAATCCCTTCATTAGAAAGAGTGACCAGGATTGCACTGGAAATGAAGTTCAGCATCTCCTGCCCTGTAGTGAAGTGAAGTGATGTGAAACCTGGAGCCAGCAGTGCCAGTGAAAGGGGGATGGGCTGCACCTTATGGGAACAGCTCACCCTGTTTTCCAGGCGTCGGGCTTTGATGTCCTGCCCAGTCCCACCCTTGTAATATAGGCAGTGTTGAAAACTTTTTGTCAACTTGTTTGCTTTGTGCGAAACATTACATGTTTGACTGGCTGAGGAGCGGCAGGGCCCTACCCACGCTGACTGCACTTACAGTAAACCTTGGCTGCAAAGAACCGTTAAAATAGTCCAAGTTAGTAAAAGAGAGCAGCCTGTCAGAAGAACAGCGCCGGATCCTTTGTACCCTTATCATTTCCTTGGTTATTGAGCCGATGCCAGGAAAGGGCAGAGCGCCCCAAATGTACCTCCCTGTCGTGCATTTTGTGGAGCCACCCTGAAGTCATCCCCAGGATTGCACACGGGGCTAAGGACTGCCCCTACCTTGCCTCGGGTCAGCCCCAGTCAGGGGTTTGCCCTGGCTTTACCCCGCCGCGTGCGTGCAGGTCTGATTTCCCCCAGGAAGAGGGGGAGCGGGCATCCAGCGTGCGTGCAGCGAGCCCGGGCGAGGCGGTCCCCACGCTGCCTCAGAGCCTGCATGGTTTTCTTCACTAAAAGTGAGGCCGGGGCAGGGATTATTGCCCTGAGCCCATTTCCGAGTAGCTCGTGGCAGCCTTGGGATGGGAACGGGAGTGATGGACTTGGGCGACTCGTCAGGATGCTTCCAAATCTCTCTCTCACTTTCTGTGTCCATTTCTATATCTGAGTTTTTACAATCTCCTCGGACTGTAAGGTAAGAGCTGATTACCCATGAGAAGTAAATTCCTTTCCTATATATGTTACTCTTGGGTGGTATCACCACTGTAAATAGCCAAACATCTCCACTATAACTAGTGAAAGTTGCAAAGGGTAGGTTTTACCGCTTTGCTTCAAAGCATTTATGGGTCTGACCTTGCACAGAAAAGCAGGACTACAGCTCCCTGCATGCAGTGAGGGTAAAACCAGAACTGGAGCCAGTAGGTGACACCCCCCCCCCCCCCCCCCCCCCCCCCCCCCCCGGATCAGAGAACTGCAGGAGCTTTGTGATTATAAGGGCCGCGTGAGCCCAAGATAATTCCCTTAGTGCAGATGTCCCTAGAGCTGGTCCTTCAGGGCTGCAGTCCGCTCTTCAGGTACTGAGGCTGCAGTTTCACATTTGAGTTCTTCCATAATTCTGGGATGAAGACCATCTGGTCCTGCTGATTGATACCACATAGTTTGTCAGCCCCCTTGTTACTCATTTGTCATCTAGTGGTCCAACTGACTCCCTGATATGCTGTTTGCTTCTGATGTAATTGAAAAAGGTTTTATGTTTTATTTGACTTATGGATTTCAATTTATCAGATAAGACCCAATGTAATTTGCATTACAATCAATTACCAAATACATAAAAATTATTACGAACTTTACCCACCTATTACAATAAAATCTACAAAACTACCCATCCTCCCCAAAAACTGCAACATATACATCTCACTACCATGCCTTTGTTCGTGCAAGATTGAGAGTATTACATGGTCAGACTGTGCGTGTGCCTGTCTGATTAGTTTTTGCCAAACTTTTTCTCAAATTCTCTCTTGGCTTACTTTATTAATATTTTACATCTAACTTGCCAGTGTTTATCCTCTTTCCTGTTTTTCCCATTTAGAGCTGCTTTCCATTTTCTGAAAAACATCCTTTTGGCTTTAATTGCCTCCTTCACTTCACCATTAAACCATACTGGCTATCTTTTGGTCTTCCATCAACATTTTTTAATGCATGCAATATATTTTATTTGGGCTGCCAAGATGGCATTTTAAAATAATTCCCATGCCTTGTTCAAACTTTTAACCCTGGCAACTGCTCCTTTTAGATTTTTCTAACCCCTTTCCTTATTTTTTGTAGTATCACCTTTTAAAACTAAATGCTTCTGCAGTAATTTTATTTAATATTCTCTCTCCGGTGAGTATATCAGATCTGATGGTTATGATTATTAATACCAAACAGCCCTATCACTCTTACCCCTTGCACCAGGATCATATTCCACTGAGGACTAAATCTAAAGTACTTGCCCCTCTTGTTGGTCCCAGTTCCAGCTGCTCCATGAAGCAGTCATTGATAGCATCTAAAATCTTTACCTCCCTAGCATGTCCTGATGAGACATTCATCCAATCAACACTGGAGTGATTGAAACCTCTAATTATTACTGTGCTGACAATTTTATTTGCCTTTCTAATTTCGTTAGTGTTTCACAGCCTGTTTCTTCATCTTGGCCAGGAGGGTGGTAGTGTATACCAACTGCTATACTGTTCCTGTCACAGATGGCATTCCTATTCATAAAGATTGCAGAGTATAGTTTACTGCAGGGCGTTTATGCTGCTAGGACTTTTATCTAAAAAGAGTGTAGGAAGCACTGAACTCTTGTTCCTGTGATGGCTTTTGTTAAGGACATTGGACAATGTGGGCACACAGAGGACAGACTTGCTTGCCCTTTGAAACCAGGTCCTTGAGTCACTGAGCACTTCACCACCACCAAGTTCTTCCCCCATTGCAGGGCAGGGCCCCCTACAGACATGGCATTTTGCTATGTTAATTTTATTCTCACTAAACAGGAATTTATGCCCCCCAAGGAAGGTGGCACTGATGTACATTAGGACAGAGGAGGTGGCTGTAATGATCTCCGTGAGGAGTTAGCAATCTGTAATGAAACCACTATCTGATGGGAAGAGCAATCAGATATGAGTTAGCAATCTGTAGTATTTAGGAAAGTTGTAGGTGGATCCTTGGACCAGTGGCAGATGACCACGCCCCTGCGGAAGACCCCGAGAGGGACCACCGGTCAGGCTCAGAGTATGGAGACAGACACACACTAGTTCTTTTATTAGACAGTATATGGAACCACCAGAGGTGGCAGTAGTGAGCTGGAATGCCCGACTGGGCTGTAGTCACTCAGATATTGGAACAGCGATCCTTGGAGGCTGAGCTGTAGAGAAACTGAAATATAGTGAGTAGACAGGGTAAGCAGAGTTCATGTACTGAACCTGATGGTAGCACTCACACAATGTGAGGGCCTATACATTCCAGCCCAGGAGCTGGAATGTATAGGCCCTCGAGGAGTGAGTACCTGGTTCCAGGGAAAGCTCCGAGAGAGCGATGGTAACTCACAGATTTAGTAGGCAGTGCTGACTTCCAGGCAGAAGTGAATTCGAAGAAGTCCGGGAACAAGGGCCCTCGAGGAGCGAGTACCTGGTTCCAGACTGCAATCTACAAAGTAAGAGAGAGAGCGAGGCCCCCGAGGAGTGGGTACCCCTGGTTAGTCCAAGGAGGCAGAGTAGCTTAGACAGAACGAATCCAAATCCATTGTCATTCCTTATCCTTGCTAACTCGATGTCTTAGCAAATTCTAAGACCTTAAATATCCGACGCGGGTGACGTCATCTTTGGGGAACGCCCCTGAGGTTCGCGCCATCGCCGGTACTTCAGTCGGGCACGCCCCTAGGCCTGCAGGAAACATGGCGGTTAGCAGCGTGGAGCCGGTCCGGGAACGCCGGAGGACCTTGGCAGAGGAACGCCATGGCAGCCAATCCTCCCGCGGGCGAAGAGGGAGGCGCCAAAGAGGTGAGGAGGGTGGAGAGAGGGCATCGGGAACCGACGGACACAACAGTGGCATTTGTCAAGTATTGGTGTAGTACAGCATGACATAGCAGAGAGGAGTGCACAGGGCATGGCCTGCCAGCCCCTTTGACGACAGGAAGTACTGTAGCATTTGCAGAGCACGGGAGCAGGTCCTGGCATACCCTAATGGTGCAGATCAGGTGGTCTTAGCAGACGGCAGCCTTGTCAGGCACTGTTATAAATTGTTCTGTGAGGAGCAGCTCTTTCCTTCTTTGCCATGTAAACCTTTGGAGCCCAGCCTTGTGCTTTTTGGATGGGTGTACATTACAAATTTACAACTCGTAGTGGGAGCTCAAACCCTGCAGGCTCTGACTTGTGCTCCTGCACCATTATGACATAAATTATCTCCTCCTGCACTGGCATTATATTTCTTGACCGGGTTTCTACCTCAGCGTACTAGAGGATTATATATTTCAGAAGATTTCTAGGTGTACACAGAATCTGTTGGGACATGAGACGAGAGAGAGAGAGAGAGTCTCCGTTCTCCATAATTTATCTGCATTTCTGCACCATCCTGACTCCTGAGTGACTGGTAATGGGGCTTCTTTGTTATTAAGAGAGCCTTGTAAATGTGTAATGAGATATCATCGGCATTGCTATATCTTTTTCGCCCCAGAACAACTAGGACGTTTGTTGGTTCCAAAAAAAAAAACCTTTGCTGACTCCTCCTCCCCTCCCGGGGTCAGTAGGAGGTGCTTGTATGTGGGGATAAAACCTTGCTAATTGCTGTTTCTTTGTAGTTTCCTTGCTTCTCCCTTATTCCTGTCCGCGTCCCCTTTCCATCTGTGAGCTATGCAAGCGGAGGGAATTCCTTCAGGTTTTATGTATTGCACTGGTTTTTCTTTTCTATTCCTGAATTTTGTTATCTCTCAGCTTGGCTTTATGAACAAAGGTTTTGCACTTTGTACTATTTTAAATTTAATAAATATAAAGTAAAAACAAATAAAAGTGAGCAACAGAAATATTTTAATATTCAGTAACAGGCTAAACCTACAATTTAGACGTCGTCTTCTCATGGATTAAAGGGATATTTTAGCAGCTATTAAGGAAATGATACTCAAAAGCTGCAGGTAAAATGCATCACAATCACTTCCCCCTCCTTAAAATAAAATTTATTCCAAAAATAATTGCTGAAAACTAATAAAAGATTTTGCTGAACTCCTGACCCCCAAAGTGTTCAGGTTTTGGCAGAAAAACTGCCTGCATTGGGAGTGAAATGTAAAACCAGCACACAAACATCACAGAAGAATATTTAAAGGGAATTCTTGTGTCTGGAAATCTTTCAGCTGGATTCTTGTTTCTACTGAACTCATCCTTTTCAGTGTTTATTTTACTTTCCCTGGAAATGTATCAGAACAAAAATAATATCTACCTGTAATAAGGAGTGATACATTGCCTGGAAAAACAAAACAAAGGGAAAACAAAGGTCATTTCTCATGTGACCCCAGAATGCCTCGCTGGAACCTAGAAAGGGGAATCCCCTGCTGACTGTCCTCCAGGACACGGGGCTCGCACCTGAAAAAAGCAATGGCTGCCCATAGCAAAGGACCCGCTCTATGCCAAAAGAGGGAAGCTTAGAAAGGAAATATTGATTGCCCTATCCATGGGGCTGGAGTGCAACACCAGCGGATTCTCTTATCATCGGTGCCTGACAGCACTGCCATTAAAACTCTTCCATGTCAAATAGGGAAGTCAACGGAGTACTGGTCAGAATAACCTCAAGTCACAGAAATACTGTGCAAGCTCATTGTGCGTCGCCTGCACCCCACATTCCTGGCTGGTAGGTCCACTCCTCACCAGTACTGCATTCCAAGTCACCCCCAGGCCAAGATGTGTCAAGCCTGTCAATCACACAAATGCACAGTTGTTCAAAGAAGTGACTGGGGTGAACGCATTCTGCATTCCTAATTCTTTTTCCTTTCACCCGGCAGTTCTTTTCCTGCTCCTTTGTACTTCCCGCTCATTCAGAACCAGGGTTGGGATCTGGAGCCATGAGCCTTCCTTCATGACTGCCTGGCAATTACTCTTCCCGACCTACTGAGTTTGGTCATTGCAGTGAACGCCCTGGGCCGGGGACCATGGTCAAGGGCTCATGAGCCCTAAACTGAACCACTAGGTGTCACCCTCCCCAGGGGCTGTGAACGCTGTCTCTGTAGCACCTCTAACCCAAGTCTTGTTTCCTAATTCTACTACATCATCTGTTCTCGACAAGTGCAAGGTGTTGCATATATTATTAAGAAGGGAATGGTTAATAAAACGGAAAATGTCATAATGCCTCTGTATCGCTCCATGGTGAGACCGCACCTTGAATACTGTGTACAATTCTGGTCGCCGCATCTCAAAAAGATATAGTTGCGATGGAGAAGGTAGCATGGGATCTTCTTAGTGTTTGGGTAATTGCCAGGTACTTGTTGTTTGGTTTGGCCTCTGTTGGAAGCAGGATGCTGGGCTTGATGGACCCTTGGTCTGACCCAGAAGGCAATTTCTTATGTTCTGTGGTGACTCTGGATTTAGTCTGGTTAGCTCTGTGACTTTAGAGAAATCTATTTCCTTGTTGGTTGTAGTTACTTCATATATATATGTAATCATTTTGAAGGAATTGATTTATTAGTTGCTCAACATGAAGAGAAAATTATGGATATGGGAAACCAAATTACTTCTTCTCAAAAATCCAAGTGAATCTAATTCAATCAGAGTTGACTTATTCTAGGAGGTTGGAGAATATTGAGAACTCTCTCTGCTGTCTTAACCTTAGAATTTTGAATTTTCCAACTTGCGATTTGATTTCTCCTTTGGATACTGTTAAGAAGTATGCCTCGGAAGTGTTAGAGCTTCCATAGGATCAGATGCCTACATTGCTAAGCTTTATTTCCTGAAGGATTCACAGTTGGATAACAGAGCTTCTATTAATCAGCCAACAATTTAACAGAATTTCTGGAGACTTCCATCGATCCAGTGATCACCAATTGGGGGACTTTGATTGTTTCCTTTTGCTTTTGCTAAAGAACGTGATTTTGTTCTCAAAATGTTTTTTCACCATAGAACATCTGTATTCTTTGGCCAGTCTGTACGGATGTATCTGGACATCACTAGGACCACGCAGGAGAGAAGAAAACCATTTCTTATGATGCGACAAGAGGCAATGTCTCTTGGGGCAGATTTCTTCTGCGCTATCCTTGTAAATGTATTTTCACACTTTTGAATTCTAGATTTATATTTTTTGATCCCGCGCAGTTAAGATCTTATCTTGATGCTCACCCTGTCTCTAGTTGATACTTGTTTGATCGGCTTTTGTATGCGTTGAGCCAGTTAATTTCTGCTTTTTTTCCTGTTTAATTTTTTTTCTTTTTTGAGTACCGCTCCATTGATTTTGTCTTCCTTCTTTTCCTTTTAATTTTATTGAGACTCATGGATTAATATTGGTATGTATATTTATTTTCTGTTTCCTTTTTGTATCCTGTAGTCTCAGTTTTCTGTCACAAGTGTATGCTTGTGTATTTATTTCTGAAAATGCATAAATAAAAAAACAAAACTTCTCTGGAAAAGGAGAGAATGCAACCCACAGAAATTCTGTCTTTTCAGTGTTCAGTTTTAGACAGTTCAGTGGCATCCAAGTTGCAAATGCAGTGAAAAGTCATTTAAGTACCAAAACACAAACATAAGAACACAAGAACATGCCATACTGGGTCAGACCAAGGGTCCATCAAGCCCAGCATCCTGTTTCCAACAGTGGCCAATCCAGGCCATAAGAACCTGGCAAGTACCCAAAAACTAAGTCTATTCCATGTTACCGTTGCTATTAATAAGCAGTGGCTATTTTCTAAGTCAACTTAATTAATAGCAGGTAATGGACTTCTCCTCCAAGAACTTATCCAATCCTTTTTTAAACCCAGCTACACTATCTGCACTAACCACATCCTCTGGCAACAAATTCCAGAGCTTTATTGTGCGTTGAGTGAAAAAGAACTTTCTCCGATTAATTTTAAATGTGCCACATGCTAACTTCATGGAGTGTCCCCTAGTCCTTCTATTATCCGAAAGAGTAAATAACCGATTCACATCTACCCGTTCTAGACCTCTCATGATTTTAAACACCTCTATCATATCCCCCCTCAGCCGTCTCTTCTCCAAGCTGAACAGCCCTAACCTCTTCAGCCTTTCCTCATAGGGGAGCTGTTCCATCCCCTTTATCATTTTGGTTGCCCTTCTCTGTACCTTCTCCATCACAACTATATCTTTTTTGAGATGTGGCAACCAGAATTGTACACAGTATTCAAAGTGCGGTCTCACCATGGAGCAATACAGAGGCATTATGACATTTTCCGTTTTATTCACCATTTCCTTTAATAATTCCCAACATTCTGTTTCCTTTTTTGACTGCAGCAGCACACTGAACCGATGATTTCAATGTATTATCCACTATGATGCCTAGATCTCTTTCTTGGGTGGTAGTTCCTAATATGTCCTAATATGGAGCCTAACATTGTGTAACTATAGCATGGGTTATTTTTCCCTATATGCATCACCTTGCACTTATCCACATTAAATTTCATCTGTATTTCATTTTTTAGTTCCTTCAGAACTCTGGGGTGTATACCATCCAGTCCAGGTGATTTACTACTCTTCAGTTTGTCAATCAGGCCTACCACATCTTCTAGGTTCACCGTGATTTGGTTCACGGTGAACCTAGAAGATGTGGTAGGCCTGATTGACAAACTGAATCATCTGAATCATTACCCATGAAAACCTTCTCCGGTACGGGTATCTCCCCAACATCCTCTTCAGTAAACACCGAAGCAAAGAAATTGTTTAATCTTTCCGCGATGGCCTTATCTTCTCTAAGTGCCCCTTTAACCCCTTGATCATCTAACGGTCCAACTGACTCCCTCACAGGCTTTCTGTTTCGAATATATTAAAACATTTTTTACTGTGAGTTTTTGCCTCTACGGCCAACTTCTTTTCAAATTCTCTCTTAGTCTGTCTTATCAATGTCTTCATTTAACTTGCCAACGCTTATGCATTATCCTATTTTCTTCTGTTGGATCCTTCCAATTTTTGAATGAAGATCTTTTGGCTAAAATAGCTTCTTTCACCTCGCCTTTTAACCATGCCGGTAATTGTTTTGCCTTCCTTCCACCTTTCGTAATGTGTGGAACACTTCCCAAAAATGTTGCCAAGGCATCAGGATTTGCACATTGTTGATATAAATGGATGCCTTCGTCCCCAGGTTTCTTATAATAGTTCCTAGATAGTAAAAATATACATTAAAAAGAGTTGGGAATAAAGAAGTCACCTGCCACTGAAGTCAATGGCCAGAGTTAGGATGAATGAGCATTAATGTCAATCTGCTTTGTAGTCCCAAAAAGTGGAATATAAATAAATAAAATAACAAGAAAATACTTTAAAAAAGTATGGAATCAACTCACTTGTAAAGCTATTCCCGCCATACCTATTTTAAAAGATGCTTTAGGAACAGTGTCAGAGACTGCCTAGAGATAGATTAGGGTGCCCGGTCCTCCTCAAACGCAGCCACACATCAGTCTGGGAAAGTAACACTGTTTCTGTATTAAATTTGGACTGAAATCCAGACTAAGTAGGCTCGAGCCCCCTCTGATCTTTCCATAGAAACATGATGGCAGAAAAAGACCATATAGCCTATCTAGTCTGCCCTGTGTCCAGTTTAAATACATTTCTTAGGGAATTTAATGACAATCAGTAGTTTCTACTGCTTTTTCTAGACCTTTCTTCAGTCTTTAACACTCTAAACGAGGACATTTTGTTATCTAGGCTTGAAGAATTGGGATTACTGCATATTTTGACCTAGTTTGTTCTTATCTTATTGATCACGTTCAGTGGGTTTCAGGGGCTAAAAATCATTCTTCATGGCTTCTGCTGAGAACAGATGTTCCACAGGGGTCTCCACTTTCAGCCTTCGTTATTCAGTTTGTAGAGTTCTGGCTGATCTTAATTTGGACTATAAGCTTTATGCAGATGACAAACAATTCTTGTTATTGATCTTGTTGTCAAAAGAGAAGATGTTACAACAGGTGAAAAATGCAACTGATATCATTGGGCAATGGTTTTCAAGTAATAAATTGGCATTAAACATCAAAAAAATGAAAATTATGTACTTGGCCTGGTTTCCCTGTGATGATGTTCCTTCCTTTCTTCATCTGTAGCAGGGGTGGCCAATTCTGGTCCTTGAGAGCCACAAATAGGTCTGGTTTTCAGGATATCCACAATCAATATGCATGAGAGAGATTTGCATGCACTGCCTTCATTATATAATTATTCTGAAAAGCTGCCCTGGCTGTGATTCTTAAGAGTCCTCTTAAACCACTAACAATCACAAGACACCATAAATTCAATAAAGATTTATATGACCATCATACTAGGCTTCATCGCATAGTATTTATTTTATTTATTTATTTATTTATTTATTTATTTGAGTTTTTCTATACCGGCATTCACGGAGATTCGTATCATGTCGGTTTACATAAAACAGGGGTGATCAATACATTATAAACGTGTATAAATATAACATGAGTATACATTTTATATATTTACAAATTATAACAAGTTATAACAGTGCGCAGAAAAAATCAGTTACAATAAAACAAGGATGGTTCTAACTGGGAAAAGAAGAAGAATAAGAAGATAGAAATTTAACAAGAATAAGAACGTGGAGTGTTTGGTATGTCCGTATCAGTTTAGTGGGAGATGGGAGATTAAAACTTTAGGACTCAGCCTTCTTTATAATCATCGGTCATATTCAACAAGTTACCTAATATCCCCACTTTTGTATAAATTCTTATTTTTTTAAGGTTTTTTTGCAAATAATATCAACTTCTTTAATCAAAACATTGTGATGAAATTAAAATTCATGGAAGGTTCCAATAAATTGTAATTGTACACTTATCTGTGTGTCCAAATATCCAATTTCCATAATCATGCAGAAGCCATCGTGTCTAAAGACCGTGTTTCGGACTTACGTCCTTTTTCAAGTGCTCAATATCTGCGTGTGTAATAAATAATGTTCAATTATGACCCAATTCAACACTAGATGCGTTGGCAATTAAAAACAGATACTCAATTCCTCTTTTATCCAACATGCCACACTCAAAAGACAAATGCTTACTGCTTCTACAGTCACACAACGAGCGTCGTGGCAGCTCAGCGTTCCTTTTCCAACTTGAAACCGGAACCCACTTCAAATCTGTTTCTTAAAGCTCACATCTGTCCATCACGAATGTGACGTATCTTAATGAGCTGAAAGTGATTGCGCCTCCCCCACCTCAGTGGTTAAAAATGATAGTGATGCTGTTTAAATGAGAATGCCATTCCACTGCCACAATTAAACCTCCCGGGTGCACGGTGTCCAGACTGTAAATCCATTGCTGTTCTTTATAATTCAAGGCCGCTTTTAGATCTCCTCCTCATGGATTCTTATGCACTTGTTTGATCACCCTCCACTTTAATTCTTGAAAAGGTATGTTTGAATTGAATGCAATGAGACACAATAGGGGCTTGTAACTTCTCTGTTGATAAACAACTCCGATGCTCTATCAAGTGTCTGAATGGCACGTTTTGTTCTGCCCACATAGTATAGATTATACGGACAGATTAGAAAATAAACAACCTTCTAGAAGAACAATTGGTATATTGGTAGGCTTGATGTCTTTTTCCCTGTGTGTCAAACCAACATGTACCTGTGATCGCCTGATTACAAAGGTTACATTTCTGATATGACAATTGTCTAATATCATCAGTCACTGGAACTGGCCTCAAGAAAGAATGTACCAAAACATCTCTAATATCCATTCCTCGGCTGTATGCAATCACCGGCCTCTCCATGAAAACATCATGAATTTTAAGGATCAGCCAATGTTGTAAAATCAACGCAGCAATAGCTGGTGCTTTTGCAGAACAAGTCAAGGTACAAACTAATGGCAAAGATGATTGTGATGTCTCCTTGTCTAGTAGTAACCATTGACGTTCGGCATTGGCAGCCCTCTTATATGCTTTTCTAATAAATTTCATCGGATAACCTCGATCTAATAATTTCCGAAAAAACAAATCAGATTGAATAGTAAACTCTTGCTTGGTACCACACAGTCGGCAGAGACGTAAAAATTGTCCCACTGGTAAATTTTTACGCAAATGAAAAGGGTGAAAGCTGGTAAAGTGCAATAGAGTATTTCTCTCACAAGGTTTTCTATAGATACTGGTGACCAAAGAGTCGTCTTCTTTCATAATCAAAATATCAAGAAAGTTGATGACCTGGAAAAGTCCCAGTATAAAAAAAGTGTGGCTTGCGTGGTAGAGATAGTCATTGACATTATGATTCTTGAGAACCAGTGTTGGCCACCCCTGGTGCAGAGGAACCAATGGCCTATTGTTAAGATGTCCTGAAATCTTGGTGTCATTTTTGACACTACTTTGTTACTATCTTCTCATATCAACAGTCCAGAAAGCATTTTTCAAGCTGAGAATTTAACGTAATCTTCAGCCCCTGTTACTATCTGACAATTTTTGTTCAAAATATTGGGCCGGATTTTTGAACATACACACGCCGAGCCCTAGGGGAGCCCCGATGGCTTTCCCCGTTCCTTCCGCCCCCCAGCCCTACCTAAATCCCCCCACCTTTATTTTTTTTATTTACGCCTGCCTTTGGGCAGATGTAGGTTGCGCGTGCCGGCCAAGTGCCAGCATGCGATCCTCAGGCCCAGTGGCAGTGGAGAGGCCTCTGGCCACGCTCACGCCCCGCCCCAGGACTTACACGCGTCCTGGGGCTTGCGGGCGTCACCGGGCCTATGCAAAATAGGCTCGGCGCGCGCAGGAGCGGGTTTTCGGGGTTACGCGTGTATTATACATGCGTAACCCTTTTAAAATCCGCCCCTATACATTCCCCTCATTTTTTGGAAGTGCCTTCTTTTCGTCATCTAGGATTTGTGAATCGAGAGAACATGTTTTTGCAGTTGTTCCTCTGGCCCTTTGGCACTCCCTACCTGATAACCTAAGGGCCGAGTTATGTATCAAGTCCTTAAGAAAAAACTTAAAGGCTTCTTGTTTGAACAGGCTTTCAGGGAGGGTTCATTTTCACTGCACTAGATTAGAATTTACTTTGAGGGTCAAGCCCCAAAGCAAGATTGGCGTGTGTCCTTTTTTTTTTTTTTATTTGATGTTGTATTGTTTTATAGATAAGATTTGTCATACTGGGTCAGACCCAGGGTCCATCAAGCCCAGTATTCTGTTTCCAACAGTGGCCAAGCCAGGTCACAAATACCTGGCAGGAGCCCAAAAGGTAAATAGATTCCATGCTGCTTGTACCAGGGATAAGCAGTGGATTTCCTCAAGTCCACTTTAATAATGGTTTATGGACTTTTCTTCCAGGAATTTGTCCAAACCTTTTTTAAATCCAGCTACACTAATAGCTTTTACCATGTCCTATGGCAACAAACGCCAGAACTTAATTATGCATTGAGTGAAAAAATAATTTCTCCTATTTGTTTTAAATGTACTACTTAGTAACTTCATTGCATGTCCCATAATCTTTGTACTTTTTGAAAAAGTTAACCTGTTCCATTCCCCTCATTATTTTATAGACCTTTATCACAGCAGTTTATGGATTTTCCTCTAGGAACTTATTTTTTAAACCCAGTAACACTAACTTCTGAAACCACATCCTCTGGCACTGAATTCCAGAGCTTAACTATGTGCTGAGTGAGCCTTTCCTCATAGGAGAATCATTCCATCCCTTTTATCATGTTGGTCATGCTTCTCTGTACTTTTTCCAGTTCTGCTATATCTTTTTTGATTGTGTATGTGTTTTTATTGTAACTTTCCTAGAATTATAGATTAGGTGAGAAACACAGATTTTTAAATAGATATGATTTGGTTATGAGGAAGTGGTGTTTGTCTATCTGTCTGCAGCAGAGGACCAGAAGGCGTATCTGCATACTTCTCCCAGCAGCCCCAGCAGAGGACACCATGCATTGTCAAGGCTTCCACAGGCCCCACACTGTTTCCAGCTACAGAAAACTCACTTGCATACCTTTTCCGGCAGAAGACTCCAAAACATACTGTGAGCCATCTAGGTTCCAGCATTCACAGCCCTGTCATACTTTATAGAAGCAGAGGACCTGAAGGCTTATCTGATTACTTTTACTACCAGCCTTAGCAGAGCACTCTAGAGGACACTGTGAGCTGTCCAGGCTTCAGTTGCTACAGCCCCTATGCTGTTTCCAGCTGCAGAAAACTAGAAGGGTCGTTTGCATACTTATCCTTCAGGGGAAACTGTATGCCATCTAGTTTTCAACTTTCACAGCCTTGATACTCTTTCTAGTACCAGATAACCTGATGGCTCATTCCCATGCTTTTCACAGTAGCCCTAACAGAAGACTGCAGAGGACATTGCAAGCCTCCTAGGCTACAACTTTCACAGCCCCCACACTCTCTGTTATGGTTTTGAGGTGTTTGAGTGGATTCTTGGGTACTGTGGAGATGACCACGCCCATGGGGAGGAGCCCCGCGAGGAACCACAGTACTAGGCTAGACTCGAGACACGCAAACACAGAGATTTGTCTTTTATTGTACAGCTGATGTTACCACCAGAGGTGGAAGTAGTGAGGTGATCCAGAGGTAGCAGTCCAGGGACCCTCGGCAGAGGGGACCTGTCTCACAGAGATAGTATAGGGAGATCTGGATGCAGGTTCCCAGTGCGGCAGAGCTGTAGTTGAGACAGACTGAGAATGCTAGATTACTCACTAAGTTGGTAGCTGTATAGGTGGAGATCCCAGCAGGTAGAAGTAGTTGAATACAGGCACCGAGCCAGGGAGAGCAGGCCCTCGAGGAGCGAGTACCTGATCCCAGATAGGCACCTGAAAGAAAGCAAAGGGCCCCCGAGGAGCATGATGTCACTCGAGGGGGACGCCCCCGAGGTTCCCGCCATGACGTGGATAAAGACGTGGGTGGCGTGCGCACACCCTAGAAGGCCCTTAGGAGAAACATGGCATGAGGCTTTGCCATTGCCATTCCAGGGATGCTGGAGAGAGCAGCATGCAGATGCAGCGGTGGCCATCTTCCCAAGGCTAGCGGGGAGAGCAGAGAGAAAGGTGAGGCGCAAAGGTCGAAGCCGTCTGAGACCGACAGACGCAACACACTCTTTCTTGCACCAAAGGCTATGAAGGCTTATGTGCCCAATTTCTCCCAGCAGCCCCAGCAGAGGATTTTGGAGGGCACTATAAACGTCTCGGCTTCATCTTGAACAGTGTCCATGCTGTTTCCAGCTGCAGAGAACTGGAAGGCTTATTTGCTTCTTCTGCCAGCATCCCCAACAAAGGTCACAGTGAGCCTTCTAGGTTTAGGTCTTCACAGCCCCCCATGCTGTTTCTAGAGATAAATTAACATATAATGGAAGCAGTGCATGGAAATCTAAGTCATGCATATTCATTGTAGATATCCTGAAAATCTGACTAATTAATTAATTGTCCCGAGGACTGGGTTGAGAAGTATTGCCCTAGACCGTACTGCTCCTTTGGGTTTTTGAAGCCCAAAAGCAAGATTTTGCATATTTTAGATTAAATTTTTGCTGCCAGGCTCTAGACCATTCCTCAAGCTTTGTCAGATACTCCTCATGTTTTCCACACCTTATTGGCTGTCTACCCTGTTTCAGATTATGATATCATCTGCAAAAAGAAAAGTCTTTCCTGATAGTCCTTTTTATAGTACAAAAGAACCAATTCAAGGACTGATCTCTGCAGAACGCCACTATACCTCTCTCCTCAGAATGAATTCTACTTACCATAAGAACATAAGAAATTGCCATGCTGGGTCAGACCAAGGGTCCATCAAGCCCAATATCCTGTTTCCAACAGAGGCCAAACCAGGCCACAAGAACCTGGCAAGTACCCAAACACTAAGAAGATCCCATGCTACTGATGCAATTAATAGCAGTGGCTATTCCCTAAGTAAACTTGATTAATAGCCGTTAATGGACTTCTCCTCCAATAACTTATCCAAACCTTTTTTGAACCCAGCTACACTAACTGCACTAACCACATCCTCTGGCAACTAATTCTAGAGCTTTATTGTGCCTTGAGTGAAAAAGAATTTTCTCCGATTAGTCTTAAATGTGCCCCATGCTAACTTCATGGAGTGCCCCCTAGTCTTTCTACTATCCAAAAGAGTAAATAACCGATTCACATTTACCCGTTCTAGACCTCTCATGATCTTAAAGACCTCTTTAAAGACCATTACCCTTTGTCATCTCCCACTCAACCAGTGTCATATCTAGTCAATCACTTTGGGCATTCAGTTTAATTATAAGTTGCCTATGTGGAACCATGACAAAGTCCAAGTCCACTACATGCAGTGTTCTCCCCTGATCTCACTTCTAGTCACTCAGTTAAAGAAACTGATAAGATGCGTCTGACCTCTGGTAAAACCATGCTGCCGCAGATCTTGTAATCTGTTGGATTTCAGAACTTGCAATACTCTTACCATAGAGGTCAAACTAACCGGCCTGTAGTTCTCAGCCTCCTCCTTACTTCCACTTGTGTGAAGAGGATCCACATCTGCCCTCCGAACTACTCTCAGCTGTGAAGAAGCATTGAAAAGGTCACCACCGGAGCTGCCAGGACATCTCTAAGTTCTCTCAGTACCCTTGGTTGTATCCCATCCAGCCTCATCAATGTATCTAATTTAAGTTTGGATAGCTCCTCGTGAACATGCTTTTCTGAAAATTGAAGGTTACCTCACTTCAGTCTTATTTGTGCTCCTACTCTTGGCCATTCCTCATTGAAATACTGAATAGAAAATTTGTTAAGCAATTACACGTTTTCCTCATCAGCTCTATATTTTTATTTATTTATCTGTAGCCTGCATGATCCTGAGATTCTCAGTGGATAATTTTAGAAGGATAAATTCACAAAATATACTAAAAATATATAAAATAATAAATGGTGAGTACAAATGTTAAAAAAAACCCACTTTATATATTCCACTTATTCCCCTCTGTCTCACAATGCAACTTGCTCAAATCACTAATACATTTTAACAAAAGTCTTGTCCCCCCAGCTTTATTGTATTTGCTGGTTTTCCATCTATTTGCATTTTTGCTGTCCTGACTATTTTCTCAGTTTCTCTTTGCTTTTCCAGATATTGTGGCCTATCTTCCTCTTTCTGTAGTGACTTGCAGGTTACGAATGTTAACCTTTTTTTCCTGACCCTTTCAGCTACTTCTTCTGAAAATCATAGTGGCCTCTTTTAACTCTTTACCTGTATTTGGTTTTCTCACAAAAAGGTTGGTTGCATTTACAATATCTGCTTTTAGTTTTGTCCTGTGTTCTTCTGCGTCTAGACTTTCCCACCCAGCTAACGACTCCCTTGAGGTATTTCCCCATTTTAACTAAGTTATTTTTCCGAGGTCTGGGATTCACCATCACTGCCTACACACTCTAACCCTGAACTGCACCACATCAGATGGTTATTGGCTACATTAGAAATCCTGTCCCCATTGCTAAGCACCAGGTCCAGTACTGCCTCCTCCCATGTAGGCTCCATCAACAGGTCACCGTGCAGAGGATCCAGGATCTCCCTGCTTCTAGAAGACCCCACATCTGGGATCTTCCAATCCACGTCCAGCAGATTGAAATCACCTTGCAACGGCATTTCAACTTTCATCGCAAGTTTGCAAATATCCTCTATTAAATCACTGTCCATGTCTTCTGCCTGCGGAGCTTTGTATAGCAATGTAGATGGATGTTCCATTCCCTCTTTCCAGATTAACCCCTGTAACCTCCTCTTCACTTTGTAAGCCCTGTAGTTCTCTTACTTTAATATTATGTTTTATATATACCGGCACTTCTCCTTCCTTTCTTCCTATCCTGTCCTTCCTGATTAGGCTGTAACCAAGAACTTTAGCCCTGTTATGGTTTTTCATGTGCTACATCTCCATGACAGCCACTACATCTAAGTTACTTAAGTGTTATGTTGTTTTGGGTTTTTTTTTACAAATGATTCATAGAAACCTAGAAACAAAGAAATGACGGCAGAAGAAGACCATATGGCCCATCCAGTCTGCCCAGCAAGCTTTCACAGTTATTTTTCTCATACTTATCTGTTTCTCTGACCGCTGAGGTCAGGGCCCTTATTGGTAACTTTTTGGTTCTAATTTTCCTTCCAGCCCTGCCATTGATGTAGAGAGCAGTGCTGGAGCTGCATCAAAGTGAAGTATTAAGCCTAATTGGTTAGGGGTAGTAACCGCCGCAATAAGCAAGCTAGTCCCACGTTTATTTGTTTACCCAGCCTGTGCATAAGAACATAAGAAATTGCCATGCTGGGTCAGACCAAGGGTCCATCAAGCCCAGCATCCCGTTTCCAACAGAGGCCAAACCAGGCCACAAGAACCTGGCAACCACCCAAACACCCAGAAGATCCCATGCTACCGATGCAATCAACAGCAGTGACTATTCCCTAAGTAAACTTGATTAATAGCCGTTAATGGACTTCTCTTCCAAGAACTTATCCAAACCTTGTTGGTTGTCTTAATATAAATTCTCTTTTCTTCATTCCCCCTGCCGTTGAAGCAGTGAACCAATACTTCAAAGTGAAGTATTGGTTCGGGGTAGTAACCGCCGCAACAAACAAGCTACTCCCATGCTTATTTGTTTTCCCAGACTATGCAATTCAATCCTAGGTGGTAGTTGTGACTGTAAATCCTCTTATCTTTATTCCCCCCTGCCATTGAAGCAGTGAGCTGCACTGTATATGTATTCAAAGTGAAGTATCAGGTTTAATTGGTTAGGGGTAGTAACCACCGTAATAAGCAAGCCACTCCCACACTTATTTGTGAATGCAAATCAGTCCCACATTTCCTCTTGCCGTTGAAGCATAGAGCAATTTTGGAGTCGCATTAACCGTGTGTGTTTATTGAATAAGGGTATTAATCACCAGGAAGTAGCCATCATTCCCGCAAGCCACTCCCATGCCTCTTCTCTTCATTCACATCAAGACTTTATGGATCCACAGTGTTTATCCCATGCCCCTTTGAAATCCTTCACAGTTTTAGTCTTCACCACTTCCTCTGGAAGGGCATTCCAGGCATCCACCACCCTCTCTGTGAAGAAATACTTCCTGACATTGGTTCTGAGTCTCCCTCCCTGGAGTTTTAAATCGTGACCTTTGATTCTGCTGATTTTTTTATAATGGAAAAGGTTTGTCACTGACTTTGGATCATTAAAACCTTTCAAGTATCTGAAGGTCTGAATCATATCACCCCTGCACTCCAGGGTATATATATTTATGTTTCTCTGCCAACCAATGTCAAGTTATTCTGTGTATTTTAACCCTCTAATTAGTGGAGCCATCTATAGCATAAGAATATAAGGTGGGATAGTTGGGTCTCTAAGGCAAAAAAATAAATAAATAAAGAAGTCTCCTAACAGCAAAGCAGCCCTTTCTCTCTATAAACTAAGCAGTAATACTAACCCAGCAAACAGAAAAGCAATACAAAAACTATCCCGTTTTCAAAAAAACTGAAAAGCAATAAAAAATATATTCCTTTTTTTTTCAAAATTATCACAGCTCTTAGATTAATAGCCAGAAAAAATACCTCTGTTTGTAACTGAGCCCCTGAAAGAATGCCAGATCACTCTTTGCTTGGCTGAGTTATAAACAGCACACAGGCCTGATTCCTAGGAAATTCAATTAACAACTGTAACACAGCTAATGAGCATCTTTGAACTGCCAAGACTTCAAACAAACTTACTTTGACAATCCCCCCTGCCTCAAATTTCCCATCAGCAAAGGTCTTTTTATCCATAAACTAAGCAATAATTAGAACACAGCAAACAGAAAAGAAATGAAAAAAACACTCTCTTTTTTTTCAAAATTAAGTTACAGCATCTAAACCAATAACCAGAAACAAATCTCTGTTTATAACTGAGCCCCTGCAAACCCATCCACATTCAGGGAATAGCCTAGTAGTTAGAGCAGTGTGGGCTATGAACCAGGAGACCAGGGTTTGAGTCCTGCTGTCGCTCCTTGTGACCTTGGGCAAGTCACTTTACCCTCCATTGCCTCAGGTACAAACGATTGTAAGCCCTCTGGGGATAGAGAAATACCTACAGTACCTGAATGTAAACCGGTGTGATATCTCAATTGAGATTGAATGTCAGTATGTAAAAAGAATTAATAAATAAACACTGTCTTTGTACTAAATCTAGACCAAAATCCAGCTTGAGTAGGACCAAGTTCCTCTGAATCTTCAAAAAAACCCCTCTCAATTGTACAGTAAGCACAAATTCTATGGATATCAGATGTTAGTTCAAAATTCACAAAATGGTTGGGTAGGTGGTGGATTGGACCTGCCTGGAACCTCACTCCAGCCTTGCAGCACCTCCTGCAGTTCCAGTATTGAGACCCCCCCCCCAACACACACACACACACAAGCTCTGACAATGCTCCTCATTCCTGCCCTATAGTGGTCACAGTATTTAGTGACCCAGGCTAGAGTTATTGTCCAGTTCATCATAATTCACCTTTTATTGATCTTTCCTGCCTCAGACTTTAAGCCCATAAGGAATTCTCAGCATGTTATTGTACGTGTAGAACCGTGCATATATCTCTGGACAGCACCCGTGTTTGTCTCAGCACCTCCTCATCTCTTCCTGTTGTCTCTCGGCCCTTCTGTACATGTGTCTTGTAGCCCTCGGTCTGCGTCTTGGCCCTTCTTGCCCTGTGTTAGTGTCACAACTCCTCTCTACCTGTATCCTTTGCCCACAGGACTGATCTCAGTTCCCTTGTACATGTGTGCTTTGTTTGTACCTGCATGTTTGAGTCTTGACCGCTCTGTACCTTTGTCCTATGTCTGTGCCCCTCATACGTGTGTCCTGTGCTCAGGGGTTCTATGTCTTGGCCCCTATGTACCTGCATGCATGTATGTGTGTCTCTGCCTATAAGCTCTGCTTTTTCAGGTACTGTGTTCATGCTTTGCTGAGGTATTCATGTTTTGGTACGAGTGTTTTCCTGTGAGTGCAATGAGCTGTGTATGTTTCCAGTGTTATGTCACAAGGACAAATTAAGTACGCTGCATTCCTTTGTAATGGGCAGCACTAGGTTATCACAGCTCTCTAGCATTGTTTCCCACAGGCTGCGTCCCAGTACATGAGGACCAGCATTGGGTGGGTCCAGTACAGGCTCAATAATGCTGTGACACAGATGAGTGACAAAGTTCGGGTTCAGTACAGGCTCAGTGATACAGTATGAATCTGGCACAGATTAATTAGCATAGTACAAGTTTCTTGAAAGCTCAGTGGCACAGTACAGGTCTGGCACAGGCTCAGAGGCTCTATACAGGGCTGGTAGAGGCTCAGTGGCACAGCACGGATCTTCTATAGGTTCTGATACAGTACAGTTCTAGCACAGGCTAGAGTTTTTGGGCCCTTTTCCTAGACGCCCACCAGATGGATGTAACTGCCGCTCTGTGCAGGTTACCCCCTCGCGTTCTGTCTATGGCTGTAACTGCCGCTCTGTGCAGGTTACCCCCTCACGTTCTGTCTATGGCTGTAACTGCCGCTCTGTGCAGGTTACCCCCCTCACGTTCTGTCTATGGCTGTAACTGCCGCTCTGTGCAGGTTACCCCCCTCACGTTCTGTCTATGGCTGTAACTGCCGCTCTGTGCAGGTTACCCCCCTCACGTTCTGTCTATGGCTGTAACTGCCGCTCTGTGCAGGTTACCCCCTCATGCTCTGTCTATGGCTGTAACTGCCGCTCTGTGCAGGTTACCCCCTCACGTTCTGTCTATGGCTGTAACTGCCGCTCTGTGCAGGTTACCCCCCTCACGTTCTGTCTATGGCTGTAACTGCCGCTCTGTGCAGGTTACCCCCCTCACGTTCTGTCTATGGCTGTAACTGCCGCTCTGTGCAGGTTACCCCCCTCACGTTCTGTCTATGGCTGTAACTGCCGCTCTGTGCAGGTTACCCCCTCACGTTCTGTCTATGGCTGTAACTGCCGCTCTGTGCCGGTTACCCCCCCTCGCGTTCTGTCTATGGCTGTAACTGCCGCTCTGTGCAGGTTACCCCCTCACGTTCTGTCTATGGCTGTAACTGCCGCTCTGTGCAGGTTACCCCCTCACGTTCTGTCTATGGCTGTAACTGCCGCTCTGTGCAGGTTACCCCCCTCACGTTCTGTCTATGGCTGTAACTGCCGCTCTGTGCAGGTTACCCCCTCGCGTTCTGTCTATGGCTGTAACTGCCGCTCTGTGCAGGTTACCCCCCTCACGTTCTGTCTATGGCTGTAACTGCCGCTCTGTGCAGGTTACCCCCCTCACGTTCTGTCTATGGCTGTAACTGCCGCTCTGTGCAGGTTACCCCCCTCACGTTCTGTCTATGGCTGTAACTGCCGCTCTGTGCAGGTTACCCCCCTCACGTTCTGTCTATGGCTGTAACTGCCGCTCTGTGCATTTTACCCCCTCATGCTCTGTCTATGGCTGTAACTGCCGCTCTGTGCAGGTTACCCCCTCACGTTCTGTCTATGGCTGTAACTGCCGCTCTGTGCAGGTTACCCCCTCACGTTCTGTCTATGGCTGTAACTGCCGCTCTGTGCATTTTACCCCCTCATGCTCTGTCTATGGCTGTAACTGCCGCTCTGTGCAGGATACCCCCTCATGCTCTGTCTATAGCTGTAACTGCCGCTCTGTGCAGGTTACCCCCTCACGTTCTGTCTATGGCTGTAACTGCCGCTCTGTGCATTTTACCCCCTCATGCTCTGTCTATGGCTGTAACTGCTGCTCTGTGCAGGGTGCATTTTACCCCCTCATGCTCTGTCTATGGCTGTAACTGCCGCTCTGTGCAGGATACCCCCTCATGCTCTGTCTATAGCTGTAACTGCCGCTCTGTGCAGGTTACCCCCTCACGTTCTGTCTATGGCTGTAACTGCCTCTCTGTGCATTTTACCCCCTCATGCTCTGTCTATGGCTGTAACTGCCGCTCTGTGCAGGATACCCCCTCATGCTCTGTCTATGGCTGTAACTGCTGCTCTGTGCAGGATACCCCCTCATGCTCTGTCTATAGCTGTAACTGCTGCTCTGTGCAGGATACCCCCTGCCGCTCTGTGCAGGTTACCCCCATATAATAAAGTTATCACAGGTTACCCCAGGGCTTCATTTGCATGCTCTTTCCACTAGAGATCCTCTGTGTTTATCCCACGACTCTTTGAATTTTTGTCACTGTTTTGTTTTCCTCTTCCAGGAGGACATTCCAGGCATCCACCATCCTTTCCCTGAAAAAAAAATATTTTCTGATGATGTCCTGAATCTATCCCTTGGCCTTTATATTCATAATAGCTCTCTTTATGCTGGAAAAGGTTTGTTTCTTTTGCATCGTTAATACGTTTCAGATATTTAAAATTCTGCGTCATCTCCCTCCTCCTCTAGGTTATACATATTTGAGCTCTCAGATCTCATCTCCTATGTCTTTTGGCACAGAACCCACACAATTTTTGGTTGCCTTTTTCTGGATCGCTTTGATCCTGTCTCTCCTTTTTGGGATACGGATTTCAGAACCGAACACAGTACTGCAGGCGAGGCCTCATCGATGACCTGTACAGGGACATCATCACCTCCTTTTTCCTGCTGGTTATGCCTCTCTAGCTACAGAGCTGAGGCTAGAACTCGAAGCTTTCTGACTCATTCCCACGCCGGATTCTCTGAAGCCTGGGACACTTTTCATTGGATGGACAGAATCCTCATCCGGAGAGCTGCCGCTGGCTGGTCCCTTCCGATAGGATTGAAAGATGGGGGGCCTTTTTGACGACACCTGAAAAAGGAACCTGTGTGACGTCAGTGGCTTCATGAACAGCATATTTTGGGACCTTCCGTCTGGTGGGTGTCTAGGAAAAGGACCCACAAACTCTCCAGCTTTCTCCAGCACCCAGGAGGTTACTGGGACTGCAGCACCTCCCTTCCACTGTAAAACCTGCCGAGAGCACCCTGCCTGCAGGCGGACAGACTGCCACAGACAGACGTCTTCCTGCAGCCAGGGCACATCTGATACCCAGACCCTTTATCCAGCTGGTGGGGTGGTCTGTGCCGCTAACAAACCAGCCCTGCACGGAGGGGCCACATACGTGGGCTAATCTAATCTCCCCGTAGTTCTCCCTTCTTGCCAAAGTGACTCTTTTTTGCTTTTCATGCAAGGTTAATCTTGACTTTGTGTTGGCATCTGGAAACATGCAGAGGGGGGGGAGGAGGGGGAGGGCTGAGGGTGGCAGCGGCAGAGGGGACCTTTTCTGGGAAGTTTATCCACTGCAGAGAATAGCAGCGAAGCCGAAAAGAGAATGGGGAAAGGAAAGCTTCAGTGAGCCGGCCAAACAGTGACAAGTTTAAAATTAGACTTGAGATAACAATTCAATCCAGAGCCCTTTCAATCATTAACCCGCGTTGTGTGTCAGAAAATGTTGTTTTTCCATCTTTGCTTATTGCAGTTTTTCTACAGTTTCTGGCTTTTCAAATACCCACAGAGCGTAAGCCTTCAGGGGCAGGGACCTTCCAGCTGTACTTGAATTGTAACTCGCCTTATGCTCAGAGCTTGGAAAGGCGAGAAATTGAAATTCAGATCTGGCACTTCAGAACTCCACCTCCTCAACAGATCTGCCTTTCCCCGGTTATTTTACCAAGTCCCAGTCTGTCTTGTGAATGTTCAGTGTGAGTAGCCTGAAATCCAGATGTTCTGCATGGCGCAGGGGTCTGAGGAGCAGGGACAATCGTGGTCCGAGGAGCTGGCCTGGCGTGGGGCTTTGTTGCGGAGCTCGGATTGAACCCGAGTAAGCTCTTCCCATGAAGCTGTAAGAGGGGCTGGTACTGGGAAAAGTGGCGGCCCACGGGTTCAGATCTCCACTTGGTGAAATGTGAACGGAGGTGAACAAGTTGGTTCTAGTGGCTTACAGTGGGGCATGGTATAGCACTATATGTAATGCCGTGACTTGCCAGGTACTTGCCAGGTTCTTATGGCCTGGATTGGCCACTGTTGGAAACAGGATGCTGGGCTTGATGGACCCTTGCTCTGACCCAGTATGGCATGTTCTTATGTTCTTATGTTCTCATAGAAAAAGGATGACGGGACTCCGCCTCAACCCAGGGGGCTATATTTTCAGGCATTGGAAACTTTTTTTCTTGAGTAAAAATTCTTAGCCTGCCTAACTTAGCAACATCCGGGTAAGTGGGTTTTTAGCCACCTGAAAGTCATCAGTATGGTGGCCCATAATAGCAGGCCTGAGCCTCAGCCTGACGTGACTGCTCCCTAGGATTCTTTGGATAAACTTATATTATT
This sequence comes from Rhinatrema bivittatum, assembly GCF_901001135.1. Taxonomy (NCBI): domain Eukaryota; kingdom Metazoa; phylum Chordata; class Amphibia; order Gymnophiona; family Rhinatrematidae; genus Rhinatrema; species Rhinatrema bivittatum. Next base: position 14,301,386 of record NC_042620.1, read on the forward strand.
GCCGATCCTTACTTATCAGATGCATTGGCTCTAATCACTCCTTTTAAACTTCCGTGCATCCTGGAAGCCAACCATACATGTGCGACCTCATCCTGAGTACTGTGGGCAGTTCTGCTCACCACATCTCAAGAAAGACAGAGCAGAATTAGAAAAGGTACAGAGAAGGGCGACCAAAATGATAAAGGGGATGGAAGGAGTCCCCTATGAGGAAAGGCTGAAGAGGTTAGGGCTGTTCAGTTTGGAGAAGAGATGGCTGAGGGGGGGGATATGAGAGAGGTCTATAAAATTGTTACGCCTGCCGCCTGTGGCCCCCCCGCGGCGCGGCCCTCTCACCTCTTCAGACGGACTCCAGCCGCTGGCTCCTCTTCGCTGGCGGGGGTGGGACGCCAGCTCCAACCTTGGGTTCCCTCCGGTGCCTCCGGTCCTGCCACGTTGCCCAGTGTTGCTAGCCAAGATGTCCCTGCCCGTCGGGCCTCTCTGCGTGGCCCGCGGAGAGACGCCGCCACCAGCGCCACGCCCCTTCCTAGGCGAACACGCGCGCATCGGTGATTCTTTTAAAGGGCCCGCGGCGGGAACTGACATCAGACTCTTCAGCGTATAAAAGCCCAGGCCTCGCTCCATAGCATTGCCTTTGCAATGCTATGGAGCGAGGCCTTGTACTCCTCGTACTCCTCGTGCTCATTATTAGAGATGTGAATCGGAACCGGAATCGATTCCGATTCACATCGTGTTGTTTTTTTTTCGTCCGGCTCGATCGCGGTTTTGTTTATCGGCTGCGCCCGAGCCGATAAACAAAAAACCCACCCCGATCCTCTAAAACTAATCCCTTAGCTTCCCCCACCCTCCCGACCCCCCTCCCCCCCAGAAAAACATTTTACAGGTACCTGGTGGTCCATTGGGGGTCCCAGGAGCGATCTCTCGGGCCGTCGGCTGCCACTAATAAAAATGGCGCCGATGGCTTTTGCCCTTACCATGTGACCGGGTATCCGTGCCATTGGCCGGCTCCTGTGACATGGAGGGAGCACTGGATGGCCGGCGCCATCTTTAAAAATGGCGCGGGCCATCCAGTGTTCCTACCATGTGACAGGAGCCGGCCAATGGCACGGATACCCTGTCACATGATAAGGGCAAAGGCCATCGGTGCTATTTTGATTAGTGGCAGCTGAGGGCTCGGGAGCGGGAGATTGCTCCCGGGACCCCCACTGGACCACCAGGTACCTGTAAAAAGTTTTTTGGGGGGTCAGGAGTGTGGGAGAAGCTAAGGGATTAGTTTTAAAGGGTCAGGGTAGGTTTAGGGGTTATTTTTGTGTGCCGTTTTTCCCACCCTCCCCCAAAACGATAAGAGAACCCCCACGAACAATATCGTGGGGTTTTCCTATCGTTTTGGGGGAACCCCCGATTTCTGACGATTTTGAAAATATCGACGATATTTTCAATCGTCCGAAGCCCGATTCACATCCCTACTCATTACTGATCCTAGATTCGACTCATCATGTGTTCCTGTCTTCCTGTGGTTCCTTTTCTCCTAGTTCCTGTTCGCTTATGTGTTGGACTGATTCCATGGACTTGATCTGTGCTACGCCTGACCATTCTTCCGCTTCTCTCCAGCCCCGGAACTCTGCCTTGCCTGACCACATTTACCTGCTCCATATCGTGACTATTGCTTGGACTGACTATACCTGCCTTCTCAGTGCCCTGACCCTCGCTTTGTACGACTACGCTACAGACTCTTCTTCGTCCAGAGTTCTTCGTTGCTTGCCACAACTACCATTCACAGCCAGCTCAGAATCCAGCCTGTCAATGATGCATTTCCTCACCTATCCTCTGGACGTGAACTCTCAAGGCTTAGGCCTTCCTTTGCTCAGGTGCCTTCAGTTCCCTATTGTTCCTTTGGCACCTGAGCCCTCGTACCGAATCCAGTCCAGGATAGAACTACGCCATCTACAGACTGCTGCCTCTGGGCTGTATAGCTACTCACCTCTTGCTAACCTCGAGGCCCACCTAAGTCCTGATGGCTCCGGCACCCAAAGGCTCAACCTGAGGGGAACGAGGGCTGGTATAAGTGAAGCTCCAGTGGCCTCTAGCTTCAGCCCACTCCACCTGCTGACAGTGGGGACCCATAGGCCCTTGCCTACAGGTTGCATCAACCCCACCTCAGCCCAAGGGTCCACCTCCGACGTAACAGGTTGCAAAGGCCATGGACTCGGTGGAGCCGCGTGCCTTCCAGGCCATAACGGACCTGGTATCTAAGGTTCAAGAACAGCAGCATTTCCTTGAAACATTACCTGCTTCCATTGGACACCTTCATACCCGGCTTAATGATCGTCCCACTGAGCCCGGCTCTACTCCAGCTCCTCCTTTTCCACAGCCACTTCCATTGATGCCTCGAACCTTGTTGGCACTCCCAGCACCTCCACACTTCAGTGGCGACTCCAGACTCTGCAGAGGGTTCATAAATCAATGCGACATGCAATTTGCCCTGCAGCCTTCCATCTTCCAGGAAGACGTTATGTTTATCTTGTCCCACCTTGAAGGGAAAGCGCTGGCCTAGACTTCTTCCCTGTGGGAATGCTCTGACTCCCTGTTAAAGGAACTGGCTCAGTTTGTGGCTGTCTTTAGACGGACATTTGATGATCCTGGGCGACATGCTGTGGCAAGCACCAGTTTACTACATCTTCGTCAAGGACAACAAAGTCTATTTGATTATACTATTGAGTTTCGGACTTTGACTACAGAGCTCGCCTGGCAGGAAGACTGCCTCTGAGCTATGTACCTGGATGGACTCTCTCCGCAGTTAAAAGATGAGTTGGCTGCACGGGAGCTCCCTTCCTCCTTGGATAACCTTATAGACTTGGCAGGCCGAATTGACCACCGTCTTCAAGAGCGTCACCGGGAGAGTCGGATGCCCAAGAAGCCTTCGCAGGTTTGCTCCGCTCACCACCGATTACCAACCCTGCACCCTGCAGTGATATTCGAGTGGTCAAAGCAGAAGAACCTATGCAGTTGGGTGGTGGGCAGCTGACACTGGAAGAGCGCCTCCGGCGGAGACACACTGGCCTATGTCTGTATTGTGGAGCACCTGACCACCATCTACAGACCTGCCCTATCCATCCGGGAAAACTCCTTGACCCGAGTTCAGTAGGGGTCCTGAACTTGGGTGCAACATCTTCAGCCCCTCAACTAGTCACTTTAATTTGGGACTCCTGGGCCTTCCTGGTTCTTGCTTTGGTAGATTCCGGAGCAGGAGGTAATTTTATCCTTAAAGACCTTGTACAGCTTTTGGGTATAAAGACCCGTTCACTAGATACATCTTTGTGCATCACTTCCATTTATGGAGAGCCACTACCCGGCCGTATCTCCTTGACCATGGAACCTGTCCAGTTATGCACTGGGGCTTTACATCTTGAAGAACTTGAATTACCAGCATTGGACCATCCACCCTATAGTACTTGGGCTCCCCTGGCTACAGAAGCATTCTCCCCAATTCAACTGGGCCTCATTGCACCTAGTAAAGTGGGGTCCAGCTTGCCACCAGTCCTGCCTGCAAAAGGTGACACCTTCTGCGGTGGATCCCCTGGCTACTACGTCCTGTGGCATTCCCGCTCCGTACGCTGCGTATGAGGACGTGTTCTCTAATCAATCTGCCTGTACTGGGTTTCCCAGAATTTCCATGCAAGTGAAGACTGAAAGCATCTTGGGGGGGGGGGGGGTCTTGCTGTCCCTCTGCCTTGCTGCCAAATCCAAGATTTTACACCTTGGGGGGTCTTGCTACCACTGTGCCTCACTGCTATATTCTGCTACACTTCGGGGGTCTTGCTGTCCCTCTGCCTTGCTGCTAGATCCCTTATGCTACACCTTGGGGGTGTTGTTGCCACTCCTGCTGCTGCTTTGCCCCCTCTCACAGTGTCTTGGAGAGCTCCTGCCACTGCTGGTACCATTTTTCCTCTTTGCAGTGCCTTAGGCTATTCATGCCACTTTGCTGCACTCTTGGTGCCTTGGCATCCTTCTCTTCCCCCTCCTGATGACGTCTTACCAACAAATTTCATTAGAACGGATTAAAAAAAAAAAGTCCAGTTTTGGAGCTCAAAATAGGCTGCACGTCTTCCCCTATTTACTTTAATGGGAAATGAAAAACAAATGGAACACATACATGAAAAAATGTCGAATCGAATGAATGGAGGCGACCTATGATTAAAAAAAAAATAAACAAATGTTGTCGCTGCACATCCCTACTGTGAAGTTTGAACCTGTGAAGTGATCCTGTCTGAACCTGCATATATGCGGAAGCAAACTGGATATTCAGACCCGGACGGGAGTGTGAACACTGGGAACCTGCTATCATACGCTATGTTCAAGCTAATGAAGGGAACAGCACCTCCTACGCTGTGAGTAGACCTTGATTTCATAGCCTGTGGCCAGCAACCTGACAGTTGTGTCAGGATCTGGGAGCTTGAGATAATTAAGACAGAGGGTACCGAAGAGCGGTGAGATACAATGGGGGCTGATTGGAGGGTGGTGTGCGGAGGGAGTTTTCCCCGTGCACGTGGAACCCCGGACTGGGCATCGTCCGACCACAGCGCCTTCCACGTGCAGCTTGCACCTGGCTTTGTGCCGGGGGCTATGGCGCTGGGATGCATGAGCTTTGCAGAGGAGGCGGAAGGGGGTCTGAGAGGAATCGTCCGCCTTCCACTGCCGACGCGGCGATGGATGGGCCAAGGGTTCCGACTGGGATGAAGAAGCTGGGCTCCTTTCCCCCTTCAGCCCTCCAACAACCCCACGAGAACAGAAAAAGAGTGAAACAGGCACAGGGTGAGTTTATGGCTTTGAAGTGAAACTTAGATGCTCAGGTTCCATGGTGCTGGGCTGAATTCATCAGATGCACAGCAGCGTTGCTTTTCAGTTGATTTGGCGTGTTTACGTTTTGCGTTGTCCTGCTTTACTGTGTGTGCTGACTGTAATCCCGCTGAGATTGGTGGAACAGAAACAGTGGAAATAAATAAATAAATAAATACATTTTTGCAGAGAGAAAACAAACACTTTCGGAGGTTTTTTTTTGTACGGTTAAAGTAGTTCCCCCATCTCTGAGCTGAGCCAGCTGGGCCACAGGGTAGGAATTCAACCCGTCTGGGCTGGAGGGCTCACTTACTGCTCCGCCCCACCCCCTCACTGGATCCCGCCTCTCACCGTTCCTCCACCTCGCTGGTATACCTCCCCTCTATATAGCCCCTTAGATATGCACTAACTCTTATCATTCTAGCGAACACCTCTTGTGGATCTGCTAAGATTAACCAAATATGAACTCCCCATGTTGAACTGCGAATGTTAACCAAATATTTAACTCCCCCCTGTTTTCCTATATTGAAATGTCCCAGTTAGCTCAATCCCTGTTAGATATGAAATTTATTGTAAAGCCTGTTGCTGTGTTATGTTACACTGTGAACCGAGGTGATGTTACCAACGTGCCGCGGTATATAAAAACCCTTAAATAAATAAATACATTGTGGGCCAGTGAAAAAAATGCAGAGTTTTGCTCCACTACTGCCAGGTTTTTTTGCCTTTGCTTTGGAGCAGGAGGGGGAGAGCATTATGAGGGGAGGAAACTCCTCGCGAGCAGCGACAATCAGCAAAACGCAGAAGGCAATGTGCGTGGATGGTCCTCTCTTCCAGGCCGGGATTATAGGACCTTGCTACATCAGTCCCTTCCCCAGACCACAGAAAGGTGCTGTAGGCCTTATCTGAATGCATAAACAAACTCTCTGTGTGCCCATTAAAAACCAAGCAGGAAGGCAGGCCGGGCAGTGCTCATTAATAAACCTCAGTTCTAGGAAGCGTGATGGGGATCTTCAGTGGAAAATATGCGTATGCACGACGGGGTTAGGTCAAATCCTAGAGCTTGGCCTTTTGATGATTTAAAGGGGAGATGCTCATTTCTATGGGAAAATCCACCGGAGGGGTCCTGTTAAACAAAAGGCCGACTTTCCTGTGAACCAGGTGTAATCTGTGTAGCAATTCCGCAGGATTACACGTAAACCATGAATCCCTCTTGATGGAAGGCTTAATTCGATGCTTATTAATTGGGTTTTGTGCAGCACCGAACGGGTAACGGCGCACACAGAGGAGTCACTAAAGAGAAGGTCTGACCTGCTGCATGTGAGGGGGATGCGCACCTCGCACTCTCTCCAGCTGGAGTCGGGGTTTTTTTGTTTTTTGGAGGGGGGGTTCTTTGGCAGCTTGGATTGAGGGAGGAGGAGGGAGGGGGCAGATCCTGCAGCAGGGGTTACCAAACTTTCCATAAACTGCATACTTTGCATTGCTTGATGTGTGCAAACGCAGGTCCTTCACAAGGCACCACAGAGCTTGGAAGACCGTTTTGTTAAGTCATTTTTTATTATTAACTTTTTCACTCCTCCCTTCTTTTGCCACCCTCTCTACTGCAAACGTTTCTTTCCCCTTCCATAAGATACCTCTTCTCTTCTCCCCTCCCCTCGCCCTGCTCCTTTCTGCACTCTCTCTTCTCTGCCCCCTCCCTGCTAGGGCCACTTCTTTCCTCGCTCTCTGCTGGATGCTTATTACTTCTTTCCTGCCAGTTCTCCTGCAGAGTTTGCAGCCTGCAGCCGCCCTTCTGTGGCTCTCTCCGCTGTGATTGTGAAGCGAATGCTGTGGCAGCTGCCAGAGCTGCAACCTCGTGGTGATCTGGGGACCCGGGTAATGACATCAGATCGGGGCCGGTGCAATCACTGTGCTGCCCCCATCCCTCCCCCACCCATGCCCGGGGTGGGGGGTGGGGGGTGGTATCCCATGGCTCTCTCCAGACTCGCCTCTTAACAGCTGCATCCATGCTCAGACAGAGCGCCACTGCACCGCTAGGAACATTTTGCACCATTGTCGCAAAGTGCTGCCCGTTTATGTCAGGAACATCTCTAGACATGCAACAAATAAACTTTTATGCAGCAAGTAAACCTCTAGCCAGTGGAAACCATATCACTAAATGATTAGCTAGCATTAATGAATAACATTCTTGTATATGGGAGTGAAGTTTGGGTTCTGTACAGAATAGGACAAAAAATGACGAGAGGCGGGTGGCATCCTAATAGGCTTAACCAGTTTATCGAGGCCTGAGCTTCCGAGGACAGAGTCCACGTCGTCAGATGCACTCCCTCCTCAATAAAGTGGTGAGTCCGTAAGGTGCCACCTGCCTCTTGTCATTCATTCATTCATTCATTCAGAGGATAGGACAGAATCCCAATAAAAAATCCCTGCACCTGCATTCATGGAAATGCCCCCCAACAAAGGGTGCAGAGCAGAACAAGCACATTTCCCATTAGTACACACCGTATAAAAATAATATTCAAAATACACCTCCTATCAGGAAAACAGAACAAATCAGGCTGCAGTAGATCCCTACGTAGAAACTGTAATGCTAGCCGAATACCTCACCTCGGTCAAAAATGTACAGCACAGAGACGCTCACCAAATCTACAATAAACGGACCATAAAATACAAATAGAAATGTGCAGACAAAAACTGAACTGGAAACTGCCTCAGATTCTGTAGGCAATGCAGCTGCGGAAAACCAGAATCATCACTATATGGCATAAAACATCAAACAACACAAACAAGAAATATAAAATATCAGCCATAATAAAAAGAATAAATATTTCCAAATGGCTGATGAACAGAATAACATCCAATAATTAGAAACTCATTAAAATAAACAAACACCAATAAAAGGTTTCAAAACAGCAGTCTTCAAATAAAACCAAATAATTAAAACTAATAGGGATACAAAACATCCTCTGCACTTCATACCTGTGATCTTTTGATTTCCACTCACCCTAAGATTGTTGTGGATTATTGAGGGAAGAAGAGGGTGCACAAATTTTATTCTCACCCTGTCTTTCATTCACAAATACTCTAACACAAGTTTATTCTCTCTCTCTCTCACACATACAAAGGTAAACTCACACTCATTGGCTGTCTCTCTCACACAAGCACCTGTGCAAATACACTTGCACAGCTGCTCTCATACTCACCGGTTCTCTCTCTCTCTCTCACATGCACATTCAAAGGCTTTCATATGTATGCGCAAGCTCTCACACACTCCACATACACAAGCTCTGTGATAGGCTCGGTCTTACTCCAGGCCTCTTCTTCAGCCGCTGCCAGACGGGATGTGCCGTGGCCACGCCGGGGCTCTTGTTGTTCACCGCGGGTGGGAGCGATGCTGGCAGCCCGCTGTGTCTCTCGTTGTTTGGCCACAGCAGGAGGGTACGCGGAAGGCAAAGGAGGTGCTGGAGCCCCACTGGGCCCTCTGGCTGTTCACCGCCAGCAGAAGGGGAGATGCGGGAGGGAGGGGAGATGCAGGGGCCCCACTGGACCTCTTCTCCAGCTATCAGTGTAAAGGGATCCGTCGGCAACCATAAAAGCAGAGGTGCTTGCATTTTGCAGGCAATGCCCCACCAAGCCATTGCTTCCGGGACCGAGGTCAGTTCTGCTAGCTGTTGCCGCTCTCAGCCTAGTTATTGGCTGTGCGGAACCAGGAACTTAAAAAAAAAAAATGCTGCGTGGGGGAATCGTAGCCACTCTGCTTAACGGGAGCAGTTGTGTTCTCCTTAGAAAATGTTGCAGCAGCCCAGCCCTCATTCCCTTACATTTGCACCACTGTCCGCAGGGCAGGCTCTGAACCAGCTGACCCTGCTGGCTCCCCTGCTGCCGCCCACCCGAGTGTGCTGCCCCGTGCAATTGCACGGTATACACACCCGGTAGCACTGGGCCTGCGTCACATTTAAAAGTAGAGTCAGGCAGTCTCCATCAGGGAAAGCGATGGAAAGGAGAACTGTCAATCTTGTGTACCGTGGAAAGTGTACACAGTAGGAGTACCCTTCTGGGGGGGGGGATGGGATAGGGGGGCTGAGGGAGCGAGACTGAGATACTCTTTCAGCTTTAGAAGCATTGATTGGAGTTAGCAGACTTCTGGGTGTCAGTAACACATTCCAAAATGCCCTTTCTCATGAATGTGCTCTCACAGTTGGAGGCATAATATACATCACTGATGACGTCACCGTTAACCGTCACAGCATTGGCTCGATCATATCACACAGCTAGGACCCAGGCCACACAAAGTCTTGACGGATGGAAATATTTTGGTTTGATTGCATGCTTTCTGCAAAACAAACGTATCAGAAATTATTTTACCTGCACAAACTTCGTTCCCTGTCTCTTGCCTTACAAAGGGCCGCAAGCAGTATCAGGATATGGCACATCTACCAGCTCTCAATTTTGTGTGCAAAAAATCTGTTTATGGCTCATTTTTGCACATAAAGTTGAGAATTGCTAGATGACTGTTAATTTGCGTGCCATATCCTGATACTGCTGGTAACCCTTTGCAAGGGAACGAAGTTTGTGCACATCAAATAATGTCAGATACCAGTTTGTTTTAGTAATTCTATAAACTTTGCATGTACAATATTACTTTTCACATCTTTTTGTTTTTAATTTTTTCGAACATTGCAAATATTACATCAGGCCCTAAATCGCAAATACATCACCTATTAGGTAAACAGACCAAGTCAGGCTACCAAAAAATACCTGTACCTAAAAATATGGTACAAGAGCTTTTAAAACTACATAGGCCCCTTCTTCAGATGTCAGATCAGAGATATTCACATATAAAGACGGGTCCTATTTTGTCTCAATGGCTCACATACAGCATTTTGGGATAATTCTTACATAGCTCCAATAAAAGCTATCACAGCCTGTCGAGAATAAAGTTTACCCCAAGAGACAAATCTGCCATTTCAACACAACACTAACTCCCAGGACTCAAACAGCACTGCAAATAATACATCAATACAACATTTACAAACAGCAAACATATCAAACAACATCCAAGAATTAAAATTAATAGGGATAAAAAAAACCCCCTCTGCTCTCCATACTTGGGAACGTTTGATTTCCAGTCTTGAGATTGTCCTGGATTATTTGGGGGGGGGGGAGGGTGTACAAACTTTATCCTCTTTCTCTTCCCCACACACACGTGTTCATTCTCTTTCACAAACACACACACAGGCACTCATACTCAGTGGCTCTTCACACTCAATGGCTCTCTCACATACACACAGGCACTTTCTCACACTCAGTGGCTCTCTCTCCCTCTTACACACATACGCACACACAAGTACTCTCTCCCAATCAGTGTCTCTATCCGCACAAACACAGGCATTCTCTCAAACTCAGTGGTTATCTCCCCCTCACACACAAGCACCCTCTCTCACTCAGTGACGCGCTCTCTCTCTCTCACACAAACACACATACATACTCAGGCACTCTCACATATTCAGTGGCCCTCACACACATATATTCAAGCACTCTCTCAAATTCTGTAGCCTGCTCACTGACACACACACTCTCACAGGCTCACTCTCTTCTCCACCTCGTCATTATGCCTACAGGTCCCCTCTTTTTCAGCTGCGGCGATATGGGTTCTGCAGTGGCTCTGCCGGGACTCATCGTCAGCTGCCAACAGGATGGGCTCTGCTGGCAGCCGCTGCCAAATTGCAGGGTTTCCTGAGGTCCATTCGTTATTAGATCCAGTTTTAAAATGAATTTTGCAGATCACACCATCTATCTCCAAGTAACTAGAAATTTCTCCCAGAAGCACCTGCAGTCCAGCGCCATGTGGTAAGTCCATTTCAACAGTCAACCACCCCATCTTCAATCCCAAACACCGCTTTTCAGATGTCACCTGAACTCTCTTCAGCTTGACGCTTAGACATGGCTAGAAATGAGAAAACTATTTTAATATTTGAAAGAATAAATAGCAGTTCCCTATTTACCTGTTCCACTAATGATTTTATTTTTAAATCTTATCATTTTTGTCATGCTTGTCGGCTACCAAAATAATTTATTTTCAGTGGAGAAAAGAAACACTGCAGAGAAAAAATCCACCCTGACTTAAATATCTCTCTCTCTGTTTTCACAAACCCTCCTATGCTGGTCACCTTGATCTCTAGCCATAGTTTGCACTGCGTGAAAAATTACGTTCCACTATTTGTTTTACATCTGGCGGTTGCTACTTTTATGTAGTGTCCCTGGTTTTAGTAGTTTTTGACAGGGTAAATAACCCTCCTTTATTTACCTGTTCCACCCCACTCGTGATTTCATAAACTATCATGTGCCCACGCAGCCATCTCTTTTCCAAGCTGAAACGCCCTCGCCCGCCTAGCCTCTCATCACAGGCGAGATGGCTCGATACAGAGGCATTATGATATCTTCCATTTTACGCTCCGTTCCTAACATTCTATTTGCTTTTTTTTCACTGCTGCTGCGCACTGAGCCGAGGATTTCAACATATTACTCCCCAGGACTCCACGGTTCCTTTCCTGGGTGGTGACTCCCAATGCACAGCCCAGCATCATGCACCAATAGTTATTTATTTATTTTACCCTACTGAAGCTCTAGGCGGTAAACATAACAACATACATAAAGTGTGCAGAGGAGGGTGATTGCATTATGATTACTATTGCTTAGCGGCTCCACTCGGTCGTGCATTCCACCAAGGACCAGACTGAAAGTAGCTGCCCCTCTATTTGGATCTTGGACCAGCTGCTCCATAAAGTGGTCATCTGTGACATCTAGGAATTTAACATCTCTAACTTGTCCCAATCAATACTGAGGTAATGGAAATCACTCATTACTGTGTTGCCAAATTTATTAGATTTTTAAATTTCAGCTAGCATTTCAGTTTCTTCATCTTGGCCAGGTGACTGGTAGCTTACCCCTACTGCTATACTCTTGCCCGTCACACATGGAATTTCTAGCCATAAGCATTCAATAGAGCATTTTGTTTCCTGCAGGATTTTTATCATGCTTGACTCTGGATAGAGGGGTGGCACTGTATGTAAAATATGGCATTCAATCTGCACTACTATCATATCGATATAATTCATACCCTGGTATCACAGTGCCCCATTGCTTATCCTGCTTCCACCAGGTCTCTGACTGGCTATAATATCTATATCCTTGTATAATGCTATACGTTCTAACTCACCAAGCTTACTGTTCAGACTTCTGGCATTCACATATAGACATTTTAAAGTATGTTTTTTTTATTTGTACTTTCATTTCTTTTTATATTCATAAACTGCTCATTAGCAAATGCTACAAGCAGTGTATTGTCATTCACATCTGGGTGCTCTTTATCTACATCTGTCTGGGCCACTTCACTGGGGTGGCAATCGAGCCAGAATGAGGAACAGGTCTGAGCTTGGTTGGAAAAACTCGGACTTTCCCCTTGTGTTTTCCCCATGAGTAGATAACGCAGGATTTACACACTGACCACCTCAGACAGGCACACGGGGCACACCGTCAATCTGCCATCTTGGAGCTTTTAACTGTGTTTCCAGAGTTACCGCAAATGGCGGCTGATTGCTATGGACTTCCTGAGCCTGAAGGACAGAGAGCAAGGAAGGAAGCGAGCATGGCAGCCATTTTCCCCAGCCCCTGTCCGTTTTAGGCTATGAACGATTTGAATTATTTTTGCGTTTTCTTTCTCTCCCCATGTTTAAATGCCTCTCTGCCCTGATGTATATCTTACCTGAGAGGCTCACACGGCAGCTCTCTCTAGGCCCCGTTACAAGTGGGATCCTAACCCAGCCACCATATGCCTCTGAAATGCCCTGACTGGAACCCCAGCCTAGCACCCCCAGCCCAAGGATTTGGGAGTTGAGCTCAGGTTTCCCACATGTCACACTATTAGAGCATATCTTTTTTTTTTTTATTTGCTTGTTCAGGATCTGCTGCACGACAGTACCTCTTATCTTCATAATATACATTCATAACTTCATGCAGTGACTTCTACAGAATATTTTGTTTGCAGCTAGAATGAAGACCACCTGTTTCAAGACAAGGAGGATAAATGTAATTTATGTGAAGAGTTCACCAGAGGAAGTACAAATAATAATTTAAAAACCTAAATAACAGAATTTAAGGGAAATTTCCGATTTCCTGCACAGTTTCTGCTCCTTAGTTGATGTACCCCTAAAACATTTTGATTTGTCCAGTTCAGAAGCATCAAGGCCTGCTGGATTATAGCAGCTGCTGTGGTGATCTAAGAGAGAGGTCAGCGGCTTCAGCCAAGCCCCAGCTGGCTTTAATGAACTTCCTTCGGGAGTTTGCCTTACGCTTTGAGGGCTCTCTGTCAGGATCCCCATCAAGCAGCACCTCCTAAACCAGAGAGAAACTGACTGGGAGTGGCAGGAGGGCAGCTGGGGCCTGGGGAGGGAGGAGGGGCCCAGGGATTCTGGCATTGCAGTGGCATTCAGGGAAGGCTTTTCTCATCTCTGCTAATTGGTCAGAACTGAGGGGGAGGAGGGGGGAGTGTGGTCTTATAATGGCTCCCTGATTAGGGAGGGGTGCACGTGAACGGGCTGGGAATTACACTGGGTGGGGCACGGTGCCAGAGCGTCCTGACCTTTCATGGCCTAAGCTCAGCTGGAAAGATTTCCTGACCCCGCGGTGCCCGCAGTGGAAGGAGGAGGCCTCCAGGAGTACAGATCCTCCCCATATACCCTGGGGCAATGCCAGCACCAGGGCCGCACACGCACTGCCTGGTAGTGCAGCTTAATGCAAGGGTTTGCACTCGTGCCACTGCCAAGTCTGTGCTGGTTCTGGCCAAAAAGCGCTCTTAGCACCAGGAGCTGCTTTCAGAGTGCTCACAAATTTTAAAATTGGGTTGAATCTTTCAGGATAAGGCAGGGGGTAATGGGAGTCCTAAGGAAACTCAGCTTAACTGATTTAGGGCAGTTGGGCTCCATTTGCTTAATCACAAGAGATTTTTCAGTTTCCCAGAGCCAGGACAACATCACCAAGTGAAAGGCGGATCTTAAGCATCGAATTGCCTGAATGCAGAAAGAGACCCCTAGTTAAAGGCAGGGCCCCGTCACCTTACAGCACTATTTATTTATTTATTTAAAAACTTTCCTATACCGTCGCTAAGTTATATACCATCGCAACGGTTTACAGATAGGCACATAGACTAAGGTAAGTAAATGTAGGATATCGTACATTCTAACAGGTGCCAATAAAGTTTGGTTACAATTTCATAAATAAAATCATTATTTGAGTAATGTTGGTCAAGGCCAGGTGTATTATTGAGTTACTATCTCTTTGAGATATTACTTCTTAAATGAGTAAATTCATTCTCATCTGCATTACCCTGTACTTTCATTCTCTACCCTCCACACTCCGGTGCTTCAGATGAAACGGGATGAGCCCTAACAGAGGGAGCGGGCAAGTCTCGCCTGGAACGAGGTCTTTCCTCACCCCTCCAGTTTGGGACAGCACTGAAGACCAAGACGGATGTCCCGCCAGGGGCTGGAGACCCAGGGTTTTGTACTGCTGAGCCTGAGGTCAACGAGCTGTCCCTCAGCAGCTCAGACTGACAGGGTGCTGCCGTCCCCACCCGAGGAAGCGGTGCGGCCTGCTTCCTGTGCTGAGAGAGGGAGCCAGGAGGTGCTGGCAGCGTGGTCTCCAGTGCCGGTCTCCGAGGGATTAGCACTTGTGGTCATCTGAACAGCAAAGGGGCTTTCCCAGTCTAAGCACTTTTCCCATGAACAGAGAGGTGCGTGGGGAAATGAAAAAGGAGAGAGAGAGCGAGGTGCTGGCAGCGTGATGGGGAGCCGATCGTAATGGTGGTAGAGGAAGATGAGTTTTAAACAGATAGCAACGGGCAGAGGTCATTCGGTGGCAGAGGCTCGCATTGGTAGCAAGGATCATGCCCCGGTCGCACCGGACGAAGACTCTTCCTTATGCTTACAGTCAGGACCCACCATTGGCTCTGATCCTCATCCTCAGTTCTGACTAGCTGATGCCGTCTTTGCTTTCTGCCCTGTCCTGGGAGGACTCCTGTAATTCTGAGACCGCATCATCCTATCTCTGGGGTGAAGCTCTGTCTGTCCACCCACCTAGCTGGGTTCACCTGCGAACCTTAACACCAGCAAAAAGCCCAGACTGTGGGGAAAACAGTACAAACATTGGTTTTATATACATTAGGTAAGTGGTGGCCAGTTTTTTTATTTATTTATTTATTTAGAGGCTTTTCTAAACCGATATTAGTGGGTGCATCATATCGGTTTACATCCAAACTAAAGATAGAAATTACATAAAACAGGGAGGGGTGGGATAACAGAGGCTAAAAAAAACTAGAGAAATAATTAAAGGATGGCGGATGGAAAAAAGAGAAAAACTGCAGAGAAAAATAACATGATTACATCATTACATGGTAATATCATAACAAGATTATTGGTTTACTACAGATAATGCAATAAGAAGTCAGGGATCTGCACTCACGATGATAAAATGTGCATAAATTATCTCCAGCACCAATCTGTCAGCAAGTCCCTCTGCATGGCCTACCACAGCCTTGGGTGTCCAGGGTGATAGCACCGAGAAATGCCCCTACTGACTGGCAGACTCGGCTCCCTGGTGCTCCAGGGTCGTGCCCCTGAAATCACAGACTGGCTGAGAAAGGAGGAGGAAGTTCCAGCCTGAGAACGTCCGGCAACGCCCCATGACAAACCCTTTGTAGACGGGGCCACGGAGCTGAGGGACGAGATGCAACTGTGATGGGAATTCCGGAGCAGAAAAGGCAAGGGCAATTTTAAATTGCTATTATTATTCCAGGTTTTCCCATGCAAGCTGCAGAAGAGAATCCACGTACACTTACCCAAGAGGGAGAAGAGCAGAGAGAAGAGGGCGGCTGCAGGCAGTGTCACCGGTGCTGAGCCCTGCGTCTCTTCATCTTGATCAGGGCCAGCGGAAGCACTAAGCCAACTAGGCCTGGGCTTAGGAAGCCGACCATGTGGGGCCGTGTGTCGCCTCTCGCAGCCGCACATGCCTGGTGCCCCCTAATGGGGGGGTGGTGGCATGACCGGGGGGGGAGGCAGAAGGTGCCTAGGCCGCCTAATCCCCCTTGCACGGGCTCTGCTCTTGATTAGAACATAAGCTCTACTGAGCAGGGACTCACTCACGTGCTTTTGTGCAGCGCTGCGTGTGTTGCATTGCACTACGGAAGTGATTATTAGCAGTTATAGTAAGAAGGAGCTCAACGCCATCCCGTTCTACCGCACGAGGAGACTCTCTCCTAGCCGGAAAGCCACAGCAGGTCCACGAGACAGGGGAAGGATTTGCAGAGATCGATAACAACTCGCAGAGAGTAAATGGCACTTAGCAGATGAACACGGCACAGCGGGACATATCACGTGCTGTGAGGACTTTAGCGTGTAGCGTGAACTGCGTGCACAGAGCTCTGAAGGGGCACCCATGAACTGCTGGAGTGGGGGGGGGGGGGCAGCTCAGGGGGGATCCATCACAGCTTTTACCGCTCCAGACGAAGTAGTACCCACGCCACAAGACTACGCAAGAGGAAAACGAGAGCAAAACGGCAAAGATTGCAAATGAGCGGCAGAAGATTAATGACGGGGCCACGTGATACTTTTTGCTGAATGAAGCACTTTTCAAGTTGTGCTGAATTGTAAATCATATTTCAAGGTGCTAGGGTTGCTTTGGGGGAGGAGGGGGACGTTTCCCATTCGTTATTTCTATAAATCAATGGGATATGTTCCTTTTCGTGTGACCTGCTATATATAACGTGTCACTTTCATTTAAACAATGCTGTGTTCCTTAGCCTCTTGTCTCTCGGGTATCCTGGTGCTCTGCCATTGCCGCCACATTGTTTTTATTTCTTTAAACAGGATGAAAAAATATGAATTCATATGCAGATGGGGAAACAGCAGTCAGTCCGTGCAGCTTTCTTAGCCGTAGACTGAGCAGACTGTACGAATGATGAGGTCTATCTTGGAATTGGTAAAACTGTAAAATCTAGACTGCATCTCCCAAAATAAATATATAAAGAAAACCACTCCAAGCAAAGTTTGCTCTTCAGTAACCCCCCAAAAGCACTGCCATCTAGGAAGATCCTTCTAAAAGGGCATCCAGTCTGGGGAAAATCTCGCCTTTGTGTGAGACTGCGCCTGCTTCGTACACTCGGCCTCCTTTATCGCACCTCGTGAGAGCCCCTCTCATAAACGCAAGGAAGCATGACCTGGCCAGCCTGCCCATCCACACAAGCCGCTCCGTCCTACGATCCCTACCACTCCCTCAGAGACCCCCTGCGCCTGTCCCATGCTTTATTGAATTCAGATTTTGTCCCCTGTCTCCACCACCTCCAAGGGGAGGCCGCTCCATGCATGCACCACCCTCTCTGTAAAGAAATTATTTCCTAAGATTACTCCTGAGTCTACCCCCTTCCACCCTGGACCCGTGACCCCTCCTTCCAGAACCTCCTTTCCTTTGAAACAGGCCTGGATCCTGTGCATGGACACCTTGGAGGTATCTAAACGTCTCCATCCTAGCTCCCCTATTCGGCCTTTCCTCTAGGGTGCACGCGTGCTGTCGTTTTGTAAGTCTGTCCCCCTATGTTTTACGGAGAACCACCGGAAAAGGTTGGCTTCATGCTCACACAATCGCAGCACGGTTCTGCGTGGATAGTTTGACGTTAAATTTAAGCAAAACTGAGGTTCTGTATTTCGCAAGGCGTTCTCCTTCCCGGTGTAAAGCGAATGCATAATTTGGGGATGGCGTTAGACTCTTCCTCTGCCTCTCTTATTCTGCACATTAGAAATAGAGTCAGGGGCTCCTATTTATCTGAATAAGGTGTCTTCAGCGGCGGCAGCTGAAGGCATTCTTGTCTCAGGTGGATTTTAGAACTGCATGGGCTATTTCTCCAGCGCAGCTCTGTACCTCGGGCTGCCATGTTCGGCTGTGCGCACGTTACACAAACAGGGCAGAACTCTGCAGCTCGGGCGTGGCTCGACGGGATCACATCGCCCAGGAAAATGTTTAAAGGTTTGTTATTGGTATCTAAGGCTTTAAGGGGGTTTCACCCCAGCTTGCATGTCATGGGCTCTAATTCCTTACCAAGCACGATGTCCGTTAAGATCAGAGTCACAGTTGCTACCGGAAAGTCCTTCGTTTAAGGGAAGTAGGGCGCTCAACTCTTCTGCACTACGGGCCCAGTTTGGTGAAACGCACTTGGCCTCCTTGAGGTCGCCCGATACGAGGATCCCTAGATCCTGCTCTTGTTTCATGCACAGGCGAATTCACTCCAGTACTACATTGCGCCCTTGGGTTTTTTTGCAGGACCCTGACATTTTAGCATTAAATCTTAGCCGCCAGTCTCTAGACCATTCTTCAAGCTTCACTAGATCCCTCCTCCCCTTCCTGGGTGTCTGCCTTGTTGCAGATTTTGGTATCACCAACGAAAAAACAAACCTTTCCCAAGAGCTTTTTTGCAATATGACTTACGAAGTGCTGAAAAGAAGTGGTCCGAGGAGCGGTCCCTGCAGCACCCCACTAGGAATGCCCCTCTCCTGGGCGTGAACTCCCTTTACCACTGCCCCTTTTCACCTCAGTTTCTAAACCAGGCCCATCCCAAGCAGGCTCAATTTATTTATAAACTGCCCATGTTGGACTGCGTCACGGTCCCTTATTAAAAATCCAAGCACTCTTCAGCTAATGCTCTTCTCCGATCCAACTCTCTGGTCACCCAGTCAAAGAAATTGGTCAGATTTCTCTGCCCAAACCGTGTCGCTTCGGAGTGTGTAACGCGCTGGGTTCTAGAACCTGCACCAGCCCCTGTCTCATTATTTTTCTCACGAGGGAGGTCAGGTGACTGGGCTGTAGGTCCCAGCCTGCTCCTCCTTACTTCCAGTTTTGTGATAAATGCATTTCATTGGTGTTTCTGCTGGGTTACAGTAAAACCTACAACAAAATGTTACAATACATTACATAATACTTAATTCATCTTATAGAATAATGAAGCAGACAAAAGCAATAACATGTATACAAATAACCCAGATATTATGCAGCCATTCAATAATGGAAAATGCAGGCTATTGTTAAATTACTCTTTCACCAGCTTATAGTTTTATTCTGTTCATTATTTATTCTATACATGTATCCAAAAATAAGATTAATCAATAAACTGGATGAGAAATTGGTTGTTTTAGTGGTAAATGGACTTCACGCCGAGGAGAGAGAGACTATTAGTGGACTGACTCAAGGACTGGTTCTGCAGCTGCTTCTGTTCATTATCTGTATGAGTGAGAATGCAAGGGAATTAGGAGGAAAAGATCTGCATCAGAGTGGGCAGCCCTGGAGGACTAAGAAGAAGGAGAAGTGATGTAAGAAAGCTTATAGAACAGTCGAAAGACTAGTAATTAAGATTGAATGACAAAAAGTGCGGAGCCTTGCATTAGGGGAGGGGGTACAGAAATCCACAGGAGGCTGATGTGCCAGGACCAGGAGAGAGACCTCAGCATGATAAGTGTCCGATCTAGTGAAGCAGTGTGAACCGGTGTAACGAGGGGCAGAGGGATGCTTGGCTGCTTAGAGAGAGGCGTAAGAAGCGGGATAAAGGAAGTGGTGATGCCCCTGTGTAAGTCACTGGTGCGGCCTCACCTGGAGTAGTGTTCAGTCCTGGAGGCCATGTCACAAAAGAAGATAGAGAACAGAAGTGGGCCAGAGAACACAATCACGATGGGGCATGGTCTGCATCAAAAGACACAGGAGATGAGACTTGAGCTAAATATGAATACCCTAGAGGAGAAGAGCGACAGGGGGGATATAATAGACTTTTAAGTACCTGATACAAACTTTTTCCTGTGGAAAGGAAGCTGTCATGAATCTCTAGGGGGATAGACCAAGAAACATCACAAAATATATTTCTTCACAGAGAGGGCGGAGGATGCCTGGAATTCCTTCCTGGAGGAGGCGGCGAGGACAAAAACGGTGACCGAATTCAAAAGGGCATGGGATAAACAGAGGATCCCCAGTGGCAAGAGGATGGAAATAAAGCTCTGAGTAACCTGTGGTAACTTGCATGGAGCAGCAGTTACAACCCTAAACACCTTGCTGGGAGACTTCATGGGCCAGCATTTATTAAGAACCACCATCTAGATCAGTGGTTCCCAAACTGTGGTCTGCAGACCCCTAGGGGTCTGCAGGAAGTGAGCAGCAATAGAAAAAAGGCCACACTTCGAAAGAAGAGGTCCTACAGGCCGCCAGCGCATCCATCCTGCTAGCTGCTGAAGTTGGAAGGAGGCCCAATGGGCTGCTGGTGCACTCATCCCACTGGCAGCTGAAGGCTGATAAATGTCGCCGGGCCTCCACCACCGCATTCCAAGCAGCTGGCAGCATGAGAGAGGAGGCTACAGATTCCCCCCCTGCAGAATCCAGAAAAGAAAGAAGAGGCCCGGGTGAGAGTGAGGGTGTGAGAGCCTGTGTGAATGAGAGAGAAGGAGTGAGTGTATCTATGAGAGCACGTGTGTATGAGAGAGAGGGAGTGTGTATATGAGAGAGCATCTGTGTATGAGAGGGAGCGTGTATATGAGAGAGCACGTGTGTATGAGAGAGAGGGAGCGTGTATATGAGAGCACGCGTGTATGAGAGAGGGATTGTGTATATGAGAGAGCACGTGTATGAGAGAGAGGGAGCGTGTGTATGAGAGAAGGAGCATATATATGAGAGAGCACATGTGTATGAGAGAGAGGGAGTGTGTATATGAGAGAGCACATGTGTATGAGAGAGAGGGAGCGTGTATATTTGTATTTATTTAATTGTTTTTTATATACCGACATTCATTGGGATACATCACATTGGTTCACATTATAACTATGTAATAGTAAGAGGAGGGTCTTACTATTTATACATTTAAACACTGAATCATTGTTACATTAGAAATTAGAACTTAGAGCTAAAGGCTAGGAGGCGATTATAAATATAACCGTTGAAAACTAATTAATACATTTTAACATATGACCATTGATCCATTATGGGTTGGGAAGTGTGGGCTAGGGAGCCTTATAGTTGGAACATTATAGTATATAGCCAAAATAATTTGAGGATGAGTAGCCTTACTATTTATGCATTAAACATTGGACATTGTAAAATTGAGCATTGATACATTAGAAGTTCGAAATAAAGGTTAGGAGGCAATATAAATATGATGGTTGACACATAATTAGTACATTTTAACATATAGCCATTGATACATTGTAGGTTAGAAATATGGGCTAAGGAGCCTTATAAGTAGAACTTGTTAGTATATAGCCAAAGTATTTTGAGGATGAGTAGCCTTATTATTGATACATAGTGACCTTGGGATGATCGAAAACATTGGTGAAAAACATTGTGATGGTGAAAGATGGGCAGACTGCGGGGGGAAGGGGCAGGGGTGGGATAGGTGAGAGAGTCTGCTGGAGGGGGGAGGGGGGACTAGTTAGTCTGTGTGTTGTAGACTTTTCGGAATAGCCAGGTTTTCAAGTATTTTTTGAATGTTTGTACGGAGGGTTCCAGTCTTATTGGGAGGGGGGGGGGGGGTAGCTTGTTCCAGAGGGAGGGGCCTGCTACTGAGATGGTGCATTGTCTGGTGGAGGTGAGGCGAGTAAGATTTGTGTGAGAAAGCATGTGTATATGAGAGAGAATGTGTGTATGAGAGAGACAGGGAGTGTGTATATGAGAGAGCATGTGTGTCTGTGACAGCATGTGTTTAGGAGAGAGAGGGAGCATGTATATGAGAGAGCATGTGTGTCTGTGACAGCATGTGTTTAGGAGAGAGAGAGTGTGTGTGACAGCATCTGGTTTTGTGAGAGAGCATATGTGTGTGTTTGTGAGATTGCATGTATGTGAGAGAGGGACATGTGTCTGAGTGAGAATGAACATGAGCATGTGTGTGCATGAAAGAGAGGAGAAAGATCATGTGTCCCCTGCTAATCACAGCAATCTCAGGGTGACCGGAAATCAAAAGTTCCCAGGTACAGAACGTGGGGAATTTTTTAATCCCTGTTAATTGTAATTGTTAGCTATTATTTGATGTTTTGAAATATTGAATTGGTGTTTGGGAAATTAAAAAATAATTTATAAGTTTTTAATTATTGGATGTTCTATATATCAATTGTTTTGAAATATTCTTTTTATTAGTATGGTTTTACTATTATTGATATTTTATATTTCTTGATTGTATTATTTGATGTTTATGAGGAATACAATGTTTCTGTTTCTCCATTGTTGCACTGAGGTTTCCAGTTCAGTTTTTGTCTGCACATTTGTATTTATACTTTTGGTCTCTGTATTCTGTATTTGGCAAGGGTCTGTGCTCTGCATGTGTGACTTAGGTGAGGTATTCTGCTAGCATGAGTTTCTATATAGGGACCTAAGGCAGCTGGATTTGTTTGGTTTTCCTAACAGGCGGTGTCTTGGTGTTTTAGGGCCTGTTTGAGTCTGGCAGGTAGGGTGTAATGGGATGGCAGGCTTCCTATAGATTCAGGATTTTGTATTATGCAGTGTTCCTGGTAGTGGAGGGAGTTTGTGTTGCTGTTAATGAGGTGACACCAGAATTTGATTTTTTTCTTGTTATGGTGAATGGTAAGGGGAAGTGCCCTCGTTCTGTCCTGCACCCATTGTTGGGGGAGTTTCTATGAGTGCAGGGTATTGTAGAGCGTGAGATGCAGGTTTTATATTGGGATTTGTCCCACTCCTGTACAGAATAATTTTCCTTGATTAATGCTCTTGAATAATTCTGCTGGTGGTTTTCTTGGATGGTTGAAACTGGCCAGGGCTTTCTCCGTTACTTGGAAGGTTCTTCTGTCTAGAGATGCCGCGGACGGACGGACGGACATGCGTGCCCAGCACTTTGTGACAATGTGCAAAATGTTTGCTTTAGGAGCGTGGGTGTCCTGTCTCTGCGAGGATGGATTTTGGTAACAGGAAGGTGTGGAGAGAGCCATCGGACCCCCACCAAGATCAGGTGATTTTCTTTAAAATAATAAAAATACCATGTTGGTGGGGGAGGGAGGGATTATGTGCTCCAAACCTCTCTCCACCTCTCCCTTTTAGTGATGCGGGGCTGCCTCAAACATCCCTCCTTCCCCAATCACTTCATGTCCATCCCAAGCAGACCCCCCCTCTCACCCTCCACCAGTCCATCCCCACCATCTCTCTCTCCTCTCCCACCAGTCTATCCCTCAGTACATTTCTACCAGTCTTCGCCCTCCCCCAGTCTCTCACTCTCTTTCCCTCCTCCAACCTCTTTCCTGCCAGTTTCTCTCTCTCTCTCTCTCTCCCCGCTCCCCCCCAGCAGTCCATCCTGGTCAGTCTCTCTCCTCTCCCTCCTCCACTCCATCCCCCCCAGTTATTGAATAAAAGTACATTTGTGCACATTACCGCTGAGCTTTGCAATTCTATGTATTCCGTTTCTATCAATAAGCTTTATTTCATGTTTTATATACTGTGAATGAGTTTGGTGTGCATAGAATTATTTCTTTGTTATTACATTAATAACTTTTCCATAACTGCAGGTAAAAATGAGAGGGAAGCATGCGGGGGGAGGGGGAGCCGGGAAAATTTCGGAGGTTGAATAGGGGTCCCCGCTCCCAAAAAAGGTTGGGAACCCCTGATCTAGATAAAGTGACAGGATCAAGCTAAGGGGGAAAACCCCCCCCATAAAGCAAAAGAAATGATCTTCGTTTCTCTGAAGGGATTGATAAACCCATGGATTAGAAAAGCAGGGCTTAAGGTTTTGATGCTAATTCGCACGGTTTTGATCTCTCTTTGATTTATTGGCACCAAATACGTTAAGTGCGAGCAACATTAAAAAAAAATAAAAGGGGGGGCTGCCTCTTCGTGAGCCCGGCCCCTGTCCCTGGGAACGTGGGGGACCGTGCATGGATGGGCGCGGGCGGTCCTCGGGTGACGCTGCGGCACGGGAGGCTGCTGGTGTGATGGTGCGTGGCCGGCCAGAAGCCACGGCTGGCTGGCAGTGTACAGATATCTACAGCAGATGGGATGCTTCGTGGGTACAATGTTAGCCGCCTGGCTCCAGGCTTCGGCTCTGGTCCCAGTGCACCGTGGCCCTGAGTTGCCTTCCAGCTTTTTGTCAGGAGTCGGGATCTCAAGGACCAGGCCCTATGAGAAGATTAGGAATGAGCTCAAGACAGGAGAGCGGCTGCCGCTCCGACTCACTCCAGAGGCACTGCCAGCACTGACAGCAGGGGACAAGCATCGTCTTGTTCTGCGCATCCACGCACCTGGCGAGAGCCAGGCGGAGGTGTTCTGCTTTGCTTTGGATTCAAGTTTGCATCTTCCAGAAAATGACTCCATGGCCTTCCCAAGTCCAGGCCTGACTTTTCTGAAAGGGGTTTACAATGCACGCCTTGTTCTCTTCTCGGAGGGCGCGGTGCGGAATAGCTAGAAAGAAAGATCCGCCACCCGGCTTCTCCGCTCTTCCGCCGTGCAGGGCTAGCACGGCGGTGGCATTTGGTTTGCTTCCAGTCTGGGAATGTTCAGGTGGTTTCGTTTGTCGAGAGGACGCGCTGGCACAGCTTCCTCAGCCCGACGCAGCCTCAGACTCGCTGCTCGCTGGCTCGGCCTCCAGGCTGCCGTGCTTCCTTCCAGGTTGGCTGGATCAGCCTGGATTCGAAGCAGATTCTGTAATGTTTTCCTGTTCTGCTGAATCTAAAGAGAGCCAAGCCCCCTAATGTGTATTATACTAACCTCAGGAAAAGGTGATTGCAACCTCTGGACAAAGCGCTGAGATCAGAGCGTTCCCTCGGCAAGCTCCCATTGCAGCTCTTCGCGCTCTCTGTGGCGTAGGTTGGGGGGAGCTGGTGCATCTCTTCCCACTGTTTTGCTCCGGGATGGGGGTTGCTAACTTGTAAGGCACAACTCCAAGCCGCACAGGATGGCTGCTCTAGCACAGACCGTGCAGCTCCCACGCTAGTGATTCACAGGTTTTCTGCATAAGCACAATGCAGATTTAGGAGCTTATATTTGCATTCACTTGGTGTAAGAGCCAGGTTAGTTTGCATATTTTGATGACCTTAAAAACATGATCTTAAAAATAATGATCTGGTAGGAGGTAATGAAGGCCAGCACTGAGAGCCGCTGTCCTGTAAGAACATAAGACTTGCCATACTGGGTGAGACCAAGGATCCATCAAGCCCAGCATCCTGTTTCCAACAGTGGCCAATCCAGGCCACAAGAACCTGGCAGGATCCCAAAGGGTACAATCCAAGCTGCTTATCTTAAGAATAAGCAATGGATATCTGCAACTCCACTTTGAAAATGGTTTATACGGTTTATGGACTTTTCCTCCAGGAATTGTCCAAACCGTTTTTAAAGGCAGCTACACTAATAGCTTTCACCACATCCTCTGGCAACAAATTCCAGAGCTTAATTATGCACTGAGTAAAAAAATATTTTCTCTGATTAGTTTTTAATGTATTACTTGGCTGTTGTCTTGCTTTCTGAAACTGACAGGAGTAATGCACTGCAGAATGCCTAGGGATGGGGTTAATGTCACAGGACTGGTGCAGTCTCTTGCTGGTGATCTGACTCAGTGTCGTCCTCATTTAACGAAAAAGGTTGTGAAAATTAAGAAGGATCTCCCATGCACCTACCATTAGGACTGGATTCTTCACACAAAGCGTGCCAGAGGCAGGGTCCCCAGATGGAGGGGTTATTTTAACAAAAGAGAGGGGGGTTGGCAAAGGGGACAGGGCGTCGTCAAACGATTCTAAGAAATTTTTTATTTTTTTTAATTATTTTGTCTCTGCGCTGTCTCGAGTTGTGGCAGGGGATGGGCAGGGGTCTCTGAAGATCCCTGGGGGGAAGGGGGGGGGGCAGCATTTTCACTTCTCGAGGCTCTTGAAACTGAGGGCGGCCCCATGCAAAGTGGGTGCCAGGCCCGTTCTATGAGCCCCTGCCAGGAACCCGCTGTCAGGGAGGAGCTAAATACTGCAGGCACGTCCCCCTCCCCGCGATAAAACGTTGCAGCTTCCTAAATCTGCGCCCCCCCCCGTCTATGGTAAGTCTTCTGGGGATAGGGAAATCCGCTCTGAAGTGCCGAAAAGTGGAATCTAAATGAAATAAATAAATAAATAAACACCCGCTGACAGAGAGGAAAACCTCACACACCCCCTTAGCCAGTTCCAACCTTGCTCCCAGCTTCAAGGGCAAGAGATAACGGGGAATCGGATTCAGACAGCCATCAACCAGGTGTTGTGTCCCGCGGCCGTGGCGCCCCACGACCGCGGGCCCCCTACCTGAGTCACGGCGCCCTCGCGCCGCGGGAGCCCCGGGGGAGGGCTCCGATTTGGGCCGCCGCGCCCACGCAGCCTCCGGACCTGTTCACCGCAGGGGAAGCCGTCCTGCTTCCCCCTTCGCAGTGTCTCCCCTCCGCGGGGGAGATTCAAGATGGCCGCCACCATCCTTAGGCACGAGGCCGCGCCCCCTCCAGTGATTTAAAGGGACCTAATCCCTTTAAATGGCTTCACCTGTCTTCTATCAGGCAGAGCAGAGGAAGTATATAAGGCAAGTTCCTCTGCTCATCCAGCGACTTGGCAATGTCCCCCCTAGCGCTGTCTAGTCTGCTTGCTTTGGTGAGTCTTCAAGCCTTGGACCTTGTTCCTGCTCCGTCTTGACGTTCCCGGTTCCTGACTTCGGATTGGCCTTGGTGACTCTCCGGTGTGCAACTTTGGATTGGCAAGCAGTGATCCTTAGGTGTATGACCTGAGACTGGTGAGCGACGACCCTCTGGCACCCACCTAGGACTCCTTCCAGACCTCCGTCTCCAATGGCCCGCCTAAGCCCCAGCGGTCTGGGTCCCTTGGGCTCCTCCCGGGGGGACCGCTGGCTTCCAGGGTGAAGCTCCAGTCAGCCCTTGCACCGACTTGCTGATCTCTCAAAGGTCCACCTAAGCCCCAGCGGTCTGGGTCCCTAAGGGTTCCTCCTGGGGGGACCGCTGGCTTCCAGGGTGAAGACACAGCTCCTCATCTTGTCTTTTCATCGCTTCCGCGCTCGCCTCAGTCTCCAGTGCCAAGGGTCAGCTGGTCCTGCCTTCTGTCCTGCCTCGCCACCTGACGAGAGACCCTACGGAGCCTCCGAAAGGTACACCATCCTCCCGTCGGCCAAGGGTCCACAAGCCTGTGCGTAACACCAGGGCCCCGACTTTTACGGTCGGGGGAGACAAATAAGCACGGGGGTAACCTGCTGGTGCGGCTGTTACTGCCCTTAACCATTTAAGCCTGAAACTTTGATGCAACTCCATCATTGCTCGCTGCTTCGGTGGCAGCAAATCCAGCATAACATTAGCACCTGATCCGGGCGATCCAGCTAGTGCTGATCCAGTCCTGGTTTTATTACGTGTCGATGCTCATTCGCCCTTTGGGACCTTTTTTTCGCTGGGCTGCTGGTCAAGGGAGACAGCATTTCTGTTTTATACCACCCTGTTAATTTACCTTCCAAAGCTAATCCGCTCCCATTCTTACATGTCGTGTTTGAAATGCTATTGCACTTGTGAGAATAACACATCACGCCACCCTGTCGGCGCTCAGTCCAGTGCTTTTCTATCGCATGCAGGACTGGGTCAGCCTGACCCGGTGGGTAGCTGGTACTAATCTGCTACGAGCCCGTTTTTTATGCTTCTCATGGACTTCTGCTGGGGAGTGAGGCGAGGGATGCCCCGCCGCTTCCTCTGTTGCCGTGGTAACCCCTGCAGACTGCCAGCCAGGGCCGCGGGTACCAGGACGATGACTCCTGGACCGGGGGGCCCAAGGCTTGCATATACATGCTGATTAACTCACACAAACAAACGGCCTCAAAATAGCCTGCAGCTGTGCCTAACCTTGTCATTTTCAGTGATTCCTGTCATTGACGTAGCCCGTGTGGGCACACAATTGCCCCCAGCGTAATTGTGTGAAATGTTATGTTGGATTTCTTAGCTTTCATTAGTTCAGCATTTACCTGGCACTCCTGCCACGGCTCAGAGGTTGCTTGGTCCTAGGTCAGATGAGGAGAGGTTCTTCTGATGCCTTCGATGTGTTTTACTTAATCCTCCAGGGACTGCTTTTCAGGAGTAGCTAATCGGTGAAAAAACTTTTTAAAAAACAGGTGAGAGAGGACATAATTACATTCTACAAATATCAGGCTGCACTGCATGAGCATCTTGCAGGGAAACAGCACAGGGACATAAGAAGGTAAGATGTGCCATACTGGGTCAGACCAAAGGTCCATCAAGCCCAGTATCCATTTTCCAGCAGCGGCCAATGAAAGTCACAAGTACCTGGCAAGTACCCAAATATTATTGTAATTTATTACAATAATATTTGTATAATAAATATTATTGTTATTTGTAAACCGGGTTGATGTGATGCCTATCATGAAACTCGGTATAACAAAAACAATCAATAAATAAATAAATAGATCCCATGCTACTAATGCTGGCAACAAGCAGTGGCTATTCCCTATTGATTAATAGCAGTTTATGGACTTCTCCTCCAGGAACTTATCCTAACCTTTTTTAAACCCAGCTACACTAACTGCCTTAACCACATCCTCTGGCAATGAATTCCAGAGTTTAATTGTGTGTTGAGTGAAAACATTTTTTTTCACCGATTTGTTTTAAATGTGCTACTTGCTAACTTCTTGCAGTGCCCCTGGTCCTTGTATTATCTGAAAGAATAAATAACCATTTCACATTTATCTGTTCATGTATTTTCATGATTTCATAGACCTCTATCATAGCCCCTTCAGCCGTCACTTCTCCAAGCTGAACAGCCCTAATCTCTTTAGTCTTTCCTCATAGGGGAGCTGTTCCATCCCCTTTATCATTTTGGTTGCCCTTCTCTGTACCTTCTCCATTGCAACTATATCTTTCTGAGATGCAGCAACCAGAATTGTACACAGTATTCAAGGTGCGGTCTCACCATGGAGCGATACAGAGGCATTATGACATTTTCTGTTTTATTAACCATTCCCTTCCTAATAATTCCTAACATTCTGTTTGCTATTTTGACTGCTACAGCACACTGAGCTGACAATTTTAAAGTATTATCCACTATGATGCCTAGATCATTTTCCAGGGTGGTAAATCCTAAGATAGAACCTAACATTGTGTAACTACAGCAAGAGTTATTTTTCCCTATATGCAACACCTCGCACTTGTCCACATTAAATTTCATCTGCCATTTGGATGCCCAATCTTCCAGTCTCGCAAGGTCTTCCTGCAATGTATCACAGTCTGCTTGTGATTTAACTACTCTGAATAATTTTGTATCATCCGCAAATTTGATAACCTCACTCGTTGTATTCCTTTCCAGATCATTTATATATATATATTGAAAAGCACCGGTCCAAGTACAGATCCCTGAGGCACTCCACTGTTTACCCTTTTCCACTGAGAAAATTGTCCATTTTATCCTACTCTCTGTTTCCTTTTAGCCAGTTTGTAATCCACGAAAGGACATCGCCTCCTATCCCATGACTTTTTACTTTTCCTAGAAGCCTCTCATGAGGAACTTTGTCAAACGCCTTCTGAAAATCCAAGTATACTATATCTACCGGTTCACCTTTATCCACATGTTTATTAACTCCTTCAAAAAAGTGAAGCAGATTTGTGAGGCAAGACTTGCCTTGGGTAAAGCCATGCTGACTTTGTTCCATTAAACCATGTCTTTCTATGTTCTGTGATTTTATTCTTTATAATAGTTTCCACAATTTTTTCTAGCTCACCGGTCTATAGTTTCCTGGATTACCTCTGCAGCCCTTTTTATATATCAGGGTTACGTTGGTCACCCTCCAGTCTTCAGGCACAACGGATGATTTTATTGAGAGGTTACCAGTCAGCATGGCTCTTTTTATAACAGGCTGATGCATTCCTGGTGCAGGGAGATGTAGTTTTGGTGTCTTTAAGCACAGCAGGACTGGGTCGGTCGGGTCTGTCCTGAAAATTGATCTTCTGCCAGGTTGGCCAGTGATAAGTCACAGTTGGTGGCTGCCCTGTTAATTAACTTTAGGGGAAGAATCTTAATTGGCAGCAGAAAAAGGGATGATATCCCTCCTATTCCTATTACGTTGGTTACCTATTGAATCCCGTATCCACTTTAAAACACTATGCACCCTACATAAAGTAATGTGCGGCGAACAAGTAGATTGGCTGAACGCCACCATTAGGCTCCATGTGCCCCAAAGAAATGTCAGGCTTACTATCGATACCCGCGGTACACTCAGAGAAAGAGCTGTGTCCCTTGCAGAGCCTAAACTATGGAGTGCGCTACCCGGGAATGTGAGACTACAAACTGATTCTAAGAAGTTCAAATGGGATTTAAAAACCTGGCTGCTCGAAAAGGCGTACCTGGCTGGAAAATGAGATAGCGTCTAACTTTAACTGTCTGCTTCTTAACCTTTTTACTTATTCTATTTTTTACCTTTTTAATTCTTTTATTCTTTTATATTTATTCATGGTCTATTCTTATTGCTATTATTAGTTTAAATGCCTACTGTTTATTAATGTTGTATGTTTTATCCTAGGTATTTGACAATTTGTAAACCGTTGTGATGGCTCGTCTTAACGACGGTATAGAAAAACTCGATAGATAGATAAATAAAATAAAATATTTAGGGTTGTTGCTGTGGCATTTCCATGAGGCCATCGCAGATTACTGGCGCTTGTCAGCAACGTGCTTTGTCCAAGAGCATATAAAAGAACAAGGGGCATCTTCCGTGACTAGAGAAATGTGTTTTTCGTGGTCTCCAGAGGAAAGCGGTGAAGGTGGTGCTGCTGCACTGGAAAACACTTCCACCGCAGCAAAATCTTTAAGAGCACTACTGTGGGGGAGTTAAAAGGAACAGAGTGGAGATCTCCGAGGGAGCAGAGGCTGAATGAGATGTAAGAGAGCTGAAGGAGTGGTCGCTGGTTTGACGGAAATTTGAGGGAGCGCTATGTATGTAATGGGGGGGGGGGGTGAGAAGGTGATGCTGGTGAGTCAGAACAGGAGGACGGTGTTCAGGCTCTCAAGGTAGGAAAACAGTGTGATAGGGCAGTGGTTTAGACTCAGGGGGGACGCCAGAGTGCACGGAAAGAAAGGAAGGGGTAATGGCGACGCTCATACACCGTTGGGGAGACGTCTCCTAGAGTGCCGTATCCAGGACAGGAGACGGGGGGGAAACGCAGAGAGAGAGGCACCTGCGCTGAAAGGCACAGGAGATGAAACCTAAGGACCTGGCTAGGAGGAGAGTGAGTCCAGGGGGTCTATGATAAGACATTTAAATACCTAAAAATATTAACAATGCAGAAGAAGCAAACCTTTTTTCGGGTGAAAAGGGAATTGTAAAACCAAGGGTAGGCTGAAGAATAACATCAGGAAATTATATATATATATATATATATAATATATATATATATTTTTTTTAATGGAAAGAGTGTTAGGTGCCTGGAATTCCCTCCCAGAACAGGTAGCGGAAACTGAGCAGGAGCACGATCCACCGTCCTCCCAGGCCTTGCCTACGCTGCACAGAACCACAGTGGGGGTGACCGCAGGGGGCGTCCCAAGGCAATAACCGTTTGCACAGAGGGGCAAACTTCAGCGAGCACGGGGAGGCCGGGTGTTATGCGCAAAGGGCTGCGCTGCGTGGATTTACCAGAAAACCTGGGACGGACTCGTGGAAGGGAACTCGGGTGGCGCTCTGTCTTTAGTGTGGGACTCGTTAGAACGATAGAGGAAGGCGGCAAGGCTTGACGTGCTGGCGGTCAGTACTTTAACTACAAAAAGGAGCTGTATAACCACACAAATTATAACTGTATATCAACACCCAAGGTGAAACTGAGTTTTTTACTCATTTAAATGACCTCATACATAGGCATATAATGTCATGCTAGTTAGCATGTAAGAAAGTGCGCCAGGTTTGTATAATCATAGGTCAAACTATGAAGGAGCATTTTTTCAGTATGCTTAGTGAAAAAGTCCAGCAAGATTCCCAATCATATTAGAAATGAATAAATATTTCAAAGCGTTCACATTTTGAATTTCTTTCAGTTGTCATAATTTTAACTTAACTTTTTCTGTAGCGTGAAGAAACGCCATGTTCTTAGTGAGGCTCAGGAATTGTTAGGCCGACACAGGATCCGTGTTTCGGCTTAGCCTGCATCGGGGGCCGAAATTAACAACAGATGGAGCGCGGCTCAGCTTGCCGACCTGCCGGTAATGTTAGCCCGACACGGATCCTGTGTGGGGCTAACAATTCCCGAGCCTCACTAAGAACACGGCGTTTCTTCACGCTACAGAAAAAGTTAAGTTAAAATTATGACAACTGAAAGAAATTCAAAATTGGAACGCTTTGAAATATTTATTCATTTCTAATATGACTGGGAATCTTGCTGGACCTTTTCACTAAGCATACTGAAAAAATGCTCATTCATAGTTTGACCTATGATTATACAAACCTGGCGCACTTTCTTACATGCTAACTAGCATGACATTATTATGTGCCTATGTATGAGGTCATTTAAATGAGTAAAAAACTCCGTTTCACCTTGGGTGTTGATATACAGTTATAATTTGTGTGGTTATACAGCTCCTTTGTGTAGTTGATACTGTGCACTGTTCCCACTCTACACAATTTTGAGAGCTGTTCTTGATTGGTCAGTACTTTAACACATTCCGGGGACACTCGGGACTGTCGTGAAGGGCAGTGGTCAGGAAAGGGGCTGAAGGTTTAGGGGACGATGGGGAGCTGTTATTGGGGTTGGTGGGGGAATTTGTAGGCTCCTCTAACCCAAGTGAAAGAATCACAACTGTGTAGACTGGATGGGCCCATCTGATTTTTTTTTTTTCTGCTAAGTTAATATGTTCCAGCGAGCTGCTGGTGCAGGCTCACTCTGCTTTCAGCCTGGCTCGGGGTTGGAAGGTAATAATATTATGACTTTTCCTCTTCCCCGGCCAGCCATCTGTTTTCTCTCTCGTTCTCAGATGCTGTGAGCTACGCCTTCTTCCAAGGCTTTTCCACTGCTTGTTTCCAGCTGACAATGGGACTATCCCTAACTGCATCCTGACACTATAGGAGCAGGCAGCAGTCTTGGAAACAAAGTGGTTTAGTTTGCAGCAGCTTGTTTCATCAAGATAACTCTGTGCTCGGGTCTTGCTTTTATTGCGTTGGTCCTGTTCCCAACCCTTGTGTTCTTTTGTTCCTCAGAATATGTAGCGATATTTCATTTGTTTGGAACAAGAGGTAGGCGTGATTTCTTTTGGCTGTGGCCCCCGGCCAGGGCAGCTGTCAAGGTCTGAAGATGTTGAGAGCTCTTCTGCGTAGTTGCACATCAGCTGTGGTGCTGCTGCACTGATTGTCATCAGAAACTAGTGATGTAACTAATGTAACATGATGTCACGTGAGACGCATAATCTGGACTGAGTCTTGGATCTTGTAAGCAGGGTCCTGCTGCCTGGGCTACAGCCAAGAAGTGAAGTCACCTGCGCTCAACTCAGTCTCATTTGTCCCTGTGTAACCTCTATGGCACAGGTGGCAAACTCCGGTCCAATGTATGCAAAACTATCTCATGCATATTCATTGTGGTTATCCTGAAAACCTGGCCTGTTTGTGGCCCTCGAGACTGGAATTCGCCACCCCTGCTCTATGGACTGTATTTACACTGTGAGTTTCTCTTTAAGAAACCTTGAGCGAGAGAGAAGGGCACAGAGCATACTCAGTTGGATGCTGTTGCTTTACAGCATCCATGCTTAAGGGCAGTGCACATGCTCAGTAGTTGAAGAAACTGCAGGTGGAATAAATGCGTATAGCCAGCAGAAGGGTGGGGTTTTCTTAGTTGTGCACAGACCCAGGGAGGAGGCAGCAGACCTGTGCTAGGCCAGGGGCCAGTGGGAATCTGAGTGGGCTGCAGGACTCGAGCTGTCAGGGACGGTTCTATCATGAGGCAGGGAGAGGCAGCCGCTTCAGGCGGCAGAATTTTGAAGCAGCAAAACATGCCCTCCAAAACGCCTCTACCACAGCTGCCGCCTCATCCTGCCTCCAGCGTCAAGCATCAGATTGGGCAGGGGATAAACCAAACTCCTACCTGATCCATTCAGTAGACGTACACTTCCCTAACCCCGGGCAGCAAGAGTCGTGTTTATCCCGACATCATCTGCTGCCGCGGGGCCAGTCACAGATTTTACCACGAGACTGGCTCCCGGCAGCAGGAGATAACATCGGGATAAATGCGACTTCTGCTCCCGCCACTCAGGCCGGCGGGGCCGAAGAAGGGAGCTGTGGGCTGCCACCAGAGCTCAGGCTACCACCGCCGTCGAAGAAGGGAGCCAGGGGCCACCGCAGGAACAGAGGCCGGCAAGGCCAAACAAGAAAGAATCAGGCTGATGATGAAGAAGGGAACCACAGGCTGCCGCCAGAGCTCAGGCTGGCGAGGCCGAAGAAGAATCAGTCCATTGCCGAAGAAGGGAGCCATGGGCCGCCATCTGAGCTCAGGCCGGCGGGGCCAAAGAAGGGAGAATCATATCATCGCAAGAGCCAATGAAGAATGCCACAGGCCGCTGCCAGAGCTTAGGCTGGTGGGGCCAAAAGAAAGGAGGGGCACAATTATGCGTGTGAGATCTACTTCTGGGTGTTTATGTGTATGTGAGAGAAGGAGGGTGCTTTTGTCTGTGGGTGTGTGTGAGAGAAGGAGGGTGCTTCTGTCTGGGGGTGTGTGTGTTGTGAGAAAAGGAGGGTGCTTCTGTCTGTGGGTATGTGTGTGTGTGTGTGTGAGAAAAGGAGGGTGCTTCTGTCTGGGTGTGTGTGTGTGAGAAAAGGAGGGTGCTTCTGTCTGGGTGTGTGTGTGTGTGAGAAAAGGAGGGTGCTTCTGTCTGTGGGTGTGTGTGTGTGTGTGTGTGAGAAAAGGAGGGTGCTTCTGTCTGTGGGTATGTGTGTGTGTGTGAGAAAAGGAGGGTGCTTCTGTCTGTGGGTATGTGTGTGTGTGTGTGTGAGAAAAGGAGGGTGCTTCTGTCTGGGTGTGTGTGTGTGTGTGAGAAAAGGAGGGTGCTTCTGTCTGGGTGTGTGTGTGAGAAAAGGAGGGTGCTTCTGTCTGTGGGTGTGTGTGTGTGTGTGTGTGAGAAAAGGAGGGTGCTTCTGTCTGTGGGTATGTGTGTGTGTGAGAAAAGGAGGGTGCTTCTGCCTGTGGGTATGTGGGTGTGTGTGTGTGTGAGAAAAGGAGGGTGCTTCTGCCTGTGGGTATGTGGGTGTGTGTGAGAAAAGGAGGGTGCTTCTGTCTGTGGGTATGTGTGTGTGTGTGTGAGAAAAGGAGGGTGCTTCTGTCTGTGGGTATGTGTGTGTGTGTGAGAAAAGGAGGGTGCTTCTGTCTGTTGGTATGTGTGTGTGTGAGAAAAGGAGGGTGTGTGTGGGTATGCGTGTGTGTGAGAGGAGGGTGCTTCTTTCTTTCTGTATGTGTGTGTGTATGCATGCGGGAGGGAGGAAGAAGAACACTTGTGCATCTACCGCTCTGCTGCTAATCAACGACAATTTAGGGAGACTTTTAAGATGAGTGGAAATCAAACGTTCCCAGGTATGGAGAGCAAAGCATTTTTTTTTTATCCTTGTTAGTTTTAATTATTGGATGTGATGTATCTGCTGTTTGGTAATATTTTAAACATTTTTATACGTGTTTTTAATTGGCTGAATTTATCAGGAGATATGAAATTATTTTTATTGGTATGTTTAATGTTTTATATTTCTTGATTGTGTTTGCATTGCTTACAGACTTTGGCTTCTTATGATTTCCAGTTCAGTTTTTGTCTGCATTTTTCAGTTTATATTTTATGATCTCTTTATTCTGTATTTGGTGAGAACCTGCCTGTCTGTCTTCTGCTTGTGTGACTGAGGCTTTAGGTATTCTGCTGGCATGTAGTTTCTGTGTAGGGATTTACAAATTCCTGGCTTTAATCTGTTTTCCTAATAGGAGGGGTATTGGTGTTTAGGGCCTGATGTAATATTTGCAGTATGGCTTTTTCATAGTTTGAGTGCTGGCAGTTATGATAGGGAAGGATTACTATAGTGGAATTGCAGTTCAGTTTATTCCTGGCTTTCTGTGGGCCAAGACCACTCCCAGTGCACTTTACCATAGGCCTAATACCATATGGGATCCTGAAACCTGCCTTGATTACCATGAGAGAGGTCATTTATTAAGTCTATTAAACTATTATTATTGAAAGTGTGTTTTTGTAGGGATGTGCATCATTTTTATGGCAAATTAAAATATCGTATGATATTTCAAAATGATAGTAAAACCCCACAAAATTTCATGTGGTTTTCTTATCGTTTTGGGGGTGGAGGGGGGAAGGCCACACACAAAAAAAACAAAACTTCAAACCCACCCCAACCCTTCAGATCTAATTATTTACAATTCCCCACTCTCCTGAACCCCCCCCCCCAAAAAAAACTTGCCTAAAATCCCTGGTGGTGTAGTGGGGGTCCCGGGAGCAATCTCCAGCTTTCGGGCCATCAGCTGCCAGTAAACAAAATGGCGCCGATGGCCCTTTGCCCTTACCGTGTGACAGGGACCCCATTTTGTTTACTGGCAGCCGACGGCCCCCCCCCCCCCGGACCACCAGGGACTTTAGGCAAGTTTTTGGGGGGTGGGGAGGGTGGGGGATTGTAAATAATTAAATCTGAAGGATCGTGGGTGCGCGCTGTTTGTGTTAGTGCGAGCAGCTCCTGTTAGTGCACGCTAACTCCCGTTAGTGCGCGCTAAACCGGAAACAATTCTATACGAAAGAAAAATGCCGATCCGCGGGAATACAAACTTTTCCCGCGGCTACACGAAACTGAAAGCGGAAATGATCGGGCACCTGCTGCACATCTCTAGCTTTTTGCAGTGAATGCCTATATAATGTATATGTTGTTGTAAGTGATATTTTCACTTCAGAAGATTGTACTTTGAATGTCTATGTTCCATGTGCAATCTGCATTTTTAGGTTGGGGAAGTTAATAAATGTTAAAATGGAAAAGAATGCATAAGTTTTAATTATGTGGGGAGGGAAGGGGGAATGAAAGGCTGTAAGGTTTGTCTGGGGCATCTAATTACCCTTCTATCAGCCCTAAGAGAGAGTGCATCACACAATCACACAGACTCCCAC
The DNA here is from genome assembly GCF_901001135.1 of Rhinatrema bivittatum. NCBI lineage: Eukaryota > Metazoa > Chordata > Amphibia > Gymnophiona > Rhinatrematidae > Rhinatrema > Rhinatrema bivittatum. Next base: position 14,338,396 of record NC_042620.1, read on the forward strand.
CATTCACCAACCTCTCACACCCCAGGGGGCAGATCCTGGAGAAGGATGGGAGGCGGGCAATAGGGCATCTAATTACCCTTGTATCAGCCCTAAGAGAGAGAGTGCGTCACACACACAGACTCCCACCATTCACCAACCTCTCACACCCCCAGGGGGCAGATCCTGGAGAAGGGTGGGAGGTGGGCAATAGGGCATCTAATACCCTTGTATCATCCGTAAGAGAGAGAGAGTGCGTCACACACACAGACTCCCACCATTCACCAACCTCTCACACCCCAGGGGGCAGATCCTGAAGAAGGGTGGGAGGCAGGTGATAGGGCATCTAATACCCTTGTATCAGCCCTAAGAGAGAGAGTGCGTCACACACACAGACTCCCACCATTCACCAACCTCTCACACCCCAGGGGGCAGATCCTGGAGAAGGGTGGGAGGCAGGTGATAGGGCATCTAATACCCTTGTATCATCCGTAAGAGAGAGAGAGTGCATCACACACACAGACTCCCACCATTCACTAACCTCTCACACCCCAGGGGGCAGATCCTGGAGAAGGATGGGAGGCGGGCAATAGGGCATCTAATTACCCTTGTATCAGCCCTAAGAGAGAGAGTGCGTCACACACACAGACTCCCACCATTCACCAACCTCTCACACCCCCAGGGGGCAGATCCTGGAGAAGGGTGGGAGGTGGGCAATAGGGCATCTAATACCCTTGTATCATCCGTAAGAGAGAGAGAGTGCGTCACACACACAGACTCCCACCATTCACCAACCTCTCACACCCCAGGGGGCAGATCCTGAAGAAGGGTGGGAGGCAGGTGATAGGGCATCTAATACCCTTGTATCAGCCCTAAGAGAGAGAGTGTGTCACACACACAGACTCCCACCATTCACCAACCTCTCACACCCCAGGGGGCAGATCCTGGAGAAGGGTGGGAGGCAGGTGATAGGGCATCTAATACCCTTGTATCATCCGTAAGAGAGAGAGTGTGTCACACACAGACTCCCACCATTCACCAACCTCTCACACCCCAGGGGGCAGATCCTGGAGAAGGGTGGGAGGCAGGTGATAGGGCATCTAATACCCTTGTATCATCCATAAGAGAGAGAGAGTGCGTCACACACACAGACTCCCACCATTCACTAACCTCTCACACCCCCAGGGGGCAGATCCTGGAGAAGGGTGGGAGGTGGGCAATAGGGCATCTAATACCCTTGTATCATCCGTAAGAGAGAGAGAGTGCGTCACACACACAGACTCCCACCATTCACCAACCTCTCACACCCCAGGGGGCAGATCCTGAAGAAGGGTGGGAGGCAGGTGATAGGGCATCTAATACCCTTGTATCAGCCCTAAGAGAGAGAGTGCGTCACACACACAGACTCCCACCATTCACCAACCTCTCACACCCCAGGGGGCAGATCCTGGAGAAGGGTGGGAGGCAGGTGATAGGGCATCTAATACCCTTGTATCATCCGTAAGAGAGAGAGAGTGCATCACACACACAGACTCCCACCATTCACCAACCTCTCACACCCCAGGGGGCAGATCCTGGAGAAGGATGGGAGGCGGGCAATAGGGCATCTAATTACCCTTGTATCAGCCCTAAGAGAGAGAGTGCGTCACACACACAGACTCCCACCATTCACCAACCTCTCACACCCCCAGGGGGCAGATCCTGGAGAAGGGTGGGAGGTGGGCAATAGGGCATCTAATACCCTTGTATCATCCGTAAGAGAGAGAGAGTGCGTCACACACACAGACTCCCACCATTCACCAACCTCTCACACCCCAGGGGGCAGATCCTGAAGAAGGGTGGGAGGCAGGTGATAGGGCATCTAATACCCTTGTATCAGCCCTAAGAGAGAGAGTGCGTCACACACACAGACTCCCACCATTCACCAACCTCTCACACCCCAGGGGGCAGATCCTGGAGAAGGGTGGGAGGCAGGTGATAGGGCATCTAATACCCTTGTATCATCCGTAAGAGAGAGAGTGTGTCACACACAGACTCCCACCATTCACCAACCTCTCACACCCCAGGGGGCAGATCCTGGAGAAGGGTGGGAGGCAGGTGATAGGGCATCTAATACCCTTGTATCATCCGTAAGAGAGAGAGTGTGTCACACACAGACTCCCACCATTCACCAACCTCTCACACCCCCAGGGGGCAGATCCTGGAGAAGGGTGGGAGGTGGGCAATAGGGCATCTAATACCCTTGTATCATCTGTAAGAGAGAGAGAGTGCGTCACACACACAGACTCCCACCATTCACCAACCTCTCACACCCCAGGGGGCAGATCCTGAAGAAGGGTGGGAGGCAGGTGATAGGGCATCTAATACCCTTGTATCAGCCCTAAGAGAGAGAGTGCGTCACACACACAGACTCCCACCATTCACCAACCTCTCACACCCCAGGGGGCAGATCCTGGAGAAGGGTGGGAGGCAGGTGATAGGGCATCTAATACCCTTGTATCATCCGTAAGAGAGAGAGTGTGTCACACACAGACTCCCACCATTCACCAACCTCTCACACCCCAGGGGGCAGATCCTGGAGAAGGGTGGGAGGCAGGTGATAGGGCATCTAATACCCTTGTATCATCCGTAAGAGAGAGAGTGTGTCACACACAGACTCCCACCATTCACCAACCTCTCACACCCCAGGGGGCAGATCCTGGAGAAGGGTGGGAGGCAGGTGATAGGGCATCTAATACCCTTGTATCATCCGTAAGAGAGAGAGTGTGTCACACACAGACTCCCACCATTCACCAACCTCTCACACCCCAGGGGGCAGATCCTGGAGAAGGGTGGGAGGCAGGTGATAGGGCATCTAATACCCTTGTATCATCCGTAAGAGAGAGAGTGTGTCACACACAGACTCCCACCATTCACCAACCTCTCACACCCCCAGGGGGCAGATCCTGGAGAAGGGTGGGAGGTGGGCAATAGGGCATCTAATACCCTTGTATCATCTGTAAGAGAGAGAGAGTGCGTCACACACACAGACTCCCACCATTCACCAACCTCTCACACCCCAGGGGGCAGATCCTGAAGAAGGGTGGGAGGCAGGTGATAGGGCATCTAATACCCTTGTATCAGCCCTAAGAGAGAGAGTGCGTCACACACACAGACTCCCACCATTCACCAACCTCTCACACCCCAGGGGGCAGATCCTGGAGAAGGGTGGGAGGCAGGTGATAGGGCATCTAATACCCTTGTATCATCCGTAAGAGAGAGAGAGTGCATCACACACAGAGACTCCCACCATTCACCAACCTCTCACACCCCAGGGGGCAGATCCTGGAGAAGGGTGGGAGGCAGGTGATAGGGCATCTAATACCCTTGTATCATCCATAAGAGAGAGAGAGTGCGTCACACACACAGACTCCCACCATTCACTAATCTCTCACACCCCAGGGGGCAGATCCTGGAGAAGGGTGGGAGGTGGGCAATAGGGAATGGAGGAGGAGTCCTATTTCTAGACACAGTACGTGGGGCAGCTAAAGGCCAAAGACCACCCTGCCCCCATTAAACATTTCTCTGATGCCCCCTAGTGTGGCCGCCGAAGACTGAGAACAAAAATATATATATAACAGCCCCAAAACTGAGTGGTTAGAGCAGTGAGCTGGGAACAAGGGAAGGCAGGGTGCAAATCCTATTGCCGTTCCTTGTGACCCTGGGCAAGTCACTTCCCCCTGCCCTGGCCATGGCGGGGGTCATTGTATGCAGATTGCCTTGAGCCGCCCCTGCAAGCTGTGGCAACTTTCCTTTCAGATGGAGTAAAGAAAAGATCACTTCAGGAGCTGGACCCCATCGAGAAAGTCACAAGTCTGAACTCTAAGGAAAGGGACTCAGCAACGAGGAAATTCCGCATCTTTTTCATGTTACCAAAAAAAAAATCCAAGATAATTGTACAAAACTGATCCTTTGCATTCGCTTAATGAAGAAACAGTTAAATGTTCCTTTTCAGCGTAAGTTACATAAATACAGTTTTATCTTTGCTTCTCCCTCCCTCCCTCTGTGGGTTTTTTTTCCTGAGTAGCCGGTAAGTGGCTAACCATAGGGGAAAGCAGAAACCCAGACCCTGAACTGACCTCGGAGTCCCTCTTCCACCTGCAGCAGCTCGCACTGAAGGGTTAGCCGGAAGATTAACCCTTTACCTGCCTTGCACAAAGGGCGGCCAGCGCCCGGCAGTGCTGGTGGGGGAGGGGAGCGAGCAGGCCAGGGTCCTGGGGAGCGCCCACGGGCTGCTGCTTTTTATCTGTGACGGGCAGCTCAGCTCCTGCTGCCTCTCCTTCCCTGATCAAACGGTGCCTGCACTATGCTGGCGGTGAGGGAGTGAGGACTGTGCTGCCCCTCCCTCCTCGGAGAAGGGACACCGAGAGGAACAGCCTTTGCTGCCTCGCCCCCCCCCGTGTCCCTGAACGAGAGGAGCTGGGGTTAGGGAGCGCAGGCTTTGCCTGGCCCCTCTGCACAGGATGGGAGGGGCTGGAACAAGGGGGCAGAGCAGTTTTTCTCAGCTCTCCCCCCCCCCCCCTCTCTGCTCCTATTCAGCACAACTGGGAGGCGGCAAATCTTCAGCTCCAGATGTTTGTCATCCTAGGCATCCAGATGCATCAAGACCTTTTTTGGTTTGGGTTTTTTTTTTTTTAAAGAGAGAGGATCCTTTGGGCATGCGGAGAACTCTGCCAATGCCCCTTGGCTGCTATCCCATCACCGAGACACCCCCCCCCCCCCCCCCGACACACACACACACACAGCTCTGCCGATGCCCCTCACTCCTGCCCCGAGGCAGGGCTCCCTCTGTAACGGGTATAACATCCTGGCATGTGACCAGCTCGCCAGGAGGGAGCTCTGTGACCCTCTCTACCATTATCTCCTCTTGCCTCAGTATCTCACAAGAGTAAAGCTGGGAGACCTCAGGGTGCCCCTGTCTGTGCGGGACTTCCTAGGGGGTGTCAGGGTCCATGCCCGCATGAGGGTGGAAGGGGGGCACATCCCTTATTGAGCTGCCCCTTTAGTAACGCGCCACAGCTGGAGGCCACAAAACGAGTCAGGGGGAGCCCCAGGTTCCAGTCATACGGACTCAGCGTATGGGATTGGGTTACGGCCACTCAACCTCGGGGGGGTCTCACACTCCCTGGCCAATTGGTGCCATCCGAAAAACAAAACATGGCTGGCGGGGAGTTCCTGAATTCTGACAAAAATCCACAAACCCGATCAATGAGCAGCAACAAGGAGCGCGATTTGGGAAACCGGGGATGTTGGCAAAAAATACTCTCCCACACATTTGGAAAGCATTCTGGGCAAATCCAGCAGTAGCTGTGATACTAAATTCACTAGTTATGTGATACAATAGTTTCAGCTTGTGCTGTCAAAATAGTATATATATACACCATATACATATATATGTATATATACATATATATGTAAATAGATTGTTCTTGTAAATAAACTAGAAATAAGCTGCTATTCCAGAACTGGGCCCTGCACAAACACAGCTCTGCCAGTGCACCTTGCTCCTGCCCTGCACCCTCCCTGTTATTCCAGTACTGAGACCCCCAAACAGCTCTGCCAATGCACCTCACTCCAAATCTGTGACAAATAAGAAATGTAATTATTGCAAAATAATGCAAAAATGTTTACCTGTAACTGATTAAATCCTACCCTTCTGCTTTTCTAAACCATGTAAGGTAAGAAGATAAGAACTTACCACACTGGGTTAGACCGAGGATCCATCAAGCTCAGCATCCTGTTTCCAACAATGGCCGATCTAGGTCACAAGTACCTGGCAGGATCCCAAACAGTAAATAGATCCCATGCTACCAATGCACAGCAATAAGTACTGGCTATTTCTTAAGTCTATTTGGTTAATAGCAGTTTATGGACTTCTCCAGGGATTTGTCCAAACCTTTTCTACACCCAGCTATGCTAACTGCCTTAACCACATCCTCCAGCATTGAATTCCAGAGCATAATTGTATGTTCAATGAAAAAGAATTGTCTCCGATTTTGTTTTGAATGTGTTACATACTAACTTTATGGAGTGCTACCCTAGTCTTTGTATTTTTTAAATAACCGATTGATATTTACCCCTTCTATTCCACTCATGATTTTATGGATTTCTAACATATCCCTCCTCAGCTACCTCTTCTCCAAGATGAACAGACCCAATCTCTAACATAGAAACATAGAAATGACGGCAGAAGAAGACCAAACGGCCCATCCAGTCTGCCCTACAAGCTTTCATACTTGTGGTTTTTTTTCTCATACTTATCTGTTACTCTTGGCTCTTAGTAACCTTTTGGTTCTATTTCCCTTCCACCCCCACCATTAATGTAGAGAGCAGGGATGGAGCTGCATCTAAATGAATTATCAGGCTTAATTGGTTAGGGGTAGTAACTGCCACAATAAGCAAGCTACTCCCACGCTTATTTGTTTACCCAGCCTGTGCAATTCAGTCCTTGTTGGTTGTTGTCTGATTATAAATCCACTTTTCTTCATTCCCCCTGCCGTTGAAGCAGAGAGCTACGCTGGATATGCATTGAAAGTGAAGTATCAGGCCAGTAGCGCGCCCAATAGCACCACCTTTCATGATGGCACTATTCAGTGCGAAAGCCGGCAGCGATAACACCGCAGTGGTGCAATCGCTGCCGGCTTTCGCAGGCCCGCCCCCGGCTTCGCCCCCCCCGGCCCCCGTTACCGCGCGATTCACAAAACGAAGTGGTTAGAAAATCCAGCCCTCAGCCCATAGAGCTCAAAAGGAGCTTTCATTAGCTGAATGAGAACCATGGTGAGGTCCCAAGATACAGCAGGAGGAAAACAAAAACGAGAACGATGCGGCCGGCCACCGACGTCGGCGGGCACCGAGGCTCCGCCGCCATAGGGGAAATGGAAGCGAAACAAAACTTACCAAACCACCAAAAAACCTGGCAGGAAGCTAAAGGTGAACCGGAGAGGAGCCCGTGCCGAGAAAAAACACAAAAAGGACTGAAATAATAGGCGAAAAAAGATTTCCAAGGCAATTTTTAAAAAAATGCCACAAGCTCAGAGAAACCTCGATGCAAAAAAAAAAAAAAGAGAGAGACTGAAGAAGGACCCCCGCATGGACCCGTGGCACACGGCATGCTCACTGTACCCAGGCAAAGCCCCGGAAACCCCGACACAAGCTCTCCATGCCGGGCTCCATCCAATGACATCACCCATGTGCGAGGAGCACCATCCTGCTTATTCCTGGAGGAACAAAGGAAACTTCAAGTGCAGGGGCGGACAACTCCAGACCCGGAGAGCCACAGATAGCTCTGGACTTCAGGATATCCCCCATAAACATGCAAAAAAAACCCCCAAAACATAAAAAGGGACCAACTGATCCACCCAGTCTGCCCAGCAAGCTCATGCCAGTATCTGCTGGCATGAGCTATCTGCTTCAACGGCAGGGGAGAAGAAAAGAGGGTTCGCACTCACAAAGCGGGGAGTAGCTGGCTTGTTACGGCGGTTACTACCCCAAACCAAATGTGCCTGATACTTCACTTTCGATGCACATCCAGCATGGCTCTCTGCTTCAACGGCATGGGAGAAGACTTATACGTCACACATATCCAGCACAGCTCTCTGCTTCAACGGCAGGAGAGAAGAAAAACTGATTCTTCACGCATATCCAGCATAGCTCCCTGCTTCAACGGCAGGGGAGAAGAAAAACTGATACTTCACGCATATCCAGCATGGCTCTCTGCTTCAACGGCAGGGGAGAAGAAAAACTGATTCTTCACGCATATCCAGCATAGCTCCCTGCTTCAACGGCAGGGGAGAAGAAAAACTGATACTTCACGCATATCCAGCACAGCTCTCTGCTTCAACGGCAGGAGAGAAGAAAAACTGATTCTTCACGCATATCCAGCACAGCTCCCTGCTTCAACGGCAGGGGAGAAGAAAAACAACCAGTAAGGGCTGAATAACACAGTCTGGGTAAAACAAATAAGCATGGGTGCAGCTTGCTTATTGCGGCGGCTACTACCCCTAACGAATCAAGCTAGATATTTCACTTGGATGCAGCTCCATCACTGCTCTCTACATTAATGGTGGGGGTGGAAGGGAAATAGAACCAAGAGCTAAGAGAAACAGATAAGTATGAGAGAAAATATGTGTGAAGCTTGCTGGGCAGACTAGATGGGCCATTTGGTCTTCTTCTGCCGTCATTTCTATGTTTCTATGTTTCTATGCTGCACTGTGCAGGTTACCCCCATGCTTATCAGTTTCCCAGACTGCAAAAAGTCAGGGCCCTCGGGTGCTGTCCAAATCCAGTTTTCCCTAACCCCTACTGTGGAAGCAGAGAGCAATGATGGAGCCGCATCAAAAGTATCAGGCTTAGTGATTAAGGGTAGTAAAAGTGCATCAGCAAGTTACCCCCATGTTTATTTGTTCCCCAAACTATAAAAGTCATGGCGCTTGTTGGTTGCTGTCTGATTCCAATTCCCCTTTTTGCACTGCCGTTAAAGCAGAGAGCAATGATGGAGCTGCATTAAGCCTTGATACTGTTATTTATTGCCACACCAGCAAGTTACCCCCATGCACTCTTTTCTTCATTTCCACCCTCTAGCTTTTAGGGATCCTCAGTGTTTATCCCATGCCTCTTTGAATTCCTTCACTGTTTTGGTTTTCACCACCTCCTCCGGAAGGGCATTCCAGGCATCCACCACCCTCTCCATGAAGAAATATTTCCTGACGTTGGTTCTGAGTCGTCTCCCCCTGGAGTTTCATTTCCTGACCCCTGGTTCTACTGAATTCTTTCCATTGGAAAAGGTTTGGCGATTGTGCATCACTAAAACCTTTCAGGTATCTGAAGGTCTGTATCATATCCCCCCTGAACCTCCTCTCCTCCAGGGTGTACATAATCAGTTCCTTCGGCCTCTCCTCATAGGTCATATGATGGAGACCTCCCACCATTTTGGTCGCCCTTCTCTGGACCACCTCCATTCTGTCTCTGTCCCTTTTGAGACGCGATCTCCAGAACTGAACACAGGACTCCAGGTGAGGCCTCACCAAGGACCTGTACAAGGGGATTTTCACCTCCTTTTTCTTACTGGTTATTCCTCATAGGGGAGCCGTTCCATCCCCTTTATCATTTTGGTTGCCCTTCTCTTTACCGTTTTTGAGATGCGGCGACCAGAATTGTACTCAGTACTCAAGGTGTGGTCTCACCATGGAGTGATACAGAGGCATTATGACATTCTCCGTTTTATTCTCCGTTCCCTTCCGAGGTAAAAATATCACAATAGGAAGTATATTATATTTACATGAACTGCTGTGGTGCCAACCAGAAAATCCCGCAAAAAAGCCAAGGTGACACTTGGAACCCATGTGGCATTAGGCCTATTGTAGCACGTTCGGTGTGGTTTCAGCCCTCAGAAAGCCAGGAGTAAACACAGTTATAATTACAACAGAGCAAGCTTCCCATACGTTTTTGTCTCTCACCAATAATGGTCGTTCCCCCACCCCCTTTTCTAAGTCTGATGCCCAGTACTCTCCTCCCCTTCCTTCTCGTTTCTCTACTCCCCTTCCACCTCTCTTCCTTTCATTGCCATCTCATCTCTTCTCACCCTACAGCTTTTCTCACATCTTTCCGCTCTCTAACCTACCCATCCTCTCCATTTTCCTCTTTCCTACACCTGCATTTCTTTCGTCTCCCACCCTCTCCACCATTTCCATATCAATAGTTCCCCCTGTCCTCTCCTTCATCATTTCTTACCCCTTTCCTCCACCAACCCTCCATTTCTCTGCTTCTGCTCCCCATCTGCGCCTGCTTAGCTCCTGCCTAATGTGCATTGAAATAACTGTGTTTGTAATTTCTACAAGAAAGGGCTGCTATCTGCAGGAGCTGCTGGTTCCCTCCTACGGAGTCCTGTGTTCAGTTCTGGAGACCGAATCTCAAAAGGCCAGAGACAGGATGGAGGCGGTCCAGAGAAGGGCGACCAAAATGGTGGGGGGTCTCCATCAAATGACCTATGAGGAGAGGCTGAAGGACCTAAATATGTACACCCTGGCAGAGAGGAGGTGCAGGGGAGATAGGATACAGACCTTCAGATACCTGAAAGGTTTTACTGATGCACAATCAACAACAAACCTTTTCCACTGGAAAACCAATGGAGCTAGGGGTCACGAAATGAAACTCCAGGGGGGATGACTCAGAACCAACGTCAGGAAATATTTGATCATGGAGAGGGTGGTGGATGCCTGGAACGCCCTTCAGGAGGAGGAGGTGAAGATAAAAACAGTGAAAGGATTCAAAGGGGCATGGGATAAACACTGAGGATCCCTAAAGGTTAGAGGATGGAAATGAGGAAAAGAGTGCATGGGGGTAACTTGCTGGGGTGGTGGTTACTGCCCTTAACCAATAACCCTTCATACTCTTGATGCAGCTCCAGCATTGCTCTCTGCTTCAACAGTAGGGAGAAAAGAGGAATTGGATTCAAACAGCCACTAACAAGGACCCTGACCTTTATAGTCTGGGGAAACAAATAAGCATGGGAGTGACTTGCTGATGCGGCGGTTGCTCCCCTTAACCAATAAGCCTGATACTTTTCATGCAACTTTAACATTGCTCCCAGCTTCAATGGCAAGAGATAACGGGGACTTGGACTCAAACAGCAACCAACAAGGGCCCTGACTTTTATGGTCTGGGAAACTGATAAGTATGGGGGTGACCTGCACGGCGCAGCAGAAGCTTGCTGGGCAGACTGGAGGGACCGTTTGGCCCTTTTCTGCCATCATTTCTATGTTTCTACTTACCCCTTCACTTCGTTGTTCTCTCTGGTACCCTTCTAGTCCTTTATCTCCCATCACTCCAACTTATGTCTCATTTCCCATTCTTACCCCTCGACTCCACCAACCCCTTTAGTTTTCTTTTTCCCAACACCAACCCTCCTGTTGCCAGCTAGGTCCTGGTCTGTGCTCATTTCCTAAGAATAACCAGATAAAGGGGGCCCAAATAATAATCAAATCCACTTATTGGTCTCAAAACAATGACCATAATAAGGTGTCACCAAGCCCAATTGTTTGTCCCACTGTAGTAGGCAAGGACCAACTGGGTCAATTTAACCATCCACCTTAAAAGTCAATCAATTTCTCTGAAAATGTTTTAGTAACGCAAATAAAATCCGTAATCACAACAGTCCCAACATGGCCAGTGTTTCGCTGGAAAAAGCTTCTTCAGGGGGCAAATAAGCAATTTTTAATCCACCAAAATGAGTGTTGCCATTCAAGCAGGACCGATAGTCTCAATGATGTGTCCAACAGGTTGAACATGCATGGCCTCGCACACAGCGCGATCCACTCCCCCTCTACGGATTACCCACCCTGTCATCTCTGCGTCCTCATGAACCCAACGGCTGACCTGCCCCCAAGAGTGAGAAATAAATTGCAACGTGGAAAGGTTGGACACCCCTGCTCTAGCGGAAGAGGTCCCAGTGTGAGGCCTCAAGAGGAACACGAGAAAATATTTCTTCACAGCAATGGTGGCGAGTGCAAGGAATTGTTTCCTGGTGGAGGGGGTGAAGTCCAAAATGACAGAATTCACAAAGGCCTGGGACAAGCACGGTTGATCCTGGTTATAAGAATCACCAAATAATAACAATTACAAACAAGTGAAGGAAAAGCCAGGGTTCAACTAGGGTCTAGGGTATTGCAACATTATCCCAGGGATAAGATGTGGATTTCTGCAACTCCATCTTAATAATGGTTTATGGACTTTTCCTCCAGGAACTTGTCCAAACCTTTTTTATATGCAGCTACACTAATAGCTTTCACCACATCCTCCAGCAATGAATTCCAGAGCTTAATTATGTGCTGAGTAAAAAAATATTTTCTCTTATTAGTTTTAAATGTATCCCCCAGTAACTTCATTGGGTGTCCCCTGATCTTTGTACTTTTGGAAAGAGTAAACGACTGATTAATGTTTACTCGTTCCATTCCACTCATTATTTTATAGACCTCTCTCGTATCTCCCCTCAGCCGTCTCTTCTCCAAGCTGAACAGCCCTAACCTCTTTAGCCTTTCTTCATAGGGGAATTGTTCCATCCCCTTTATCATTTTGGTTGCCCTATATAAAGTGCCCCATTTTGTCACAAAATTATGTATATCTCTGGAAAGCTAAACAACTGAGCCTTTCAAATGGATTGGGCCAGTCTGATGAATGAATGGGCCAAGAGAAGGTGACAGGATCATGTAGTGGCCTGCTAAAGTTCCAGAAATCAGGGACAGTGCTGTCCTCAAAATCTGGGCTGTAACCTAAACAGGAACTGGACCAGTAGGAAGCAGAAAGAAATCCTGTTCAGGAACACTGGGATAGGTTTCTTCCGCCACCAAGCAAGTGGCGCTCAAAGTTGCCTGCAGATTTTGCGGCTTTGCGTGCCTGACTGCACGGACGGGGGTACTCTGCAATTCCCGGGTGTTACACTGGTTTTTACTCTAACTCCACCGCTTTAGGGGGTTGGTCCGGTGTACGCTGTTAATGCCCCACTACGTTTTTTCGCGTCTTCGATTAGTTTTAGCCTCATCCGTTCATTTTTGTGCCGCGCCGTTCCCAAGCATTTCACTTCTCAGCGCTGATCTAGGTCTTGCTCGGCAGTCACACCCGGCACTTTTTTACTGACGGTTTCACCGCGTACCGTCCTCGGATGCTTCGTGTGCACTTGAAAAATGTTTTCACTCTGGGGGACGTTTATTCATTTTAAAGTTTTTACAAGTGCCCTTGCGGGGTTTTTGTCACTTATCATCGACTTTTTTTTTCCCACCCTGCAGGGTCTGTTCGTTTCAATACCGTTGAAGATCTTTTTTTGATCTCCTGCTCTGTCCCTCCCGATTGCAGCCAGTGCGAAACATGGCCCCGTGTCGGGGGGACTCATGATGTTTCTGCTACAAACTCTTTAATTGTTTCAACATGCAAGATATGTCTGCCTGATAATTATGCTGATTGAATAAATACCTCTACTGCTACTTCAGGGCGGCTTTTGTGCCTGCAGATGCTTTACCTTCCCTAACCCACCCCTGCTCTGAGTGGAGATGTTTCTTAAGACCATGACAGCCCTCCTTTAAACAACAAAAAAAAAGGATACAACCGGTGCATGTTAAACAGGTGGCTATTTTCTAAGTCAACTTAATTATTAGCAGGTAATGGACTTCTCCTCCAAGAACTTATCCAATCCTTTTTTAAACACAGCTATACTAACTGCACTAACCACGTCCTCTGGCAACAAATTCCAGAGTTTAATTGTGCGTTGAGTAAAAAAGAACTTTCTCCGATTAGTTTTAAATGTGCCACATGCTAACTTCATGGAATGCCCCCTAGTCTTTCTATTATCCGAAAGAGTAAATAACCGATTCACATCTACCTGTTCTAGACCTCTCATGATTTTAAACACCTCTATCATATCCTCCCTCAGTCGTCTCTTCTCCAAGCTGAAAAGTCCTAACCTCTTTAGTCTTTCCTCATAAGGGAGCTGTTCCATCCCCTTATTTTGGTTGCCCTTCTCTGTACCTTCTCCAGTGCAATTATATCTTTTTTGAGATGCGGCGACCAGAATTGTACACAGTATTCAAGGTGCGGTCTCACCATGGAGCGATACAGAGGCATTATGACATTTTCTGTTTTATTCACCATTCCCTTTCTAATAATTCCCAACATCTAGAACCTTGCAATACAGACACAGCACTGACTCTCAGGACTCAAATAACAGCAACCTTAAGAAAAAGCAGCAATGCAAATACTACACCAGGTCCTAGAACATTAATACATCACCTACTGTAGTAACAGAACAAGCTGGACTACTACAGAGAAACTATACACTTGCAGAAATACTGCACTTCAGTTGTGGGGATAGGATGCTGTGATGGCATTACTTAGTCTAACAGGCCTGGCTAGGTGGGCCTGATCCCAAAGTCAGGCCCACTTATGGCTACACCACTGTGCCTACGGCTTTCTGCAATGTTTCTCCCATTTCTGCTGCATTCTGGGCTGCTGGCCACACCCCCTGCCTGTCATCAGGAGGCGGAGCACCGACGTCGGGGTGGAAGGAGCAGGCCCCTCTGTGGCACTCTTTCATGAGACTTAATTAATCGGTAGACTGTGAGAAGTCTTGTTTTATTTTGTATGTTTTGGGTATTTGTTGCTGCCAAGTGTTGACTGCGTGTTGGCAGCAATACTTTTCTCTAGCTCCTGTATGCAGTGCAACACTGAAGAAATGAAAACAGAAGTGCATTTCCTCCGGTGCTGAGGAAAATACAAATAGGTCAGGGACATCCATTTCCCAAATCCGACAAAGAAAATCCAAGGCTTCCTACTAGAGAATGAGCAAGAAAATCTCTGTATAATCCTGGGGGAAAGAGGAGAGACAGCAGCGAGAGCAGACAGAAATTAAACTTCATCGGGGACAATACGGACCAGCACAAAAATCTAAGACGAGACCCTGATGCTGTACGTTCTGTAATCTGAACCTTCACTTGAGTTACTACCATGCTGTAATATTTTTCCTTCTTTTCTTACTCTGTTTTAATCATTATATATACTAGTTTGGTAACACATGTAAAATTGTCGTGCCAGATGACGACAGTGTGGTTATCTGAATCTGATCCTAGAATTGTACTTTTATTGGATAAGTCGTTTCTATTGAGGTTATAGTGGGCAGATGTTGTTATACAGGGCTGGGTAGGAAATTGAAGCCACTGACATCCAGTTTTAACAATCATTGCTTAAGGCTGATTCCATGTGCACAGAGTGCTCTTAAATCTAGCACTAAAGTTTCCCTTAAGATTAGTTCAAGTAATGCTAGTTCTGTAATTTCCTGAGGAGCAGTTGGATTTGGTGAATATTATATATTCCTTTTGGTGTGTAAGGGTTGATAAGAAAGGAAGCGGAATAGTGGTAATTGCCAAAATTTATTTAATGTGTTCACAAGTGAAGATTGCACAGACTGTGGGCTCTAATTGTAATCTCGTCAGCTTAGGCGACACTAAAGTATTTTTTTTTACTTGTAATATTGTCTGCTTTGTGAATTTGTGTCATCAATGCAAGCGTTACTGGACAAAACTGTTTAATATTCTTTGTCCTTGCCTCTCTTAATTCTTTTGGGGGATTTTAATTTAAATTTGGATCCACGGTTCCTGTGACCCATCCAGTCTGCCCAGCAAGCTTCACATTTTTTTTCTCAAAAATGTGAAGCTTGCTGGGCAGACTGGATGGGCCGTTTGGTCTTCTTCTGCCGTCATTTCTATGTTTCTATATGTTTCTATGAATGATTTTGGATTATGCACTCAACTGGGAGGATTTTAGATTATCTTTTTGAAAATGATTTTGCATCTACGCTTTTAACACTTATGGATTTAACTATTATTAAGGTGTACTGATCGGATCATTGATTTTGTTCATCTTAAAGGGTTTTTGGATCCTTGTAAACCAGTTCCGCTAACTGTGCAAATATAGATCAGGAAGATTAATTAACCGTTCCAATTTAATTGAGGCTCTGGTTGATTTATCCTCTAAATTAGTGAATCAATCATTTAATGTGACTGCTGAGATCTGGAATTCTGAGTTAACCAGAGGTTTATAAAAAAAACCCCCAACCCTAAGAATGTGGTGCATGACGGTCCTTGATTTACAGAGGATCTAAGGTCCATGTGCGTTGGAGAGGGTTTGGAAAGAAAAAAAAAACTTTTCTGAATCAGGATAGGATTTATTTGAGAACTTATAAAAGCAAGTTTGCTTACCGTAAACTGTGTTTTCCATAGATAGCAGAATGAATTAGCCATGCTGTCTGGGCCGTCTTCCGGTGGCCCTTGGGTGGAGCTTCTCTCCAAGATCACAGAGCTATGACTCTGTGCGCCTGCGTGAGTCTTCCTGCGCGATCGCCATTTCTCCTCAATTTGAAACACAGCTTAGGCAGCGTAGCGGGGATGGGGAGACTGTCCAGAAAGGTGGGTGAGTTAGCATGGCTAACTCAGCCTGCTATCTACGGAAAACACCATTTATGATAAGCAAACTTGCTTATTTCCCTTCGATAAGCAGGCTGAGTTAGCCATGGTGTCTGGGAGTCCCCAGCTCGGGGTTGACCACCGCACACTGTGGTATGCCAAGGCAGGAGTGGGTGTCTCGCCCTCAGAGAAGACATTGTTCTTGTGTATGCAACCCGCAGCTGTTGTGGACAGCCTCATCTTCTGGTCGCGTGCTTCAGTACTGCCGACCCCAGAGCTGCGTAGATGTCTGCTGGTCCAGACTGCAGTGCGATGTGAAAGTATGCAGAGATGACCATGTGGCTGCTTTGCATATATCCAGCAATGGTACTTCATGAAGACGTGCAATTGAAGTCGCTACTGCTCTTACTTGATGCACTTTGACTGGGTCTGAAAGTTGTATCAAGCGGCTTGAGTAACAAAAGTGAATGCATTGGGATATCCGATTCGATAAAGTCTGCTTTGCCACCGGAAGTCCTGGAGCAGTTGGGTTGAAAGACCCAGAAAGCTGTGGACTTCTCCCTTCTGGTTGCATCCTTTGCTTGTAGTAAGCCAGTGCCCTTTTGCAGTCTATGGTGTGGAGGAGCCTCTCCCTGTTATTTTTATGTGGCTTCGGAAAGAAGTTAGGTAATATGATAGTTTGGTTCTGGTGGAAAGCCGCGATTACCTTTGGTAAGAAGGAGGGACGAGTTCTCAAGGTAACCTTATCAGGGTGGAACTGCAATTATGGAGGGTAACTCACTAACTCATCTTGCCGAAGTCAGTGCCACCAGCAATGCTACTTTCCAAGTGAGATATTTCATGTGAGCAGTGCACATGGGTTCAAAGGGCGGTAGCATGAGCTGCTCCAGAACCAGATTTATGTCCCAAGGAACTGGAAGTTTTGTTACTGGTGGCCTCAGTTTTAAGATCCCCTACATGAAGCGTGATACCAGAGGACGGGTCAACACAGGAAGGCCATTGCATGGGTGATGATACACCGCAATAGTACTCGCATTAACCCTGATGGATGCCGTCGCCAACTCTGATTGATAGAGTGTATGCAGGTGTTCTAATAGAGCTTTGGGTGAGCAGGAGAATGGGTCTATTAAGAACATAAGAACATAAGAAATTGCCATGCTGGGTCAGACCAAGGGTCCATCAAGCCCAGCATCCTGTTTCCAACAGTGGCCAATCCAGGCCATAAGAACCTGGCAAGTACCCAAACACTAAGAAGGTCCCATGCTGCTGATGCAATTAATAGCAGTGGCTATTCCCTAAGTAAACTTGATTATTAGCAGTTAATGGACTTTTTCTCCAAGAACTTATCCAATCCTTTTTTAAACCCAGCTACACTAACTGCACTAACCACATCCTCTGGCAACAAATTCCAGAGCTTTATTGTGAGTTGAGTGAAAAAGAATTTTCTCCGATTAGTCTTAAATGTGCTACTTGCTAACTTCATGGAATGCCCCCTAGTCCTTCTATTATTCAAAAGAGTAAATAACCAATTCACATCTACTTGTTCAAGACCTCTCATGATCTTAAAGACCTCTATCATATCCCCCCTTAGCCATCTCTTCTCCAAGCTGAACAGCCCTAACCTCTTCAGCCTTTCCTCCTAGGGGAGCTCTTCCATCCCCTTTATCATTTTGATTGCCCTTCTCTGTACCTTCTCCATCGTAACTATATCTTTTTTGAGATGCGGCAACCAGAATTGTACACAGAATTCAAGGTGCGGTCTCACCATGTCTCATTCCCTTGTCCAAACACCAGGCCATGTAACACTGCCACTTGCCTTGATAGTTTTTCCTTGTGGAAACTTTTCTAGCCAAGATTAAAATGTCTTGGACTCCTGTGGACAACTGCAAGTGGTTCAATACTGTCCTCTCAATCTCCAAGCGGTGAGATGAAACCAGGAGTGCATGGGGTGTAGCAGCATGCCCCCTTCCTGGGTCAGTAGATCCACACTGTCTTCCAACAAGATAGGAGTGATGGATAGCCAAACTAGATAGGCATACCAAGGTTATCTTGGCCTCGCTGGAGCAATGAGGATCAGGTCCGCGATGTCCCCAGTGCATTTTTGGATCATCCAGGATATTAGTGGTGTCAGGGGGTAAGCATAATGGAGTCCCTCCGACAAAAGGATGAGGATTGCATCCTGCGTGAATCGCTTCCAGTTGTGTATCGTTGTGAAGAAATCTATGCATGGAAGACCCTATGCTGCAAAGAGATCATCTGCTACCTTCTGGTTGAGCGCCCATTCGTGCGGATGGAACATCCTGCTGAATATGTCAGCTTCGGGGTTCATAAACCCCAGGAGATAGGTCACATGTAGGGAGATGGCATGTGCCTCTGCCCATTCCATGATCCAAATCCCTTTCCTGCAAAGGATCCAGGAACCTGACCCGTCTCTTTTGTTTATGTAAAACATAGCCACCTGACATTTCTTCCTCGAAGGTGGTTGCAGAACCTGTGGAGGGCATTCCTTATCGCTCTCAACTCTAGGAGGTTTATTTGTTGGGTTCTCTCCACTGGCAACCATAAAACCTTCACCTTTAAATGCTTTAAATGAGCCCCCAACCTTTGGTTGATGCGTCTGTGGTCAGAACTAGTTGATGTGCTGGGCTGCAGAACGGGCTCCCATAGTAAGGATTGGCGGGGACAGCCACCATGCAATGTCCCTTTGCATGGCCCGGGTCAGTATCACCATTTCGGACAATGGTTCATTGAGCCTTTAACCCCCACTGCAGGCGGTGCATATGTAGTCAAGTGTGTATGGGACCACATATATCACTGCCGCCATGTGTCCCAGAAGGGTTAAAATTTGATGTGCAGAAGGGCGTGCACAATTTTTCAATCTTGTAGCTAGAGTGTGAAGGGTCTGAGCCCTGTCTCCCAGCAGGAATGCTTTCCCCACGATGACGTTTATAATGGCTCCTATGAACTGAAGAGTTTGTGTTGGTTGAAGGCTGGATTTCTCATAGTTTATTTTAAATCCAAGCTTTTCTAAGCAATTTATCGTGTCCCTTAAATGTGTCTGAAGAGTAGTCGCCTCTGATGCCACCAGAAGCTAATCTGTTGAATCCCCATCCTTCTCAAGTGGGCCAGTGCTACTACTAAATACTTTGTGAAAATTCTTGGGGCAGTCGATAGTCCAAAGCGAAGCACCTTGTAATGGTAATGCCATGGATTGACTTGGAAACATAGGTAACGCCATGAAGAATGGCACATTGGAATGTGGGAGTAAGCATCCTTGAGATCCAGCGAGTACATCCAATCGTTGGGTTGCAGAAAAGGCAGAATGGATCTGAGGGATGTCATCTTGAACTTCTCCTTGCAGATGAATTTGCTGAGGTCCTATAAATCCAAAATAGGGCGGAAACCTCCTGATTTTTTTGAAATGAGGAAGTATTGGGAAGAGAAACCCTTGTTGCGCCAGTGCGAAGGATTGCTTATTGTTGAAGTAGTAAGTCCACTTCCTTTTTCCAGTCACGGGAGAGGCGGGTTCCTGTTGAATTTCAGCCTGTACCTCTCGCGGACAATGATCAATACCCAACAGTCTGATGTGATTGCTGCCCAAGAGTCGTAAAATTTGGATATTCTGCTCCCCACTCGCAGCGGTGGCCACGGCCAGGCCTTCCTCAAAAACTCTGTTGCAGCTTCTGGTTGGTGCCTTTGCATTTTCTCTTGCACATCAAGATTTTGGATACTGCAATACCTCTGTATATCAAAATAGCAGCCAGTCCTTCAGTATCACATCATCCTACAATCATTTTGCTCTTACCAATCTGCCCAACTCAGTTATCATCATGCTCTCTCTCCACTGCTCCATGGCATTACCATTACATGGTGATTCAGACAACATCCAACAAAGCATCAATATCTGCAGTCTGGGCAAACAAGCATCGGGGTAACTTGCCGCGATTAATACCCTTAACCATAAGCCTTATGCTCACCTTTGATGCAACTCCAACATTACTCTCTGCATCAATGAAAGGGGATGGCAGGAAATTTGAATCAAACAGTTACCAACAAGGTTGATAAAACAGATAAGTATGGGAAAATAAGTGTGGAAGCTTGCTGGGCAGACTGGGTGGGCCGATTGGTCTTTTTCTGCTGTCATTTCTATGTAAGTAGGCAAAGCTTTCCTTCCCTTAGGGAAAACTCTAAAATGCCTGTGGGACCAGGCTTCAGACTTACTTCAGCTCTTGTCATTCTCCCTTCTAGAAGATTCCCTCTCAGATCCAAGTATCCCCTTCCTTCTTTCTTGGCACTATTCCAAATTTTCCTCACTCTCTAGGGGTGCAGAGGTAGCCTAGTGGTTAGAGCAGTGGCTATGAACCAGTGAAAACAGGCTTCAAATCTCACTGCTGCTCCTTGTGACCTTGGGCGAGTTACTTCACTCTCCATCGCCTCAGGTACAAATTTATAGGCCAGTTTACTAAGCTGCAACAGTTTATCACAGAAGGGGCCAAATATTGGCCCCTCCTCAACAAAACAGTATGGCTGTTCCACAGCATGACTTTCTATCGTGACAAAATAATATATCGCACCAGGGTACCTTCCCTTCCCAAGCGATGGCCGCCCACCTTGGCTGGAACCGCTGTCACTTAAAGGGGCAGCAGCCTGAAAAAAAGATGCTTGTCCAAAATTGTAAAAAAACCACCCCGAGGGTTGATGTCAACACCCATCCTCTCCCCCTCCACCTAATGAGGTGGCACTGGGCCCCCAAGAAATAATAAACACCTTTAGGCACCCGCATGGCGTAACCCAAGAGAAAGGATAGCCACCTCCCACCCCTCATCCAAATAAAAAAAATCCTGGTCTAGTGTCTCCCCACCCCACTACCCTGGTGGTCTGGGGGGAGCTGGTAGACTCCACCCCTCTCCATAGCCTCCAGTACCCCAGCATTTCTCCTTATTTAGTCAAATTGCACTGGCTTCCAGTAAAGCAGAGGGTGAAGTTTAAGTTACCATCCTTGGTATATAAATCTCTGCATGCTGATTCCTTTTGTTTAAAGAAATATAAAATCCCTTATGGACAGTAGAGCATATAGAAAGGCATGGTTTAATGGAACACAGCATGGATTTACCCAAGGGAAGTCTTGCCTCACAAATCTGCTTCACTTTTTTGAAGGGGTTAATGAACATGTGGATAAAGGTGAACCGCGTTTGACAAAGTCCCTCATGAGAGGCTTCTAAGAAAACTAAAAAGTCATGGGATAGGAGGTGATGTCCTTTCGTGGATTACAAACTGGTTAAAAGACAGGAAACAGAGAGTAGGATTAAATGGACAATTTTCTCAGAGGAAGGGAGTGGACAGTGGAGTGCCTCAGGGATCTGTATTGGGACCCTTACTTTTCAATATATTTATAAATGATCTGGAAAGGAATACGACGAGTGAGGTTATCAAATTTGCGGATGATACAAAATTATTCAGAGTAGTTAAAACACAAGCGGATTGTGATACATTACAGGAGGACCTTGTAAGTCTGGAAGATTGGGCATCCAAATGGCAGATGAAATTTAATGTGGACAAGAGCAAGGTGATGCATATAGGGAAAAATAACCCTTGCTGTAGTTGCACGATGTTAGGTTCCATATTAGGAGCTACCACCCAGGAAAAAGATCTAGGCATCATAGTGGATAATACTTTAAAATCGTCGGCTCAGTGTGCTGCGGCGATTAACAAAGCAAACAGAATGTTAGGAATTATTAGGAAAGGGAATGGTTAATAAAACGGAAAATGTCATAATGCCTCTGTATCGCTCCATGGTGAGACCACACCTTGAATACTGTGTACAATTCTGGTCACCGCACCTCAAAAAAGATATAATTGCGATGGAGAAGGTACAGAGAAGGGCAACCAAAATGATAAAGGGGATGGAAGAGCTCCCCTATGAGGAAAGGCTGAAGAGGTTAGGGCTGTTCAGCTTGGAGAAGAGACGGCTGAGGGGGGGATATGATAGAGGTCTTTAAGATCATGAGAGATCTTGAATGAGTAGATGTGAATCAGTTATTTACACTTTCGAATAATAGAAGGACTAGGGGGCATTCCATGAAGTTAGCAAGTAGCACATTTAAGACTAATCGGAGAAAATTCTTTTTCACTCAACGCACAATAAAGCTCTGGAATTTGTTGCCAGAGGATGTGGTTAGTGCAGTTAGTGTAGCTGGGTTTAAAAAAGGATTGGATAAGTTCTTGGAGAAAAAGTCCATTAACTGCTAATAATCAAGTTTACTTAGGGAATAGTCACTGCTATTAATTGCATCAGTAGCATGGGATCTTCTTAGTGTTTGGGTACTTGCCAGGTTCTTATGGCCTGGATTGGCCTCTGTTGGAAACAGGATGCTGGGCTCGATGGACCCTTGGTCTGACCCAGCATGGCATGTTCTTATGTTCTTATGCTCTTATGCTTGCCCACTGCGTTCTGGTTTTCAGCGAGTGTCAGGTAACCTAAGAGACGTATGAGCCGGGACTATTCAGCATTTGTGAATAGTCCCGGCTCATACGTCTCTTAGGTTATCTGACACTCGCTCTAAAGTCTTTTCTGTCTTGGCTCCTGCATTGTGGAATACGATATCCAATGAGCTTCGTGTTATTACTGATTATACAATGTTTTGGAAGGCATTTAAAACCTATTTGTTCTCTGAAGCTTTTAATTGTTTATTTTGTTTTATCTATGTATATAATTGTGTATTTTATTGCATTGTATGTTTTATTGTGGATTTTGATTGTAATTTGCATTGATGCTGTGGGAATTACGCACTATAAACCTGTGAAATAAATAAATAAACGACCTTGCAAAAGTCTTCAATAGATCACGGGGAGGGGGGGGGGCCTAACCCCAGACCCGGTGGGCGCCATTATTGAAAATGGCGCTGACCCGAGCTTGCCCCTATCATGTGAGGGGGCAAGATCCCGGGATTGGGCCTAGACCACATGGCTTAGATCCTGACTCCATGCTTTCCAGCCAGTGCCGGTGCAAGGATGTTTAGGTGCCCAAGGCAGTGACATCACCCTACCACGTGATCTCTCTCTCTCTCTCTCTCTCTGCGATCTTGCCAATCTGTGCATTGCGCCGCACGACTCGTTCACTTTAAACAAATGTTGCCCTCACATTGACCGCGGCGCCCTGCTCGCTTCCGGTGCCCCGGGTGAGCTGCCTAACGTCCTCCCGCCGGCCCCGTTTCCACCTAGCCGCACCGTATGCTTGGAATAGTCTTCCTGCGCTGGCGGGTCATTCTAACCTCTGGCCTAGTTCAAATCCAGTCTAAAACTCCACCTTGATGAGACTCCTTTTAAATCTTAACCACTGACTATCTTGCCCAGTTTTGTTAATCAACTCCCAAAGTCTCTTTCGCCCAGCCTGCTTGCCGCGGTTAAACCGGAAGCTCTCTGCCGAGAAGAGGGTGCCTCTTGAGTGTTTTTGCACAGCGCTGAGCAGCACTACAGAAGTGATAAATAGTAGTTGTAGTAGTAGTAGGATATTGCAACAGCGCTGTAGAATGGGCAGAGGTTCGTCCTCCCTGTGCCGAGATGCGATAGCCCTCGTTTGTTTTCTCCTGACGGGATGGGGACAGGGGTGCAGTCCTTTTGTGAAGGGAAAACATTCCGCTCTCATTGCTCCGGGCTCAGGTTTCAGACACTCATTGTGTCGGGCAGGGAGCTCCTTCTCGGGTTCCTCCCCAGGAATCCTTTTAAGACCGTCTGACAGAGGGGGATAATCGGATGAATTCTGCGCTTTCAGGATCATTAGTCATCTCTAGCTTTCATGCTCTTGTTGAGGTCATTCATGTAGTGCTGGGAAGTGGGCCAGAGTAGCAGCACTGACAGCTACAATCTGCCCCCTTATCTGAACAGCAGGTACAGCTCCCGGCCCTCACGCCCACACTCTGCCCCCGCCGCAGAGCGGGCCCGGTACTGGCAGAGGCGATGCAAGCCTGGAACATCGCTGGATCCCGCTCTTTTGGGGTTCTGCTAGTGGTCCGCGCTCCGGCAGCAGCAGCAGAGCACTATGTTTCGAAGATTAGTCACGAAAGGCGGAATTACCAATCGAACGTAAACGTTTCTGCCGCGCGCGTGCGCCCGCTCTGCTGCTGGAGGAACAGCACGGTGACATCAAACGTGGCCGCGGGGCTTTTCTGCCCCCACACACTGATCGGCTGGGACCCCCTTTTCCTGCGTAATAATGTGGAAGAGAGATCGCCACGCAGGCTGCTACTTTAGCGGCGGCCGTGAGAGTTTTCTGTCTGACCCCGTAGCCTTGAGAACTGGCGCCACCGCTCACGAGTTTCCAACTTCTTCTAATTCAGCCGTCTCCTGGTGCCCAGCGCCTGGACTCGCGCTCTTTTCTGTGTAACACCTCCGGGTTTCTGTTTCTCCTGCTGCCTCTGTTTGCAGTTATCCCTCCTTCTGGCGCCCAGGGGTTTCCCACAGCTGCCCCAGAATCCCGGGACCCCGCTTCCCGGGCGAGCTCGACTTCTCTCTTCGTGGTCCGCGTTGCCAGTCGAGGTTCTCAGCACAGATGTTACCCAAATGTACGGGGATGCCAGGCAGGCTGTCCTGCCGTTTTTCTAGACCTGGGGCCGATAACGCCACAGTGGTTCACTTGTTTCACTGGGGCTCTGAAAGCTGTTTCCTGCTCTCCCTCTGGGTGACAGAAGGGGGGGGGGGGGATTTTGGTTTTGGCAGAAGGACCAGGTTTGCTGTTTGTACAAGAGAGCCATAACCCTAGGAAGTCCCAAACTCTGGAACGCACTCCCAATCGAACTCAGAACACAGCAGAATTCAAAAACCTTCAGAAAAGAACTAAAAACCTGGCTGTTTAGCAAAACTCCCAATGACCCTCGGTCATTACTTCTCCCTACTGACCACAAACTGAATAGTCTGACATCCCATCCACGCTAATAAAGTCAATAATATATAAATTATCTAAGTTAAGTGATTTAGGGTAACAACCACAGTAACCTTTTTGGAAACTATGTTAAACCTCAAAACTTTGTATTCTAAATTATTTAAGTTATACTATCTAGGTTAACAGCCATAATAACCTCTGGACACTCTGTTAAACACCGAAACTTTGTAAACCGTTGTGATGGCGAAACCGAACGACGGTGTATAAAACGCGATAAATAAATAAGTAAATACATGTATTTATATTCTGGGTTTCAGCACCTCGCAGTGGATTTACCTTCAGGTGCTGTCGGGATTTCCCTGTCCCCCGGAAGGCTCGTGGCAAAAAACCATGCAGCGCTGGCCCTTTAAGGTGCGCTGGCAGCCCCCAAATTCAACTTAAAGGGTCAGGAAAAATAAAACCCGGCTGAAAACATAAAAAAGTGTGCTGGGGTCAAAGCTGATCCCCTGTTCCCCCCTGGGCCGCACACACCAGACGTCCCCGACATGCCAAGTGTAAAAAGAAAGAAAAAGACACTGTCAAAATTCACTCACGTGTCCCCCACCCCCTTTTCAAGACTACGTGCCGGCAGGTTCCCCCCCAATGATAAGAAAAAATCGTTGGGGTGCACAGTCCCCTCCCAAACCTCTACTTCCCCCCATGATCTCCCTAGAAAACCTCGTTGGCTTCCAGTGGGGAAACTCCCTCCTGCTCCCCAGAACCTCCAAATCGGATCCAAAGTTGAGGCCTGGGGCACCCCCAGGCTATCGGGCCAGCAGTTACAGGACTGGGGCAAGTGCCCGAGCCAGGGGACGCCCTGGGCCCCAACGCTGGATTCGATTTGGAGGTTGGGGGTGTGGGGGGTTCCCACTAGAAACCAATGAGGTGTTCTAAAACTTGGGGGATCGGGGTAAATGGGAGGTTTTGGGGGGCATCCTATACTATAATGATTTTTCTCATCATTGGGGGGAGGGCCGAAGGAGGGTGGGAAGCTGTCGGCACATATTGGTCATGAGAGGGGGGGGATGGGAGGACACTTTATTGAATATTGACAGAGGTGGGGCGTTGGGGGAGCCGTAATCCCCCAACGCCCCACCTCTGTCAATATTCAATAAAGTGTCCTCCCATCCCCCCCCTCTCATGACCAATATGTGCCGACAGCTTCCCACCCTCCTTCGGCCCTCCCCCCAATGATGAGAAAAATCATTATAGTATAGGATGCCCCCCAAAACCTCCCATTTACCCCGATCCCCCAAGTTTTAGAACACCTCATTGGTTTCTAGTGGGAACCCCCCACACCCCCAACCTCCAAATCGAATCCAGCGTTGGGGCCCAGGGCGTCCCCTGGCTCGGGCACTTGCCCCAGTCCTGTAACTGCTGGCCCGATAGCCTGGGGGTGCCCCAGGCCTCAACTTTGGATCATTTCTATTTTCTACTCTTAGCCTCGAGTGGCGGCCCCCGGGTGAGCAGGGGGGGGTCGCACTTTTTTCTTTTTTTGAATTAGGTTTTTTTTGTTTTGCATGGCCCTTTAATTCTGACGCAGGAGCCTGGGAACCCGCATTAGGTTTCCACATTAGATTACCGTTTCCGCAGGAGGAGATGTTAATGTAACGTGGCTGTCAACTTTCTGAGTCAGCTGCATTCAATCATTAATATCAGATTGCCTATTAAGAGCTGCTTTGCATACATTTCATGTATGATAATTTCATTGAAAGCAGCTCGTCGTAATAGGGGAGGGAATCTGGGCAGTGCTATGCAAGATATCACATGGTATATACTGTTTAATGTGCACTAGAGCCCTACCGCAGCTTGATGCATCTCCCAGTTAGTTGGTAGAGGGTAAGGTGACTTGTCCAAGGTCACAAGGAGTGGCAATGGGATTTGAACCCTGGTTTCCCTGCCCGCGGGCACTCTCCCCCCACAGCACCCATTCCCCTGGGTCTAATCTCTGGCAGTTTAAGAAGTCCTCTTTCATCCCAGGTGCTCCGGTTGTGCGTGCGGCTGATATGTCCAGCAGATATTTCCCCGCCATTCCTGTGAGCTGCTCTGCTTCCGTTGGCGCTTCTTGCTTCCCCGTGCCTACTGACAGAGGCCCCCGCGGTTGCGTGGTCGGACAGTATTCTTACAGCTTTGCCCTCACATATGTGATCACCCCCACCCATTCTGGCGATTCCAGGTTGATTCCCTTTGTCAGGCTGGCTCTGTCTAGCCACCCCTGCAGGCTTTTTCTGTTGAATTCTTGGCTCCGTGATGACCATCTGGATAAGAGGGCTCCTCTTGCCCAGGGCAGCATCTCGATCATGGATGTCCTCAAGTCTAAGAGCTGAAGATAATCGTAGGCTGTCGGGGAGGCTGTGCTTAGCCTCTGATTTAGGCTTGTAGTTTGAGGATTCTCTTCTCTGGTAGGAATACCTTCTTAATCCTCATTCTGAACTGGACATTGAGGGGGGTCAGCTGCTGTGACAGTTCTAAATGGCTTTTGCCCTACCTAGGTTCTCCAGCGTTTGTATAACTCTGGCCATTGCCCGGTGCCCCTCCTGTACCGAGTCTGCCCTTGTTAACCAATCATCCAGATACGTGTCCGCCCTTACTCCTTCCCTACGCAAGATGTAGGGGTGGTTCTGTCATGATGCAGGGTGAGGCCACTGCCTCAGGTGGCAAACTTTTGAGGTGACAAAGAGCACCTCTCAAAACTCTCCAGCTGTGGACGCCTCACCCTGCTTTCAGGCCCATCAGTGGCACAGCTCCGATGCTATGCCCTCGAGGTCCTCACCCCCTGCGTGCAGGAAGGAATCAGATTTGATGACATGGCTACAGGATTCCCAGGCCGAAGTAGAGCCTCAGCGGCACCCAAGATAACTGCCCACGGAGTAACTAGGGGGATTTTGGGCTGGCAGTGTTAGGCTTCCTGCTGAATAAAAAATGGCCTCTATTGGGCTATGGGACGATTTTATGTCCCCTCCCAGCCCAGCCTGGCCCAACCATTGCAATGACAGTCCTCAGCCAGTGGCTATAAATCACAGTTCCTTGAAGAAAGAAACCCAATTCGTGTGCACCTACTCTAGTCAGTAAGTGTCGCTGGGAATGCTGACTTTGCTGCATCCCCAGCCCTGGTTTATTCGGGTAGCGGAAGACCTGAGCCAGGAATAGGGTTGCAACTGGCTCTAGATTTGCCTGTTAGGGTCCATCCGGTCATGGGTTTACCCCATTGCATGTAGGGGCAAGTAGTCTTATTTTACTAAGGGACTATTTCGATCCGTTGTTAGTCGTGGCAAAGACCACGTAAGGCAATCTTTACCACAGGTCATGGCAAAGAGGTGCCAGAGGCAGCCCCCCACCCACAGGTGCTAACACATGGGCTCCATAATCCCATGGGAGATCTGCACTGAAAAATGTTTGGAAAAAAAACATAGGGGGATTTAAGAAAATCAAACTCTCGTCCCAATTTATAACTGAAATTATATTTGTTAGTTTGTCTGTGTAATCACTTCTATTTAGAAAAGATACTTGGAGTTTCCTAACACTCAGATTTAGCTGCTCTGTTTTTAATCTTTCTCTCAGCATACTTGGTTTATGTTGGCCCAGTAGCTTGGTGGGCTTGGTTCCCAGCGAGGGTTGCCAGCTGCCTCTGGATTGGCCCAACGGGGATGATCTAGTCCTGGATTTTCCCCGCTGCACACAGGGGATTTTAGTTCTGATTTCCCTACTGCATTTTCTAAGAAAAGTTTCCTTTCAGTCTGTCAGGTGAAAAAATGACTTACTCTGAAGCGTCAGTTCCTTTGCAGGCCTACGGTGCTGGTGAAAAAGTCTGCGAACCCCCAAGTAGGACGACGAGAATTACGTATTGCTGCCGTGATGCCACTGTTTAGATGAAACCAGTCTTGTGCAAGAGAAAGGGTATAAGTTAAACAATTCCGTACCGAGGCATGAACGCACAAAGCAGGAATAAGACTAATTCAGAATCGAGGTGCGTGATGTAATAAGCGAACCCCTAGTTTCCTTAGCACAATTCATTGGCTAATTAGAATCTGGTGCTTAAACACTTGGGTAACAAGGAAACCACCCTGCGGAGTAAATCTGCACGACCCCATCCTACAGAAAAGTCCAAAAGGTCTTGAGTTTGGATAGCGAGGCCATTTCCAACCATCTGTGGCTCCATCCATTAACAGCGTCAGATGGAGAGTCTACAAACGAGGAAAGCTGAAGGCCTCAGGGACCATCTACCAGCGGTCGTCCTGCCAAGATTACCTCGACAGCAAACCATCTACAAAGTCAGAAAGAACCCCAGACCAACGTCTCAAGATCTGCGAGGGTCCAGGAAAAGACTGGACGGGAATGGTGTTCATGGGAGGAAGGGAACCACTGCTCTCTGGAAAAGAACATTGCTGCCTGCCTCGGGTTTGCACTCAGAAGACTCCTGCAATAAGGTTCTTTGTCAAAAACGGAACTTTTCAGTCACAGCATCCAACATTTTGTTTGGAAGACACAAAAGCTACCTTCCAAAGGGGCCAATGAAATAAGCTGCGCTAAACCTGCCGCGGGTTTTTGCCCAGGTAATTGCGCGTGGCTTTCCACCCTAATCTTACGTGCGTACGTAATAATGCCTTTAGCGTGGAAAAAAAAAAACACGTAGGCATGCTCCTGCGCAAAAAAACCCGTGGCAGGTTTTGCATGAGTGCATGCAAAAGGCATGTAAAGGAGGCAATTATCTATTCACGGGTTATGTAGAGAGCCGCGCTAGCAGGGAGATAGATGGGTTAGTGCGGGTTTTTTAGCGCCTGGGTCTGGAGGCCCTGATACTCCATTTCTGTGATCGTGTGTCTGTGCGGCCTTTTCTGCGCCGGGTGGCCAGGGCTTGCAGATCGCGTTTGCTCCTACCGCTCTGGCAACCTTTGGTCCCGACGATGCTGCGGCTCCAGGGGGTGTCCTCTGGGAACCCTGACACCTGCCTTCCCCAGCATTTGGCGTGCATTACGAATTTATATTCCATACTCTCCAGCCGGTGCGCGCTCACCGTCCCCGCCCCCTCCTCCTGCAAGGGCTTCCTGTTGCCAAGGGAAAGCAGTGCAGGGGGCTTCACGCGCTGCTTCCGTTAGGCTCCGCGTGGGCTTTTCTCTCCTTTAGGTTTAGGAACTCCCCACCCTGCGTCCGCCATCTTCTGGAGTGGGGGAACTGCTCCTCCTACACGGGCCCGCTCCGCAGGGGCGGGCCCGTGTAGGAAAATTAACCTAAGGTTAGCCGCTTTCCGTGAAATGCTCGAATGGTGACCTGGTTTTCAAAAAATGAATCTCTTGTTTTGTTTCTTTCTGTTTGAGCCAAGGATTATGATTTTTTTTTCTATCAGCAATATAGAGAGTTGTACAGGTTTTTCTTTTTTCCTGATGTTTGGAGATAGTGATAAAAATATTCATATACAAAATTAAGGCAACCATCTCGAGTCTGGGGATTGCTGGTTCAGAGGACTGGTGACAGAGGTCATGCATCGGACAGACCCTTGTGATACCGTTCCACACTGGCGACTCTTAAATAAACTCAGCTGCCTAGTGGTTAACTGGGTTAGAAGCCGGCAGACTGATAGATAACAGAGAATGGTGACGAAATGAGATCACCCTGGGGAGAGGACGGTGACCAGTAGAGTACCAGGTCTGGTTCTGCCCCCTGCTTTCATGAGTGATATTGGAGGGATCTTTTTGCAGACTATACGAAGATCTGCAAAGCTGGACATTCCAGATAGGGTGAAAAAGGATGACTGTGTGATCCAAGAAAGCTTGAATGATGGTCAAGAGTGGTCTGGCAATTGAAATTGCATGCAAAGAAAATAAATTCTTGCATTTCGGGCGCAAAAATCCAAGGGCGCTATCCACCATGGGATTGAGAGGCTGATGTGCACCAAATCCGAGAGGGGATGATCATATCTTAAGGAGGAGCCCTTGGAGACCCAATATTACTGTGAGTCCAGGGACGTCTGCCCTGGCTCCCATGAATGCAGAGCTGTTCACAACGTCCCAGGGATCTCTGCTGTGCATTCTGGGAGCACAGATGTCAGTTTATGCTTGAGGATCCCCACGCTGGGGCCTAAGAATGGAAGGATATTACCTTTACCCTTGGACTTAGAAACTCTTGACAAATACAACCCCAAGTAAAACTATTAAAATTATTCAATACCATCATTCAGCCAATCCTCTTATATGGGAGTGCCATTGGATGTCCAGTCTTCCAGTCTTGCAAGGTCATCCTGCAGTTTATCACAATTCGCTTGCGATTTAACAACGTTAAATTATTTTGTGTCATCTGTAAATTTGATAACCTCACTCATTATTCCCCTTGCCAGATCATTTATAAGTATATTAAAAAGCACCGATCGAAGCATAGATCCCGAAGATTCTCCACCGTTTACCTTTTTTCACTGAGAAAACAGACCATTTATTCCTACTCTGTTTCTGATCTTTTAGCCAGTTTGCAATCCACAAAATGACATTATCTCTTATTCCATGACTTTTTAATTTTCTTAGGAGTCTTTCTTGGGGGACTTTGTCAAATACCATCTGAAATCCAAATACACTAAGGGCCGGATTTTAATGGCTACGCGCGGGCGTAGATTTGTGCGCGCAACCCGGCGACACTGCAGGCCAAATATATTTACCTTGGGACACCAAGATGGTGTCTTTAAAGAATGACCACACCTGATGTAAACTTTTAACCTTTGTAGCTGCCCCTTTCATTTTTTTTCCCAGCTGTTTCCATTATTTTATAAATTTATCTTTTGAAAGTTTAATGCTTGAGCTGCAGATTTAGTTAATGTCCTTCCTCCAGACATTAAGTCAAACTTTATCGCTGTTGCTGGCCGGCCCCACCGTCACTGCCTCTCGCTCCAAATCCTGCGTTCCCCTTGTTTTACTGTATTAGCTATTTTTTCTTCCATTAGCGCCTTCGCTCTGATGGGACCTTTCCCGGTTCTTGCAGCTTCTCCTTTTTCTGCAGTACATGAATGCTAACCTTTTTTCCTTATCTTTTCTGCCACCTCTTTAGAAAACCAGATTGGCCTCTTTTTTTTTTTTTTTTTTTTTTTTATCTTTGCTTACTTTTCTCACAAGAAGGCCTGTTGCCCTTACAATATCTCCTTTTAGTTTTGCCTAATGGTCCCCTAGCTTATCCCAACCAGTTAATGCCTCCATGAGTTAGTTTTCCTGAAGTCCAGGACCTTTTGCTTTTGAAGGAACCACCGCTTCCTGTTGCTCCAATTCTGAGCCGCACCATCTTGTCATCACTGGATCTCAGGTGACCCCCCCTCACTACAATATGAGAAACACTCTTCCCCATTTGTAAGCACCAGGTCCAGTATCGCCCCCCTCGTGCGCCATTTCCGTTGCCAGTTGCTGGATCGGTTGTCCCTGCAGGTAGTCTTAAGAGTTCCCTCCTCCTAAATGGCACAGCAGCCGGGTTGTTCCAGTCGACATCCAGCGAATTGAACGTACCTAAGCCGCAGCACCTCGTGTTTGTCAGCAGCGGGCGGCCTGACTGCAGGTACGGGCACACGTGCTCTGTTTCCCATGCAGTGGGCCGGGCCCCCGGGCTCACACATGTCATGGACCATAAAATGATACAGTCTCTCGCCTTCTGATCACCCACCGGACCTCCCCCACCTCTCCCCCTTCATCCTATCACTGGAATGCCTTTCATGATTCACTTATGGCAACATGGCAAGAATCAATCTGGCTGTACTTTCTTTGCTCCGCTTACCTGGGAAGAGCTGCTGCCGCTCCAGCTGCAAGGCCTGCGCAATCGGCGCCGGCAACCCATCGGGGTAAGGCCTCTTTAAAACCTCTTACCCGGACGGGGCCTCCGCCGACAGCGCGACCAAACGAAGCACCGATCCAGGCCCGCTCCCCTCGCGGCCGAAGCCCGCCCCCCACCGAGAACCGGCCAACCAGCAGACGGCTGCAAGGCAACCAATCACACCAAGACTAGTAGACTAGCAGCACCTTTAAATCTCAGTCATCTCAGGTGCCGCGCGCCGAAGGAGCGCAACAAAGGGGCTTGCCCCTTTGTCTCGCCCCTTCGGCTCAGCCCCGAGGGAGCCCCGAATCTACCCCAGGATCTTCGGTTCCTCATCAGCCGACTATCTATTTCAACCCTATCAGCACAACAGTATCATCAGCAACTTTACGAATCCTCAGACCTCATACATCAAAATTCAGCCACATCTACCCTCAATCTCGATCCACCAGATACAGATCCTCTCAATCCACTGCTAGATAGCTCCACCCAATTCTTACTCTACACCTGCGCTAATCACGTCAGCTTCACCTGAGAATCTGTAGAATAGCCAGAGACTTCATCAGATCCTACAGAGGAATTTCACTAATTGATTCTATAAAAGAAAAAGTTTTATTTACATTCACCCAGCTTTTTCTTCTATCTGCATTCTACCTGGATTTGTCCAGCTTTCTTCTAATTTACAACATCCCCAGCTTCTAGTCTCTACAACCAATCTCATGCATACCTATAATATCCCAATCATTCAATACCAAAGGAGAAGCTCCATAATTATCTCCACCCACAACATACAAAAAAGAATTATTCCAATCATGACTTCACCTCTAAATCAACTACTAGGCCTCACACTACTTTCAGTAACCCTTTTCAACGCTCAATCCTTAACAAAAAAAACCACACATCCTCAACGATTATCTCCAGGATTCAAATCCAGATATCTGTGCTATTACAGAAACCTGGCTAAAAGATACTGATACTGCTCTAATCAATCAACTTCCTATTCATAGCTATGACATCTTCTCCTTCTACAGACACAAAAAAAGAGGAGGTGGCCTTCTCTTAGCCACCAAAAAAGAACTCAAACTATCCACTCATACCATCAAGTCTGACTCTAAATTAGAATTGGGACTAGTCAAATCAAAACAACTACAAATTCTACTAGTCTACGCTCCTCCCGGAGTTTTAGAAACGGACCCTTCATCACTCATAGAATCCATAGTGAAACATATCAATTTAGACCTCCCATCTATGATCTTAGGCGACTTCAATCTTCACACTGATGTTGTACCTCGCTCCTCAAACTGCGAAGCGCTCCTCACCTCCCTCAGTGCTATGGGATTCTCGCAGATCATTAATAGTCCTACGCATAAAGCAGGACACACTCTGGACTTAATTTTCATCAATTCTAATTTCTTCTGCACTTCAGTACCATCTTGCACACCAATCCCCTGGTCAGACCATTTCTTGATAGAATCCTCCTTTTCCATAGATAAACAGACTCACACTTCTCATCTCCTTTCTACTATTCAATTCAGAAAACCTTGCCCATCGGAAATACTTAGTGATCAGCTGTCTAAGGAACTCACGAATCTAGACCTTTCAAATCCTGACTCAGCCCTAACTTCCTGGCACAAGATCACTGAAACAGTTGCTAACAAATGGTGTCCAACAGTCTCTAAAACAATCAATCCTACAAAAAAAGGTAATCAACCCTGGTTTACCCCTAAATTAAAACAGATGAAACAGGAGCTACGCCACAGAGAAAATATTTGGCGAAAAACACCCAACTCAACTACCTTGTCTAAATACAAAGGCTTTCTACATCATTATAGGACCTCTATTCTACTAACAAAAAGAGAATTCTACGCCAACAAAATTCATCATTTTCAATACGATGCCCAAGCCCTATTTGCATACGTCACTCAAATCACAAAATCAACTCCTCCACCCATCCCAGACGAACAAGCTCTATCTAAGGCTAATGAACTTGCTTTATTCTTTCAACAAAAGATCCTGAATACGCTCGCCCTTCTTCCACCAAATACTCTACCTCTTACCTCAGACAAGAATCCTCAATCAAGCAAGGGAGCCAAACTTGAAAGCTTCGAATCAATTTCTGTTAAAGAGATTGAATCCCTTCTAAAAAGACAAAAACCATCTAGCCATCCTGCAGATAATATTCCTTCAAATCTCCTGCTTCTCATTCCAAATACAATCGCAAAACCTTTAACAAGTATCATAAATTGCTTTTTAACCCAAGGAAGTTACCCTGACAGCCTAAAAACTGCGTCACTCAAACCCCTTCTCAAGAAACACAATCTAGACCCTAATGTACCTGCCAATTTCAGACCCATCTCTAATTTGCCATTTTTAGCCAAAATAACAGAAAAGCTGGTAAACACCCAGCTTTCAGAATACCTGGAAGATCAAAATATCCTACACCCCTCACAATATGGCTTCCGCAAAGCACGCAGCACGGAAACCCTCCTTATCTCACTTACAGATCATATTATAATGGGTCTTGACAAAGGCTACTCCTTTTTATTAATCCTGTTAGACATCTCCGCGGCGTTTGACACCGTCAACCACTCCATTCTTCTGGATCGCCTAACAGACATTGGTATCTCAGGATCTGCCCATAGTTGGTTCAAATCTTTCCTCTACAATAGATCCTTCAAAGTTAAAATCAACAACAAAGAATCGCCATTAACAAAGTCCAATTTAGGAGTTCCACAAGGATCTTCCCTTTCCCCAACCCTTTTTAATATTTACCTCCTACCCCTTTGCCAATTGCTATCTGACCTTAATTTAATTCATTATCTGTATGCAGACGATGTACAGATTCTTATTCCTATTACAGAATCTATTTCAAAAGCACTTTCCCACTGGAATAACTGCCTTATATCTATCACTAACCTCCTCAATAGATTAAATCTGGTCTTTAACTCTTCAAAGACAGAGCTCCTCCTCATCTCAGCAAATGAAGAAAATATTCCCATACCATTCCCTCACAACACATTCATCACTCATAAGCAGGTGAGAGATCTAGGAGTAATTCTCGATAATAGACTAAACCTTAAGAAAATGGTTAATACTACATCCAAAGACTGTTTTTACAGACTCCAGGTTCTGAAACGACTCAAGCCACTTCTTTTTTTCAAAGATTTCAGAACAGTACTCCAGGCGTTGTTATTCTCCAAGATTGACTATTGCAGTGCCCTCCTCCTTGGCCTACCCAAATCGACCATTAAACCGCTTCAGATGATTCAAAATGCTGCAGCGAGATTACTGACCAACACCAGCCGCGGAAATCATATCTCACCCATCCTCAGAAACCTACATTGGCTACCTGTAAATTTCAGAATCCTTTACAAAGCAATTACACTAATACATAAATCCATCCATCACCAACTCCATCTCAGCCTTGAAATACCCTTCAAACTTCATTCCTCCAATAGGCCAATTAGAGATAATCATAAAGGTACTTTGAACTACCCCCCAACTAAAGCCTCACGCCTTTCCTCGACCAAAGACCGAGCTTTTTCAATAGCAGGTCCGTCTATTTGGAACAACATTCCTTCAAGCCTCCAACTAGAACCCTGTCTCATTACATTCAGAAAAAAACTTAAGACGTGGCTGTTCCACCAAGCCTTCGATGATCCTCCAGACAACCCTTAGTCTTCTTTATCCACACTTGGACATAGAAGATTAAAGTCTTACAACCATTCAAACGAAGAACTCTGGCACTTACTGATTAAAGCATCTTTTGCTTTAATCCAAATTCCTTTTGGACTATGCTTCTTTAATTATTTTTTGGCCTTTAACTTCCTTCCAGCTCTTAAGCTTCCCAAGTTTTTTACTCCTTGTTAAATGTAACTTTATCTTATTCTCTTCTCTTGTTAATTACTTTTATTTATTGCTTCTGTTATACCCTTGTTTTATGTAAACCGATCCGATATGGTTTATTTACTATGAAGGTCGGTATAAAAAAGTGTTAAATAAATAAATAAATATACTCAAATGCACTTCCCCCCAAAAATATTTATAGTACAAACATAAGTCTATTACTCCATTCAATTAAGTACTCTAAAAAAAAAAGTAACATTTTTTATTTCAAATGTCTAAATTTCAAATATAATTTCACTTCACATACCTGAGCAATATTCAAACATGAATTTTAAACAATCATTATTAATTACATCAACAAAAAAATAATAAAAATAGCCCCAATCAGACACTCATGCTTGAAGCATTTCCCCATACATCAAACACACATCACATAAATCCCACATTTATCACACTTAAAACCCCCATCTAATGCAGCCATGACTAATTTCCTGAAATGTATTCAAACAAGGACTTCCTGAGCCAAACGTATGTTGTCTTCCAGCTGACTTCCACTTCACCAGCGCGGACTTCCAACCCTAAACAATGTCCCAGCGATATTTTCCCCAACAAAGGTCCGGGTTTCGCCTCATGCAAGAAGCTGCTTCAGGGGAACATCCATTTATTCTGAATCTAAGGGTCACCTTCCTATTTATCCCGCACTGGCACAATCAAACACCGTAGTGCCACGCTCATAAAAAACAAAACAAAACCCTTACTCTCCAATATTTTCTGTTCCATGCCTGGAATCAGTACAAATACCAGTGCCACCGTGCATGAGGAGGTTAATTCAAAACCAGGAACATTCATAAAAAAATTTCCCTCCTGGGCAATAAAATTTGAGTACATTGGAGACCCAAGAATCTGATGTGTTTGTTTCCTGCACATTCATCGTGGATAACCCGGAGAAGCGGACTGGGTATGGGTTTGTGCTAGTGAGGCGTCTTACTCTCTGAGAGTGGCACTTTTCCCTTTCAGGCCTAAGAAAGTTGTGTTACATATTAAAGAAGCAGTCGAGGCTTCGTGCTGTGAAGGAACAGAGGAGGAAGGGCGGGCTGCAGCTCCAGGCCGAGAAAAGTAAAGCAGTCCCCTGATCTCAGCGGCCCCTTTCCTCCTGGGCTGCCTGTTTGCCCTTGCCAAGCCTGTAGAAAGGTTTAATACACAGACCTAGCGGGCCAGGAGAAAAGCAGACTCTGTCAATAATCTACGGGTGGGAGTCCGAAGGGCCTGGGCCTCTCACGTGGTGCGTCAGGCGGCCGCCCTGGCTGGGAGAGAGACTTCAGTGGCACTGGAGGTTAATACAGGGGCTGGTGTCACCCGCTAGGAGTGTGGATGGTGTCCGTGGAGTTGACCCCCTTGGAAATCATATGCAGCCGCTTCTGTCGGTGAGTGACCTTGAAAGGGAATGCACCTGGCCCATCCTGCTGCCCGGGGCCTGACTTCCAGCCTCTGTTTGCTTGGTTACATTAAGTTTTATAGTTTGATTACTAACATGGCCTCTCTAGCTAAGCCATCAGATATGCTTCAGCACCCAGTCTTGGAGGAATACCTTTCCCGACTGAGTCTCCAGTATATACAAATATGTTTAGTGCATATTCATTACAGATATCCTGAAAACCAGACTGATACGGTGCGACTCCAGGGCAGTGTGGGGAACCGCTGCATCGGGTAACAGGTTCAGTTGCCGTCTCCATGCCCTCTGGCTGGGCTGAGACTGGAAACGGAGCTGGTTTTACACTGCTGCTTCCCTGAACTTACAGCTTCTGCTTTTGCTCAGAAAAAAAAATGGTATTGTACATCCAGAGATGTAAACTAGGACAGGCCCAGCCCACCCCTTTTGGTACAGAGCTTGTGAATAAAGCGTTCAGTGCAGGCCAAGAGGACACAACTTGTTTCGCTCTGTGCGTAGTACGGAAGAAATCACGAAAGTGCATTTTAAGTAGCAGACTGGGCCCCACATTGTATATCCCATCCTCGAGCGTCGTACCATCATGGTAAAATATTGTGTGTGTGTGTGTGTGGGGAGGGAATCATTCCTGCCCGTTGGTGCCCGGGTGGCACATGCCTGCTTGATGCATGCTGTGCCCAGGTGCATGACTGAACAAGACTGCCATCAGTTTGCTTTAGGTGTCTGAGGGACCCTGTCTCTTCAGCTACCGAAGGCTGGCCCTGGCTGGAGGGAACTTAGTGCTGCTGCAAAGAGGCAGGGTTTTTTAATTGTTCAAGAGTTTTGCCCTGGACAGAAGCAAGAGAAGCTGCTTAAAGGGGGCCCATCACGTCGGCACAGCAGCAAGATCAAATCACAAAAGCAGTGCAGGGCTCAAAATTAAGCGGAGGTGAGCGCAGAGACAGGGAATGGTTTCCGGCTGCTGAGGAAACAGATCATTTCTCCTTAAGGCGTGGAGAGAATTGTCCGAGAATAATCCACAGCTACTGGATAATCCATGCACGGTGTTAAATGTGGATAATCCATGCATGGTGTAAATGTGGATAATCCATGCACGGTGTTAAATGTGGATAATCCATGCACTGTGTTAAATGTGGATAATCCATGCACGGTGTAAATGTGGATAATCCATGCACGGTGTTAAATGTGGATAATCCATGCACGGTGTAAATGTGGATAATCCATGCGCGGTGTTAAATGTGGATAATCCATGCACGGTGTTAAATGTGGATAATCCATGCACTGTGTTAAATGTGGATAATCCATGCACGATGTTAAATGTGGATAATTCATGATCAGTGTTAAATGTGGATAAACCATGTGCGATGTTAAATGTGGATAATCCATGCACGGTGTTAAATGTGGATAAACCATGCTCGATGTTAAATGTGGATAATCCATGCACGGTGTTAAATGTGGACTTTCCATTGTCTGTCTGAAGCCGTTTACTGCTTAAATTAAAATGAGTTGCAAAACTCAAAAGTGTAAGCAGCTTCTCCAGTCTGTGCCTTCTCTACAGCTCCAGATGTGATCTGTGTTGTCTGGGCTGCAGTAGGGGTACAGATGTGCTCGGGATCCCCTCAGAGAGCCCTGAAGCACTCAAAGGAAAAGTGGCGTGCACGGACCTCGGATCTTTTCCTCCTTTCACTTAAACAAATGGGTAACTATTTAATGTCTCTAATGCCGGGATTCTGGATAGCCAAATACATCGTTCAGAAGGTTTGCTATCTCAGACCTAGAAGTCAGCCAGTGGCCGCATTCAGTATAAGGAAGGGGCAGCGGAATGCCGGGCGTGACCAACCTCCCCCAACTCCCCCCCCCCCCCCCCAGTTCTTACAATTAATGTTAGGGGACGGAGAGGAAGGAACAGGGGGCAGGAATAAAGGGGTGCGAGAGAAGAGGAACCAGGAAGGCTCAGCAGCTCCAACAGCCCCTCCCTCTTTCTTCCTGTGCCCAGTGCCCTCCTCTCCTCCCACAGCTGCCACCCATCTTTTCCCATTGCTCCCGGCCCTCTCCTCTCACCTCTTCAGTTTCCCACCTCCATCTGCCATCCCCCTCTAGCCCCTCACCCCTCTTCTCCATCCCCTCCCCTCGGCCCCCTGCTTCTATCCCCAAAACCTGAAATAAGGGATTTAACTGGGTCACATAAAAATACTAATATGTCATCTGTGAATGCAGCATGCTTAAAAAGATGTAGGCCCCATATAAATTCCCCTAATCCCTGAATCCTGTTGAATAGCTAGCAGCAATGGTTCTAACGTCAACAGAGATAGTGGCGCCTTCTGTAAAAGCAGAATAATTTTCTCCATTCCCCCTTACCTCAACCATAGGGTTGCACAACAATCTAATCCCTTCCACAACAATCTAATCCCTATTTTCACATTTTTTGTGGCCCAACAGACTTCTGCCTGAGAAATTTCATTTTCTAATAATTCCTTTTGGTTATTGGATAAATGAGATAAAGAGGTATCTTTCAGGTAATTCTCAATTTTCCCTTGCTCAGTATTAGAGTCAGTGCTGTATAGTTCCTTACAGAAATGTAGAAAGCGCTGTCGAATGTTTGAGCACCGGGTTAGCATGTTCCCTTTTTCGTCTTTAATTTTAACGATATTCTTCTGGGTTCTTTTCATTTTTAATTTATTAGCTAATATTCTCCTGGCTTTGTTTCCCCCCTCAAAGTATACCTGTTTCAAGAGTTCTAAATGATGAACAACCAAAGCCGCATCTAAATCAGCTAACTTCTGCTTATACTCGTCAAGTTGCTTGAGAGTCTTGCTGGAGAGTGTCCTCTTATGTGAGTGTTCAAGACGGACTATCTGTGATATTAATTCCGTTCTTTCCCTCATTTTTTTCACATGTACTGCTTTCGCAATTAGTTTACCCCCAGATTACCGCCGTCAAACATTCCCACATTCAATTTTATATAATCTTTTATTTCTTGTCTAACTTGTTGATTATATTGTTCATCCTCTAGGAGGCTGTCATTTAATCTACGGTTTTGCTGCCCTCTATCTAAATGTGTTATATTTAAAGTCATGCTCAATGGGGCGTGGTCCGACCATGTGATAGGATTAAAATCTATATTAGAAATACTAGTAGCACAACCCTTATCCACTAAGAATAAATCGATTCTAGAGTATGTATTGTGCACTCTAGAGAAAAAGGAGTAGCTCCTGGATTTTAGGTACCTTGATCTCCGTATGTCAATCACCCCAAGCCCAGAGATAAAAGTTTTTAATAGGTACCAATCTTTTCCTGCAGTAGAGGCATTACTAGAAGAATTATCTAGAGGTAGGTTTATTGTTAAATTAAAATCTCCACCAATTATTAAATGGCCCTGGGCATGCTTCTCTATCAAATCTCTCAGTTTCTGGAAAAAACAACTCCTGAATGGTTAGTCGGCGCATATAAATTTACTAAAGTGTATTTTACCCCTCCAAAATGATGTATCTTCCTCCGGGGTCTAATACACTTGTTAACATTTCAGACAATATATCCTTCTTAAAAAGGATTCCCACTCCAGAGTACTTTGCTTCCTTATGGCCAGCCGCCCAATATTGTGGTGGATAAAGCTCTGACTGCATCAGGCGTTCGTACCTTCGTTTTAAATCAGTTTCTTGCACCAATGCAATGGCGACCTGCTGGGATTTAAGTCTGAAAAAAATAAGTGCCTTTTATGGAAAGAGTTACATCCCTTTACATTAAGGGATTTTATATTGAGAGAGGTCATGATCCTTAATGTGAACTGTAAGCTTGGCTACTGCCACCCTTCATCCAGCTCCCATTCTTTAATATTAACTGGAAGCAAAGAATAAAAGCCACCATCCTCACAAGTTGTCCAGTTGAGATATAATAGCTGACAACTATTTAGCCCTCAATACCTCCAAAATGGAGCTCCTTTTCATCTCCCCCCCAATAACAACTACAACCCCACCCTCAATCCCCCCTCTCCCCGCCTCATCGTTCACTCAGCAAGTGCGCAGCCTTGGTGTCATCCTTGATAACCACCACAACTTGAAGAAATTCATTAACTCCACATTGAAAGAGGGTTTCTTCAAGCTCCACTCTCAAAAA
Organism: Rhinatrema bivittatum; assembly: GCF_901001135.1. Taxonomy (NCBI): domain Eukaryota; kingdom Metazoa; phylum Chordata; class Amphibia; order Gymnophiona; family Rhinatrematidae; genus Rhinatrema; species Rhinatrema bivittatum. Next base: position 14,380,454 of record NC_042620.1, read on the forward strand.
ACTGAAACCCCTGCTCCACATCAATGATTTCCGCACAGTCCTGCAAGCTACCATTTTAGCCAGACTTGATTATTGTAATGCTATCCTCCTTGGCCTCCCAAAGAATGCCCTCCGGCCCTTACAGATGCTCCAAAACTCAGCAGCACGTGTACTCACCAATGCCCACCGAGGAGACCACATCACCCCCGTCCTCAAGCTCCTACACTGGCTGCCAATTAACTCCAGGATCATTTACAAAACACTTACCCTTATCCACAAAACCACCTACAACCATGACATGCCTTGGTTCAAGGATCACCTCCGAATCCGCACCCATAACAGACCACCAGGGCTCAACACCTTGCCTCAATGCGCACCCCCTCACCCAAACTGTCCAAACTCAAATCCACCAGGGAACGTGCCCTCTCACTCGCCAGACCCGCCCTCTGGAACAAAATGCCCCCTAACCTTCGCCTAGAATCTTGTCAAAAAAGATTCAAACAGAACCTCAAGACCTGGCTCTTTAAACAGGCCTTCACCTAAGTCCCCTCTTAATCTCCTTAATACCCCCCTGTTCTTCTCTTTTGCCCCTGTTTAAAACATCATTAAAATATCACGCATGTCCCTGCTAGTCCCACTCTGCAACATTCCTCTCTCTCTCTCTACATCTCCCTCCTTTGCCCCTCTGACAATACGCTTCCACCCTGATTAACCTACCCAACTTAATGTTGCGAGTTACTGTTCATTGTTACCAATTGTTAATTGTTCCCTGTGAAATGCGTTACACTTTGCCACTTTAACCCTGTGAAGCGCGTTTCACTTTGCTACTTGTTACAACTACTCATTGTTACCTATTGTTAATTATTCCCTGTTAATCGCGTTACACTTTGTAACTTGTTCTCTGTAAAGCTCGTTGCTGTATTTAGTTATCTGTAAAGCGAGATAATGTTCCCAACGTATCCCAGTATATAAAATCACTTAAATAAAATAACTTGTGACACTTCCCGTCTCTCTCCCTGATTATATCTGTACCCGTAATAATTCCTTTCCCAACCTTCCCCCCCTTACCCCTAGCAGGGAGAACCACTCCTCGTGTCTTCTCCGCCATTTCTCAGAGGAAATCACAGAGTGACCGTAGTTCCTCCCCCCTCAATTATAACAAAATACCTCCGAAGTAATAACTGCAATCTTTCCCCAAATAAAGTCACATAGATGTTATGTTACCCAGGGTCATGAAGCAATGGAGCTGCTTAAGCAGGTAAACTAATGACTTTACTGTCCCAGCATTTTTCAGGTAGTTTCTTGGCCTGTTAGCTCTTGGTCCATATTCCTGCGGAGGCGGCGTCCTGCTTTGCCCCCTCGTTGCCAGCATGGAGCTTCGTCTTTTCTGGAAGTGTTCTTTGATGCAGGCATACTCTTCTCAAAGCCAGAATAGCCCGCTTCCCGTAGTATCTCCAATGCTTCTTCCAAGGTACGCACGCGGTGCGAAGAGCCTTTCAGCGAAAAACCCAGGCCGAAGGGGAACAGCCATCTCTAGCGTATGTTATCTGTTCGAAGAACTTCTGTGACACTGTGCATTTCCATACACTTACGAATTGTTGAGAGGGATAGGTCTGCACAGATCAAAATAGTAATAACTTGCCATGTCCATTTTGTTTGCTTCTGAGCAATATTCACAATGTTCTCTTCAATTATTTAACTCTGGTAGCAAGCCAGTATGTCTCGAGGCTTATTTTCTATCTGCTGCCCCAACGCACGATGCGCCCGCTAAATCTGTATATCCAATGAGGGCGATGTTTCTTGTTGCTCCTGTGACGCCAAGATGGCTTGACTAATCTGCTTGACTATCTCCACACAATTTTGATATTCAGGAAGTTCAGGTACTCCCCTAAACCTCTAGTTTTGCCTCCATGAATGATTCTCAAGATTTTCAAGTTTATCGTTCAGTATCTCGTGTTCTTTCTGAATCATTTTATGATCCTCCAAGGATCAGAGCTCTTCCCCAAGGCGTCCACTTTATTTTCTACATCGAAAATACGCCGGCCATACTCTGCCATTTCTTCTTTCATCTCATCGATTGAAGCCATAATCTCATTTGTTATTTTGCATTTCTTGCCGTAGATTGGTAAACCATTGCCGCATCTCTGCTCTGGTCGGTAGTTCTTCCCCCACTAGCTGCCACTCGCCGTCGGCACCCTCCGCCTCAAGGCCTGTTTCCTGCTGTGCCATGTTGGAGAGGTCGCTTACTTTAAGCAAGTCCACTTTTTGGTAGGAATACTTCCGAAAATCAATGGATATTGGCGAAAGCAGATTCAGGTGACAGATCTACACGATGTCTGCGATTTGGGAAGTTTGCATTTGATAGGGAGAGGAGCCCACGCTTCGCTTGACCGTCTACCTCAGTGACGCCATTTCCTCAGATCGATGTCATTTAAATTAGCAGCCAAAGTGGAAGCTTCAATTGTATTTATGGCAAGAAACTCATCTCAGGAAAAAAGATGAGTGGTTGCTGAGGAGTAAATGTTTCCCTCATAGATTTTTTGCATTGAGCTGCATTCAAAATAAATGTGGTGGGGTGGGTATAATGCTTTTTCTAAATACTTTTTGTGAGGCAAGACTTCCCTTGCTGGCTGTGTCCCATTAAAACATGTCTATCTATGTCTATATAAGTTCTGTGATTTTATTCTTTAGAATAAAATCCTATACGCTGATGACATACAGATCCTCATCCCTATAGCTGAATCACTCCACAAAACATGGTCTTATTGGAATAGCTGCTTTACAGCAATTAACAACCTACTCACCAGCCTCAACCTCGTACTAAACACTAACAAAACCGAAATCCTCCTAATAGCCCCAGACAACTGCATTCTGCTCAACCCTCCAATCTCTTCCCAATTCTCCATCACATCTATCGACCACGCAATGCATGTAAGAGATCTTGGTGTGCTACTAGACAACCAACTCAACCTATGCAAATTCGTAAACAATACCACCAAGGAATGCTTCTTTAAGTTGCAAGTATTAAAAAAATTAAAACCACTTCTGCACCTCCGAGATTTCCGCCTGGTACTACAATCTATCATCCTCCCGAAACTGGATTACTGCAACTCACTCCTTCTGGGCTTTCCCGCCAGCACTATCAAACCACTTCAGATGGTCCAGAACGCGACGGCCAGGATCCTCACAAACACCAACAAAAGGGAACACATCACCCCTATCTTCAAGAACCTTCACTGGCTGCCTATTAAATTCAGGATACTCTTTAAAGCCCTCATGATGATACACAAGGCCTTGCACAACATCTCCCCTCTCAACCTAACTTTCCAACTTCAGCAGCACATTACCAAGAGACCCATCAGAAGAGCATACAAGGATATGCTACACACCCAGCCGGCAAAAACCTCACTGAGGAAACGCGCCCTTTCCACTGCGGGTCCCCCACTTTGGAATTCGCTCCCTCCGGACCTCCGCCAAGAACCCTGCCTCTTGGTATTCAAAAAGAAGCTAAAGACTTGGCTATTCAGCCAAGCGTTCCCTGACAGCTAAGATCCGATGAATCGAACTCTATAGACGCTGGTCCACCAACCCCACTGTAAATATGTTTTGAATTGTACTTTATTCTAGCTAATCGTGTTTTGAATTGCAGTCCATTTGTTTCACTGTAAGTTCATTTTCAACCTGTTCCAATGTATCTGCCCCAGAGGCGACAGTTCAGTTCTCTGTAAACCGGTGCGATATGTATTCTATATAGGAACATTGGTATATAAAAACTTAAAAAATAAATAAAATAATAAATAAAATAAATAGAATAGTTTCCATGATTTTTCCTGGGACTGAATTCAGGCTCACTGGTCTATAGTTTCCTAGATTACCTCTGGAGCCCTTTTTAAATATTGGGGTTACATTGTCCACATTCCAGCCTTCAGGTACAATGGATGATTTTAATGATAGGTTACAAATTACTTGTAATAGGTCTGACATTTCAATTTGAGTCCTTTCAGAACTCTGGGGTGTATACCAACTGGCCCAGGTGATTTGCTACTCTTCAGTTTGTCAATCTGGCCTACCACATCTTCCAGGTTCAACGTAATTTGGTTTAGTTCATATGAATCATTACCCATGAAAACCTTCTCCATTACGGGAACCTCCCCAACATCCTCTTCAGTAAACATAGAAACATAGAAATGACGGCAGAAGAAGACCAAACGGCCCATTCAGTCTGCCCAGCAAGCTACGCACTTTATCCATTTTTTTCCCCTTTTTTTTTTCTCTCCCACCTGTTACTATTGGCTTCCAGTACCCTCCAGCCCTAATTCCCCTCCACTCCACCACCAATTTAGAGAGCAGCGCCGTAACTGCATTCAAGTGAACGTCCAACTCAATTAGGGGTAGCAACTGCTGTAACAAGCAGGCCACACCCTTACCCACCCCTGTTTTTATTTATTTATTTTTTATTTTTTTTTGAGATAGCAGCCCTCCATCCTTCCGCTCCGTGAAGGTGGAACACCAACTACTGGCCACTGGCATCCCGCTCCGTGAATGCCTCTGTGGCTACTGCCGCTCCGTGCAGTGTTTGAATGCCTCTGTGGCTACTGCCACTCCGTGCAGTGTTTGAATGTCTCCACTTTATTCACGCCCTCTAGACTTGATGGATCCACAGTGTTTATCCCATGCCCTTTTGAAGTCGTTCACAGTTTTAGACTTCACCACTTCCTCCGGAAGGGCATTCCAGGCCCATCTAGTCTGCCCAGCAAGCTACGCACTTTATCCATTTTTTTCCCCCTTTTTTTTCTCTCCCACCTGTTACTATTGGCTTCCAGTACCCTCCAGCCCTAATTTCCCTCCACCCCACCACCAATGTAGAGAGCAGCGCCGTAACTGCATCCAAGTGAACATCCAGCTCAATTAGGGGTAGCAACCGCTGTAACAAGCAGGCCACACCCTTACCCCATACTCTTACCCACCCCTGTTTTTATTTTTTTATGTTTTGAGATAGCAGCCCTCCATCCTTCCGCTCCGTGAAGGTGGAACACCAACTACTGGCCACTGGCATCCCGCAAAGGATTTATTTAATCTTTCCGCGATGGCCTTATCTTTCCTAAGTGCCTCTTTAACCCCTCAATCATCTAACAGTCCAACTGACTCCCTCACAGGCTTCCTGCTTCAGATATATTTTTAAAAGTTTTTTTAAATGAGTTTTGCCTCTACAGCCAACTTCTTTTCAGATTCTCTCTTAGCCTGTCTTATCAATGTTTTACATTTAACTTGCCAATGCTTATGCTTGTCTTGAGGTTTTCAGTTTACTTTGTGTCCGCATCTTCCTGTTTCTAGTCTGTGTGAGGGTCTGCCTGTTTTTTACATTTGTGATGGAGGTGAGGTGTTCTGCTAGCATATATTTTCCTTGTTGGAAAATGTAGAATTCCAGCTTTGTCTGGTTTCCAATTTGCTCTTCACACAACAGCTCCTCTAGTTGTTTGTGTGTCCCCTTCTCTTTCCACTGCCTCTCCACTACCCCAAACTCTCTAGATAACTGTAGGTGTTTTTACATATCTAGAGGTCCTTATGTGAGTCAGACCCAAAGTGATAAAATGAATGAATCACAGAAGAGAAATAGACAGTTTCCAGGTTCTGGTGTTGGTCCAAATTGTCCCTGGTTAGATTACATTTCTGACCTGGTTTCAGCTGCAGGACACAGCACATTTTAGCATAGTAAATGACAGCAGAAAAAGACACAAGTGGTCCATCCAGTCTACCCAGCAAGCTTTTTTTTTTAAATAAATTAAATTTAATTAATTTCTTTTTTATTCTGTTAAGGGTAGTAACTGCCACTCTGTGCAGGTTGTACATATGCACACACATTTTAAACACATGCACACACGTATAATTATATATTTCTTCTGAATATCCCCATTCCTTTTGTATAGCTCCTCTTTTTCTCTTCACTTATTTCTATAAATTAGGATAGTTTTATTGCTTTTCCAACTTTACTGCAAAAGTTTATCTTTGTATATACTATACATAGTGCCTTGCAAGAGTCTTCACACCTCTGCACATTTTTCACATACCATTGTCCATAAAATACAAATCAAAATGCATTAGAGTTAGTTTCACTAATCTACACAGCATATTCTGCATCTTCATTGTGAAATAATTATAGAAATAATCCAAAAATAATTTTGATATACTAGCTGCTGTTTCAACTTTTTCCCAATGGTACTGACTCAGAGCCTGAAATTCATCGGAGCATTGATACACTTTCGTGTAAAGAATTTATCCACCAACTGTTGTGATCCTGCCCGCGAGGAGCGTGGGCAGGCTCTTACCTTCACAGCCAGTCGGGCTGCTGACGCTGCTGCTTCTTTCTCCCTGAATCAGCTGGGGCCGTCTCCGCAGCTGTTGCCATGCGGTCGGCTCCTCTGCTCCTGTTTCTGCCTTTCCCCGACCTGCTGCTGCGATCCCGGGACCTTCTGCCAGCAGGCCGTCTCTGCCGGTGCCTGCTTCAGCCCGGGTCCTTGCCTGGCTAGGGAGCCGTCCCTGCCGGTGCCTGCAGCTCTCTACTGTGCCTGCAGCCTGCTACAGCTCTCTACTCTGCCTGCAGTCTTACCTCTCCTCCTGAGGCTGTCTTCACGGCATGGAGCCGTTCCTGCAGTCAGCCCTTCTCCTGCTTCAGTCCTTGCAGCTCTCTGTTCTCCCTGCCGGTGCCTGCAGCCAGCTTTACCTCTCTCTGCTTCTTCCTGCTTCAGTCCTTGCAGCTGGGAGCTGCTCCAGTAACCTGCCTTCACCCAGATCCAGCCCAGGGCTGCTCCACTGCTTCCCTGGGCCTTCCACGTGGCTGAGGACGCCACCAGCTTCCAGCTCTTCTCTCCAGCTTCCTAGGGCGCGGGCACGCGCCTCTCTGCTCCTCTTCTAGGGCCAGCCAGGTGTGGCCCCCTGCTGACCCCTCCCTGGGCGTTGTCCACTTCAGCTGTACTAAAGGGCTCAGCGTTCAGTCTGTCTTTGCCTTCGCAAGGAGTTGGTCACTCCTGAGAACCTTCGCTCCAGGAAGTTGCCCGTGTTCCAGCCTTCTGCTAGGTCCTATGTTTCATGTTCTCTGTCGGAGCTCCTCGTCCAGTCCTGATGTCTGCCTGCTGTTCCAGTCCCAAGGTCTGTCTCTTGATCCAGTACTTGTGTTCCAGTCCTGATGTTCCTGCTGTTCCAGATGTCCTTGTTCCAGCCCTGAGGTGTGTCTCCTGTTCCAGTATTCGTGTTCCAGATGTCCTTGTTCCAGCCCTGAGGTCTGTCTTAATCCTTGTTCCTGATCCTGATGCTTTAACCTGCCTTGAGCTGCCAGGAGTGCAGCGTATCCTCGCCTTGAGCTGCCAGGAGTGCAGCAAACCTGCTTCCTCTTTCCTGTGCTCTCCCGCTCTCAGTGTGGTCCGCGACCAGCCTTCCAGGGCTGAGTAGAGCGCGCATGAGGCAGGGTGGTCCGCGGGTGGTCTGAGTAGGGCGCCCTGAGGGACAGTGCCCACGTCTTCCTTCAGCCCTCATTCCTGAGTCCACGTCTATGCCTGAGTCCACGTCTATGCATCCTGTACCTCGTTCCTGAGTCCACGTCTATGCATCCTGTACCTCGTCCTGAGTCCACGTCTATGCATCCAGTACCTCGTCCTGAGTCCACGTCTGTGCCCAAGTCCACGTCTATGCATCCTGCACTTCGTTCCAGAGTCCACGTCTTTGCCTGAGTCTACGTCATTCCTGAGTCTCGTCTGAATCCATGTTCCAGTCTTCGCTGCCCTGGCCTCCATCTGGCCTGCCGCTTCATGCCGTACCCTGCGGCAGGTCCGAAAGGGCTGGGAACGGTCGGAGGACTGTTCACAAGACCAACATTGCGTTGTTGGGTCTTCCGAAGCGTGCAGGTCCGGAGGAGGGCCTGTCTCCGGTCATCACTCTAGCCTAGCTCCCGTCCAGCCCATGCTTGGGCATGCCACGCCTCCCGCAGCACCTCTTCGGAGTTCCTCTGGGGTCGAGCCGTGGCCCAAGGACACACATCTCCCAGGAATGGGATCGCTCTCCTAGCGCTCCACAACACCATCAGACTGAGCACATGTCCTAACCCGTCTCATCAGTGACCTTGGTTTGTCGCAGTCTCCTTTAGCTGTAGGCCACATGGCAGCTGTGATCCACATAGTCCCACTCTTGTCTTTACACACTCACTGCCTAGAGTAGGGGTTGTGCCCCCAACTCACGCAGCCACTAACGGTGCTGTAACTCACACTGAAGATGAGACAGAAACTGGCATGGTGGTTACAGCTCGTGCACTTACCAGGTAACCTTGTTAACCGAGACATCCACCATGGGCTAGGGCGCTCATACCGGCTGCTGCTGAACTCAGGAAATCGGACTCCTGCAGAGCGCCTCCTCCAGATCAACCTCCTTGAACTCAGCACCATTAGAAATGCCCTGCACAACGTCATGCACGTAGTTCAGGGACAAAGTATCATGATTCAAATGGACAACCAGGTCACCATGTTCTGAATAAGTAAACACGGCAGCACAGGATCCTGGACTCTTATGTCAAGAAACCCTACACATCTGGCAGTGGGTGCAACTCTTCAGTCCATGTATCTTCTGGATATGTTGGCAGATATGTTGGCAGATCTTCTCAGCCGAATTTTCCATCCCCACGAATGGTTGCTCAAACAATCCATTGCCAACTGCCTGTTCCACTTATGGGGTTGCCCATCGATCAACCTTTTCGCATTGGATCACAACCAAAAACTAGATCAATTTTGCTTCATCCTTCCCAGCCCTCACTGGATGGCTCATGAAGCCTTCGTGCTGGACTGAGGAACACACCTAGTGCACGCTTTTCCTCTATTACCATTTAGTGTGAAGACTCTGCAGAAACTTCTGCAAGACCAAGCCACCATGGTTTACATTGCTCCAGCGTATCCAAGACAAGTTTGGTATGCATATCTCCACCTGCTAGCATTATTTATTTGATTTATATTCCACCTTTCAGACACTTCAAAGTTGATTATATTGAGGTAGGTACTTCCCTGTCTTCAGAGGGCTCACAATCTAGGCTTATACCTTAGACAATGGAGGGTGAAGCAACTATCAGCACACCCTCCAATACATCTCAGGTCTGACCCGTTCCTCCTGTTTCAGAAAGACAGCCATCTATCTACTCCATTCAGCTCTGCAGTCTCTCAGCCTCACAGCATGGATGGTGAACGTGCAGTCTTAGTTGACCCCTATCTCTCCTAAGCAGGTGGAAGACATTGCTCTCTCTGCTAGAAAGCAGTCTACTAGACATAATTATTCCTTTAAGTGGAAAAGTTCTTCACATAAGCTGGACCTGTTCTCCTGTGAATGGTGGCATCTGTTGTCTTGTCTGCACCACGTAACTGAGTCTCTAGCCAGGTTATATCCTCAGTCTGAATGCACTTTAGCAAGTTAGCAGCCTCTCATGCTCCAGTGAACAACAGCCCGTCTTATTTATTTATTATTTATTTCAAAACATTTGTTACCCGCCCTTCCTACATTCAGGGCGGGGTACGATAAAACATACATAGTAGGTAACAAAAATTACATGACAGAATTAAAAATTAAATAAAATATATTATAAATCAGATAACAAATACAAAACAAATCAAATTAGGAATTAAAGTGTCAGAAGACACTGGGGGGTAACAAAGCCGGATGGACTACAGGTACCTCGCCTGGAGGTAAGAAAGCCACATGGCCTATAGGTTGTTAGCCTGGTTTGGAAATGCTTTTTTGAAGAAACTTCTTTCACGAAGGCACCTCAATTCCTTTTGGTAAGGTGTTCCCAAGAAGTGGGCATCCCCTTGTGTCTAAGTTCATGAAGGGGTTTGAACAAGTCAGAATGCCAATCCGTAGACCTCCTGTGCCTTGGGATTTCAACATCATCCTTACTTATTTGACAAAACCACCATTTAAGTCTTTAGATTTGGTGTTTTTCAAATTCTTCACCTGAAAAATTATTTTTATGATGGCGGTTATGTCAGCCCTCGAGCAAGTGAGCTGCAGGCATTGGTTGGTTCATTATCCTTCATACCTGCAATTTTTCCATGATAAGCTAGCACTTCCAGCTCACCGCAAGTTCCTTCTGAAAGCGGTATCTGCGTTTCACCAAAATCAGTTGCTTGTTCTACCTACTTTCTTTCCATGATGGCATTCCGATGACGATGAGAAAACTCTTCAAACATGCACTGCCAGTGAGCGCTTGCATACTACAGAAGAAGAATCCAGGCTCATAGACAATCGTTGCAGCTCTTTGTTAGATATGATCCAAATAGATTAGGTGCGGCTGTTTCAGAATGAACTTTAACTGCATAACAGAATGCATACAATATTGCTATACCGTTGCAGGACTTGATCTCCCAAACCTAGTCAGGGCTAACCAAGTCTGAGTGATGGTTCTTCCATTGCTTATTTGTGGGACGTATCTTTGGAAGATGTATGTAAGGTCATCGGTGAACACTTTCATGTCCCACTACAGCCTAGACAGTCTGGCATCTTCTGCTAGCACAGTAGGCCAGGAGGTCCTGTAACATATAGTTTTGTGATCATCTACTCTCCATGGTGAAGTCCAGTCTGCTTACACAGTACACGCTTTGTGCAAACCTCAGCTTGGGACTCCTCACAGATCATATTTAATTTAGCCTGCTTATTGATGGGAAAAGCAAGTTTGCTTACCATAAACAGTGTTATCCATGAGATGCCTGCCCTTCTCCCTGGGGAGTCAATTATACGTCTGTTTAGCTTTGACCTTGACAGAGGAGGCTTCTGAGGCATGCTATAAACTCCCCAGGAAAGCCAAACTTCTTAAGTACTGCAAACAAAAACACCTACTTCCTCTCCAGCTTGTCTATTTTGTTTCTATATACTATGAGGGAATCTTCCAGATCACTCCCCGACTCTCTACTCTTGCAAGTCTTTCCTCTTGCACATGGACTGATGATACAAGCTGGGCTATTTTATCTACGACTATTTCCAGCTTTGCATCTATGCTTTTTTGAAATCTTCTCAGTGAATTGGCTCATAACCTGCTTAATATCTTCTGTTGTGTCCATAGAGGTCTCAGGTCTTCAGTTGGGTCTGCATCTGCCTTCTCCGGTGGGGAATCAACTTCAGTATTTTTGAGCATCACTGCTCATTGAACCCACATTTTAGGGGCAGATCACTTTAGATGCTCTTTAGGCATGTTTTCTAATTGGGTCAGCTTTATCTAGAAAAAATATCAATTTAGTGGGAATATGGTGAGAGTCCTCAGATCGAGTGGCTTCTCCTCCAAGTGCATGACATGACTCCCATTTAAAATTAATTTCAGAGAGTATTTTTTCAGTCTGTGCACAATTAAGGTGTGAAATTTGTTGCTAGAGGATGTGGTCAAATGTAATAGTATAGATGGGCTGAGGAAAAAGGTTTGAATAAGTTTCTGGAAGATAGATCCTATTAACAATTATAAGCCAGACATTTGCGGGGATTGCCATGTTCTTTGTCGTCTGGGAATGACCACTTAAGATCTGCTAGACACTTCCATGTGATCCAGGTTGGCTATTGTTGAAGACGGGATGCTGGGCTTGATGGACCATTGGTCTGATCTAGCACAGTATTATATACGTAATATTTTGTGCTTTCTCCTATTCTCTCTCCATCCGCTGTCCCTTCTTACAGATTTGGTGTGTCAGAGCTGCTTACCGCACTCCTTTAATTCAACAATTAAAGTTGCTGCCTCAGTAATTAATAGGGAATTGCTTATTTGAGGGGTGAGGCGATGCAGCCTCTCACAAAAAGGCTTCAGCATTTTTTCCTTCAGTCAGATCAAAGCTTTACCACCACAGGTTTATGTTTTTGTTGCATTTGATGTGCCGTATAATTTCAACGGTCCTAGCGGTTTACAGAAAAATACATAATTCAAAGCACACCAACAATAGATGGTTATATCCAGCCATCAAACGCCCCTTTTTCAGATCAATGAGAACTAATTAAATGATAAAATGATTAAATGGAAGCTTTTCCCTCATCGGCTCTGACTCTCCCCTCCATGGATATCAAGAGGCCCTGGTTAGCTGGGAGAGTTTTAAGCTGCAGTGCAGCTGAATTCACGGCCCCCGGCTCAGCTGACAGCGGAACCTTTCATAGTTCTGTTCAAGCTCTGCCACCTCTCATTGGATCAAGACCAGAATTATCCAAAGATAAAAGTTCTACACGAGGTTCGGAGCCCACAGACGTCCCCTATCTTTGGCTAAGTCTTGCACCGGACTCATAGAAGCCTTCAGGCCAGTAGGGAATCCAGCGTAGCACGATCATTCTGTCGTTTAATTCACGACTATCAGAAATCCCACTTCCTGAAGACATTAATATTTCTAGGATAGGAATCATTCCATTTTTCCAAGACCAGAGGCCTTTGCTTTCTTTTGTTTTAAGGTGTGTCCTGTTGTATAAAATCCAGAGCAGTCCCACAGAAATGCTGCACTGTGCTGAATCCAGACTAGGACTTTCTAAACCTGTCTTGGTGACCTCCACAGGATATCCACCATGAATATGCATGAGATAAATTAGCATACTTTGAAAGTCGCAGTAGATGCAGATTGACCTCAGGTAACTTGATTGTGCCTGTCTTGAAATCAGGCTACCTATGGGGGTCCCCAGCACACATTTGGAAAGCCTTATCCAGGCCATTACCATAGGAATACCATGCGTCAAGTCCAGAGTGTCCCCCCCCATCCCAGAGTATTGCCTTGGGAACCCCACATAATAAGGTGCATGGTAACACTGTGAACTGAAATTCAGCGCACAGCTTTTTTTTTTTTTTTAACCCTGAGCATAAAAACAAATTCGATGCAGTAAGCATTTGGTATGCTATTGCACTGGGATTTAAAAAAGCAGGCAAACCTGACTTAAAATGTGCTCTTAGCCTTTTGCATAGGCTGAGTCCTCCTTGTAACTTGAGGGGAGGGGAGAGGGAGCAAGATCTGCCACTGCAGGAAAAGAAAGCACGGGACAGGGGAAAAGCTGCCTCTCCCTCCCTTTTATGTGCAGGAAACATGCATTATGTGTTTTCTGCATATAAAATATGATTTATGTGGACAAAAAATATTTTCAGTGCTGAAAATATTTTTTGTGTCCATAAATCATATTTTAAATACATAAGATGTACACCAAGTATATTTTCTGTGCATAAAACCTGACTACATGTCCCAGCTCCAGAACTCCAGCCTCCGCCCATAAAACTAACATTCGTCCTGGAATCTTTACTCCACCTCTGACTAAGAGTTAAGCTTCCAGCGCTAAGAAAATAGGAGGCAAGCCAGCGCCCCTGTCTGCACTGGGGATAACAGCTGAATCCATCATTAGCATGATTTGCCTGAGAGTGTGCTAACCTGCGTGTGTACACGTTCTGTGCACAAAGGGATAGAATCTGGAGTAAAATATTCTTCCACATGAAAGGGTGGTGGGCGCAAGGAATGCCTCCCAGGGGCCCTGGTGGAAGCAGTAATAGAATTCAAGAAAGCTGGGGATAAGCACAGAGGATCCCCAGTTAAGAATGAGGCAAGGGGAAGCCAGAAGTCAGCTGGAGTCTGTGGGCCTGTACCAGCAATGAGACTGGGCAGAAACTTGATGGGCCTTATGGTCCTGATCCGCTGTCAGATTCTGTGTTTGTATTTCCATTCCCTGAGCAACGCCACACTTTAATGTGGCAATGCTAGCACATTGCTACATAAATACCATTCTGTAGTGTAGCAAACTCAGAGCGTTCTCACAGGAATACTGCACTATAGTGTGGTACCCTAGAACATTCTCACAGGAATACTGCACTATAGTGTGGCAAGCCTAGAACATTCCCACAGGAATACTGCACTATAGTGTGGTACCCTAGAACATTCTCACAGGAATACTGCACTATAGTGTGGTACCCTAGAACATTCTCACAGGAATACTGCACTATAGTGTGGTACCCTAGAACATTCTCACAGGAATACTGCACTATAGTGTGGTACCCTAGAACATTCTCACAGGAATACTGCACTATAGTGTGGCAAGCCTAGAACATTCCCACAGGAATACTGCACTATAGTGTGGTACCCTAGAACATTCTCACAGGAATACTGCACTATAGCGTGGCAAGCCTAGAACATTCCCACAGGAATACTGCACTATAGCGTGGCAACCCTAGAACATTCTCACAGGAATACTGCACTGTAGCGTGGCAACCCTAGAACATTCCCACAGGAATACTGCACTGTAGCGTGGCAACCCTAGAACATTCCCACAGGAAAACTGCACTGTAGCGTGGCAACCCTAGAACATTCCCACAGGAATACTGCACTATAGCGTGGCAACCCTAGAACATTCCCACAGGAATACTGCACTGTAGCGTGGCAACCCTAGAACATTCCCACAGGAAAACTGCACTGTAGCGTGGCAACCCTAGAACATTCCCACAGGAAAACTGCACTGTAGCGTGGCAACCCTAGAACATTCCCACAGGAATACTGCACTGTAGCGTGGCAACCCTAGAACATTCCCACAGGAATACTGCACTGTAGCGTGGCAACCCTAGAACATTCCCACAGGAATACTGCACTATAGCGTGGCAACCCTAGAACATTCCCACAGGCATACTGCACTATAGCGTGGCAACCCTAGAACATTCCCACAGGCATACTGCACCATAGCGTGGCAACCCTAGAACATTCCCACAGGAATACTGCACTATAGCGTGGCAACCCTAGAACATTCCCACAGGAATACTGCACCATAGCGTGGCAACCCTAGAACATTCCCACAGGAATACTGCACTATAGGGTGGCAACCCTAGAACATTCCCACAGGAATACTGCACTATAGCGTGGCAACCCTAGAACATTCCCACAGGAATACTGCACCATAGCGTGGCAACCCTAGAACACTCCCACAGGAATACTGCACTATAGCGTGGCAACCCTAGAACACTCCCACAGGAATACTGCATTATAGCGTGGTAACCCTAGAACATTCCCACAGGAATACTGCACTATAGCGTGGCAACCCTAGAACATTCCCACAGGAATACTGCACTATAGCGTGGCAAGCCTAGAACATTCCCACAGGAATACTGCACTATAGCGTGGCAACCCTAGAACACTCCCACAGGAATACTGCACTATAGCGTGGTAACCCTAGAACATTCCCACAGGAATACTGCACTATAGCGTGGCAACCCTAGAACATTCCCACAGGAATACTGCACTATAGCGTGGCAACCCGAGAACATTCCCACAGGAATACTGCACTATAGCGTGGCAACCCTAGAACATTCCCACAGGAATACTGCACTATAGCGTGGCAACCCTAGAACATTCCCACAGGAATACTGCACTATAGCGTGGCAACCCTAGAACATTCCCACAGGCATACTGCACTATAGCGTGGCAACCCTAGAACATTCCCACAGGCATACTGCACTATAGCGTGGCAACCCTAGAACATTCCCACAGGCATACTGCACTATAGCGTGGCAACCCTAGAACATTCCCACAGGCATACTGCACTATAGCGTGGCAACCCTAGAACATTCCCACAGGAATACTGCACTATAGCGTGGCAACCCTAGAACATTCCCACAGGAATACTGCACTATAGCGTGGCAACCCTAGAACATTCCCACAGGCATACTGCACTATAGCGTGGCAACCCTAGAACATTCCCACAGGCATACTGCACCATAGCGTGGCAACCCTAGAACATTCCCACAGGCATACTGCACTATAGCGTGGCAACCCTAGAACATTCCCACAGGAATACTGCACTATAGCGTGGCAACCCTAGAACATTCCCACAGGAATACTGCACTACAGCGTGGCAACCCTAGAACATTCCCACAGGAATACTGCACTATAGCGTGGCAACCCTAGAACATTCCCACAGGAATACTGCACTATTGCGTGGCAACCCTAGAACATTCCCACAGGAATACTGCACTATAGCGTGGCAACCCTAGAACATTCCCACAGGCATACTGCACTATAGCGTGGCAACCCTAGAACATTCCCACAGGCATACTGCACTATAGCGTGGCAACCCTAGAACATTCCCACAGGAATACTGCACTATAGCGTGGCAACCCTAGAACATTCCCACAGGAATACTGCACTGTAGCGTGGCAACCCTAGAACATTCCCACAGGAATACTGCACTGTAGCGTGGCAACCCTAGAACATTCCCACAGGCATACTGCACTGTAGCGTGGCAACCCTAGAACATTCCCACAGGAATACTGCACTGTAGCGTGGCAACCCTAGAACATTCCCACAGGAATACTGCACTGTAGCGTGGCAACCCTAGAACATTCCCACAGGAATACTGCACTGTAGCGTGGCAACCCTAGAACATTCCCACAGGAATACTGCACTATAGCGTGGCATCCCTAGAACATTCCCACAGGAATACTGCACTATAGCGTGGCAACCCTAGAACATTCCCACAGGCATACTGCACTATAGCGTGGCAACCCTAGAACATTCCCACAGGAATACTGACTGTAGCGTGGCAACCCTAGAACATTCCCACAGGCATACTGCACTATAGTGTGGCAACCCTAGAACATTCCCACAGGCATACTGCACTATAGCGTGGCAACCCTAGAACATTCCCACAGGAATACTGCACTGTAGCGTGGCAACCCTAGAACATTGCTACATAAATACCATTCTGTAGTGTGGCAACCCTAGAACATTGCTACATAAATACCATTCTGTAGTGTGGCAACCCTAGAACATTGTTACATAAATACCATTCTGTAGTGTGCCAAACTCAGAGCGTTCCCACAGGAATACTGCACTATAGCGTGTCAACCCTAGAACATTCCCACAGGAATACTGCACTGTAGTGTGGCAACCCTAGAACATTCCCACAGGCATACTGCACTATAGCGTGGCAACCCTAGAACATTCCCACAGGAATAGTGCACTGTAGTGTGGCAACCCTAGAACATTGCTACATAAATACCATTCTGTAGTGTGCCAAACTCAGAGCGTTCCCACAGGCATACTGCACTATAGCGTGGCAACCCTAGAACATTCCCACAGGAATACTGCACTGTAGTGTGGCAACCCTAGAACATTCCTACATGAATATCATTCTATAGTGTACCAAACTCAGAGCGTTCCCACAGGAATACTGCACTATAGTATGGCAAGCCTAGAACATTCCCACAGGCATACTGCACTATAGTGTGGAAACCCTAGAACATTCCTACATGAATATCATTCTATAGTGTACCAAACTCAGAGCGTTCCCACAGGAAT
Organism: Rhinatrema bivittatum; assembly: GCF_901001135.1. Taxonomy (NCBI): domain Eukaryota; kingdom Metazoa; phylum Chordata; class Amphibia; order Gymnophiona; family Rhinatrematidae; genus Rhinatrema; species Rhinatrema bivittatum. The sequence continues at coordinate 14,397,736 of NC_042620.1, forward strand.
ACTGCACTATAGTGTGGCCTAAAACATTCCTACATGAATATCATTCTATAGTGTACCAAACTCAGAGCGTTCCCACAGGAAAACTGCACTATAGTGTGGCAACCCTAGAACATTCCCACAGGAATACTGCACTATAGCGTGGCAACCCTAGAACATTCCCACAGGCATACTGCACTATAGCGTGGCAACCCTAGAACATTCCCACAGGAATACTGACTGTAGCGTGGCAACCCTAGAACATTCCCACAGGCATACTGCACTATAGCGTGGCAACCCTAGAACATTCCCACAGGCATACTGCACTATAGCGTGGCAACCCTAGAACATTCCCACAGGAATACTGCACTGTAGCGTGGCAACCCTAGAACATTCCCACAGGCATACTGCACTATAGCGTGGCAACCCTAGAACATTCCCACAGGAATACTGCACTGTAGCGTGGCAACCCTAGAACATTGCTACATAAATACCATTCTGTAGTGTGCCAAACTCAGAGCGTTCCCACAGGAATACTGCACTATAGCGTGTCAACCCTAGAACATTCCCACAGGAATACTGCACTGTAGTGTGGCAACCCTAGAACATTCCCACAGGCATACTGCACTATAGCGTGGCAACCCTAGAACATTCCCACAGGAATAGTGCACTGTAGTGTGGCAACCCTAGAACATTGCTACATAAATACCATTCTGTAGTGTGCCAAACTCAGAGCGTTCCCACAGGCATACTGCACTATAGCGTGGCAACCCTAGAACATTCCCACAGGAAAACTGCACTATAGTGTGGCAACCCTAGAACATTCCCACAGGAATACTGCACTATAGCGTGGCAACCCTAGAACATTCCCACAGGCATACTGCACAATAGTGTGGTACCCTAGAACATTCCTACATGAATATCATTCTATAGGGTACCAAACTCAGAGCGTTCCCACAGGAATACTGCACTATAGTGTGGAAACCCTAGAACATTCCTACATGAATATCATTCTATAGTGTACCAAACTCAGAGCGTTCCCACAGGAATACTGCACTATAGTGTGGCCTAGAACATTCCTACATGAATATCATTCTATAGTGTACCAAACTCAGAGCGTTCCCACAGGAAAACTGCACTATAGTGTGGCAACCCTAGAACATTCCCACAGGAATACTGCACTATAGTGTGGCAACCCTAGAACATTCCTACATGAATATCATTCTATAGTGTACCAAACTCAGAGCGTTCCCACAGGAATACTGCACTATAGTATGGCAAGCCTAGAACATTCCCACAGGCAAACTGCACAATAGTGTGGTACCCTAGAACATTCCTACATGAATATCATTCTATAGTGTACCAAACTCAGAGCGTTCCCACAGGAATACTGCACTATAGTGTGGAAACCCTAGAACATTCCTACATGAATATCATTCTATAGTGTACCAAACTCAGAGCGTTCCCACAGGAATACTGCACTATAGTATGGCAAGCCTAGAACATTCCCACAGGCATACTGCACTATAGTGTGGTACCCTAGAACATTCCTACATGAATATCATTCTATAGTGTACCAAACTCAGAGCGTTCCCACAGGAATACTGCACTATAGTATGGCAAGCCTAGAACATTCCCACAGGCAAACTGCACAATAGTGTGGTACCCTAGAACATTCCTACATGAATATCATTCTATAGTGTACCAAACTCAGAGCGTTCCCACAGGAATACTGCACTATAGTGTGGAAACCCTAGAACATTCCTACATGAATATCATTCTATAGTGTACCAAACTCAGAGCGTTCCCACAGGAATACTGCACTATAGTATGGCAAGCCTAGAACATTCCCACAGGTATACTGCACTATAGTGTGGTACCCTAGAACATTCCTACATGAATATCATTCTATAGTGTACCAAACTCAGAGCGTTCCCACAGGAAAACTGCACTATAGTGTGGCAACCCTAGAACATTCCCACAGGAATACTGCACTATAGCGTGGCAACCCTAGAACATTCCCACAGGCATACTGCACTATAGCGTGGCAACCCTAGAACATTCCCACAGGAATACTGCACTGTAGTGTGGCAACCCTAGAACATTGCTACATAAATACCATTCTGTAGTGTGCCAAACTCAGAGCGTTCCCACAGGCATACTGCACTATAGCGTGGCAACCCTAGAACATTCCCACAGGAATACTGCACTGTACTGTGGCAACCCTAGAACATTCCTACATGAATATCATTCTATAGTGTACCAAACTCAGAGCGTTCCTACAGGAATACTGCACTATAGTATGGCAAGCCTAGAACATTCCCACAGGCATACTGCACTATAGTGTGGTACCCTAGAACATTCCTACATGAATATCATTCTATAGTGTACCAAACTCAGATCGATCCCACAGGAATACTGCACTATAGTGTGGAAACCCTAGAACATTCCTACATGAATATCATTCTATAGTGTACCAAACTCAGAGCGTTCCCACAGGAATACTGCACTATAGTGTGGCCTAGAACATTCCTACATGAATATCATTCTATAGTGTACCAAACTCAGAGAGTTCCCACAGGAAAACTGCACTATAGTGTGGCAACCCTAGAACATTCCCACAGGAATACTGCACTATAGCGTGGCAACCCTAGAACATTCCCACAGGCATACTGCACTATAGTGTGGCAACCCTAGAACATTCCTACATGAATATCATTCTATAGTGTACCAAACTCAGAGCGTTCCCACAGGAATACTGCACTATAGTATGGCAAGCCTAGAACATTCCCACAGGCATAGTGCACTATAGTGTGGTACCCTAGAACATTCCTACATGAATATCATTCTATAGTGTTCCAAACTCAGAGCGTTCCCACAGGAATACTGCACTATAGTGTGGAAACCCTAGAACATTCCTACATGAATATCATTCTATAGTGTACCAAACTCAGAGCGTTCCCACAGGAATACTGCACTATAGTATGGCAAGCCTAGAACATTCCCACAGGCATACTGCACTATAGTGTGGTACCCTAGAACATTCCTACATAAATATCATTCTATAGTGTACCAAACTCAGAGCGTTCCCACAGGAATTCTGCACTATAGTATGGCAAGCCTAGAACATTCCCACAGGCATACTGCACTATAGTGCGGTACCCTAGAACATTCCTACATGAATATCATTCTATAGTGTACCAAACTCAGAGCGTTCCCACAGGAATACTGCACTATAGTGTGGCAAGCCTAGAACATTCCCACAGGCATACTGCACTATAGTGTGGCAACCCTAGAACATTCCTACATGAATATCATTATATAGTGTACCAAACTCAGAGCGTTCCCACAGGAATACTGCACTATAGTATGGCAAGCCTAGAACATTCCCACAGGCATACTGCACTATAGTGTGGTACCCTAGAACATTCCTACATGAATATCATTCTATAGTGTACCAAACTCAGAGCGTTCCCACAGGAATACTGCACTATAGTGTGGAAACCCTAGAACATTCCTTCATGAATACCATTCTATAGTGTACCAAACCCAGAGCGTTCCCACAGGAATACTGCACTATAGTGTGGCAACCGTAAAACATTCCTACATGAATACCACTCTATAGTGTACCAAACTCAGAGCGTTCCCACAGGAAACCTGCACTATAGTGTGGAAACCCTAGAACATTCCTACATGAATACCATTCTATAGTGTACCAAACTCAGAGCGTTCCCACAGGAATACTGCACTATAGTGTGGCAACCGGAGAACATTCCTACATGAATACCACTCTATAGTGTACCAAACTCAGAGCGTTCCCACGGGAATACTGCACTATAGTGTGGAAACCCTAGAACATTCCTAAATGAATACCATTCTATAGTGTACCAAACCCAGAGCGTTCCCACAGGAATACTGCACTATAGTGTGGAAACCCTAGAACATTCCTACATGAATATCATTCTATAGTGTACCAAACTCAGAGCGTTCTCACAGGAATATTGCACTATAGTATGGCAAGCCTAGAACATTCCCACAGGCATACTGCACTATAGTGTGGTACCCTAGAACATTCCTACATGAATATCATTCTATAGTGTACCAAACTCAGAGCATTCCCACAGGAATACTGCACTATAGTGTGGAAACCCTAGAACATTCCTACATGAATACCATTCTATAGTGTACCGAACCCAGAGCGTTCCCACAGGAATACTGCACTATAGTGTGGCAACCGTAGAACATTCCTACATGAATACCACTCTATAGTGTACCAAACTCAGAGCGTTCCCACAGGAATACTGCACTATAGTGTGGAAACCCTAGAACATTCCTACATGAATATCATTCTATAGTGTACCAAACTCAGAGCGTTCCCACAGGAATACTGCACTATAGTGTGGAAACCCTAGAACATTCCTACATGAATACCATTCTATAGTGTACCAAACTCAGAGCGTTCCCACAGGAATACTGCACTATAGTATGGCAAGCCTAGAACAATCCCACAGGCATACTGCACTATAGTGTGGTACCCTAGAACATTCCTACATGAATACCATTCTATAGTGTACCAAACTCAGAGCGTTCCCACAGGACTACATAGAACACAGCATGTGGACTTAGTGTCAGCAGAGAAGGCAATCTGGTTTTGTCTCTAGTTAAGCAGAAGCATATGCGTGGTATTGGTGGTGTGGCGCGGTTACCCGTAAGGCAGACATCAGGAAGGCAGGATACCGCTAGTGTAGACACCGCAAGGCAGTGAGGTATGGACGTATACTGGCACAGGTTCACATTGCGTGCACTTCCAGTGATTAAACTGCCTCAGAGATTCATTTTTCTCCGGCTGCTGTCAGTCGCTGTCTTCCTTCATTGCATAAGAAACTGGGTCGGAAATCCTCTAATTAAATAAACTGCAGTGCAAGCTAAAGAAGCTGGGGTCATTCGATGGGGTTTGGGACCCTGTAGACATTTATTTACTAAGAATTAAACTGGTTAAATTATCACAAACTCACAGTTGTTGTACAAAGACAAGAAAATCAGGCAAAGTGCATATATATATAAACCTTTCTCAATAATGTTTATAAAGATAGTTATTTAATTTGAAAAGTGTCTTATTTTTCTTCCAAGACACTATTTTTGACATTCAAAAAATATTTCCATATATAAATATGTTATGATACATCAGGATCTGTAGAAAATCATAAATCCTTCAAAAAACGCAGCAACCATATAACACAATTATCTAAACCTCTCAGCTCCCACAAAGCACACACATACCCTACCCCGCCCCACCAATTCCTCACATTAAAAAAAATCACCAAATATAGGAATTCCTACAAAGCCACCCCCCACTAACCATAAAAATCACAGCCAGTGTTAAATTGTACACTTAATCTCAAGGCATACACATAGACGGGGGGGGAGACCATTTCCCTGAATACGGAAACAGCATTCAGAACAGATCCCTTCTTCCAAAGGGAAGCGCTTTTTCAAGATGAAGGTCCCAGGATCACTAAATCTATCGTTTTAAGGGCATTCCCTCATCGTATCGCCCCGATTTCATGCGATGGTATCGCACCAAGAAACTTTCAACATGATCATCGACTCGACCGTAACTCAGATCACTTTTCCTTATTGGGTAGTTCATCTTCATAAGTCTTAATAAAGTTCATCCAAAGCTTTAGGCAAATGAGTGCAGTCCGCGATAAAGCATGCGGCTTTATCAATGGTGGTGACAGAGAGGAATCTGTTAGGTTCTTCTGTTTAATGTTTGTTTAGAGTTTCTTTTTCTTTGGCTGTTCAGTGCTGGCTGTTTTCTGTGCCAACGTTAATTGCACCGGGAGTCGTATGTGCTGATGCAAATGACGACTCCGCCAACAAGCCAGCGCTGTGGGTTTTTCTGCACTATGATATCCTTTGGTGCTGTGATTTCTTCACTGATAATCCTGATTTATCCATTTCCCTGTTACAGATGTTCATTGTATTAGGCAAAAGGAAATGCCTGATTTCCTGCACCACTCACGTTGACTGTAAACCGATGTGATATGTAAAATCGAACAGCAGTATAGAAAACCAAAATAAATAAATAAATAAATAAAAGATAATAGCTGGTGCCGATGACGAGCCTGAAGGTTTGATGCAGTGTGCCCTGTGCTGTCAGAGCAAGGCACCAATTTCTTATCCCCGTGCTTCTGTGCTGGTGAATTAGATGGAGTTGTACCTCCATGTTCTTGAATATCATGTTGGGGAGATCTATGGTACTTTTTGTGTTCTTTTGAGCTGTCACGTTTTGTCGAGCCTGCTAGCTCATGTTGGAGCTTGAGGTCTTGAAAAATAAGCACCCTTAGGGACATTTGCTATAGAAGCTGCATGTGGTACTATCGTGGTCTGGTCCTAAGTAGTGGATTCAGCCATCTTACGACAGCATTTTTACATGCGTTAAAAGGCAATAAAAGGTCTTTTGCTTTTCTTCAGTGTTTCTGAGTCAGCATTGCCATTTTTGATTCTGAAACTGGCTATTAATAATTTCAGAATTTAAATCAGCTTGCTGATGTAGCTTTCGAGTTGAGGAGAAATTTGACTGTTTGCGAAGCACACAAAAACAGACTGAGGGGAGTCGCATGGCGACTCTAGTGTGGGAAATCCCACTCATGCCCAGAAGAAAATCTAGAGGGTTTTTGGGCTAGAGGAGAAAGTGGACCAAGACAGAGCTGTCAGATGATGTCACCCACCTTATAGGGCTGCATGTGGTTCTTGCTCACAGAGAAATAGAGGTAGCACAACCCACTCTTCCCTCTCTCTCTCCTTTTCTCTTTCGTCTCCACCCAACGTAGTCGCTAACATTCTCTAACCTCCCAGGACCGTTTGGTCTTCTTCTGCCGTCATTTCTACGTTTCAGTGTTTCTATCAGGGACAGTGCCTCGGGCCGCCTCCTCTGTCATCTGGCCCAGCTGTTGCTTTGAAAAGGTGCAGGTGTACAGTGTTCTGTGCGGCTCCAAGCGGCAGTCGGACCCAGGCCTTCAGAAGGGGAGGATGTGACCCAACACAGAACACACTGCTTCTCTCTTCCTCTTCCTGCCACCGATCAGTACAGGAAACAGAAGGGAATTGAAATATACTGCTGCCTGCCCCACCTGACCCTGGATCTCTTGCAGTGATTCAAGGGGGGAACTGGGCTATTCTGTGGCCCTTCCCATAGCTGCAAAATTGCTGGTTGGTTGGGCCATGGCCCGTGTAGCCCATTCCATTCTGCCTATGATTTGAAATCTCTGCCGTATCCCTATTCTCCCTCCCACCCACTGAGGCATCCACTACTGGGGTTCCTCCCTCCCATGCCCATATAATTCCAGCTCCCCCCATCCTGGGTGGGATCCTCTCTCTCTCTCTGTCTGCTCCATTCCTACCTCCCCTGCAGTATTTCTTGCCTCCTCTGCTAGCAGGGACCAGTCTCATGGCTGAATTGTGTAGGGCCAGCATGCTCAGCAAGATAACGGGGGCCTCGTGCATTTGGAAACGTTAGCCTGAACATGGCCAGCAGAGGAGGCAGACGACTTAGCATGAACTGTTTGCCTTCTCTTGGTTGGGAGTCAAGAAGATCAAAATGGAGAGGGGAGAGAACGGTGCCTCTCAACAATTGCCCATGACTCTCAACGCTATCTTTATTGGCTAATCAAATAAAATGTGTATTTATATCATTGCCTTTCCTCAAAAGCTTCCTACGAAAGTGTGGAACAACATAACATCAATGTATTGGATAAAAATGCATAATAACGAGTTAGAACAAAGCACTCATACATAAATCAATTAATACAACACAATACTTGATTAAAACAGAGGCGCAAAACCAGAGCCGTAAATAACCCCAGTAAAACAGTGAATGCAGCCTTATGTCATATACATGCGGGCCAGCAATCGTAATGGAAGAAAGATCCATAAATCAATCAATATGAATATAATCCCTGAAAGGGGGCTTTAATGAATAGATGCAGATAATCAATTAAATGCAGAGTTAGTGAAATGCTCGGGTGGAATGGAATCTAACTATACAGAAAGAGGCCGATGCACTAAAGTGCCTGGAGAAACGAGCATCCAAACTGGGCGCACGTTTTTTAATGCCCGCACATCCACCTCTCGTGGGCGCACAGCACAATATGTAAATGAGCTGCCACGCTACAAGGGACGCGCTGGGGAATGAATTGCGCGCCCCTAGCGCATCCATGGCATCGGGCACCCAGGAGACATGGCTGAGCGTGGATTAGGGAAACGGACTCTCGACTTACGAGGGTCTGCTTTATCTCGCTGCAGCTATTTTATCGGCACAATACGCACACACAACACACACGGCCCGGAGCGTGTATATTGTGGGTGTATATTGTGGGCCTCAAAATATTTTTTTACATCAAGGCTTCTTGTTTGCATGGTGCTGCTTTCCGTGGTTCTTAGTATCGTGAGGAACCACAGAAAAGCAGGGTTTTTTTTTGTTTTTAAGTTGAGCCTTGGCGCGTGGGAAGACTTTACGGGTTAAAAAGTGGGCACGGAGGTTTTTTGCATTGCAGGATAATAGCTAATAGCCTCATCCGCGTGGCATTTACAAGTGATGAGCGCTGTTAGCCACGCCTTTGTCCGGACACGCGTTTTGGAGACGCTGGTCCCCTTAGTGCATCGGGGGTTATGGACGCCTGCCAAAGACGCACATCCAACCGCTCATCAAGCTGTGCGCTAGGCTGGACGCATCCTATTATTGCCTTGGCCCCAAAGAGTGGGCTAGAAAATAAAAACGCAGTAAAGTCATACGATTAAAAGCTAAGAAATCGTCTTCCGAAGCTCCGCGTAACGCATCGATACGGGTCGGGTTTTGGAAGGGAGCGAGTTTGCAGAGGACTGATGTTACGAGTTGGAAGCAGAGTGGAGGCCAAGCGAAAGATTTGGGATTGGATTTCCCGACGGCTCGCTGGTGAGGATGCGGCGTTGAAAGAGGAATGAAAGCGTTGTGTGCATGCTGGCAATCTCGGGTCACCACAGCTGAGCCCCGTGACCTGGCAGAGGGGGATGGGCTGGCACGGGCGCTTTCCCGCTGGCTCTGTGTTTCTGCCTCTCGCTGGCCTTGTCCATTTACAGGAAAGTAATCAGAATAAAAGAAAAAAAAAAAACCAACAAAAAGTGCAGCCGCTCAGCTTCAATGCTACTAATGACTGGAGTAGGTGGGGGCCTGTGGGGAAGAGGAGGTCACCATCTGGGAGAAAAGCTTGTCAGCTCCTTCCTCTTCCAGCTCTGTATAGCCAGAGTTTTGGGGTACAGCTCAGTACAGGGCTCAGAGCCGCAGATCAGCCATAACACGCTTTCTTTCTTTCTTTCTTTCACTGAATTATTATTTCTTTTCTCAGTAAGGATGTATTCCTCCTCTATACGTTAAACTTATTTATTAAAAAAAAGCTTGTGTTCTGCACATATCCGGATGTTCGAGGCGGACAGCAGAGGAACCTCCGTGCGCTAATATCGGGGTTCTGCAAGCCTGCTCACTATATGGGGCCGCTGTACAGTAGCAAGGCTACATACATGTCACCAAGGCACGGCAGGATGCTCTTACACTGTCCCAGCTATGAGCAAATTGCATCTGAGTTCTAATCCCAGCTCTGACCAAACTCTCTGTAGTTAGACATGGGAAGGGAAGGGTGGAGTAAGTGCACGATTCTTCCGTGCCTATCTGCCCAAGATGTTATAGTTCATCTGTCCTGTCTAAGCAGGGACGATTTCATCTGCGGCTGACAGCTGGGATTATAGACGTGTAGCAGTGTGCTCAGAAATAACAGCTCAGACTGCATGGGTTCGTAAGTCTTTTTCTGCTGTCGTCTACTGTGTTATTGGGGAAGAGGGGGAGAGAGCAGGTAGATGTCGGGGGGGGGGGGGGGAATCACTTTATCTCCTTGTGTGCTTCACTTCCAGTCCCCGCTCTGCCATTGACCCAGAGCAAGTTACTTTAACTCCCCCTGACTCAGTCTAGCCCACTATAGTTGTATAAGAATGAAAGCAAGCTTGCTTTTTTCTCCGTCTTACCTTTGCAAATGAGCCAAATGTCAGAAATATGTTGTCAGGGCGTACACCCGAGTGGTGACTGCATGGATGTTTCTGACTTGCTAAGAACAGTATAATGTGTTGGGATCCTGTTTGCTAGATACATCTAAATGCTTGCTATTAGCTATGCTGCAGCTCTCCCTGTCCAGAGATGCACATTGATGAGTCTCTGACCAGCTTGTATTTGCAGAATTAAAATACGATTCCAAAGAATAAACAGCAGAAAAATAGGGAAAATGTTTACAGACTCCGGAACAGGGTGGGAATTGTATGCGTTATGATGGGGGTCTAAGATCACAGATCCCAGTACAGGGTGGGTGTTGTCTGTGTTATTCTAGGATCTGTCTGTGATCATAGGTCCCCAATACAGGCAAATACCCATTCCGTCACACACAGGGATGAGGCGTGAACCACGCTGAGGCAGAAAGGCACAAGAGGATGGCCCGGCTTAAGCACCCAAAGCTATATAAATGCTTACAATTTGCTGCCTGTACCAGAAAAACACTGGGACCATGACCTCCATAGAACAGTAGGGAACAAAGTAGTGATCGCCTGGGACATTCTGCTCAAACTGATAAAACTGATAGATTGTGTTTAAAAAAGGATTGGATAAGTTCTTGGAGGAGAAGTCCATTACCTGCTATTAAGTTCACTTAGAGAATAGCCACTGCCATTAGCAATGGTTACATGGAATAGACTTAGTTTTTAGGTACTTGCCAGGTTCTTATGGCCTGGATTGGCCACTGTTGGACACAGGATGCTGGGCTTGATGGACCCTTGGTCTGACCCAGTATGGCAGGTTCTTATGTTCTTATGTTCTTAATGCTTGATGCTAGAAAACCAGATATTAGGATAAAGGAGAAAAAGGCAAGAATGACATTGCTGACAGAGGTGTCAAGGTCAAGTGACTACTCTGGATGGTATGAAGTAAAGGAAGATTTGTTAAACATCAGGAGATGCTGAGACTAGGAAACTGTGACAGAAAAATACAGAAATAGTCCCACTAGCCTGATTAAAAAGAATTTCCAAGGACTCCTTGAGATGTCCTATGAACTCCAGGAGGCTTTGTCTTTGGCACAATGCAAGCATTAATGTAACGCCCCTCTGACCAGTTACCTTGTGGGGGCATCCTGGGTCCTGCACTCACACTCACACACACACACACACACACTCTCTCTCTCACACACTCACACTCACACACACACTCTGAGGGAGTGCTCCGTCAGTCTTTGGGTGCTTCTCCACCTGGAGAAGAAAGAGTTAATGGTGGGATTTTCCTCTCTTCACCCCAGGAAAACCCCAAAACAGAGCTGGCAGTATTTACAAGTATGTACAAGTTTTTGTTAGATTGATATCTGCAAGATCTCAACAGCGCATTTAGCTACTTGGGGATATCAGTCTCCACAAAGTATCACCATATAGAAAAGAGTGAATCTCTTGCACTCACCTTGATCCATAAGTCCCCTGAGGCTGACACCTTTGTGCCTAGTAAGTTACCCTCACCTTTTTTCCCCTTCCCACTGGACTTCAAGTTTTACCCATGTGTAGGAATGCAACTGGGCTGGGGGCTACTGCCAGTCATAAGGAGGAGGAGGGGCATCTGTTGCGTCCAGACTGACGCTGACATCTCCTCTACCGCAGATCTGCTTCCTAATCTTCTGCTGGGTTCGTGCCCTCCTGGGGGACCAACTCTGTCTCCCAATCTGCTGCTGGGTTCGTGCCCTCCTGGGGACCAAACTCTGTCTCCCAATCTGCTGCTGGGTTCGTGCCCTCCTCGGGGCTCAAGCTCTGCCTCTCCATCAGCCATTGTGAGGTTCCACCACTGCGCTGCCAAATGTCCTGCAGGCTCCTCCTTGTTGGGAGTGCGGGTTCCATTGCCAGGGGTTAAGGCTAAGCTGAGCTCATGGTTTCCTTCTTGCTTATAGCTCCCATGGATTCTAGCGCAGTCAAATCCCTGATCTGCTAATCATCTTTTGTCCAGCCGGGGGGGAAATCCCTCTCTTCTTAGCCATAAGGTTGAGACTCAGGCAGGACACATGGAGAGAAAAATCACAAGCCTTTCAGTCCTGCCTGGCTTTTTACCAGATGCCTGTGGTTTTTAGCTACGCCTTGTTCTTTGGAGTGAGGGTCCGTCTGCTTGGTAAAATTCTCTTTTGACATTTTCCCAACACAAACTCTTCTTTTAGCCAAGGTTCTGCAGTCTGGGACTTTGCCACTTTTTGCTTGTGAAGTGATATAATGATTGTGATTCAGCAGTAAGGGTGAGGGGTTTAGTGTTGCGATTTATACCTCTGATCCCTTTTTCAGCTTGCTTGGGGTTTTCCCAGGCTGACGTTCATTTCAATGGCAGCATGCTTTCACTAAGAAGAGTGTTATCAGTAAATCTGAGATACTGAGATCATTCACGGCGCACCCTGTCTTATGAATGAGGTTCATTCTTGTCAAGGTAGGCGCAAAATGTTGTCTCCCATTTGGAGACCGTGCCTCCACAGGAATTGTGCATGTTGTGCTGTCAGGTCCCAGCAGAGAAGGGACTTGTGCGTGCTTTTGTAGGGTCACAGATCCTAACATGGGCTGGGGGATTGTGCGTGCGGTGTTGTAAGGCCTGTCTATGGTCAGAGCTCCAGCACGGGCAGGTATCCTGCTGCCTGTCTCCAGAGCAGCACTGGTGCACGACGGCACTTGTGGTGTCCAATGGTTGCAATTCCCGACTGAATATTATTGTCCCCTGAGGCTGACACCTATTTTGCCTAGCAAGATTAGATGTCTGGTGCCAGGGCAGGAGTTTTTCCTTGGTTACTGTCTTCCTCTAGTCCAGTACGGACTTCCTGTACGTTACCGCCAGCAGGATAACCTGATTTCTTAAAGTCCACTGCCAGGACATTAACACCTGCCAAGTCTGCCCAAGCTCTTTATGGAATTGCAAGTCTGTCTCTAGTCTTCTGCCTTTGGCTCAGCAAACAATGATCTCTAATTGTATTCTGTCCGTTTCTCGGTGCAGCAGTCCTCCTGCTGCTCAGTCACATTTCAGTTATGTGCTCTAGCAGAGCCCCTGCTGCTGGTCCAAGGGCTACCAGCCTGTGAGCCTCAGCGAGGAAGAGGAGCCAGTACTGTGTTCTGGTTCAAGGCTTGATGGACCTTTCTCTCAGCCGCCCAGGTACAGGGCCTTTAGACAGTGCGGTTCACAGCAAAGGATGCAGCAGGAAAAGCAGAAGCAAGTTGAGGGGAGGGAGCCAGGGAGCCTGAGGAAGCACCGACAAGGAACCTGCATCCCTCTCTGCATGGACACGGAGGGGCTGACTGAGAAGGGAGGAGACGTTTTCAGCTGTGAAATCCAGGATGGGCCTGAACTTGTAACCATTCAGAGGTACTCTGTGTGTGTGTGTGTGTTAATGTGCTTTGGGTATCCCACAAGGATTATTGAAAAAGGTGTATAAGATATTAACAAATTATATCTTACTCCATGGAACAGTACAAGAGGGAATCTAGAAAAAAGCACCGAAACATCTACAAATAAATGCAGCCTCTCATACACATATATACATACACAAAATATATGTGAGCTGGAACCACAGTATGCATGCACACTCACACACACACACATACAGAAGGACAGGTCTGTATGTGAACTGGAACCCCTGCACACACGGGCAGGAGTGTCTGAGGTAAAACCGAAGAGCGTAGGCAGGACTGTGTGTATATGTGGACCCAACCTTTGCACATTCACTGAGAACAACAGGGGCAGGAGTGTGTGTATGTGTGTGTTTGTAAGAATCCCCACATACACACACACACACATGGAGGACATATAGGGGCAGGACTGTGTATATGTGGTCCGGAACCTTTGCACATTCACTGAGAACACACGTGGGCAGGAGTGTGTGTATGTGTGTGTAAAAACCCCGGCATACACACACACACACACGGAGGACATGTAGGGACAGGAGTGTGTGTATATAAGTGTGTAGGAACCCAACACACACTCACACATGCACACACACACACGGAGGAAATGTAGGGACAGGAGTGTGTGTATATATGTGTGTAGGAACCCAACACACACACACACACGCACACACACACACGGAGGACATATAGGGGCAGGAGTGTGTATATATATGTGTGTAGGAACCCAACACACACACGCACACACAAACGGAGGACATGTAGGGACAGGAGTGTGTGTATATATGTGTGTAGGAACCCAACACACACACGCACACACACACGGAGGACATGTAGGGACAGGAGTGTGTGTATATATGTGTGTAGGAACCCAACACACACACGCACACACAAACGGAGGACATGTAGGGACAGGAGTGTGTGTATATATGTGTGTAGGAACCCAACACACACACGCACACACACACGGAGGACATGTAGGGACAGGAGTGTGTGTATATATGTGTGTAGGAACCCAACACACACATGCACACACACACGGAGGACATGTAGGGACAGGAGTGTGTGTATATATGTGTGTAGGAACCCAACACACACACGCACACACACACGGAGGACATGTAGGGACAGGAGTGTGTGTATATATGTGTGTAGGAACCCAACACACACGCACGCACACACACACACGGAGGACATGTAGGGACAGGAGTGTGTGTATATGTGTGTAGGAACCCAGCATATATACACACACACGCACACACACGGAGGACATGTAGGGACAGGAGTGTGTGTATATATGTGTGTAGGAACCCAACACACACACACACGCACACACACACGGAGGACATGTAGGGACAGGAGTGTGTATGTGAGCAGCTCACCCAGGTGGGTGTGTTTAGCTGTCTGGTCACCCTGTGCTTGAATGATATGGATTGCAGAGTGGGAAATCTTGGAGAGGTGATGGAGCACTGCGGGTTCATTTGACAGCTGTAAATTTGTTAAGGGAGGGGGGGAGAGGGAAGACTGGAGTAAAGGATGCAGAGGGGGTGGAGGGTGAGGGGCACTCAGTCTCAGCTAGCTTTGACTAGGAGGAGAGGGTGCGCTTGCTGGCCTCGCTCGGCCCCTGGAGAGCTGGAGCCGGGGACCATGTCCCCTGTGACCTGGTGCTTTGCCTCTGTGATCCGCTGGGGGAAATATCTCTTCTCCTGCTTTGTACCGCTGCAGATCTGTCCGGCTAAGAAGGTAGGTGCCAAGGGTCCTCTTTAAAAACCAGGGATTCCTGGTAGCAGAAATGCAAGCCCAGAGAGCTATTGCGGGAGATGAGATTCAGCTAAGTCTTTGCTGCAAGGTTTCACCAGCTGGGTGGGCACTTTCCTGTCCTGGGGAAGATTCCTGCTGCATGCAGTCAGGTCCTTGAATGGTTTGAAATCGGAGGTACCAGAGGGGACGGAGTGCCCGGGGGGCAGGGCACCCCGGGTGAGGACTGCAGGCTGCGAGTCCCTTCAGAGCTGGAGGAGATCCCAGCACCCTAGGGGGGAGTGCAGCCCGATTGCCACCCACCACCTTAAATTAAATGCGGGTGCATGTGAAATCCGCGCTCTCCTGCCTATCCAAGCCGCATCCCCACTTCGCTTTTGACTTTTGTGCTCATTCCAGTGTCCCAGGTGGACCCTCTTCAGTTGGGTAATTAATGTTGCCAGTCTGGCAGTTTTAGTCGGTTTCATTGTACTGCCCTTCCAATAAAATCACAGCGGTTCACAAACCCACAAGTAAAGCATGAATGACTTGGTCTCACTCTGGAGGACTTCCACTTTTACAAGCCGATTTGTGAGGAGGAAGCCCACCGATGTCTGGAAACGGGTAAAGCTTGCCAGGCGATCGCAGCCTTGTGCAAGACGCCTCGCATGGCCAGCAGAGCCAGCTTTGTAACCTGCCTGCATGAGGAGTACATTGGCAGATGCTGGGGTCTGCGGGAACAGCAGCTCTCTTGGGCTTGTTTTGATGAGCCAGGGCACCCTGCGTGTGATCTCTTTGTGGTACATGCATTGTGCCAGAGAGGGACTCCCCTGTCAAGCTGTGCTTTTTCATCAATCCGCTGGCCCCCATTAAAGCTGCTAGGATTCCTGCGTCTTCCTGGTCTCCGATTGCATCTTTTGCTACTTTGCTGCTCCTCTGCTGTGTGCATAACCTAGGGTCTGTGGGATGCCAGCTCTCTGCTGGGTAGCAGATCTGGCCTCTGTGGTTTGATAGTTTCTCCTCTGTATGATCTGACCTGGGGTCTGCGGGATGATGGCTCTCCATTGGGTGCATGATGCAGACTTTTAAATACTTGAAAGGTTTTAACGATGTGCTAGAATTTCAGAGGGTTTTTTTCCCCCATGCATAATTGTTCCTTTTTAAAAATGTATGAGTTAAATATTGTTTTTAGCTGGTGTAATTAGTGAGGAAATATTTCTTCACAGAAAGGGTGGTGGATGCATGGAAAAGGAGCTGAAGACAAGAATGGTAATGGGTGTGGGATAGAAGCAGGGGAACCTGGAATGAAGAAAATAGGTTTGGGGGTAACCTTTCTGCAAAGGGCAATATGCATAGATCGGCACTTACTACCCTTAGCAGAAGGCATAAGGGTAACTTGCATGAACCAGAAGTTAATACTCTAAAATAAAAAAAAACAACCTTGCTGGGCAGACTGGATGGACCACCTGGGTTTTTTCTGTCGAAATTTACTGTGTCATTAAGTTACTAATGATCTGACCTGGGATCTATGGGATGGCAGTTCCCATTGTATGTTTGATCTGATCTGGGGTCTGTGGGATGTCGGCTGCCCACTGCAGATATGCTCTGACCTATGATCTATGTGATGGCAGGTCCCATTGTATGTTTGATCTGATCTGGGGTCTGTGGGATGACGGCTGCCCACTGCAGATATGCTCTGACCTATGATCTATGTGATGGCAGGTCCCATTGTATGTTTGATCTGATCTGGGGTCTGTGGGATGTCGGCTGCCCACTGCAGATATGCTCTGACCTATGATCTATGTGATGGCAGGTCCCATTGTATGTTTGATCTGATCTGGGGTCTGTGGGATGACAGCTGCCCACTGTAGTAATGCTCTGACCTGGGATCTATGGGATGGCAGGTCCCATTGTATGTTTGATCTGATCTGGGGTCTGTGGGATGACAGCTGCCCACTGTAGATATGCTCTGACCTATGATCTATGGGATGGCAGGTCCCATTGTATGTTTGATCTGATCTGGGGTCTGTGGGATGACGGCTGCCCACTGCAGATATGCTCTGACCTATGATCTATGTGATGGCAGGTCCCATTGTATATTTGATCTGATCTGGGGTCTGTGGGATGACGGCTGCCCACCGTAGATATGCTCTGACCTGGGATCTATGGGATGGCAATTCCCATTGAATGTTTGATCTGATCTGGGGTCTGTGGGATGACGGCTGCCCACCGTAGATATGCTCTGACCTATGATCTATGGGATGGCAGGTCCCATTGTATGTTTGATCTGATCTGGGGTCTGTGGGATGACGGCTGCCCACTGTAGATATGCTCTGACCTATGATCTATGGGATGGCAGGTCCCATTGTATGTTTGATCTGATCTGGGGTCTGTGGGATGACAGCTGCCCACTGTAGATATGCTCTGACCTATGATCTATGGGATGGCAGGTCCCATTGTATATTTGATCTGATCTGGGGTCTGTGGGATGACAGCTGCCCACCGTAGATATGCTCTGACCTGGGATCTATGGGATGGCAATTCCCATTGAATGTTTGATCTGATCTGGGGTCTGTGGGATGACGGCTGCCCACCGTAGATATGCTCTGACCTATGATCTATGGGATGGCAGGTCCCATTGTATGTTTGATCTGATCTGGGGTCTGTGGGATGACGGCTGCCCACCGTAGATATGCTCTGACCTATGATCTATGGGATGGCAATTCCCATTAAATGTTTGATCTGATCTGGGGTCTGTGGGATGACGGCTGCCCATTGTAGGTATGCTCTGACCTGAGATCTATGGTACGACAGTTCCCATTGTATGTTTGTTGTTTGATCTGATCTGGAGTCTGTGGGATGTCGGCTGCCCACTGTAGTAATGCTCTGACCTGGGATCTACGGGATGGCAGGTCCCATTGTATGTTTGATCTGATCTGGAGTCTGTGGGATGTCGGCTGCCCACTGTAGGTATGCTCTGACCTGGGATCTATGGGATGGCAGTTCCCATTGTATGTTTGATCTGATCTGGGTTCTGTGGGATGACGATTGCCCACTGTAAAAATGCTCTGACCCTGGGATCTATGGGATGGCAGGTCCCATTGTATCTTTGATCTGATCTGGGGTCTGTGGGCTGACGGCTGCCCTCTGTAGATATGCTCTGACCTGGGATCTATGGGATGGCAGTTCCCATTGTATGTTTGATCTGGGATTTGTGGGCTGTTGGCTGCCCACTGTAGATATGCTCTGACCTGGTATCTACGGGATAGCAGTTCCCATTGTATCTTTGATCTGATCTGGGGTCTGTGGGATGACAGCTGCCCACTGTAGGAATGCTCTGACCTGGGATCTATGGGATGGTAGTTCCCATTGTATGTTTGATCTGATCTGGGGTCTGTGGGATGACGGCTGCCCACTGTAGATATGCTCTGACCTATGATCTATGGGATGGTAGTTCCCATTGTATGTTTGATCTGATCTGGGTTCTGTGGGCTGTTGGCTGCCCACTGTAGATATGCTCTGACCTGGTATCTACGGGATAGCAGTTCCCATTGTATGTTTGATCTGATCTGGGGTCTGTGGGATGACGGCTCTCTGCTATGTGTGTGTGATCAGATCTGGGATCTGAAGGACGAGAGCTCTCTACAAGAGTAATCTCTAAATGGGTTACTTTTGCGTATCAAAAAAGGTGGAGATGTTGAATACATTTATCTAAACGTGAACACGTTGTATCTTCAGAGGAGTGAGATGCTGATTAAGTTTGCTGGCCCATGTTTTGCTACGATTAGTTTTGCACATACTGGCATGAACCTCCCTCGTAAACCAGGGTATGTTGGGAACAAGCTCAGTCTCGAATTGTACTGCTACTGCTCTTTGCACGTGGATTGTGTCAGAGAGCCTCTTCCCGGAGTTCATAGGGTATAATATGTACAGGCGACATATTAAGGGACCCTTGGAAATTCTTTTTACTCAGACAGTTTTCCTATCCTTCTGCTAGAGTTTCTTGGTCTCTGTATTTCTTATTATTTGATCATCTCCTCCCTCTATATATGTGGTGCAGAACAGTCACTTGGTACTGGCAGTAATGCCAGTCTTGTGCTTTTCCTCCTCTTATGTCCAGCTTTTTAGCATCAAGCATTTCTTTGCTTGGCGATGAAAACTTTTTCATTCTCTGTAATTCTATGAGGGTCATGATCCCAGTGTTCATCGTACAACAGTGTTACAAGTCGATCTTCAAAGGGCCTAGATGCCTAACTTTGGGACTTAGGCTCTAATTTAGCCCTTAAAATAATTTATTGGGATTGTGTGCCTAAAATGTGGGTAACTACAGGGGCAAAATTAGGCAGGGGGGGGGGGAAAGTTAGTTGCTTAACACTGATTTTCTGTGTGGATGAAAATATATTTGTAAAGAGCAGAAACCACATATAACAGGACTAATCATACATAAGCCAAAATTCATTTTTTCTTTTTTGAGACCCTCATACAAAGTCAGGATGGTGTAGAAATCACTTAGATTTGGTTAGTGAACCATTATCTTATTCACTTAGACCACTGACCCGATTTGCTTGTAATCATTTTTGTGTTAAATCATTTAAAGTCTTCAATGAAAAAATGTTCATGCAGACACTTATCTTAGAATTCTTTAAAATACTCCCATATTAGAAGCCTTTCTGATGTGTAAAGCTGAAGACAAAGAGCTCTAGAGCCCAACACGATTCGTGTGTCGAAAAAAATCTTTCTTCATCCAGGGGCTAATAATCTGGCAAAAATAATAGCAACACGTGTCTGGATCCTGATGTTCCAAAAGCTTTGAAAATTTGCCGATCAGTAGATAAGGCATCTACGGCGTCCTGATTTTAAGCACTAGGTAACTTAGGCCTGGATTTATCAAAATGCGCAAGTATTGCATGCGATAGCAAAAAGGGTGTGGTTTATGCAAATATTCAGTTTATTGCAATTTGTGCTAATTACCTATGTGAAAAGCTAAGTTAGTGCAAATTATCAGACTTTGTGATAGGAGCCAGGCTGAGTGAGTGAGAGAGAGAGAGAGAGAGAGAGAGAGAGAGAGAGAGAGAGAGAGAGAGAGAGAGAGACTTGCCATAGTGCCCTCTCCCTAGACAGGTATTTGTATCCCTATGATAGGCCCACCTAGTAACTCGAGGTGAGGTTTAGGTATTAGTGTAGGGGGTTAGGGGTCACTTTGACATTCAACGTGAGACGTACAAACAGAACAATGGTCTCTTGTGAAGATTTGATGGCCTTTGGAGTGAGAAAACTCACTCCAAGATGAGATTTGGGCAATGATCTCTCCACCTAGCTTGATGTTACCCAGATATGTATAGATTCTCTCTCTCTCTCTCTTTCTCTCTCCTGAGGCCCTGGGAGCTTCAAGTCACCTAAAATAGGCCTTGTGGGAGATAGAATTAAGCTGTGCAATAAGGCTATCCAAAAAGGTGTTGTTAAAATTGACGTTAAGTCTGTGCGATAGCTTTTTGCAGACAGGCTAACCCAGCCCACTCCCCGCCCTAACTCCTCCTAGTTTCTAAATTTGCATCGCACCATACGGTATTTTGATAAATGACCCCCTTAGGTGGCTAAATCTAGGCAAATGAATAGTAGTCCTACAATTAGGATCCTAAGATTTAGGTGAACTTTCATGCAGAAGTGTAGGCACCTAAATTTAACTAAAAGTAGGCACCTAACAAAGTCTAGATTTACTAAACCGCAATATGGCAATATCGCTAGTTAAACAGCATGCAATGCGCGTTAAATGCGGTTTATTGCATGATACTGCGATATCCCCATATCGTGGCACCATCATTCAATATAGCAGGTTTCTTCCCACTATGGAAAAAAGCAGCTTTGCATACATTTGCATTTATAAAATTGCCTAATGCATGCAAAGCTACTTATGCATAGGCAATCCAATGCTAATAAAATAATGTGGCCCTGTTATTTTATCGCATTTGAGGGAGGTGTAGTTATTTTCCTGAAGGAGTATTGGGCCATTAACCTGGGTCCCAAAAAATAGTAGCCTGGCAGTCGGGGGGGGGGGGGGGGCAGGTAGTCTCCCCCACCCCATCCTACTCCAATCCCCTAACCTCAAAAAGGTGTCTTCAATAGCCAGCTGGGGGCTAGGGGATCCCCCTAGCCCTGTACCCAGTCAGTGCCATTTTTCAAAATGGCGCCAACCTGACCTTACCCCTATCACATGACAGGGGCAAGATGTGAGGATTGGACATAAACCACATGCACTAGATACCATCCCTGAACTTTGCCCCTGTCACCTGGTGGGGCAAGATCATAAGAATTTACCATACTGGGTCAGACCAAGGGTCCATCAAGCCCAGCATCCTGTTTCCAACAGTGGCCAATCCAGGCCATAAGAACCTGGCAAGTACCCAAAAACTAAGTCTATTCCATGTAACCATTGCTAATGGCAGTGGCTATTCTCTAAGTGAACTTAATAGCAGGTAATGGACTTCTCCTCCAAGAACTTATCCAAACCTTTTTTAAACACAGCTACACTAACTGCACTAACCACATCTTCTGGCAACAAAATCCAGAGCTTTATTGTGCGTTGAGTGAAGAAGAACTTTCTCCGATTAGTTTTAAATGTGCCACATGCTAACTTCATGGAGTGCACCCTAGCCCTTCTGTTATCCGAAAGAGTAAATAACCGATTCACATCTACCCGTTCTAGACCTCTCATGATCTTAAACACCTCTATCCTATCCCCCCTCAGCCGTCTCTTCTCCAAGCTGAAAAGCCCTAACCTCTTCAGCCTTTCCTCATAGGGGAGCTGTTCCATCCCCTTTATGATTTTGGTTGCCCTTCTCTGTACCTTCTCCATCGCAACTATATCTTTTTACAGATGCGGCGACCAGAATTGTACACAGTATTCAAGGTGTGGTCTCACCATGGAGCGATACAGAGGCATTATGACATTTTCTGTTTTATTCACCATTCCCTTTCTAATAATTCCCAACATTCTGTTTGCTTTTTTGACTGCTGCAGCACACTGAGCCGACGATTTCAATGTGTTATCCACTATGACACCTAGATCTCTTTCTTGGGTTGTAGCTCCTAATATGGAACCCAACATCGTGTAACTACAGCAAGGGTTATTTTTCCCTATATGCATCACCTTGCACTTATCCACTTGTCCAAGTTGAAAGGAAGGGGAAGAGGGGGCTGCAAGCTAGGGGCTGCGGATGGGCAGGAGAGGGGAGAGGAGCTGCAGACAGGGCTGGCCTTCGAGCTGTACAGGGAGGGGCCTCCCCCTCTCCCACACGTGTTACATGCATCTGCCAGTGCTCCCTGTAAAGTGTGGCAGGAAAAAGGTATTCTCAAAGCCACACACGCAGTGACCCCCGGGTCATGAATATATGACACACTAAAATGTGGTTTATTGTGCCACGAGGATCAAGCAAACTTTAAAGGGTGTCCTGCTGTAAACAAGGTTGAGCAGCACTAGCTTAGTAGTTAGAGCAATGATTCTCAACCGAGTCCTGGCGACACGCCCAGGCAATCGGGTTTTCAGGATGTGCGCAATGAATATGCATGAGATAGGTTTGCATGCACTGCCTCCTTTGCATGGGCATCTCTCTCATGCATATTCACTATGGATGTCCTGTAAACCAAACTGAATATGTCCTATGGGGTGGAAGGGAAATAGAATCAACTTGTAAGGGACAAGAGTAACAGATAAGTATGAAAAAAAAATAAGTGTGAAAGCTTGCTGGGCAGACTGGATGGGCCGTTTGGTCTTCTTCTGCCGTCATTTCTATGTTTCTATATAAAGCACGTCAAGCAGCACTGTCCGATTGTAAACATTACTACCCTTAACATAAGGCTCAGGGACAGCCTTATGGGCAGTCTCAATGGACCATTTGGACTTTTTCTGCCATCATTACTGTGTTACCATGATTAGCTCAGTGGGTTTAGAACCAGGGGAAAAAAAATTCAATCTACTTCCCCCTCACTTTCACGCCTTGTGACTGTGGGCAAATTACTTTTATCTTCTATAGCCTCAGGAGCCTACTTAGATTGTAAGCTCTTTGGTGCAGGGACATTATTACTGAATAGTAATAATGCTTTAAGCTGCCCTGAGCATTATTTGGAGAGATGGGTTAAAAACAATCCAGATATCTTCTACTTTTTTTTTAGTAGCGCATTCTTCACTTGGAAAGCTGTTTTCAGTTCTGTTTAGTTTTCTTCTAAGACAGGTAAGCCTCAGCACGCTCTTCAAGCACAAATGTTATCCCCGGTGCCGTCTGAGCAGTTCCTCAGCAGTGAGAATTCTTAGCTCAGTGACAATCACAGGAGCTGTGAAGCTTCAAATCACCTACAAATAGCAGGTGCGACCTTATCTGTGGCTCATCTGAATCTCTGGGATTAAGGCTAAATCCATCGCCCAAGGAGTGGATTCGGTGTCAGACAAAACAAACGTGCGGGGATAGGGAATGCCCCTGAAACATTCCTCGCTGGGGGTGACAAACTGCCCCTCTTCATAATTCAGATGGCGCTTGCACGGATCAGAGGAAGATGGCAAGGGGGGGCTGGCGGCCGGCACCGTGGCAGATTTTGGGGATGCTTGAGTCAGCTGCGGTGCGTGCTGGGTGGAGACCAGGGGGAAGGGGAGCTGGTGTTGGTTTACGGATGGGAATTTGCACAGTCGTCTACTCGGGGTGGTAAAAATGCAGGGGAAGAGTCTGATGAGCAGACTTGGATGGGCTGCTTGGTCTTTTATGTGCCATCGTTCACTATGATACCAGGTAAATGGATGCACTCTTCTCAGTCCAGGGCCTGTGTCGTACATCTCAAGGCAATTTATTAGGGAAGACCACGGGACGCTCGGAGTCAGTGCACACTCAGTCCAGGGCCTGTGTCGTACATCTCAAGGCAATTTATTAGGGAAGACCATGGGACGCTCGGAGTCAGTGCACACTCAGTCCAGGGCCTGTGTCGTACATCTCAAGGCAATTTATTATGGAAGACCATGGGACGCTCGGAGTCAGTGCACACTCAGTCCAGGGCCTGTGTCGTACATCTCAAGGCAATTTATTATGGAAGACCATGGGACGCTCGGAGTCACTGCACACTCAGTCCAGGGCCTGTGTTGTACATCTCAAGGCAATTTATTATGGAAGACCACGGGACGCTCGGAGTCAGTGCACACTCAGTCCAGGGCCTGTGTTGTACATCTCAAGGCAATTTATTAGGGAAGACCACGGGACGCTCGGAGTCAGTGCACACTCAGTCCAGGGCCTGTGTTGTACATCTCAAGGCAATTTATTAGGGAAGACCATGGGACGCTCGGAGTCAGTGCACACTCAGTCCAGGGCCTGTGTCGTACATCTCAAGGCAATTTATTATGGAAGACCACGGGACGCTCGGAGTCAGTGCACACTCAGTCCAGGGCCTGTGTTGTACATCTCAAGGCAATTTATTAGGGAAGACCATGGGACGCTCGGAGTCAGTGCACACTCAGTCCAGGGCCTGTGTCGTACATCTCAAGGCAATTTATTAGGGAAGACCATGGGACGCTCGGAGTCAGTGCACACTCAGTCCAGGGCCTGTGTCGTACATCTCAAGGCAATTTATTAGGGAAGACCATGGGACGCTCGGAGTCAGTGCACACTCAGTCCAGGGCCTGTGTCGTACATCTCAAGGCAATTTATTATGGAAGACCATGGGACGCTCGGAGTCAGTGCACACTCAGTCCAGGGCCTGTGTCGTACATCTCAAGGCAATTTATTAGGGAAGACCACGGGACGCTCGGAGTCAGTGCACACTCAGTCCAGGGCCTGTGTCGTACATCTCAAGGCAATTTATTAGGGAAGACCATGGGACGCTCGGAGTCAGTGCACACTCAGTCCAGGGCCTGTGTTGTACATCTCAAGGCAATTTATTATGGAAGACCATGGGACGCTCGGAGTCAGTGCACACTCAGTCCAGGGCCTGTGTTGTACATCTAAAGGCAATTTATTAGGGAAGACCATGGGACGCTCGGAGTCAGTGCACACTCAGTCCAGGGCCTGTGTTGTACATCTCAAGGCAATTTATTAGGGAAGACCACGGGACGCTCGGAGTCAGTGCACACTCAGTCCAGGGCCTGTGTTGTACATCTCAAGGCAATTTATTAGGGAAGACCATGGGACGCTCGGAGTCAGTGCACACTCAATCCAGGGCCTGTGTCGTACATCTCAAGGCAATTTATTATGGAAGACCACGGGACGCTCGGAGTCAGTGCACACTCAGTCCAGGGCCTGTGTCTTACATCTCAAGGCAATTTATTAGGGAAGACCATGGGACGCTCGGAGTCAGTGCACACTCAGTCCAGGGCCTGTGTCGTACATCTAAAGGCAATTTATTAGGGAAGACCATGGGACGCTCGGAGTCAGTGCACACTCAGTCCAGGGCCTGTGTCGTACATCTCAAGGCAATTTATTATGGAAGACCATGGGACGCTCGGAGTCAGTGCACACTCAGTCCAGGGCCTGTGTCGTACATCTCAAGGCAATTTATTAGGGAAGACCATGGGACGCTCGGAGTCAGTGCACACTCAGTCCAGGGCCTGTGTCGTACATCTCAAGGCAATTTATTATGGAAGACCATGGGACGCTCGGAGTCAGTGCACACTCAGTCCAGGGCCTGTGTCGTACATCTCAAGGCAATTTATTATGGAAGACCATGGGACGCTCGGAGTCACTGCACACTCAGTCCAGGGCCTGTGTCGTACATCTCAAGGCAATTTATTAGGGAAGACCACGGGACGCTCGGAGTCAGTGCACACTCAGTCCAGGGCCTGTGTTGTACATCTCAAGGCAATTTATTAGGGAAGACCACGGGACGCTCGGAGTCAGTGCACACTCAGTCCAGGGCCTGTGTTGTACATCTCAAGGCAATTTATTAGGGAAGACCATGGGACGCTCGGAGTCAGTGCACACTCAGTCCAGGGCCTGTGTCGTACATCTCAAGGCAATTTATTAGGGAAGACCACGGGACGCTCAGAGTCAGTGCACACTCAGTCCAGGGCCTGTGTTGTACATCTCAAGGCAATTTATTAGGGAAGACCATGGGACGCTCGGAGTCAGTGCACACTCAGTCCAGGGCCTGTGTCGTACATCTCAAGGCAATTTATTAGGGAAGACCATGGGACGCTCGGAGTCAGTGCACACTCAGTCCAGGGCCTGTGTCGTACATCTCAAGGCAATTTATTAGGGAAGACCATGGGACGCTCGGAGTCAGTGCACACTCAGTCCAGGGCCTGTGTCGTACATCTCAAGGCAATTTATTAGGGAAGACCACGGGACGCTCGGAGTCAGTGCACACTCAGTCCAGGGCCTGTGTCGTACATCTCAAGGCAATTTATTAGGGAAGACCACGGGACGCTCGGAGTCAGTGCACACTCAGTCCAGGGCCTGTGTCGTACATCTCAAGGCAATTTATTAGGGAAGACCACGGGACGCTCGGAGTCAGTGCACACTCAGTCCAGGGCCTGTGTCGTACATCTCAAGGCAATTTATTAGGGAAGACCATGGGACGCTCGGAGTCAGTGCACACTCAGTCCAGGGCCTGTGTCGTACATCTCCAGGCAATTTATTAGGGAAGACCATGGGACGCTCGGAGTCAGTGCACACTCAGTCCAGGGCCTGTGTCGTACATCTCAAGGCAATTTATTAGGGAAGACCATGGGACGCTCGGAGTCAGTGCACACTCAGTCCAGGGCCTGTGTCGTACATCTCAAGGCAATTTATTAGGGAAGACCATGGGACGCTCGGAGTCAGTGCACACTCAGTCCAGGGCCTGTGTCGTACATCTCAAGGCAATTTATTAGGGAAGACCATGGGACGCTCGGAGTCAGTGCACACTCTGTTGAGGTTTCGGTTTTTCTTACTGCTGGCCATGACGGCTTTTTTTCGACATTAATTGTTCTTTGGTTCTGTCCCCTTCACTTCCGAGGCCATGTTGCTGTTACTGTCTCTGTGAGTACATATTCTGGTCTGCGTCTATTCAAGTCAACGGCTTGTAGATTTTAAGCGGGAAAGCTATTGCTTGGTGCTCTTTGGGGGACATCATTAAGATCTCCCTTTGGGAACAGGAATGCCCTTCCTGTTATTAACCACGGTGGTGCTGGCTCGGGATGTCGCATCAGTTGACTTTTGCAGTTCGCCATTTTATTGCTGGAGAGATGTAAAATGTTTTCAGCCGCAGTTAAAGCCAGGACTCGCACGATGGGGGCTGGTGGGGCGACAGGGGCGAGTGGTCCCCGTTTTAACAATGGCCGCTGCTTCTGCTGGTGGCGGTGGCCAGCAGCGGCCGTCAGGGAGCGCGGGGCCGGGGGCGCAGCCCTGTCTCCCCCTTTACTAAGCAGGAGGCCCCTTGCTCGAGTGCGGGCGAGAGAGAGGAGCTGAAGGACGTGTAAGCGTGCGCTGGCTCACGGTCCCATGCTCTGACTGCCGCCGCCCTCTCCAGCCAGGGAGGCGAGGGGGAGAGAGAGGGGATCCGCCCTGGGGTGGGGGATGGGAAGGGGCGGAATAGAGATAAGAGGGGGAGGACTAGGATTGGATTGCTACGTCCTCCTCCCTCCACTCCCAAATCCCTGATCCACCCTTGACCCTTCGCCACGGGTGCTGATCCACCGCTGCCAGGTCTAGATCCTTTCCTGTGTCCCTCCCCCCCCCTTCTCCGAAGGCCTGAGGCACCTCTGCCCTCTCCAGATCCCTGTCCCCACCCTGCGACTCCAGCCCTTGCTTGGCTGTTTCCATTCTTCACCTTTATTTCTATATCTGCCTCTGTCCCCATTCCCTCCAGCCCTGGGTGCCCTCATAAGAAACCTGGGGCTTAAAGTATACATTTATGTGGATGATATACAGAGCATCCTCCATATTCTGGGAGAGATGGGATGGGGCAAAGCAATGCTTTACAGCAATATCCAATGGCTAATACCAGGCTTAATGCCAACAAGGACGAAGCAGAGGTCCTGGGGGTAGGAGGCAAATGCCCCTCCTAACAGTGGAAGACACCGCCCTACAAGAGAGAGCGAGCCTCTGTATAGAGTCACTCTGACACTTTATATGTTACAGGAACATCCTCAGGGATTCGTAGTAAAATTGACATCGTAGTCATCATAATGGATGAAAAGTATACAAGAGGAGCTGATCTGTGTTGTACAAGTCTCTCATCCCCCCCCCCCCCCCATGTGAGCTAAAAATATTTTCTCCCTAACGCAAGACTATCGCAAGCACAATGCACCGGAAAATAGGGGTAGTTATTTCCGGCATTAAATCGTGCATTGCTGTATCACATTGGGTGCTGCCGACCCTCATTACCATTAACTCCACCCCCAGGCTCCTGCCACTGGAATGCTCAATGTGGAATTTGCATATGCATTTGCATTGCATTATTTATCGCGTGCGCAAGGGCTTTAACGCAAATTAATAAATGACCCAGTTGGACTGTGAGCCCCCAAGGACAGGGAAATCCCTCCAGTACCTGAATGTAACCTGCTGTGAAGTGACTGAAAGGCAGAATGTAAGTAACTAAATAAATACTGACTCCGGTTATATGGGCCAGCTGGAAAAAATAAATCTCCAAACCACAGATACGCCAAAAGGCTGCAGCTAGAATAACCAAGGGAAGCAGGGAATGGGAATGGGAATGGGCCTAGCATGTCTCAGTTTCCCTGTGTAACCCTTAGTCAGGGTGTGTTAAGTGCCAAGGACACACAATCTAATTTACATCTTCTGGGGCTGCTCCGGCTAACCGCTCACTCCCACGCTGACTCCTAATCCCCAGGGGAATCCTTTTTATGGGGGGAAGCTCTCGCTTGTGGCCCCGATGAGGATGAGATGGTCTCCAGTGTGTGTGCTGTACCTTGGGGTGAGAGGCTGTAAGAATTAGACAGGACCAGGACCAAGCTGACGAGTGTACATCTGACTGTAGTTACAGGGTTTCTTTCTGTGTAGGTAGGTGTCCTTGTTACAGACCTCTGGGTAGAGCCCATGATGATTTTAAGTGCGCATAGCTCTCCCAGCGGCTGCGTGGGAATCCTAATGGAGGGGTCCCTCACAGTGCTGCAAAAGTCCTACCTTTAGAGGTCTTCTCCTCCGACACCCAGCATGTCCTAGTCCTGCAGATGATAGAGATCCGGACGGGCGCTCCTCCTCCGACACCCAGCATGTCCTAGTCCTGCAGATGATAGAGATCCGGACGGGTGCTCCTCCTCCTCCGACACCCAGCATGTCCTAGTCCTGCAGATGATAGAGATCCAGATGGGGTTTCCTCCTCCTCCGACACCCAGCAGGCCCTAGTCCTGCAGATAATAGAGATTTGGATGGGGTCTCCTTCTCCTCCGACACCCAGCAGGTCCTAGTCCTGCAGATGATAGAGATCCGGATGGGGTCTCCTTCTCCTCCGACACCCAGCAGGTCCTAGTCCTGCAGATGATAGAGATCCGGATGGGGTCTCCTCCTCCTCCTCCTCCTCTGACACCCAGCAGGTCCTAGTCCTGCAGATGATAGAGATCCGGATGGGGTCTCCTCCTCCTCCTCCTCCTCTGACACCCAGCATGTCCTAGTCCTGCAGATGATAGAGATCCGGATGGTGTCTCCTTCTTCTCCAACACCCAGCAGGTCCTAGTCCTGCAGATGATAGAGATCCAGATGGTGTCTCCTTCTTCTCCAACACCCAGCAGGTCCTAGTCCTGCAGATGATAGAGATTCGGATGGGGTCTCCTCCTCCTCCGACACCCAGCATGTCCTAGTCCTGCAGATGATAGAGATCCGGATGGTGTCTCCTTCTTCTCCAACACCCAGCAGGTCCTAGTCCTGCAGATGATAGAGATTCGGATGGGGTCTCCTCCTCCTCCGACACCCAGCAGGTCCTAGTCCTGCAGATGATAGAGATTCAGATGGGGTCTCCTCCTCCTCCGACACCGAGCAGATCCTAGTCCTGCAGATGATAGATATTCGGATGGGGTCTCCTTCGCCGTTCTTCCTCCATTCTATTTTATTCTCCAGGTGATTTCTATTGTGGAAAAATCTGGGGATCAGGCTAGATCTCTGCACTGAAATCCCAATGAGGAAGGGGGACCCAAAAACCTCCCCACTAACTTAAAGTCCTAAAATACTTCATACACCTTCCTAAAATGGTATTCATGCTGTTGGAAGTGCTTGCCACATTCAGGTTGTGAATGGGATCACTGGTCTTCAGCCCCAGTCCCTTGAGTATGGCCAGCAAGGATGATTTTCCCCAAAGAGGCAGGGCGAGCTCAGTTCCTTCCAAAGAGAAACTCCTCTGGCCTTCACAGTCTCTCTCAGCAGGCTCTATCACTGGTGCTTGCCTATCTAGGATTTAGAGCAGGCTCACAGATCTTTGGTTCACTGGTGAGAGCCCTTTTGCCCATAAAAGGCATCAGGTTCAACAATCTCTCTCTCTGTAGCTTAAAGTGAGAAGGACCCTCTGGCAGGGAGTGCACGGTGAGGTATCCCTTCTGAAAGAAAACCCCTTAGGGCAAGGCCGGGAGGCCCTACCAGAGTGTGGGAAAAAAAATCCATCTTTACTCTGCAGCTGCTCTCTCTAACTGAACCTTCCGAGTGCCTGACGGGATGGATTTCATCTGTCTTAAGTGTATTCTAAGGACAGGGATAGTGGCCGGGAGGGTCTGCCACACCTGTACTAAGGCCAGATTTAAGATTATGGCATCCACAGGCAGAGCACCCAGGGTGGAGGGTTTCACCCTTGGGAGTCAGAGGGCGGTAGGGGGAGGCCTAGTTTTTGAGTGCCTTCTGGATTTGGCACCTCTCTCTGTTTCCTGTGCCCAAATCTATCTCTGCCGCACTGGCTCCCAGTTGCTCAAAGTATTAAATGTAAAACATTCTCTCGTGTATGTAGCCCCTCCCGAACAGGGCATAAGATGTGAGAGGGTCTGGCACCTGTGTGGGCCGAGGGCCATTCTCTCGGAGTAGGGTGCAAAGCGGTGGAATTAGGTCAAGCATAAGAACATAAGAACGTAAGAAAATGCCATACTGGGTCAGACCAAGGGTCCATCAAGCCCAGCATCCTGTTTCCAACAGTGGCTAATCCAGGCCACAAGTACCTGACAAGTACCCAAAAACTAAGTCTATTTAGTATTTATTTATTTATTTATTTATTTAGAGTTTTTATATACCGACCTTCTCGATATACATAATCGAATCAGGTCGGTTTCCATAAAACAAAACTTTCGCAAGTAAGGCGTTACATTAAACAATAAAACAGAGTATTGAACTAAGGCGTACAGCATAACATAAACAATAAACTGCGAATAGAACAATAAAACGTAAATCAATAAATATAAATCTTATAAATAGATATATATACATAAATATATATATATAAATAAATATATAAAAAATATAAAATAAAAATGCTTATACATTTGTCAAATATCATGAGTAAGAGGTATTAACTGCAAATTATTGGTGGATGAAATGAGCTGGTAAAGGTAAACAGGTGACAGTGGGCATTTAAAATGGCATAACTATGAGACGAGCACGAGCTGAAGCTGAAGCAACAAGAAAGGGTCTTTCATAATAAGAGAACTGTCCAGGTAGTGCGTGTTTTGGTCCTGAGGGTGTATGGATGGTCATGGACTTTATGTTGAACTATTTTGTTCTTTGACCGGTGTCAAAGTGTTCCTGTGATTCCGGAAAGGCTTGCCGGAAGAGCCACGTTTTTAGGTTTTTCTTGAAAGTTAAATGGCAGGTTTCTAGTCGAAGGTCAGGCGGTAAAGAGTTCCAAAGGGTGGGCCCGGCTGTGGAGAGTGCTCGTTTAGCTAGTGAAGTCTTAATCGGGGGAGCATGTAAAGAACCTTTGTAATTATATCTAATTGGTCTATTTGATGTGTGAAGGCGGAGTTGTGAGATAAGATTTAGGTGTGCGTTGCCCATGATATCCTTGTGGATCATTGATAAAGTCTTGAAGGTGATTCTAGCTTTTATAGGCAGCCAGTGGAGGTAGATCAGAATAGGTGTGATGTGTGCTCTTTTGTTTGTGTTGGTGAGTAACCTTGCCGCCGTGTTTTGTACCATCTGTAAGGGTTTTATGGATGAGATTGGCAGACCTAGCAGAAGAGAATTACAGTAGTCTAACTTGGACAGAATTATGGACTGAACTACTAAACGGAAGTCGCTGAAGTGGAGAAGTGGTTTCAGATTTTTGAGCACTTGAAGTTTGAAGTAACATTCTTTTGTTGTATTGTGAATGAAAGATTTAAAGTTGAATTGATTGTCGAGGCGCACCCCTAAGCCCTGACGGAAGGTGAGTGGTTGATGGGTGGTATTGTGGATGGTGTTGTGCTTTGGGCCTTGAAGAGAGTGTGGTTTTCGTCAGGCGAGATGATGAGGATTTCTGTTTTATTTGTGTTGAGTATAAGGTTCAGGCTGGATAACAGGGAATTGATGGATAGTAAGCAGTTGTTCCAATGAGCCCAAGTTTTTTGCAGTGATTCTGTAATGGGAAGAAGTATCTGAATGTCATCAGCGAAAATATAGTGCTTTAGCTTGAGGCTGGAAAGTAGGTGGCAGAGTGGAAGCAAGTAAATGTTAAAAAGGGTAGGGGAGAGCGATGAACCTTGAGGTACTCCTCTGGTTGATTTGATAGGAGGTGATTCTGCATTGTTGATTTTGACTTTGTAGAATCTATTTTCCAGGAATGATTGAAACCAACTGTGAGCTTCCCCTTGGATTCCTATCTCTGATAGCCGCTCGAGGAGGATGGTATGGTTAACTGTGTCGAATGCGGCGGATAGGTCGAGCAGAGCGAGGAGGTATGATTGTTTTCTTTCAAGGTTGTAGAGGATGGTGTCAGATAGTGATGTTAGTAAGGCTTCTGTGTTTTGTGATTTCCTGAAACCGAACTGAAAGGGGGAGAGTATGTTGTTCTCCTCCAGGTAATCTGACAGTTGCTTATTGACGAATCTTTCCATCACTCTTGAGATTAGTGGTAGGTTAGCGATGGGGCGGAAATTCGCAGGGTCTGTTGTTGACAAATTAGGTTTTTTTAGTAAAGGTGTCAGAATGGCTATTTTGAGTTGTTCTGGGACCTTTCCTTGAGTTAAGGAGCAGTGTATGATGTTTGCTAATGCTTTGGAAATGGTGTTGGGAGTGGATAATAAGAGATTGGAGGGAATGGAGTCCAATGGATGAGAGGATGGTTTAAGTTTATTGAGGATGATTTCAATTTCCAAGGATGATGGGGTCTCGAATGATGATAGGCTGTATTTTTTGTTGTGAGTTGAGGTGTTCGGTGGTGTTGAAGTCATATGTTGGGTGGGGATTGTGATTGAGGTGCTAGGGGGTGTTGCTGTCAGATGTTGGGTGGAGATAGGCTTGAGGAGGTTGGTGATCTTGTTATCGAAAAAGATCGCTAGTTCCAATGCTTTGTCTGCTGCTTGTTCTTCTGGGATGATAGGTGGAGAGGGTTTAGTTAGGGATGATACAAATGAGAATAGGGCTTTGGAGTCGAAAGCGAAGTTGTGGATTTTTTTTGCAAAAAAATCTTTTTTGGCTTTGAGGATAGCTAGTCTGTAAGTGTTAAGGTGGGATTTGTAGTTTAGAGTTGAGGTGGTGGATGGAGATTTGCGCCAGTTGTTTTCTTTTTTCCTAAGTTCTTGTTTAAGAGATTTTAATGTTGGAGTGTACCACGGATGTCTATTGGCTTGTGGTGGTTTCAGAGATTTGGTGATGGAGGGGCAGGATATATCTGCGACCTCATTTGTTATCATAATCCAGGAGTTGATGGCTGTTGAAGCGTCTGTGAGGTCCAGTCTGTCGAGTTCTTTGTTGAGCATTTTACTAAGACTGTCAATGGAGCAGGGTTTCCTGTAGTGAATGGTGGTAGCTGTGTGGGTGAGACGAGGCTGGTCTTTGATTTCAAGTTCCGCAGTGATAAGGTGGTGGTCTGACCATGGGACCGGGTCACATGAAGGCTTGGTGATTGAAGTTATGCCATTATTGAGAAAGATCAGGTCTAGGGTGTGACCCGCTTTGTGCGTGGGATCTTTGACAATCTGATTGAAGCCAAGGTAGTTTAGTGCTGTGAGAAGGATGTCACAGTTTTGGGTAGGGCGGGCGCTGTTTACATGTAGGTTAAAGTCTCCCATCAGTATAGCTGGTTTGTCCTGTCTGAAGTGTTTGGTTGTGAGTTCAATTAATGGTGAAGGGTCAGTATCTAGCGTACCAGGTGGTGAGTAGACTAGGGCTATTTGTAGATGGTCTGAGTTGAAAAAGGTAATTTCAGTGTTGTTTATTGTAGTGGATAGTTGTGGTGCGAGCCCTAGGCTTTTTTTGGAAGCTAGCAGGATCCCTCCACCTTTTTTTTTGGTTCTGGGGATTGAGTGTACGTCATAGAGGTGTGTGGGGAGCTGGTTCAATAGAACTGTGTCAGTGGGTTTCAGCCATGTTTCAGTAATGGCGCAAATGTCGGGGTTGTTATCAGTCAGGTGATCATTGAGGAGGTGGAGTTTTTTAGTAATCGATTGTGCGTTGAACAATGTGAGCGTAAATAGGGTTAGTCCTAGTGTTTGAGAGATGGGAGAAATCATGATTGGAATCAGTCTCTGTTGTCGGATGCCTAGAATCCTGGGTTTGTTGGTTGAGAGTTTAGGCTTGTAGGGGATTGTAGGTATAGGTCTATTCCATGTAACCATTGCTAATATTCCATGTAACCATTGCTAATGGCAGTGGCTATTTTCTAAGTGAACTTAATTAATAGCAGGTAATGGACTTCTCCTCCAAGAACTTATCCAATCCTTTTTTAAACACAGTTATACTAACTGCACTAACCACATCCTCTGGCAACAAATTCCAGAGTTTAATTGTGCGTTGAGTAAAAAAGAACTTTCTCCGATTAGTTTTAAATGTGCCCCATGCTAACTTCATGGAGTGCCCCCTAGTCTTTCTACTATCCGAAAGAGTAAATAACCGATTCACATCTACCCGTTCTAGACCTCTCATGATTTTAAACACCTCTATCATATCCCCCCTCAGTCGTCTCTTCTCTAAGCTGAAAAGTCCTAACCTCTTTAGTCTTTCCTCATAGGGGAGTTGTTCCATTCCCCTTATCATTTCGGTAGCCCTTCTCTGTACCTTCTCCATCGCAATTATATCTTTTTTGAGATGCGGCGACCAGAATTGTACACAGTATTCAAGGTGCGGTCCCACCATGGAGCGATACAGAGGCATTATGACATTTTCCGTTTTATTCATCATTCCCTTTCTAATAATTCCCAACATTCTGTTTGCTTTTTTGACTGCCGCAGCACACTGTACCGACGATTTCAATGTGTTATCCACTATGACACCTAGATCTCTTTCTTGGGTTGTAGCACCTAATATGGAACCCAACATTGTGTAATTATAGCATGGGTTATTTTTCCCTATATGCTTCACCTTGCACTTATCCACATTAAATTTCATCTGCCATTTGGATGCCCAACTTTCCAGTCTCACAAGATCTTCCTGCAATTTATCACAATCTGCTTGTGATTTAACTACTCTGAACAATTTTGTGTCATCTGCAAATTTGATTATCTCACTCGTCGTATTTCTTTCCAGATCATTTATAAATATAGGGGTAGATTTTAAAAGAAGCGCGATCAGCCTACTTTTGCTTGCGCATCAGACTCAAGCAAAAGTACGCTGGATTTTAGTAGATACGCGCGGAGCCGCGCGTATCCACTAAAATCCTGGATCGGCGCGCGCAAGGCTATTGATTTTGTATAGCCTGCGCGCGCCGAGCCGCGCTGCCTCCCCCCATTCCCTCCAAGGCCGCTCCGAAATCGGAGCGGCCTCGGAGGGAACTTTCCTTTGCCCTCCCCTCACCTTACCCTCCCTTCCCCTACCTAACCCACCCACCCGGCCCTGTCTACACCCCCCCCCCTTACCTTTGTCGGGGGATTTACGCCTCCCGGAGGGAGACGTAAATCCCCGCGCGCCAGCAGGCCTGCTGCGCGCCGGGCCGCGACCTGGGGGCGGGTACAGAGGGCGCGGCCACGCCCCCGGGCCGCCCCGGGCCATAGCCACGCCCCCGTACCCGCCCCCAAAACGCTGCCGACACGCCCCCGAAACGCCGCGACGACCGGGCCCGCCCCCCGACACGCCCCCGACACGCCCCCCTCCGAAAACCCCGGGACGTACGCGAGTCCCGGGGTCTGCGCACGCCGGTAGGCCTATGTAAAATAGGCTTACCGGCGCGCAGGGCCCTGCTCGCGTAAATCCGCCCGGTTTTGGGCGGATTTACGCGAGCAGGGCTCTGAAAATCCGCCCCATATTGAACAGTAAGGGTCCCAATACAGATCCCTGAGGCACTCCACTGTCCACTCCCTTCCACTGAGAAAATTGCCCATTTAATCCTACTCTCTGTTTCCTGTCTTTTAGCCAGTTTGCAATCCACGAAAGGACATCGCCACCTATCCCATGACTTTTTACTTTTCCTAGAAGCCTCTCATGAGGAACTTTGTCAAACGCCTTCTGAAAATCCAAGTATACTGTATCTACCGGTTCACTTTTATCCACATGTTTATTAACTCCTTCAAAAAAGTGAAGCAGATTTGTGAGGCAAGACTTGCCCTGGGTAAAGCCATGCTGACTTTGTTCCATTAAACCATGTCTTTCTATATGTTCTGTGATTTTGATGTTTAGAACACTTTCCACTATTTTTCCTGGCACTGAAGTCAGGCTAACCGGTCTGTAGTTTCCCAGATCGCCCCTGGAGCCCTTTTTAAATATTGGAGTTACATTTGCTATCCTCCAGTCTTCAGGTACAATGGATGATTTTAATGATAAGTTACAAATTTTTACTAATAGGTCTGAAATTTCATTTTTTAGTTCCTTCAGAACTCTGGGGTGTATACCATCCGGTCCAGGTGATTTACTACTCTTTAGTTTGTCAATCAGGCCTACCACATCTTCTAGGTTCACCGTGATTTGATTCAGTCCATCTGAATCATTACCCATGAAAACCTTCTCCATTACGGGTACCTCCCCAACATCCTCTTCAGTAAACACCGAAACAAAGAAATCAAATCATTTCATCTTTCTGCGATGACCTTATCTTCTCTAAGTGCCCCTTTAACCCCTCGATCATCTAACGGTCCAACTGACTCCCTCACAGGCTTTCTGCTTCGGATATATTTAAAAAAGTTTCTACTGTGAGTTTTTGCCTCTA